>NC_050183.1:25037259-25637259 GCF_008315115.2 Sander lucioperca
AGATGGAAAACACACTATTTTATAAAGATACCAATATATTTAAGGAAGCCAACTTCTGCCGGCAAGCTAGCTGGTTAGCATGATACAGGACATTTTGGCAATCTTTAGCCATAGCATAAATCCTTGTCGTGTTTTTTGTCTTTTTGTCTGAGTCAAACTTACAGAAGAGCAGACTTAGGATAAAACATGCTAAAGATAATGCTAGCTGACTTAACAGCCGTAGCTAATATTTGCTAATTTTTTTTCACAGCTGTTAGCTGTCGGTGCAGTCCAGTTAATTTGTGCAAAGTCCAAAAACACTGCTCTGCCTTTCTGTTTGACTTAATAAGAGAGGAAGATGACTTGTCCAATCTGTGGGATAGGTGTGGGAATTCAGAGGAAGCTAGATGACACCAAACCAAGAAGGTCATAGGTTATATTATTATTATTATTATTATTATTATTATTATTATTATTATTATTATTATTATTATTATTATTATTATTATTATTATTAATAATAATAATAATAATAATAATAATGAGAGGCGACACACCATTGGGTCGTCAATACAACATCTACACGCAGCGCAGAGCTGAGTCACCGGCATTTTGGACTGAACCAAGGGCTTGCATTAATAACGGAGATACGTCAAATATGCCATTCCTACTTGCAAGAGGGGATTAATCCATTTAAAACTGCTATTAAACAACGAACATGGTATGGTAAACATATATGGATAATAATAAGTGTAATACTTTTATTTCCTCTTGAAATGTTAATTATGCACCAAACACCGAGGCAAATTCCTTACACGTGAAAACATACTTGGCAACAAACCTTATTCTGATTCATTTTTTAATTACAAATATATAGTTAGAGAGAAAGAAAATAAGTCAAAAGAAGTTTTAAAACAGAAAAATTACAATTGACACCTGTAGTTACGATTCATTCATTCATGCTTGAAACGATCACTGCCCACGGCTTCTATTCCCATTGACTGCAATAGCTTACACAAGGATACAATTCAAAGTATTGTCAAACATTCAGGTTGAGATAAAATTCTGAAATGTACCACACTACTTCTACCATGAGATAATTGGATCAAGATTCAATCATCAAGATTTTGCAATAGTTGTTTACAGTACTGTTTACAGTAAAACATTTAGATGCACTGCGGGTGTAATTTTCTTTTTTGCAGAAACCTGGCAGGATCTTTTGGGGATGACAGAAGATGCGGTGGAGCAACTTTGGTGTCATTTGAGCAAAAACTGTGAGGAGGAGTTTAATTAGTTGTACAGTTTTTGAGAAAAACAGATTGATGGACTTCATAATTCCTCACAGCTCAAAGCACATGAACATTTCTGCTCACTGGGGCCTACATTTTAGTTTAAGTTGCAAAGTGCTACAGTAGCATGTATGACGGATTTATTATGAATTTTCAAAGTTTTTAAACTTCGGACCGTTGCTGTAGCACCACCCATTGGAACTATCAGCCCGCAAAGCCAGTTGAGGAAGTTTAGCATAGGACTGGACCTATGTGCAAAGTTAAGGGATTTTTTATGCATGGGAAGGCAGATTTAATGGTAGGAAGACCTAATCGGCCCCTAATAATAATTTGTCATGGAAAGGGTCTTTTAGAGGCAATTAGACAGTCTTGTCTAAACTGACTTACTGGAATAGAGGTCTACGCTAATGCCTATAGTTTGTAAAAGGACAGGTTATAAAGAAAACTTGTGTAGTATTAGATAGCATGTTAGCATTTTTGCCAAGCCAGTTTGACAAGTTAAGTCTGTCTTCAATTTCATCTTTTCGCCAATAATTTACCTGATTGCTGCAAAACCTAAAAGCTAGCTCTGGATTTTTACCCGGATCATTTGAGCAGAAGAAGAACACTGCTTGTGGATCTTCATGACAGAAGGTAACTGATACTTTATGCTTTTAACAGTACTTTGATATTATTCACGGCAGCATTCAGTCCACAATTGTGGCTGTTGCGCAAAAAGAACGTTAGCATCACATCTTATTCTAACCTCTTTGATCAAACGGTCTTTATGGACCTCTGCCTTTGGAATGTGACAGTAGGGCCATAATGGGTGTTGCCCACCAATCGAGGATTGTGCCTTTAATGCACACAGTGCTAAATATTTGTATTAATCAGAGTGGCCACAGGCGCATAGAGAATATCCAGCTTATGAGTGGGTGCCAAAAGACTTCTTATATCCAAAAGGTTCCAAACACAGTGTTGTGAAAGAGTTTAAGTAACCTCATACAACCTAACCTTGGTGCTACTTACTGCTTCTCAGTACTTTGAAACCTGTGATAAGCAAACCCCTGATATTTACCGTGGGTTTTAAAGCCTATTGTGGTGCAGATTCTGCTAACATGACCTTATGTTGTAACTTGTGTACTGTGCTTCAGAACAAAAAGACCCTGATTGTGAATTGAGGAGACAAGAAAAAGAACCTGCAATATTTAGACACATTTTTTCAGTGTTTATTACAAAGCATCTTCAGAGCAGGAAACCATTTATGAAAGACCAAATTGAGTTTATTGCAATCATGGAGCCTACCACATGCCATCAGAAACTTCAGCACATTTTTTGGTAAGTCGTAAATGTTATATATATATATATATATAATCTTTATTGCAGCCGATGCATTAAAACCAAGGGCAGTATAACTATAAAACTAAAGATGCTTAAGTTTAAGTTTCTTGTTGACATTCTTGATATATTTTATATGGTAACGGTGACAGAAGAAACACACTGTTTACCAGAGTTAACAGCAGGTAGGCTAGTTTCTAAAGACATGACTCAAAGGCTATAAAAAATACTTCAAAAAGCCGCTGTCCAAGCTAGTGGCATGCTGTAAAAACAAACTGCATTGTGTTTGTTTGAGGGCAGACACCTGGAATAACACATCTCTCAAAGGGAAGTACAGTGAACTGAGCACAGCACACTGAAGTCAGCAACTGCTAGTGTTAATACATCCCATCAGACCCACTGCATATAAGATATTAAACTGACAAAACCACAGCTACAGCGAAGGTCTCTGAAGTGTCAGCGTTAAGGTCAGTGCTGTCCTCACACTGACGCAGTAAGTCAGATATGAGAGGAGAAAGACAGCACGGCTCAGTGTGGAAAGAAAAGCAGTGAGAACTTGCTTGGCAGTTGGCACGTTAACACACAAAAGTCAAGCTCTGCAGCTGACTATCAGTTCTCCACTCAACCTGTGAGAGGGGGCTGTATGACTCAACTACAAAGGTATGTGTACATTTACAGACCATTACGTCTTATATGGCCTTTATCCTCAGCACAGAAAACCAGAGCCAAGATAGCTCAAATCAAAGCCCCTTTTCATTTTTCTACAATACCAATTTTAAGGCAGGGTTAAGGCAGGGTGGACTGAGAGTTTTTATGACTGGCTAGATTCCTTCGCTGGTCCTGATATGGTAGTGTATTTTTGTTGAGAAACAAACAGTTGGGTACCATGTTTAAAATGAACACAAAACAGTCCAGTTTTACTAAACCGGAAAATCATTCTTACTTCATAACACTAGTTTGAATACATTTCCCTCAGGTACACAAGCACCAAATGGACATTACATTTAGGCAAACTGGTTGTCTCTTACAAGGGTATATTAAAGTGTACTCCGTTCTGCTGCCTTTAGTATTCTGCTAAAATACAACAACAAAAAAAGAATGACAGTTACGTGTTTAAGTGCAGTTTTTACTGATATTTTCTTTCAACTAACACAAAAGCGTTAGTGTTTTCCGTGAAATGTTGCAACCTTTTTGGGTTGTGTTTATTGCGGCAGTTGATATCGCGATGACGATAAAAAACGATATATTGTGCAGCCTTAATGGAGGCCATGTTGCAAACTGTATTACAGCAACGTTTGGCCTTCATTTGATAGAACAGCTGAAGACAAGTAAGGGGGGACAGAGAGGGGGGATGACGTGCAGCAAAGGGCCGGACTCAAACCCGGGCCACTATGGTAAGGACAGAGCCTAGGTATATGGGGCGCACACTTAATTGGGTGAGCTACCAGGGCACCCTGTTGAAATGTTTTAATAGTTTTTGGACAATAATGGAGCACTAGCCTTAAAGCATTGTGAGT
Source organism: Sander lucioperca (assembly GCF_008315115.2). NCBI lineage: Eukaryota > Metazoa > Chordata > Actinopteri > Perciformes > Percidae > Sander > Sander lucioperca. The sequence continues at coordinate 25,041,362 of NC_050183.1, forward strand.
TAAAACTTTGTGACATTGGGTTAACGGTTTAAAAAAGATGGACTAATTTTGCAAACTCCAGAATACATTCAATTATACAGTACAGTATTTGCGACCAGACCATGCTGCTGTGCAAAATCTTTTAAATTTTTTTTCTTGAATGCCAATGGAAGTTTGATTACAGACTACGCAGACAGGCATGGTGAAATGTAGCTCCAAAGAATCAGAGAATGTCAACAGTGGTTAAGGAAAACAAAGGAGAGCATGTTAAATAAACTTATTGTATAGTATAGTATAGTGTAACCAAGGCAAAACTTTTCTTTAAATCACATTTATCTGGGCTTAACAAGTTAACAATGGTCAGTCCAAAAACTGAGGACTTTACAGTACTACCGTCATTGTTTTCTACCATTTTTTGTACATACAAACAAAGGATGTCTTTAAGATCAACAACTTGCCAGGACATCTGTGTGACACACTGGGGCTGCACAGTAGTCTGACTTTTATTCAAAACAACCTAACAGGAAACATGGCTCCACAATAAGAAAATAATTTAAGAATGTATATAAAAACAACAAACGGTGTCAAGTAGCAGCATAAAGGAAAAAACAAGGGCAAATAAAGGCAGTGTCTACACAACATCAAGGCAGGAGGTTGATAGCGCTTTTTCAAACATTTTTCACTATGGCAGCCCAATCAGCATGAGCCATATATTTGTCCTTTGTGTACTATTCTTCCTCTAGGCCCTAATCGGTCAAACTCCAGTCATCCTGAATGCCTGGGTATACTCAAAAATAGCCACATGTCTCTCTGTGGGACATTCAGGGAAGGATGTGGTGGTGATGAGGGTAAGGAATGTGTCTTTTCTGCTGACAGATGTCCTGTGCCGCGAGCTGACAGGGCACTGAACTCAGACCTCTTGGATGCACTGCCTGCACACATCGTGACAATGTTCATTGCTGTATGACAAGACATCAGCAACCACATAAACAAACTCATGCATGCAGTATTTGACCTTTGCATAGCTTGTTTTTTTTGTGTGGTACTTTTAAGTTGTATCAGTCGCTGTAAGTTAGACTGATGTTTAAAGCATCTCTGCCTTTTGCAAACTGCTTGCACTACATTTGGTTGTAGCAAGTAATAACCATGTTAGACTGAGAAATGGGATAGTTACTATAACAGTGGTCACTGTTGGTGGCACGTAGTTTAAGCATCATTCCCAAGTGGTGGATTTTAATCATTGTACTACTACTACTACTACTACTACATACTACTACTACTTTTTTAGTCACACTAGAGTTATGGTAGGGCTGGGCGGTATATCGATATATTTTCAGACGAGATATGGGACAAAACAATACCGTTTATTAGTGGTGTTTCGGACCATGGTTGATCCGTACGGTTGGTCCGTGAAAAAGATACAGGCAATGCAATTTTCTGTTCATGTGAACAAGGCATGTTAAAAGCATTTGATAGACGGTCATGGCTACTGGAGGAGCGGAAGAATTCAAAAACCTGTGACGCTGGCTACAGAGCTCCGTCGTATTAGTGGCAGTTGGTAGTTGCTTAGGCGACAAAAAGTGGACTTTATGCGGTGACGACAGTTAACTAGTCGTTTTGGTGACTAAACTTAAGTTTAGAAAAAATATTTCTTTTCTTTCAATAATAAATGGAAAGCTTTGTTTTTTTGTTTTTTTTTTAAATTGTCCGCCCTTTCTTGTGCTGACCAGAAAATGTATCCGTGATCCGATCCTAACCATGAGTTTTGTGATCCTTTGCACCCCTACCGTTTATATCAATATAGTTTGATGTTGCATTACATAACCCATTTCTTATGTAAAGCAGTGCCTGTGTTTGCATCTCTCCTCTCTCATACTCTTTGGGCAACCCCGCCCTCACTCCTCTCCTCCAACATGGAGCAAAAGACAGCGCAGGTCCACACTGCTGACATTTGCCTACAGTTTTAATTGTTATTTGCACAGCTGTATATTTTATTAAGCAGGAGAGGAAAACCTGTATTTGTACCAGTGTTTCCACTGGTAACGTTCTGTTGGTTGGAACATTCACTTCAGTTCTATGAGTAATGCCCAATTTATGTTCCTGCGTTAAATCTACACCGTAGCCTGACGTGCACCTCGCCAAAAATGTAACTACACGTTGTGGCGACGCAGACCGCAACAACTGATTGGTTCACTTGGCCGTGGCTTGGTATCGAGCATTTTCCTCTACTTATTTACGGGTTCTCTTGCTCCGCGGACAACATGAAATCAAGGAGAGGGTTTACATTACATTACAGTACATTACATGTCATTTAGCTGATGCTTTTATCCAAAGTGACTTACAATTGCTATATATCAGAGGTTGCACGCCTCTGAAGCAACTAGGGGTTAAATGTCTTGCTCAGGGACACATTGGTTAATGTACAGCAGTGGGAATCGAACCCAGATCTCCCACACACAAGGCATGTGTCATATTCACTGCGCCATCACCACCACCGTGCACTACTTTTCCTGCTATAGCTTTCCGACCGTGATCAGAAAGAGTCGGTACTCGCTCCGAAGCAGAAACCAGTCACTCTCTCACTCGCTCTACCACACACCAGCCCAGACACCAGCACACAAGTATAAAAGAGCGAGTGAGACGGTGCCATGCCGATGACCTGGCGATGTGCATTCAACCCATGCTGGACGACCGTTCATATGAGTCAGCCACCACTGTGAGTAGAGAATCCAGTCTGCAGTGTAGTTCAAACACTTCATGTACAATTTCAAACAGGGAAGGAATCCCTGTCTTTGCATTTTATTCAAAATAAAAGTGCTTGAGACATCTCACATCTGGCTTTGACTTACAAGTGAAAACTTTGTGAGCTCACTTTGTAGAAAATACCAAGATATACATGATGTATCAGCTGTCAGCCGAAAAATAAAGTACAGAGATGTGATTTTTGGTCTGTGTTTGTCTTCGCGCTGAGAGCAGAAGGAAGTCTCGGAGGGTAGGCCTGAGCAGACACGCGCTGCTCGCTCATTTGTTTTTAGCACTGGCCCAATTGGGCAACCTGCTGATTGTATGTACTGGTCCGATGTAAGTTTTTACTGGCTCCGGGGCATCAGTCAATTCTTATTGTTGGACCCTATCATATAGATAGAACATCCAGCCCTAGTTTTTAGGTGTCATTTTGGAATGGATTTTGCCCATCTAGAAATGCAGTAAATAATCTCCATTAAAAGAAAGAATTCTGGACCTCACCAATTTTTAACCCTGGCTACGGCCCTGGTCAGACTGCATTTCATTTAAGCAAAGTTCTTGTACAGCTGCTTGTGTGTGTGAAAGCATGCAACATTTGAAAAGCTTGACTTCTTTTGAAAGTTCAAAAAGGGTTTCGTAGGAAAACCGTTATATTAGTCAAAAAGTGAGGTATCAAAAAAGGAATGGTTTTGGTCTTGCTGCCAAAACACAGGTATCATTTTGGCAGTAGCACTGAAAGATTTCTAATGAAACCCAGCCTTACACATGGCAGTGACCCTCTGTTTCTGAAATTCAGATAAAACATAGGTGGAAATAACTTCAAAGAGCACACACTGCCACATTACTTATCTTCTAACTGATCAATAGGCATTCCATCACCCTACTCCAAAACCTGACTTACACAAATCCTCCCATGAGCCATAATGCTAATCTCTATGAATCATCTTTGCCCCAGAGATTGAGCAATCCTAAAACAGCCAAATCAAGCCCACAATGTTAGCACACAAATGATTCAATAATTTGTAAAACCTGTTTACCTGCAGGTGATTTATCACAGCGAGTAAGAACAGAGACACGTTTGCAGTGTGTCTGGTGGTGGTGGTTCTTTAAGAGCAAACTATATTTTTTTCCATATAAAATGTGAACCTGGCACAGGAAATATATGTATGAGGTACATGCCCAGCTGTGTTGTGTAAAACCGGATTATATAAGTTTATTGAGACTAACAACTTAAAGTCCATAAAGAACATGAGCATAACCTGAGCTATGAGAAGAATGTTAAGAATGTTAATTAGATCCAGGATTTGTTTTTTTTACCAATACTCAACCTCTCATCGAACTGTGGGCCCTTATTTTTTTAATAATCATCTTTCATTTCAGCAACTGGAGAGAATGCACGTAAGTGTAACAGCCAATAGAAAAAAGGGTTTCTCAGGTCAATACATAAAATGCAGACATACCTGTCAAAACCAACAAAAACAGAAATACATGAAAATAGTAAAATTTAATAAAAGGAAAAAAGGAAAACAATGCCAAGTGGATATTTATCATTACTAAAAAATGGGGTGTAACAAACAGACAGACTTCCATTTCATGTTACTGACAAACAGTAAAATAGACTGTGGCTAAACTATAGGTAACTGTAGGAGCTTAACGCAAAAATCTTGGTGCTACTGCATTACATGGTTAAGCAGTACGCAGTGAGACAGGGAACTGACTTAAACAGCAGTTTGACTTGTCTGTGACAGTGTTTTCTTACACTTTTCCCCAGAAGAACAGAGAAAATACTGTGTTTTATTGTTAAATACAAAATGGTCATATTTTGATAGAACAGATCTAGTCTAACAACCATTATGACCATTTAGCTCCTGCATCGCTGTAGCCCTACCTGTTCAGACAGGACAAAAAAATAGTGCTCACAAAAAAAGGACATAAAAACACATATGGGTGCAAGAACAGCCTACAATATGTTCTTCTGAAATCCCCCTCCAAAACAAATTAACACAAATTACATCAGGTAGTACATACAGGCTTACATGCATACTATGTCTGCAGTATGTCTGCATATTTATGTCATTAGACATAAGACAAATGTTGGAGGCCTCCAACATTTCTTTCAGTACTAAGCAGAGAGTGTTTTGTTGACATATTGTAGACCTTTCTACAATGTAAGGTTACTATTTTGTAAGGGATACAGTAGGTTAACTTTATCTAGATAACACAAATAACTCAACAACATGCCCTTGTGAATCAATGGCTATACTCAGAGTCACTCCAAAAGAGCGCAAATCACTAATCCTCACTTAATTTATCCCATCATGCCATTCCAACGGGCTTCGGGCTGTCACAGATAATTCACTACATTCAGCAAATCAAACAAAGCTCCTACATTCCTCCCCTGCTCCTTGTACCACAACCTTACTACCCTCCAAACTGAAATTTTAAATATTAGAAAGCAAAGCATCCCCAGGTGGGATCTAAAAACACACACCGTGGCCTAAGTGACAGCAAACTAAACTCTGAAGCATTTCAAGACAGATTGAAAAACGTCTGTTAAGTCTAGTGCATGACCAATTTACTTTATGAGGTTACTGGGAAAAAAAACTGCCAGCAAGGAAGACTGTGGCAAAACGATTAAAAAATTAAGAAGTTCCTTATAAAGTTCTAAGGAATTAACATCTCACCATCAGATGCAAACAGGTCCACTTTCATTGGTCCTTGGAGCAAGGATGTGGCATTTTGTGACAAAACATTAACAATAAAATGCTGTCAATATCAAACCAAAGAACCGGAGTCCAACTCGGCAATGGTTCAGTCGACACAATTCAGCAATGTGATCTAGCCATTTAATCTTATAGCTTAAAGACTTAAAATAGTCAGAATTCTTGTTGTTTTTAATAACATGATTGTAAAATCTATGGTAATAGGGTGAAGGTGGTCCTAACGGTTTCGCTCTAAGCCCATATAAAGCCTGGAATCCTAAGTTTCGTCTATCGGAGTTGGACTTTGGACCCTTGGGGGGGGGGATCATTACAGAAACGACGAACAAAAATCAAGCAGGGACACAGCTCCCAACAAACAGGTGCTGGCATTTTACCACGTCAAATTAACTAGCAAGGTCTTTTGTAGTAAATCATTACACAGTCAACAGAGAAGTGAGGTTACATTGAGATCTCAGAGCTGATTGGCCTGCACTGTGTTTAGGCAATCTTACTGTATGCATATTGTGACTCATCACCAATTTAACAAAGTCATGGCATACAAGGATTACAAGCTACAGAGCACGTTCTCTTGAATGTTTATTTTTTTGGATTTAAAAATGCTCACTTTGGAGCACTTTACTACACATTCAGCCAAAATTTGCCAAATGAACACAGTTTTTTTGGAACATGCTATGTCTGACGCAAGACTGCACAGATCACACTTAAAAAGGAGACAGTTAACACTCTCCATGGAGTAGCTTATGGAATGTATTTTTATTCACACATAACATAAAGAGCATGTCCAAATGTGTGTATGAATTCAAAAAATGAGCGACTGTACTAAAACAAGAAAGGCTGTGCTTAGGCACAGTGGTGCTTTAAGCTACATGCTTATGTCAACATTCTAACATGCTAATAATGACAATCCTAGAATGTTGATGTTAATGTTAAAAGACCACAAAATCAAAAACACACATTTTTTTCCTCCTACCTTTAGTGCTATTTATCAATCTAGATTGTTTTGGTGCCCAGTGTTAGAGATATCGGCTGTAGAGATGTCTGACTTCTTTCCAATATAATGCAACAAGATAGCACTCTTGGCTTGTGAAAAACTAAAATACTCTGGTTGTGTGTGTTATGTTTCATGGAGGAACTATTTTTGTTTTTCCGAACTACACCCGCCAACCATATCATTGTGCAGAAGTCCCTCCTGGTCCAACATTGCTAGCTTGTGGAAATTAGATGATAGCTAACAGATACTGCTAGCTCACCTGAGCTAGCTAACGTTACAGCTAAGCCGAGGAGGACGGCATTAATGTTTACATCTCGCACTGTCACGAGCATGAGCCTCTCGTCCATGAGTGCGCTTCCTTCTGTGTGGTGATACGGTTGGCAGGTGTAGATCTGTACAAACACATGAAACTGCTGACAACTAGGTCTGTGGATTATCTTGAGTCACCAGGTCATGATTTCTGGGAAAAGACATTGCTGTTGAGAATTTCAAATGTAATTGTTGGTGCTATGAGCACGCCAAGTGCCATCTAGTTACAGTATATTCAAGAGAAAGCAGACATCTCTGTGGCTGATATTTCCGACACTGGGTAACTAACACCAAAACAATCTAGATTGATAAATAGCACTACATGTAAGTGCCAATTTTATTTTGGGGTGAACTCTCCCTTTAAGCAGTTTACCATGTTTACTATCTAATGCCGCGTTCTATTGACCTCGGAACTCGGAAGCTGGAGGTGGGAATGACGTCATACCCGAGTTGAATGCGTTCCATTTAAAAAGTCGGATTTTCATTGTTTCCATTAGCTCTAGCCCGGTTAGCTATTGTTAGCAATACCAGTTGATAACGCATTACGCTGTTTTTTGTGCATGCAAACAGCGTAACAACATGTCCACAGATAGAAGTTGGACATGCCTGTGTGAACGACTGATTTAGTGACACAAATAAGACAGAAGTGCTAATAATAACTTTATGTTACTGCAGCTTTCACAACTGTTGATACAGGGGGCAGCCATGTTGGATTTGGAACTCGGGCTACTGCGAGATTGTCCGAGTTCCGAGCTCGGAAATCTGAGGTCAGGGGGCGTGTTTCCGACTTTGACCTCGGAAAATCCGAGTTCCGAGGTAAATAGAACGCGGCATTAGCTCATAAAACTTTGACCTGCTGCTGGGTCTAGATGAAGTCAGGTTATGACCAAAGTCAGCGTGATTCCTCTGAGGACCATGACTATCTGTACAAAACGTCATGGCAACCCATCCAGTATATTTCTGTCGGCTCAGTCTAGACGAAACTGACTAACTGACATTGTATGCTGCTAGTAGGGCTGCACAATATTATGAAAATATCTAATTGCGATTATTTCGACTGATATTTGCAATATCATTCACGATATTGAAGGGAATGATCATGTTTGTATCATTATTCTCATTTTCATTGACTAATATTAAATCTTAAAAAATTAAAATGATTATAGTGTGATTTCTGCGAGGATCTGTACCAAACAAAGATGTTTTCTGTAGTCTGTATATAGGAGTTGTAGGCTGGGACGTCTCTGCAGCACCACAATACTTCATTCAGAATGGTTTGACACATTTTGCCTTTAACAAATATTGCGCCCCTCTGCGATTTGGATATTGCACTAGTCCATATTGCGATTTCGATAAAATTGCGATTAATTGTGCATCCCTAGCTGCCAGCATGGTTAAAAACAATCAAGTACTGTCAACTGTGCTCACGATATCATTTATTATTTCTTCAATATCATCCCCTCTCCTCTATATATTATATTTTATTCTCTAGCAACAGAAAAGAAAAGTGTACAGTGACATGTCAGCAGTGATGTGTCAGGTATCAGAGCAGACAGCACTGTGTGTTTCCTTACATGACAGCAACTAGTAAAATCATAAGTTTTACTGGTCTGGGACACAACTGATAAAAGTGATTGTTTGTGCAAGCAAATACGCAAAGAGTAATATTTAACTTTGCCAGACATCATCACTCTGCCATCATGATAAACGTCCCATGAAATTGTGGAGGGGGGGGGGGGGAATTTGGCTGAACCAAACTTCAAATCCAAGCAGACAGATACAAGCTAATTTTAAGCAGAAAAAAGCATTTTTCAACAAAATGTATTTTGTTGAAAAAAGAAAAAAAAAAATCACCTGTATTTACATCACATGCCAACACGAATGTATGTGACTGTACATGCAGCACATTAAAATAAATAGTGTGCAGTTCCTTTTTAACCCTCTTGTTGTCCTTGGGTCAAATCTGACCTATTTTCAAAAAGTTTCTATATCAGAAATTTGGGTTTTCTTTCAACCAACTTTTAAAACACAATGACATGGATGGTTCCATACAACACTCTTCACAAGTTAAATAAATGATAAGTTCACTACTTTTATTTGGGTGTTTTATTCAATGTTATAGCATGTAAAGAAAAACTGATAATAGAATGTTGAAAAACTTCAAAAAACTTTCAAATTTCAAAAACATCGGAAAAAGTGACAAAAAACTTGGAAAAAAGTGACAAACGTCGGGAAAAGTGACACAAACATGGGAAAAGCTTAAAACGTCAAAAAAGCGCAGAAAAATATTGACAGAAACTTCGAAAAAAAGTGACAAAAGTGTTGAAAAAGATGACCAAAACGTTGGAATTTTTTTTACATTTTGACCCAGAAAAACAAAAAGTTGCATGGTCGACGGGGAAGACAACACAAGGGTTAAAGAATAAAAATCATCTGCAAACGTTCACACACCACCTCAATTCTCAGCTGTATTTGAAATTAACAAAGTGGTATTTACCTTGGTTATGAGCAGAGGTTCTCGATGCTCCAGTCCCCCTCTCAGTGTAAATCCCCACGGTGCTCCTCCTGAAAGAAACGCATCCACCAGCTTCCAGCCATCACCATCTTTGCTCCTCTGATCCAGATTTTCTGACTTCTGCATCCCATGCCAAAGGCTCTCTGCTTGTGTGTAGTGTGGATCATGTTTATATCCCTCAGCATTCATGGTACTGCTATAAATGGAAACATGAAAACATCCAGACAAAAAAATTAGAATAAGCACTTACTAAAATATGTTACTGTTGACCAAATGGCACTGTATTTAACCCTTGTGTTGCCTTCCTGTTGGCCATGCAACTTTTTGTTTTTCTGAGTCAACATTTTGAGGTTTTTGTCACTTTTATCCAAGTTTTTTGTCACTTTTTCCGATATTTTTATAATTTTTTTTCTGCGCCTTTTGACATTTTTCCTGCATTTTTTAAGCTTTTTCCGACATTTTTGTCACGTTTTTCAACGTTCTTTTATCTTCTTTTTTTTTCAAATGCTATAAAATTAAATAAACACCCAAATTCAATGAAAGTAGCGAACTGATCACTTATTTTACTTGTGAAGAGCGTTGTAGAGAACCATCCACGTTTCATTTTGTTGTTGAAAATTTGGTTGAAAAAAACCCAAATTTCTGATATAGAAACTTTTTGAAAATGGGTCAAATTTGACCCGAGGACAACAGGAGGGTTAAAAAGGCTCTATCTTGGGCCCAGTTGAAAATACTGTCAGGCACATAATCTGTAAAGATGTTCTATTCCAGGTCTATGCTGATGAAACCCAGCTGTAACTCACTCTGAAATCTACTATCCAGCCTGGCAAGATCAGAAAACTACAGCTAGGCTATACCTTCACTGGTACTAAAGACAATATTACCCCCATCTCTGCATTGTTACACTCATTGACAGTCAATTTTAGAAATGATCAAGATTTTACTGCTCACTTTCACAGCTCAGTACGTTTTACCGCTGATCTTTTAAACCCCCTTGAACCTGAGCGTTACCTGAAAATACTACTGACTGCTTTATAGACTCAATAATAAAAGCTAACTTAGCATTTGCCAGTGGCTGAAGATGCTACAAAATAATTTTAGGAATATATACTGTATGTATATGATAAGAAAATATTACATTGTAAATACTCTTTCTTGTCCTGTTAATTCTTTTCTCTTAATACATGTTATGCTTTGCTTTTTTAAATACTTTTCATAGCTGACCTTGTTTTGGATCATGTGTTTCTTATTTGTATGAATTTGTTTCAATTCCCCTGACATTTGCACTATTACAGGCGTAGCTGTTTTTTTCAAATCTTATCTCAAAACTTATTTATTTGGAATGGCTTTTAATACATAGGAGCGCTGTGACATTTCATCCTCCTGCTTTTATGTAGCCTAAGCGTTTCTGATTTTACCGTATGTTATTTTATTCTTGTTCCTTGGCGTAAATCACTTTGGATACCTGCTGGTTGCTGTAAAGAGCTATATAAATAAATGTTGATTGATTGATTGATTTATTGTTTAGGCGAAGCACTTTGTAATGTCTGCTTTTATTATTAGCCAATATTGCAACAGATAATAGAATGCTGTGCCATTGTCAGTCTGAAATATAATACAGGTTTTAACCGTTTTACATCATAACAATACATGCAAACTAAATAAAAAAATATATAAAAGACCTCTGAATTCTTAATAGAGCCTAATATATGCAATACTATACTTTACAAACCCAAATGGGTTTCTGTAATTAAGGTAAACATGGGCATACAGAATGCTGTTTATGTTGCTAACTTTAATGACTATTGGTAGCCTATTGTCTTTTACATTGTACAGGGTTTAACTGGCATCACTGACAATAATGTGAACACAGCATGTATCTGCTGAGTAATACAGTAAGTTCATATTCAAACATGACAGCACCATTCCACTGAACAAAACACAAAAAGTAGGATCAAATTATTCATTACTATTATCACTATAACAATATCCCTGAATGTACCTTTATTGTCATTGCAGTGAGATAACATTTAAATAAGCTTCTTAGAAAAAAAATGGATAAAGGTAAAGTTAGTCCACCGCTAAAAAAAGACTAATTTATACATTCTTTACAGTATTTATTAAATAGTATTTTAACACAATTTGAAAAATTCAGCATTATTTCAGTGGTTTTGGGCCGCTCCCTTTATTTCTATATTTCCAATGATAACATGATATTTTAGATGTAATCTTTCCATAGATTCCTAACTTTTATGGTTAAAATGTCTGGACTGGAATGAAATTAAATACGTGTTCTTAATTTGAAAGGTTAAAGACCCAAAATGAACGCGTGGCTGTTAAATCTAGTAACTTGGCTTGTCAGGAAAGCTGTTTTGTCTCCGTCTAAATGGTATAAAAATGCATCCTCGTGTCACTAAGTTAGGAAACCTGTAACGCTGCGTAAACACCTGTTGTCTTACTCCGGACAGGCTGACTTTAAACGTAATGCTCTTATGAGTGAGAGAACTAAACACACTAACAATGTCGAGCAGCACAATGGAAACCATCTTCGCCTGTACCAACAAATAAGCAAACCCGAGCTGAGTTAAACAGACTTGCTCTTTGAAATAGGTGTGAAACAAGCACTTTAACATGAAATAAGTTACTCTAGTCCCTAAGGTCCATAGCTTTCTCAAAAAGTATTACAAAACGCATGCTTAAACGGCTGACCTTACCTGGGAATTCAACTTCTGGATAAACCGGTGAACACGACAGCTTCGTCGGGGTGGCACGCAGCTATATCCCAGGTTTACGTTACACATACTTCATCTTTTGCAACCGTTTTATTTTTAAAGGAATTACTTTTTAGTCATTCGCTCGTTGTGCTAGCTAACAGTTTGGTGGAGTACGCTGGGAGAGCCACTGTTTTACACGCCGCAGTTCAGTCCGTATCCTACTTCATGAGACAAACCGAGAACGACACAGTAACACAGTCAGAGAGTTTAAATAAGCTAAGCTAACCTAGCTCCATCCATGGACAACAGGGATAACAAGTGGAGCAAAACACAGCGCAAGCGTGCCATCTACCGTCAGTTAGCAAGTGACGTTAAGGTGAGAATTTGTTGTAACGTTACTTACTTCATGCATAGAGAGATAAACATATTTTAACACCACAGCTGAGACTTTAAAATTCCTTTCTAGAGTGTGACACATAGTTAAACGCAACAAATCGCTATTAGTCTCGTTAACTTAGCGTTATTAACTTAACGTTAGGTAACGACGTCAAACAGAGCGGAGCGCGTATGTTTCCATAACAACCTGTAGGGGTTATACGGGGTAGACATTAGGGTCAAACTTAACAACTTTGCGGAAGTAGTTGAATGTCAAAAACGTCACCATCTACTCCGTAGTTATTATTTCAAACTATCAGACAATTGACATAAAGCTGAGTATTCATCAGTAGAGCATGTTAACGAAATCCTTTTAAGTGTATTGATAAGCTAGTTAAAGTATGTTTAAGAAGTGGGGAACGTGGCTTGGAATAGAAAACGAAAATGGCCAAGAAGAAGAAGCATCTATTGTTGTTAAGGAAGACAAGAATGTGGACGTGAACACACCGCCTGCTGTCGAGGGAGATGCTCCACCGCCTCAGCTTCTCCAAAGAGCTGAGGGCTTCAGTGGTAAGGCTGATAAAGTTGATAAAGTACAGTAGTAAACTTTGTAGTACTTTTTGCTTGTTTACATACTAAACTCTCGTAGGGGGAAGAGAAGATACAAATGTTGTCAATATACAAGAAAGAACTACCTAAGCAAAAAAACCCACTACAAAAAAAGGGAGAGCTACTTAAAAATACACAAGTCAAAAAGGCTAGAGAAAATACAATGAACATTTAGAGCGACACACACACACACACACACACACACACACACACAACCAGCTGCATCCCATTAACATTAAATATTTTATAATGAACGTAAATAAGCGTTGGTCAGCTGCTGGACTGTCACACACACACACACACACACACACACACATGAACACACACAAGGGGGGATTAATCAAAACAGTAGTTTCCTAGATATGTCACTACACATTTTTCTTGCAATTTTACTAGATTTGATCTTTTTCAGTGAGGAAAAAAACAATTTAAAATCATGTATAAACCAAACAAGGGAAGGCTTACTTACTACCACTTACTGCAATGAATATGATATTTACCCATAAGAATAATCATATTGACTAAACCTGATACTGATGAATCCATATCGTCCTTATAAAAGAGGATGTGTGGCAAGGTGAGAGTAGGGATATTATCAATCTTAAGTGACAGCCAATCACGTAGCTCGGACCAGAAGCTGTTGGACACGGGGCAATAAAAGAACATGTTCCAGAGTCTCATCAGCCCTCTCACAAAATACACAAGGGCCTACATCCAGTTTGAATCTTTTTCTAAGAAAGTCAGCGACCGGTCGCATCTTATAAATTCTTTTAAAGTGAGTCTCTTTGACTTTTGGGGAACTTTGTAGTACTAGTAGTAGTTGTAGTAGACTTTGCTGTAACAGTGTAACCGTGTAACCCCATTAACGTCTGTTGTATTTGCTTCTTTGCAGGCTACATTTATAATTTCGCCAGCAGTGCCTCAAAGAAACTGTCCGAGTCCGTCGTCGAAACAGCACAAACCCTAAAGAAAAGTGTGGAGGAAGGGAAGATCAATGGAATTATTGATAAGGTAAGTATCTCTTGCTCTCTCTGTCTTCATTTAAATGCCTTCACTTCCTTCTTTGTTCCAAAGACATTTGCCCTTTTGAATAATTTAGCCTATTTTCTTCCCTCAGACCATTTTGGGTGATTTCCGGAAAGAACAAGAAAGATTTGTTCAAGAGAAAAAAGTTAAAACGTCTGGTAAGTAGTGAATAGTAGGCCTATGCTTATTTCTGTGTTAAGTATGTCTGCATGATATTTAAGTACATGATATCACAGGACAGTACTACAGGCTAGCTTTCATTGTTTCCAGGTGCTGCTGTACCACCATGGGTTGGTTCTAATGAAGAGGACACCATACAGCAACAGATATTAGCTCTCTCAGCTGTGAGTATTACTCCTTATAACAGGGGTTCTCAAACCTTTTTCAATAATGTTCCCCATTTGAATTGTGTTTTTAAGCCAAGTACCCCCTGACCAGCGATAGATTTACCAAACAGCATGTAACTGAAAAACATTTAAATGCTGATGAAAAAAGGCAACAAAAACTTAAAAAAAACAACTTAAAAAGTCTGTAGAAAGAAGGAAGTAAGGCAAGAATAGGGGGAAAATAGTATCAAAAACTTAGAAAACAGCGACAAAAACTTTGTAAAAAGCGACAGACGTAAAAAAAAAAAAAAAAACACAGTAGAAAGAAGAAGACAAACTTCGAAAAAAGTGACAAAAACCTTGAAAAAGGCGGAATTGTTTTTTGAAAAAAGCGACACAAACTTGGAGAAAAAAAGAAGACAGTAGAAAAAAGGAAGGAATGAAGGTCGAAATAGTGACAAAAAGCGACAAAAACTTCAAAAACAGCGACAAAAACTTTGAAAAAAGCACTCACGTACCCCCTGCAGTCCTCCAAAGTACCCCTTGGGGTACACGTACCCCCATTTGAGAAACACTGCCTTATAAGAGAGACTTTATTGATCTCACAGTGGGGAAATTCACCTGTCACAGCAGCTCAATGCAGCACAGCAAATAACCAAAACACACATTAAATATAAATAGGATAGAAAAATACACAAAGAAAGAATAAAAATAGGAAATAGAAGAAAAAAAATAAAAAGAGAGTAATAATGGTAATCTATATTATAATAATAGTAATATCAAACATTTCTGTTGACTGTGAATCTGTATATTAAATAAAATGTAACTTGAGTTTTATTGCTTCATTCGTTGACAGGACAAAAGACATTTTTTGCGAGATCCTCCAGCTGGGGTGCAATTTCACTTTGACTTTGAGCAAATGTATCCAGTCGCCATGGTGATGTTGGAAGAAGATGAGCTCCTTCAGAAGATGCGCTTCCATCTGGTCCCCAAACAGTGAGTGTTTTTGACACTCGCGTCATACTTTTTTTTAATGTGTTTTAATCACACACATCCCCGCATAAGAGTGGGTTTATTAAAAGACAGAAATATTAGAGTCCACCACAGCAGATGACTGCTTATTCCTTTATGTCATTCATTTAGGGTGAAAGAGGAAGCCTTCTGGAAGAACTACTTCTACCGTGTGTCTTTGATCAAACAGTCAGCTCAGCTCACAGCTCTAGCAGCACAACAGGCTGCTGAACGGAGAGACAGTGCTCCTGAGACTCTTCATCAAAAGGGTACCACACTGTAACGCCTGTGTTTAATCTCAGTGTTCTTGTCAGTGAATCATTTGACACAACTAGAGGGGTGAGGTTTTGCCAAATGTTGTGTAATAAACAAAAAAGTGAGTTAACATTAGGACATTTCGAAAACTTTTTGAACATAGCACTTTGGTTTTGTGACATAATCTGCCTAATAAGATAAGATAAGATAAAATAAAATAAGAGACAGCTTTATTGATCCCCAGCGGGGAAATTCGTTAGTTTGCACTTGTCATGTTATTGATATATCTTTATATATATATCTTTCTGTTAATGTACTTAAGAGGCAATGTAAAAAACAATATTTTTGCAGATGTAGTTGAACGGAAAACGTCCCCTGCCATCTGCAGTACCAAACCAAAGTCAAGGGAGGTAAGACTCCAGTTTTGAAAGAATAAAATACCCAAGAAAATCCGAGTAAAAAGCTGTAATTGAACTAAAATGAGTGTAGATACAGCCTGACCTCCTTCTGTTTCTGTTATGAAAGGAAGAAGAGGAGATCTCCACCAGCCCGCCTACGACTGAATTTGTGAGTGATGCTTTTGACTCATGCAAGATAAATGAGGACGACCTACGCAAAGAAATGGAACAGCTGGTTCTGCAACCGAGCACACATCAGGGTAGGTTTTATTTGTTGCTCTGGGTTGTCATTTAATTAGCAGAGTTGTTTATCAGAGTTCAATGAGTGACTCAGCATTGGGTTTTTCAGCGGAGACCCCTGACTGGGAGAGAGAGCTGCAGGAAGAACTTCAGGAGTACGACGTGTTGGCCGATAATGAGAACCGTGATGACAACTGGGACAGGGAGATTGAAGAGATGCTAATGGAGGACAGTTAGAACACTTACACAATCTGCTCCAGCCTTAACTTTGTAAAGACCTCTTTAAAGGTCAGAAACAGCCCTTGACTACAGATTTAATGCTCCCAGCGGAATGATTAATTACAATATTGGTCCTCTAACAACTCTCAGGACAGAGAAATACCACTGAACATCATTAACATTTCAGTGTACTATTTCTGCGGCCTATTTCTGCAGCCTTAAAAGTTGTATTAGTAAATTTTTAATATTGTCTCCTGCAGTTAAAAGAAGAGGCTATATTGTCCTACATCTCAAGTTCATAATGTGATACGGAGGTACGCCTTCACAGAGCATAAAAAAATTGCCTTAAACTCGGCCTCGGAGAATGGAAGTGAGACTGTAACTATTGCTTTGTTTTTACGCTGAACGGTGGCCAATGTTGACACAAGTGGCTATTACAGGATAATGGTAAATGCACAAGTAAAGAGGAGGAGTCACAAACACAGCAAATTGATTCAGCAATGTCTTTTGCACAGCAATATCTGCCTAAAGTTCGCTACCGGTAGCTAACATCAGCCACCATAAGCTACTGGTCACACCAGACCAAGTTAGGCTGTAGCAGCAAAACCAGTGAGTATATTGAAATGAGCAAGGGTGCGTTTCATTTCTTTAAAACCCTTAATTTGTAAGAGGTAGAATGGGTTTTGTCTTCTTTCAAAAGTTACATAGGCTCAATTTTAAAACTATTTAAGGGCTCATATTATGCTTTTTGGCTTTTTCCCTTTCCTTTATTGTGTTATATATCTTTTTTGTGCACGTTATAGGTTTACAAAGTGAAAAAGCCCAAAGTCCACCCCAAAGGGACTTACCATCTCCAACAGAAAACACTGTTCACTAACTGCTCCAAACAGCTCTATTGTAGTCCAGCCTTTACTTCAGAGACAAACGTGGTCACTTTGGAACACACGTTATAATGCTCGCATAGCTGCTAGCATGGCACGCCCTCATACTCTGCTTCTGACTGGCTAGTAGTCCTTACCTAGGTACTGTCAGGGCACGCCCTCATACTCTGCTTCTGACTGGCTAGTAGTCCTTACCTAGCTACTGAGCATGTGCGACTCCCAACAAAGATAGACAGCTCAACACACAGGGTGAAAAGAGGAGCTGCAGCAATGTGCAGTACAACAAATATATGGTGTTTTTTGAAAATTAAACCATGTAAATCTATTCTGGTACAACCTCTAAATACAATTATGAATGTGAAAATGAGCATAATATGAGCAGTTTAAAATATGAACCACGACAGGTGATATTTCCTTCAGTTCTCGAGGATTTCATGTGCAACAGTAGAGTATTTTTTTAAACAAAGTTTATCCTACAGTACGACTGAGCCAACTTTTTTTTAATATATATATATATATATATAGTAAATGGAAATGATGCTGTGATGGTCGCTAATAATATGTGTTAGCCTATTTTAATCTAACTTTTTATGTGTTGACAGTGCTTTATGGTATATAATGTAATTCACAGTCATACTTGTAACGCATGTGTATTTTATCAAAATGACAACATGGATGACTAAACGTGTATATTTTTTATGTTTAAATGCATTGTCTCCACATGCACACATATACATGTACTGTAGATGCTGATATAATGTGCTTTTGAGGCATGTGCTCTTCCTGTCTCCAGACACAATGTATTCAGACCAAAAAGATAAGTTATAGACCAAAAATCCATTATCTTTTATGTTTTTGTTCACTGTATATGCAAACTTCAATGTAGTGTTACATTTTGTTTAAACCTTAACATTTACTACTTTCTAAAATGTGTTGACTTTTTCTTACCCTAATGCATGTGATCCTGTTAAGATGCATGTGCGTTGTTTTTGGATACAGTGCTGTACCAGACATATAAAAACATATCAAACCAGAGTGAATCTTTTTAAAAAGCCTTCTTAAAGAAATCCTCTCATGCACAGTTTACTTTTACACATCTTAGTCAATGTGTAACAACAGTTTGAGACACATTTACTCTTCTCATCACTAAAACTGGGCAGCTCACTCCTGGTGTGCTGTGAGTGATCAGTGGAGAATAAACTACAGCAGGGGTCTTCAACATTTTTTAGGCCAAGGACCCCTTAGCGGAAAGAGAGATTGAGCAGGGACCCCCAACACATATTGTATTAAATTGAGTTGCATATTAAACTGGGCCTCCAATAACGTGTAGGGAGGCCTAAGGCCTTTACACATACCTTTTTATGGTGCATACAATACTAAGGTATTGAAATAATTGACATAGTCATATATTTATACATCATGTTTTAATGTTAAACATACTGTACGTGTGGAACAGTGACTCCTTAAGCTTAACTATCTGTGGATGGCCACTTTAGTGGCTAGCTTACCTATCTATAGGCCAGTAAGCCTATCATCAATGTTGAGTCTTTTTTTTTTCCACAAATAGGCTGATTTATCTTTGCTTATAATATGTTGGATTCATGTTAATGTATAGTTTCAGACATTTACATTTTTGAAAAATTATCAAACCATTATTTGGTAGCCCCCCTGCAGTAACTCTGAGGACCCCCTAGGGGTCCCCAACCTGCTGTTGAAGATCTTTGAATTAAAGGAAGCAAGCGGTTTGTAACAGTACAGCTGGAGTACTCTTTATTGCTGAACTTGAACAGGAAAACATGACCTTCCTCCTTTATCCATCTCAACAATAAACACAATGTATCCTCTAAGTTAGTCTGTATCCTTCACTTCAGGGATTGCGGATGCATATATTTTCCGTTACCTTCTTCTTTCTTTGTGTTCAGATTTTATACCCGGTGGATTAATGAGGACTATGGTTAACTGCTCCTCAGATCTCTGCAGGGTAAATCCAGACAGCTATCTGTCCAATCTGAGTTTTATGTTGCACAACTATTTTACAGCGGCTATGTGCGGAGCTTAGCGCCGCCCATGACGGTTGTGATTGGTTTAAAGAAATGCCAATAAACCAGAGCATGTTTTCCTCCCATCCCTGAATGCTATGTGGAGTAGCCAGACCCTCCTTCAGCGCGCTTTGGAGGAGGGTCTGGCAAGTAGTAGTAGATACTGCCATAGATCCAATCAGTCACATTAATTAAACATGGAAATGCTTATTTGAAGTTATACAAAAGTGACAATAGGAAGATATTTCAATATTTCAACATGTCAAACAACTGTGTATATATAGAAGAAGTTGCAAAATGCAAATGCAAAACAATAGTGAGGAGTTCAGAAAAAAATATATTTGAGAGTTTTGGTTTAAGCAACTTATTACCAGCTTTTTAAAAATGTACATGCTGTGCAACAGGAACATAAAATACAGAAAGAATGCCATTTTATAATATTTGTACAGTCGTGTCCAAGTCATTTTATGTGCGTCTGTATGTGTGGAAAGTTCTTTTTCTTTTTTCTCCAACAAAGTGGCTGGAAAATGCTTTTAGTTTGGTTAATAAAAAAGAAAAAATCGTAATACTTTGGTTATACGGAAGATGATTAGGGCCAATGTAAAAGAAATATATTTTAGTTTTGACTTTAAACTCAGAACTCAAACTTCTAACTCTAAATGTTTCCCATGTGGCCCTAATCTTCTTCTGTAAGTTTATCTTGCTATTATATACAGTCACTTTGACGATCTTTTTTTTCACAGTAGAGTCACAGTAGTAAATAGGTAGTTAACATGCTGCACATTATGTCACATGTGGCTGTCAGTGGCCAAAGCTTCTTTGTTTTTTTATATTAAATCTTTAGCAATGTTGGGTAGACAGTGAAACGGCTTTTAGAGAGTAGACTGTGTTGTCGTAAAGCCAAATACTCTCTAATCTCCTACATTTATAAATCAAATCCCACCTGCTCTATAATGTATTTCTGTGACGCACATGATGTGTAAAGTTAAAGCTGCACTTATGAATATTTTCCGACGACATTATATCAGATGAACGTGTAATGTGAAAGGCGTGGCCTGTTGTGAGGCACCTGCAGAGATCCAAAAACCTAACTTGTTAAAAGAGGCTTTTTTCTCCTATAGTATGGTTGAGTCTCACCATTGTCATCGCAATTAGCAGCAGCAGCAGGCAGCTGTTCCCAGCAAACAACCTGCCCAGCACTAAAAGGCAAAGTCTGTGAGTAGCTGGGAAGAAAATCAAACATTAAAGGTCCAATATGTAATATATTTACTGTAATAAATCCAAAAATGACCCCAATGCGTCAGATATTAAGGAAACGTGCTAAGATGAAATACTATCTTTTCTGACATCATTGCTAATGCCAGTATTTTCTCCTTTTGAAATTTCCGTTCCGTGACGGAATGTCTGTTTGTGTTTTGGTATGTGTGTTGGTATCAACTGCCCAGTTTGACAGCCAGGCCGGGTTGCCAGATATACCTGTAAACACATAAACCCAGCACGCTACAGCTGGAACGTTAGTACAGCCATGAAAGCAGCAAACAAACCAACAGGATCAACAGAGATAGATTCTACCCGACCTAGCTTCTGAGCACGGGCTTCTATGACTCAATATAGCCAGCATCTAACGTTAGCTTCTCCGCTGTGCTGTGGAGTAATGTCTGGCTATGGGAGACAAGCGTCTAGCAACATGTGTTGTTGTGGATGCTGCGGTCTCAGCCTGGCAACCAACGTGAACTCCGAGTCTGGGGAGGAGGGGGCGGGGGAGACGACTCTCTCCAGGATTTTGAATTTGTACTGCAGTAACTATTTTAAACACTAGCTGTCAGTATTACATATTGCACCTTTAAGCAGGTAAAGATCCAGATAGTTCTTCTGCCACCTTGCAGACAAGAAAATCACGAGTACAGCTTTAAGTGAAAACATCCTGTGTCTATCTATTAATCTAATCGCTGTTGCATCTTTGATTCAGTACAATACTTTAATGAAATAAAGTCAGATATTGACCCGCTACAATGCAGTGACATGCAAACAGAAACAGATTCTTTCATTTCAAATGAATGGGACATCCGTCAGGGATTAAGGCCTTCAACATTAAGTGGGATCCTGCCATTAGAAACCAGTAGGAGTGATAATGGCCTGTAAACTCAGGAAATACTCATTATATGATGAACATTTTCTGTCTTTAAGCCAGTTCATCTATAGTCATTTCACTTTAGACTGCGGTGGATTACAGCGTAAGTACAGTTATATACAGATATATCTCACATGCCAAATGTGTTGTGCTTGAAACTAAGTTCATGATAATCACAATGCCGTTGAAACATAACTCTTTGGTTCTGTTAATGTAATACTTTACTTTCCTTTACAATATATTCTATTCTATAAGTCTTACACATGAAATTCAGAAGTAGTTCTGAAATCATTAAATATACTTAACAGAATAGAGCGATCACATCAGCTTTGGTCAAATCGCATTCAAGCAGTTCACTCAGTACAGCATCTCGGTGTGGACTGGAACATAGCAAAAAATAAAAAACCTTAATCATGCTGCATTTCCCCTTGTTAACGTCTACAGTTAACAGTTAACGTCATCACACAAGACTAATATCTCAGCAGGAAATAAGCCAAACAGTGCTACATTGTTTGTCTCTGAATAAAGGTAGAAAACAAAGGCAGAGTTGTGTATGTGTGTGTGTCACTGTAAAGTTGAGTGTGCTCAAAGGTGAATTGGAGTTGTTATCTGCTACATACAGCAGCTGGCAGATGAAGGATGTGGGTGGCAGGTGGATGATGATATGGACCATGTTTATGTCAGTCCAATTTCCTCCAGTACGCTGCGCGGTGTCTCTGCTTCCTGTGGAGGGAGAGAGGAACCACAGCTCCAGTCAATGACAGCATTACACACACACGCACACACACAGACACACACACACACACACGCACACACACGTACGCGCACACGCACGCACGCACGCACGCACGCACACACACACACACACACACACACACACACACACACACACACACACACACACACACAAACAGTAAGAGGCCATTTTCTCTGGTATAATGTCACCACAGTCTCAACAGCAGTAGTTGTGGGGGAAAATTTCAGACATTTAAACGTTCAGTTGTTGGCTTTCTGCAAACAGTTTAATAGCTCACCCTTCATACTCTGAATTATTATTTGGGATTGTAATATTGTAATTAGTTGTCAAAGTTGCATAAACCAATGTTTTTTTATATTAAAACTAAATAAATGAAAATACATGTAAAGTGAAAGGAGTAGGGCTGCCACCTCTTAGTCGATTAGTCGACTAATCGGTCGTTTTGGTCTTAGTCGACTAAGATTTCTTTAGTTGATGAGTCATTTTTTATGCTTATTCATGCTTAATTACTCATTTCCAAGAAACTTATGAGCACATTTCTGGTAAACACAAGATTTAAAGTGGTGCTTTTGCAGGATTAATTGTGGAGAAACTCAGTTTTACAGATGGTTAATTAACTACATTTCTATTGTGCTTTTCTAGTCTTAATCACCTCTCAAAGAGCACAGCTCTGTCGATTACATCAACTAATCGATTAATCGACAAAATCATATAAGTGTTAGTCGACTAAGAATTTCTTTAGTTGAGGACAGCCCTAGAAAGGAGTGGCTTATACTAAGGAACCCACAACTCGGTTCACCCTCCAAATTCTACATTTATATTTTGGAATTTGATACCAAAATTAAGTTAAAGTTAAAGCTGCACTAGTCAACATTTTTTATATCAAGATTAAATCAAATGAATACATATAAAGTCAAAGGGGTGGCTTGCAGTGAAAACATTCGCAAAAACATTTGCAAAGCCAATTTTTGAAAAATTTTAAAATTGTTGGTTACGCTTTACTTGAAGGTATCTACATATGAGTGACATGACACTGTCATGAACGTGTCATAAACATTATAAACAAGTCATAAATGTTTATGACATAATAAGTGTCATTCAGTTTTTGTCATGACAAGTTAGGGTTAGGGTTAGGGTTAGGGTTCATGTGTTCATGACTGTGTCATGTCACTCTTATGTAGATACCTTCAAGTAAAATGTTATCAAATTGTTTCTTGTTACATCCATATTTGCAATTGCAAACAGCATGAAAGCGACGGCAGGAGTATAATGCACCACCCACATGTTCATGCCGTGCATGATAAAAACAAAGAGACCCACTAGCAAAAACATTGCTCTATGGCAATATGGCTCTATGGTCAAATAGGGTCAAATATTACACACAGCATATTTAAAGCTGCATCAAATCTTTTTTATATTTACATTGAATCAATTTAATATATACATGAAATGGATG
This sequence comes from Sander lucioperca, assembly GCF_008315115.2. NCBI lineage: Eukaryota > Metazoa > Chordata > Actinopteri > Perciformes > Percidae > Sander > Sander lucioperca. Next base: position 25,065,061 of record NC_050183.1, read on the forward strand.
GCTCTTAGTGAGGAACCAACAACTCTTTAGTTTACTTCACCCTCCAGATTCTACATGAATGAGTTTTGATACATTAGTTGTTTATCCCTCCTGTTGTCCTCGGGTCAAATTTGACCCATTTTCTAAAAGTTTCTATATCAGAAATTTGGGTTTCTATCAACCAAAATGTCAAAAAAAACAACGTGGATGGTTCCATACGACGCTCTTTACAAGTAAAATAAATGATCAGTTCACTACTTTTATTGAATTTGGGTGTTTTATTCAATTGTATAGCATTTGAAAAATAAATTGATAAAAGAACGTTGAAAAAAGTGACAAAAATGACGGAAAAAGCTTAAAAACGTTGGAGAAAAAAACAACAAAAACGTCAAAAAAGCGCAGAAGAAAAGTGACAAAAACGTTGAAAAACGTTGAAAAAGTTGCATAGTGGGCGGGAGGACAAGACGAGGGTTAAGTTCCATTAATCAATATGTCTAATATGTATATGTGCAAACACAACATATTAAAATAAGATGAAAGATGCATTTCAGGTCATAAATGCATCTTCATCAATATACCCTTTTCTTGTCAAAGCAGGACAAGCACAGGTGTAAATAATAACATAAAATATATGACATATATAATAACAATGATGGTTCCATCCCATTAAGTCCCAGTGAGCCATGTCAGTGAGTGAGCATGCATAATACCAGCACCATGGAACTGGGTCACCTAACATCATTAATGTTATTAAGACATAAGTCTGCTGTGAAAAGACTCTACTGGCCTACATACTTCAACCAATTAGTATCGCCTTGGCCAAGGAGGTTATGTTTTCGGTTTGGTTTGTCAGTCTGTCAGCGGGACCCGAATTTCATCAAACTTAGTGGAAGGGTGTAGCATGGGCCAAGGAAGAACCCATTTAATTCTGGAGCAGATCTGAATCATGGGGCGGATACGCAAATTATTATTCACTTTCGTTAACATTAGGAGACTGGCTGCCCCCAAAAAACGACCCTATATGCCGTTTGTACAAGCAGCCTATTACGACCCATATTTACGTTTGTTGTTAGGCGGCTACCTCTAGTAGCTGTTGTAATTATACCAGGAGCAAAGGCAGAAGTCAGGTGACGTAGTATAAAGACTCTAATGTCCCGGTGAGGGAAGAGGACAGGGTGGATGGGTCAAACAAACGCAGGACTTTAACCCAGGAAACTGCTGTTAGCGTCCTGTGTGAAACTAAAAGTCAATGTTGACTTATTTTTACCTTACATACAGTATTTAAGTTAACTGGAAAGTTAGGTTACGTACTTACTGTACGTACATAACCCCAGTTATGTAACAAACTTATTTTAACTCAAACAATGATTTTTTTCCTAAACCTAACAAAGTAATAAAAGTGACTGTTACATTTAGGTATGAGGGCGTGTTGATCTCCTGCCACCGGTAGGGGCGCTAATTTAGGAAACGCTCCTGTGGGTCATATTAGAGGGTAGGAACAAAGGGCCTATGTGGTCGTGTGGGTTGGAGGACTGTTGGAGATAGGGCATGGTCTTGGTGAGGGTCTCCGCTCCCTGAGTGCCCATCTAGTTAGATATATTTTTTTGTCCATGCTGTACTTAAGCTAATCATAGTCACAAATCATAAACAACAACATGTACAGGAAAACATCAGGGCTGTAGTTTGTGGCAGAAAGAAAGAGAAACACTTACTTTGGCATCCTATAACAAGGTTCAGCACAAAGTAAAGAGAGGAGTTGCATCAGAGCAGTAAAACAAAAAGATGGCTTTTTGGTAAGAGGAGAAAAACAACCCACTTCTGAAGTGTCATTTCATATTCAATGCAAAATGTTCAGCCCAGATCTTGAAATAAAAAACCATGCATTATTCACCAATTATACTATACTTTTCACTCTTGGGGTACATTTAGCTAACCTAGCGCTGGATAGATGAATCCCTTGTTGCCAATTAGGTCGGCTAAACATCTTCATCTGCAAAGCAAATGGAGCTTGACACCATTCAGTGGCTTGTTTACGACACAGAAGAAACACAAAATGACTAAATGTCAGCCTGAACTTCAAATGTGTCACATGTGGAGAGAAAAAACACAACCTAAACAGTTCTATTAAAGAAAGACACCAGTGTGCTTAACTGACAAAGAATCATAAACAATTTATTAATTACCTATTATATACATTGATACAGAATCCTCAACTTATCATAACAGTCTTTCTTAATGGGACACAGATAAACCATGACAGATCATATAAAACATTTTAGGTGCTTTGTCAGTGTGCATTCATGAAAGATAAAGAATTTGTAAGGCTAATGATTTCAAGTAGGTTTAAAAGTCTATTATTATTATTATTATTATTATTATTATTATTATTATTATTATTATTATAATATTGTAGAATGCCAAAAGAGCCTTTAGTTAATCAGTGCAAAGACAAAGTATTTCTTTAGCATTAGCATCAATAACCACTTATACCACTTACCTTGAGAGTGGGTGTTTTGCTTTTTTATTTAAATAGGAAATAATTAGGGTCTATTAATAATTTAAAAGATTTAAAAATCACATTTAAATAGTTGAAAAGCCATCAGATCTTCTAGTGTGCGCTATACTATAAACTATAGACTAGGGTTTGTTCTGATTTAAAAAAAAAAAAAAAAAATTATAACAACTCCTAGAAATCCCAGCAAGGACAATACCTCAAATTAAAATATATATGATTTGTAGTGAGAAAATAAACACCCAACTGTAATCCACGGACAAATCCACTAGAGACATGACAAAGAAACAATAAAAATATGAAATATAAAACTGATTGGATGAACACCTTTTGGACATAACAAACATGTAAGTGTGAAGGTGATGAGCCTTGAATCTGTGTTGAAATAACAGCAGAATTAAGATGATCATATTTTGTCATCTGGTCTTCAAGCATTTCTTTTCAACACTGTGAGTTAGGGCTGGGCGATATGGAGAAAATATCATATTTTTGACCAAATACCTCGATATCGATACCGCAACGATATTGTAGTGTTGACTATTGGTGCTTTCACAAAATATTTAAACAATTTGATTTTTGATAAATAATCATCAATAATGTAGATATAATGACTAAGTGCGTAAAGGCAAATAATAGAACAACAGTTATTTTATATATATTATATAATAGTTACAACAGTCTGGTAAGTTCAGAAAAGTACATCACTTTACTGTAATGTAGCCTTTAAAACCAGGAAAAGACAACACTTATGTCATATTACGATATCCAAAATCTAAGACGATATCTAGTCTCATATCACGATGTTGATATAATATCGATATTTTGCCCAGCTCTAGTGTGAGTGTGTTTACACTTACATACTCATGCCTTGAAGATATTCTGTGTACTTCAACACAGTCAGACACATTAGTGCACAACAGGGGGCAGACTTTCCCCATATTTTTTGAGTGCCAATAGCAAAAAGTAGTTTGTAGGGAGTTTGTGAAGAACACCCATCATGAGGAAATCATTTTGACATGAATTGTCCTGTGTAATTTGTATCTGACAACATGGTGTAATAAATGTGACCAGTCTAAAACCAAACGTTTTCAATCAGGTGCCATCCTGATCCGATACCGTGCGGATTTTCTTTCAATCAAAAACTACAGCAGCTGAATTCAACTGGTTTCAAAGAATTAGTATATCAGCTGCTAACGAAAGAAAACATGCATAGTTTTGTTGAGATTGAAAGTTCATTCTTCACCTTGGAAACAGGTTAAAAAAAATTAACAAACAAAAAACTTTAAAAAAATCTCATCACACGGCCCATTTTAAACTGCTCATATTATGCTCATTTTCAGGTTCATAATTGTATTTAGAGGTTATATCAGAATAGGTTTACATGGTTTAATTTTCAAAAAACACCATATTTTTGTTGTACTGCACATTGCTGCAGCTCCTCTTTTTTTGGGGGTGGCAGTAGCTCAGTCAGTAGGGAGTTGGGTTGGGACAGTACGGACCAAAGTATGGTGGTGGACTGGTAGCTGAAGAGGTGCCAGTTTACCTCCTGGGCACTGCCAAGGTGCTCTTGAGCAAGGCGCCTTTCCATGGGCATCCCCCTCACTCTGACATCTCTCCATTAGTGCATGTATAGGTACTGAGCATGTGTGTGTGTAATTCAGGCCTGTGTGTAATAACAACAGAGTGAAAAACATTGTAATTTCCCCTTGCAGGACTAATAAAGTATAAATTATTATTATTATTATTATTAATTCACCCTGTGTGTTGAGCTCTGTTTTAGCTACAGATTTAAGCATCTCACTTCTGTTCTATCTTTGTTGGGAGTCGCACATGCTCAGTAGCTAGGTAAGGACTACTAGCCAGTCAGAAGCAGAGTATGAGGGCGTGTCCTGACAGTACCTAGGTAAGGACTACTAGCCAGTCAGAAGCAGAGTATGAGGGCGTGCCCTGACAGTACCTAGGTAAGGACTACTAGCCAGTCAGAAGCAGAGTATGAGGGCGTGTCCTGACAGTACCTAGGTAAGGACTACTAGCCAGTCAGAAGCAGAGTATGAGGGCGTGCCCTGACAGTACCTAGGTAAGGACTACTAGCCAGTCAGAAGCAGAGTATGAGGGCGTGCCCTGACAGTACCTAGGTAAGGACTACTAGCCAGTCAGAAGCAGAGTATGAGGGCGTGTCCTGACAGTACCTAGGTAAGGACTACTAGCCAGTCAGAAGCAGAGTATGAGGGCGTGCCCTGACAGTACCTAGGTAAGGACTACTAGCCAGTCAGAAGCAGAGTATGAGGGCGTGCCATGCTAGCAGCTAGGTGAGCATTATAACGTGTGTTCCAAAGTGACCACGTTTGTCTCTGAAGTAAAGGCTGGACTACAATAGAGCTGTTTGGAGCAGTTTGTGAACAGTGTTTTCTGTTGGAGATGGTAAGTCCCTTTGGGTGGACTTTGGGCTTTTTCACTTTGTAAACCTATAACGTGCACAAAAATGATATATAACACAATAAAGGTAAGGGAAAAAGCCAAAAAGCATAATATGAGCACTTTAAGCTGCACTTCCCTTGTAAGCTCCGAAGAAAATCTAGTAAGTGGACTTGAAACTTTTGGGTCATGATGGCACATGATGCAAACTTGCTTTTGAGGTGTTCAACTCGTGCAATGAAACCAATAATACATGGCGGAATGACAGGCATGTAACAATACGTCACCACAAAATATATTACATGTTATCAATAAACATATTGATGAGTAACTCCATATAAATTGGATGATGTGTTTAAGTTACATTTTCAAACCTCAGTAACAGGACTATGATCAGCAAACAAAATGTCTAATGCAGCCTAAATGTTTCCATCATTTACTGTAGTTGTTCAATTTACTTAACTATTATTCTGACAATATCGTATGATGACTGTCATGTATGGAATTTAATAGTAAGCTGAGAATATTGTTACACCCTCCCAAACCAATGACAGTGACAGGTGCTCAGAGTGGCACTGAGGAGCTCAGCATGCAGGGTGGACAGCAGCAGCAGCAGCAGCAGCAGCGATGGCAGCCCATCAGTACATAGGCACATTAAAGTACTCATGACGGGGCTGGGGGAGAGAAACGCACACAGCTTAGAAAACAAGATGACGTTGAGACGTAACAGCCACCTCACACAGACACTCCATTCACAGGACATGCAGGAGACAGTGCAGCAGGCTGGAGTACTCTCACCACTGTTCCGCCTTTATCTATTAAAGGAATTGTTCTTTCTTTTTTATCTCTAGGGAATAAGCTTGTTCGTTTTCTTGCTAAGAGTTAGATGAGTGACAGAAGTCAAACAATCTCACAGTGGGTTTTATGTCTCTGTTCACTTTGAAGGTAAACTGAACAGCTAGCTTAGCTTAATTTAGCTCACATTCCGAAACAAATAATATAACATTCCCCTCACTCACTTTTTTAAACAATTTTGTTTCATTTCCACTGCATATTACATTTATCTGAGGGCACACAGTTAAAGTGTCACCTATCCAAACTGCAGAAATGTAATATATATAAAAACATAGAAAACATCTGGTAGAGGACAGTGTCAATGACATGTTACACATGGAAAACAAAGACAAACAGAGTGAGACAATACAAACATGTATTGTCGGCCTTTTAGTGAGCTACAGACAGACTGATGTATACAGTTAGAAGACTGAGACTGACTAGAGGGCTCTAGCAGTATGCACGGCCTAAATCCACAAACACAGAGTATTCACCTCAGCAGGCCTAATTCTGGAAAAGACCAGAAGACTCAGAGACCATATTTGGGACCATCACACCTGTGAGGCAAAGATTGTTTTTGTAAGGACACAAATAAACAAAACATGGCACCACTGGTCAATCTCTCAGGAAAGCTACAGCATCTATCTACACATCTACAGTATGTGCTCGGGCACCGCCACAATAACAATGCCCTCTTCATGGGGACGTCGCAGCTCAATCTATCTCTGAAGTCTAACATGCAGAGTTGAGCTGAGCAGGAAATCTTCTGAGGCTTTATTATTCCAAAAGAAGATATGCTTGCTTGCTGGCACCAAAGTAATGACCCGTTCCTGAGAAATGTTTCATTAAAGGCTTATTAAAATAACTTCCACCAAATCCCCTGTGGTATGTTTCCCACGTAATTACTGCACTATGCACTTACTAAAGCCAGAGGCTCATTCCAAATGTGCCCTGACTCAACCCCAGCATTATTTTCCCAAACTTCTATGTGCATTATGTTCAGATTTTCTTTAACCCTTGTGCTGTCTTCCCGTCCACCATGAACTTATTGTCCTTCCGGGTCAAAATTGAAAATTAACTTTTTCTTGCGCTTTTTCTGACGTTTTATTCGCTTTTTCCGATGCTTTTTTTATTCAAGGTCAATAAACCTAATTTAACCAGAAATTATGAATTATTTTTGACTAATAGTTAAGATCAGAAGATGTTGAATGAATCACAGACTGGTTTATGTCAAAGTTTGGTCAGGAGACCAAAAATTTAGTTTTAAAAATCATTACATTTTTCAAATGCTATAAAATTGCCCACCCCCAACACCCAAAATTCAATGAAAGTAATCATGAATTATTATTATTATTATTTTTTTAAGATTATTTTTTGGGGCTTTTCCGCCTTTAATGAACAGGACAGGTGAGAAAGGGGAGAGAGAGGGGTAAGACATGCAGGAAATCGTCACAGGTTGGAGTTGAACCCTGGACCTCTGCATCGAGGCATAAACCTCTAAATATATGTGCGCCTGCTCTACACACTGAGCCAACCCGGCCACGTAATCATGAATTTTACCTGCGAAGAATGTTGTATAGGTTCCATCTATAACATACATCTATGCATTCATGTTATTTTTGGTCAATTTGGTTAAAAGAAACTCATATTTCTGATATAAAAAACTTTGGAAACAGGTCAAATTTGACCTGAGGACAGCACAAGGGTTAAGGATGACAATTATCCTTGTCTCCAATTCTAAAAATCAGGGTGTTTTTTTTTGCTCGTATAGTATGTCTAATTATTTGAACTTTTAAAACACCAGGGTGCAATGGTGAGTTGCAGAATTTCCTAATGTTTGGTCACATTTTCAACAAGTGGTGTATAAGATGTTTTTGTAATGGATGGACAAAATGGTCATTTTAAAGTCAAATAACACCACGTACAAAAACCTGCGGAATGAATATTAGTCAATGTAAAATACTTCAACTTGCTACATGTTAGGGTTATTGTTATTCCTTTTCTACCATTTCAAATAAAGACATACATAATCATTCATCTGAGCATTTCCATTCAGTGCTGTTAGTAAAACTACAGGCTGGTCTTCACACAGGCAGCATAACTCTTTCACTTCCGTGAAAATAATAATAATTAAAGTTGGGAATGTATTTTTAATAGAGTGACTTCTTAAAAACGAAACAAGTTGCATCCATGTAAATGGAAATTCAAATAAATCGTCTACTACAATAATGTACAACATGCAAATTGCAAAGTGTTAGATTATGCCACCTGTTAGTGAAACTGCGTGTATTCAGACATGTTCTAAACATTGCAGCTTGAGTTCATGCCTGTTGTTATGCTGTGTCATGTTTTTCACTCACAGTTATGAGACTAGGGCTGCTCGATTATGGGAAAAATCATAATCACGATTATTTTGGTCAATACTGGAATCACGATTATTTAACACGATTACTCGTCTTTTGCAAAGATGTTGCATTTTTTTGTTATTTTAAAAACAGTGAAACATTTAAACAGATCAACAGTGAAAACACTGTGAACTGTGAAACTACCCTTAATACTTTTCCCGTTGAACTTTTTTTTCTTTTCATTCAGAAAAAGAGTTTAAAATAAGAGTTTACTTGCAAAACGTAATGTGCAAAATAATCGTTTTTCTCGATTACATTTTTATTGTGATCGTTAGAAGCCAAACTCAAAATCGCGATTAAAATTTGATTAATTGCACAGCCCTATGTGAGACACAGTCAATACTGACAGAAGAACATGCAGAGGTAGTCCACGGCACGCACAACTGGAAACCCATGCTGACTGAGTTACCAAATTGCCTGGATGGAGGCACGGATGGACTCTAGGCCCATTACAAGAACTCCTCATTTGGCAAACTTCCCCAGTCTTCATTCTGGCTCTATAAATACAGGGTAAATGTGGATTGGCACTCTTGAGGTTTTAACCCCGGTTTCTTTCAAAGTGAGAATATCAACTAAATGGTTTAAGAAAGTGACTCAGCTCCTAACGGCGTATGCGTAAAAGGCAAACGCCCACATTAAAAACTTAAAATAAGCCTCTAAGGATCCCAGTACAGTACGTTCTCTACAGCACAGCTACCTGATGGGGCTTTAAATCAATGAACAGCCCTGCAGTTTGTCCTCAGGGATTATAGACTTGGCTGGGCTGCAGCTGCCTCACAACTAATGGTTATGGGCCACATTTGGACTTCCTAATGCTTCCCAACTTTATTGCTCATTTCATTACTTGCTTAAGACCACTTTTGTATTCCAAGTTTGTTAACGCGAGTACAGTTTCAAAGTCAGTGGAGTTTGCAAACGTTGGTGCCCTCATGCTTGGCCATCACGTCTTTTTTTATCCATACAGCATGTACTGCACATGTAGCAACATCAAAAAGATGATGAATGACTCAAGTCAGATCTATGAGGCAAATAATGAAGATAGATCTATCACACATCAATAAATGACGATGATAAAATAATACTTTTATGTTTGAACATACATTTGTAAACAAACTGACAGGCCTTTGAGAAATTAAACTTTCTGGTGGCATAATAACTTAATAATAACTCAAACTCCACTGGAGCTGCAGTGGAAATTATATTTATCTATTTTTTAAGGTTAAATTTATCTTTGAATAAAAGTCGGACCTATACATCAACAGGTTCATGTTAGAAAATATGCTACATGATGTATTTTTAGGCACTTTCATCCATAGTTCTCTTGTTTCAGGTTTATTCTGCAGCACATGTGTTACTGTTACTCATATTTGGTTATTTCAAATTGCAAAATATCCCGTATATATGCTCATCATCAGTACGTATCTTTATTACAAATAATCAAATTTGAGGACATTTTGCCAAAACATTTGGTGTTTGTTGTGTATGTAAAGAATCCCTCAAAAGGTCCAGTATTGGTCATTCTCTACAGTTCTCTACAGCACCGTTGGAAATTAATGGTTTGTCAGCAGTGACCTGATTTTGCTTCCTAGAACTCATTAGCAGCAGCCTTTTGGCTCACTGACTGACTAAATGTTGAGCAAACAAATCCAGCAAACCAATCAGCCTGCTGACACTGAAGAGGTATATACCAGACTACTGTGTACTTCCAAATACTGTATGCATCTGTGCCTCTTACATATATTCAACATTAAATATATGCCTTTGCAAGATCACTCTGAAATCTTTTTTCACAGTGTGTTGTTTTACATTGTCTATAGACATTCAAACAATCGCTTAAATATCTCTGCTGGAACATATTCAAGATATCTGAATAATGATACATTCTTGCTCTGCTTTTGGTTTCGAAATAGGGCATTAATGGATTGAAGAGAAAGAGAGCCTTGTGTGTACTGAGGCTGAAACACAGCTGTGGTGGTTGTTGCTTTACTGCTGAATATGTTTTTGGTCAGAATCCTTAATTGCAGTGACACTGTGGTTTTGTTACTGTAATCATGCTCCCTCTATCTGAAATGCTAATGTGGACCAGAAGTGTTTGTGCGGTCTCAGCGATGCAGACAATGAGGCTTTGTTTCTGGGCTGCAACCTGAGCTCTCCTCACTTCAACCATCAAATACAGTATGTCTGAAAAAGACTGTACGGAATGTGTGGAATGTGGAGAATCAAATCATTTGAAATATTTTAGTGACACTGAAAGGGAGAACATGTTTGAATGTAATAAGTCACGTATAGATATTGCCTTTAGTTTTCAGGAGGATTAAAGTTCCTTCTCTCGACGACTGAATGTTACTTTGTACTTCTAGTGTTAACATTTTCCATGTAGATGTGCTGCTGATGAATTGGTTTAGGTTTTGGTTAGTGCCTAGGATTACAGTTACATCAAAGATATCATGGTTAAAGTCAATATGAAGCAGAAAAACACACCAGCAACTTCAACATCTGTGGTGTATTCCTGGCACCGGACATATTGCTGTTGCTGATTGGTTGTTTCTGATAGCTTTAGCGTTGTGTTGGGGAATTTACAGTACATCTAAAGCTACTGATCTAACACTACAGCAAGGGGTTATTAGTATTATTTTTCTTTTACAAACTGTACCTGCAAACAGGCGCATCTGAAAGTCTATATTCTGCAAATCACAATAGTGAAAGAATACACAGGCAGAAGACAGAAGAATGTCAGATCAAGATAAATCAAGACCAAGCAAACTAAATGAGAGACAATAAAGCACAGTGAAAGCCAATGAAAGGAAAGTCCCCAGAAATAAAGCAGGTGTCACTTTTTAAAAAGGGGAAATCAAATTCAAGTACAGTACATTTTTCATACATTTCTCGAATATTTGTAGGTGCTCTGCTTTTACTTGTATGTGATACAGGCACTGTGACTTGAATAAAACTTAAAGCTGTAAACCTTTAGATTTTTACAAACTCAAAGCGCACTTGTAAAACCACTTACTAAATGGTAGTAAATTTTTTTGCCCCAGCCATTCAATGTATTCATTTTCAGTAATTACCTCTCTATATTATAGTTTTCATTGTTAGTGGTGGAGTCCACCATTTCCGTGCTGGATTTAAACTGCATTCACACGCGAAAGGGATTCACAAATGATTCAGCATGTTACCCAGTGTTACCGTTTTATCTCAATACCAACATCACTGTTTACTGTTCAGGTGTTTCAGAGCTGTATAGGGATGGGAATCCATAACCGGTTCCAGTTGAGAACCGGTTCCAAATTGTCCGATATATCGAACTCGTATGCCTTCAAGCTTATCAATTCCTTTTATCAACGCCTGCATGTTTTTCGGACAGCTGCACATTGCAAAACAATGACGTCAAACTCATGTGTCTACGCTGCTGGAAACTTGCAACCAGAAGGACTCATCGCGGAGAGGAAGAAACAATCCAAAGGGCTTCATTTCATTTCATTTCATTTCACGGAGAAAGACGACAACAGTGCTGCTTGTAATGTCTGTAAAATGAATGATCATTTTAAATAAGCACACGTTAACACCAGCAATATGCTGAAAAACGGCTTCCTAACTGAGCAGCTTGTCTGTTACTGAGGCTAAATATTCAGTTATAATATTACTGCCACGCAGGCAGGCTTAGCAGATTTCTACCTAAATGAAAACGGATGCTGTACAAATGTTCTCTCATTTCATCTACATTGTGTTCAGACTCAGAGATAATAAAACAGTTGCGTTAATGCTGAAAACCTGTGTAGGCCTACTTTTTTTCCACAGAAAATTGACCAGGAATCAATAAGGGAAATGATAAAGAATCAACATGATAAGCAGCATGAATAATGCCATTGGTATCAATTAAATCTTATCAATTCCCATCCCTAGAGCTGCCGCTAGTTAAAAAGCATTTAAACTGATAAAACACGGGAAGGCTTTTATTGTGAAGCCGTAACAGGAAATGCAATGTGTTTGTCACAGAGGTTAGCGCCAGAGCCATAGAGATAGTAATAGATAGATAGAGATAGATGTCTTTCTGTATCACTCTGGTTAGCGCTAACTACAATCGTTCATCATTAAATGCGTCAACAAAACCATTTCGACATTTGACATCAGCGGATCAATTTTAAATATTGCAGCAAGTGACAGAAGATTAAGGAGCAGGCACAGTAAGTGTGTTTTCATACATCTAATGTAATGCACATTTGCGAATAAAACAACTGCCGGAAAATGAAAAAGTCCAAAGTCCGAATATCGCAAAAAAAGTGGTTATGCTTGGCTGAGGTGGAAAAGTTGGTGTATGGATACAGACATAAACAGACTAATCGAATAACAAGTATTAAACCGTAATTGTCACAAAATCAGCTACAACTGAAATCTTAAAGGTTATACCTCTAAGCGAGGAAGCAGTACTAGTGTAAAATACTCAATTTAACTTTCTGTTCTTTGGTCTGAAAAATCACAAATGTTGATTTGAAGTGGAAAGTAAAAGCAGATTACTAATGAAGTAGAAGAAAGAGAGAGAAACTACCTCATTACCGTCCCCACATTGATTTCATCAGATGCCTTACCTCCTGTAGCAGGTCAGCCTGCTCAATGGCCTTCAACACATTCTTTTTGGACGTCTCCTGAGCTTCCCCACCCAGCAAGAACTCATCCAGAATGAAGTAAGCCTTCTCAAAGTTGAAAATGATGTCCAGCTCACAAACCTGTCGTGTAGACATGAAAAGAACACTAATTATGACTTAGTAGTATTTTCTAGGTGGCAAAAATGGCACAATGGCTTTAATATCCAAATGTCACTACATTGTACTGAAATATGGGATTTTTATGCACCACATATCTGGAACAAACTCCCAGAAAACTGCAGGTCCACTGCAACTCTCACTTCTTTTAAAACTAAGGCTGAAGACTTTTCTTTTTGATGCTGCCTTTCTTTAAATAATTGTTCATTTCTTATACTGCACTGTAACTGTTATTCTCGTATTTTATCTGTTTTTATATTTTTAATATAAACTTTTTTTCAATGTTTTGGTCATCTTTATCGACACTTTTGTTGCTTTTCCACCGATGTTTTTGTCACTTTTTTCAAAGTTTTTCGTTTTTTATGCACCTTTTGACATTTTTGTGTTTTTTTTCCGACATTTTTGTCACTTTTTTCAACGTTCTTTTATCATTTTTTTTCAAATGCTATAAAATTGAATAAAACTTGCGAAGAGCATTGTAGGGAGCCATCCACGTTATTTCTTTTGAAAATTCGGTATAGAAACTTTTTGAAAATGGGTCAAATTTGACCTGAGGACAACAGGAGGGTTAACTGTAATTGCTGAATTGCCTTGTTGCTGAAATGTGCTAAACAAATAAAGCTGCCTTGCCTTGCCTTACTGTATTGTACTGTATGTGACGAATAATAAAGTTTTGTCTTCATACAAAAGAATAAGAGAGGTGAGGATACATCAGAAAACGCACACTGCCAAAGTATTTGTCCAGCAGCTCCACATATCTGTGGATGATCTCCAGTGTGATCAGCTCGTTGTCCTGGTCCTCTATGGCACAGCAGAAGTACAGGCTGGCGTATCTGCAACACAGAGACAAGCCAGCCAACTTTAACTTGACAATAGCATTTAAACAAAGTATCTTCCACTGTGAAAACTGCAGCATCAACGTAAATACAAGAAGAGCTGACTTTACACATTTTTATCACTTAGACAGGATCTCCAAGTGATATATACCGTCTCCCAGCTCAATGTAATAGTGCTGTGAGAGCACTCCTGCCATTATTAAGGATCACTGTTTACTGTGTACAGGGTATTCATTTAAAAGCCACAAGCCGGATGCAGAAGGCTGTATGAGTTAAGCCTCATTCTGCCAAGGTTCTTTATCCCTGATAATCCCAGAGGTACTCTTTAAGCATGTGATGATTGGCTCATAAAGGAGGTGGTCAGTTGATCCCTCACAACCAGTGGGTAAGGAGGGCCCAATGGACTCGGCTGTAGATTTTTAGAAAGACAAGCATGAAATACTGTCTGGAACAAGTCTACAACTCCACATCCTTGTCTTCTCAGTAGGGCTGCACAATTAATCGCAATTTTATCAAAATCGCAATATGGACTAGTGCAATTTCCAAATCGCAGGGGAGGCGTAATATTTGTTAAAAGCAAAATGTGTGTCAAACCATTCTGAATGAAGTATTGTGGTGCTGCAGAGACATTCCAGCCTACAAATCCTATCCTACAGACTAAAGAAAACGTCTTTGTTTGATACAGATCCTCGCAGAAATCACACTATAATCATTTACATTTTTAAAATTTTTATATTTTTCAATGAAAATGAGAACAACAATACAAAAATGATCATTCCCTCCATTATCGTGAATCACATCGCAATATCAGTCAAAATAATCGCAATTTAATAGTTTCCTTATATCGTGCAGCCCTACTGCTCAGTGCAAGTGAATGCAAGGCACAGCCAGGCTCAACACAAAGGGTTCACTTCAGTTGTTTACTTGTCTGTAGCACTTTTACCGTAGCGGAGTCACAGAGCAAACCAGCCGGCATGGCAGGAGGAGGTTAACGGGTCAAACCTTTCAAAGCAATTATTTGCTCAATACACTCAAATAGCTGTATCCAAGAACTCTCTTTTGACATGTGAGTAGGTAGGACACTCTGAGAGCTCCACAGAACTAATGGAGAACAGATATATTCTGACCACTGCAGTACAACTAGATCCAGAGGCAGCAGTCCTAATCACATACACTTTTATGCCTTCATAGGATGCAATACGAGTCCATTGATTGTTTTAGACAAATGAAAAACTATTAATGTGTTTGTTGTACAATGATGCAAAGTCCCTGACTCGTCAACACCTCAAGTGCTATGTTTGCCTGTCCCTGTTGGGTCACCCGGGTTCACCAATAAGCCGCCTGCATGTCCATTGGCACGGCAACAGAATATAATGAAGCAAAATGAATGCTCTTTCTCGTTGCAGTCTGAGTGCAGTCCTGATGCCTTTGTCACTTTGATAACACTTTCTCCTGCTTCTCCAACTGAGCCGTGTGTATGAATGATAGGTCTATGAATTGCCCAGGGAAGTGTGAAATATTCTTTTCTGTGAGCGTTCAACCAGAGATCATAAATCCATAAACAAGTCCCAACTCAATACCCACCTCTTATATACAACCTTGAGGTCTCTCCACTCCAGAAAGCTGCACATTTTGGGCTTTCGAGCCAGGACCGTCTGCACCAACTCTCTGGTGATCTTCTTTTTCTCCTTATCAGACAAAGGCACGTACCATTTCTGAAGCCTGAGCTTGCCTTGTCGACTAAACAGAAGCATGAACTGCATCTGAAATGAAGAGATGACAGAAAGACAGAGAAGCTGTGAAACACAATGAGAATGAGAGATAAAGGAGTGGGTGGTTCCACAGAAAGAGGCAAAAGGCATTCAAAAGAACACATCTAATCACTTATAATGTGAAACCGGATGTAGATATCAAGAGCCAGTCTGATTCTTACAACTTAAGCCAAATTGAGGAAATTATTACTGTATGACATGTGGGAGGTGCTCAAGAAATAAGCAAGATGCAGGACAAATTACATTTTGATCAGGTCAATCAAACAAAAAAAAAAACGAATAACACGATTCATGTAATAATTTCAATCAATGACAATAACATAGTTAGTTATTAAGCTAATTGTGAATGGTCTGCTGCCATGTGTTTAAGGTAAACTGCGCACCATTTAACTTTAACAGTTTCCCAGACGACACATCCCGTGTTTTCAATTGAAGATACATTTAAAAAAATAACATGAGACTGTCATTTTCATAATCAATTAAAAAGCCAGTTCTCTACAGTTATACCATAAGCATGACTGAAACCATCATCTCGTCTCTAACGTTACCGTTATCAACACAACCTAACGGAGGTACCGTTAACACCGTTATTCAGCGGTTAGCATTAGCCTGTTCAGCCACCGCCTAGCCTGTTTTAAATACGACATGCGACCATGCGTGTATGTTCATTTTAATATAAAAGGTGAAATTATACAGGTTTAAAACTACTTACCTTGAATAACAACACTGTATTCCCCTCTGAAGAAATGAACTACCCAGCGCCACCCTGAAACACACACGGCCAGTTGGCATCAAGCTTCTGATTGGCCAATGAAGCGCTCACAACGTTGTTCATTGGCTAACATTTCTTTACATTCTCCGCCTATCCTAACCTTTAAGTCGATATCACGGATGTAATTGGCTGATGTGTATACATCAATCAAACCACCAGGAACCGGATGGAAAACGCAATCATCAGAAGCATCAGCTGAATGTTTCAATAGAGGCGGAATAACCGTGAAATGTAGCTAGAAGTGGTATGTGTAGGGCTTTAGGGCTTTTAACAGCCTTGTTCAAACATACTGTTTGGCATAAACAGTATGTTTGAACAAGGCTGTTTCCCAAAATGTACCCAAAAAAGTACACTTACACTGTAAAGTGGCACCTGTTGCAGGTGGACACAGTCTTGCATGATATTCTTTCAAGTTTATTGGGGGGGCATTTTGCCTTTTTTATCAGATGGTGACAGGTGAGGTACAGACAGGAAACATAGGACACTAGGACATCCCTTGCATGATGTTTTGAAATTTTAACATTGGCTCATCTGTGATTGTTGTGAATTGAGTCTTTGCCTAGACCATGTCTAACATGTCATCTGTGTATTCAAACAGGTTATAATGAGCAGGTTATAATGACAGGTGATGTTATTGACCTGGAAGACACCACTGCCATAAAGAATGATTTATGAAGTGATGGTATTCGCCACAGGTGCAGTACAATAGACAAGCCTAAGGGAGGTGTCTAAGGGCCAATAAAAAGTATTAGATAAGGCCATTACAGGCCTGTGGATTACAGTAATCCTATCTACTATAGCGTTGGGTATCACACACTCATCGCATTCCAGCACAACTGAAGAGGAAGATGGAGGTCACTGCTCGATGTGCTGCTGTGCTGTTCCTCCTGCTTCTATCTCAGGGTAAGTCACTGTGCTCCTGCATGAGGGATATTATAGGCTATAAATCATAATGCACTCTGTCTGCCCTAAAAAAACAGGAATATACTCAATGTCTGCCTTGGTTGTAGTGTCTTTTTGTAACCATGTTCATAGTGGCCAATGAGCAGTTAATTGTTTGTTTGTTAATTTTTTTCTTCTATATTGTGTGTTTTTTCTCAGGTTCCTTCTGGTCACATATACACAAATCATGCAGACTAATTAGAGATATTTGTCATGTTCATCGTCATGCTAGTCACGTGAATGTACCTGCAAAACGTTCCTTTGTGTTAATAAGTATTCATTTGAGTTATTTTGTAGCTTGAGTTAGTTATTTACTCTGCTTCTTCGTTTTACGCATCTATTGACGTGGCACAGCCCTGATCGCTGTCCACTCACAGGAGGTAAGAGTCTAATAATAAACCACCTGAAAGAAGTTTGAAGTGTGACTTGAACCTCTTGTTAAACTCGTCCACGTGTGTCCTTCAGGAGGACGAGGCTGTCCCGGAGGAGGAGGAGGCTGTCCCGGAGGAGGAGGCTGTCCCGGAGGAGGAGCTGCAGGAGGAGGACCAGCAGGTGATAGCGACATGGACATCAAACACAAAAGCCTGCACCTGTGACTGTGAGTCTGCTGATTCACCGACACGTATCCCCACTGTCATCCCAACTGTCCTGCCGACCTCACTGCTGCCGCCGCCACCTCAGGCTCACCCACAGAACTGCATGCCAGGTGAGGACTCCACCCGTGTTGACTTGTAGTCCCCCTCACTCACGAGGATGTTGAATGCTGTTATAAACCAGGCCACTACGTTTAAAAAGGTGATAAATGGGGATATAATAATATCAGAAAAAAGTATACTGCCACAGTAAGTTACGCTTATGAGGAATTTGCCTTGGTGAAAGGTGCATACATAACAAACAAATATATTAAACATTAATATGAAATAAACAATAAATACAGAAACAAATATATACAAATAGCTGTTTAACATAAGAAAAAGGAGGCTGAATGGATTGAGTGCAGAATCTGCAAAGAAATATATAATATAATATATAATAAAGTTTATTTGTATAGCACCTTTAAAAACAATAGTTTACAAAGTGCTTTGACAGAAGCACATACAGCTCAATACACACACGCATATATACACATCATTTAACATCACACAATAGTGAAAATAGAAGATGGGACACTTTCAAAGGACAGTAAAAATGACAAATGAATAAGCAAAATGAAATTAACAGATGATAGGGTAAAAAGACAATAAAAAAGACAACATCACATGAAATCAAGTCTAAAAAATGGGTTTTAAGAAGGGATTTAAAAGAAGTCACTGATTCAGCAAGCCTTATCTCCACGGGCAGCTTGTTCCAAAGCCGAGGCATCCAAGTGGAGAAGACTCTGGAACGGTTAGAAGGGCCCCGCTCAAGGATCTAAGGCTGCGAACATGCTCGTATGGGTCAAATCTTAAAATCACAGTCAAATCTTAAAATCAATTCTAAAACGGACAGGGAGCCAGTTATGTGAAGCTTGGAGTGGAGTGATGTGATGCCGTCTGTTCAAACTGGGATACACATTTATGTGAAGGACAATGACATGGTAGGGAACATCATATATGTGAAGATTGATGGTGGGCAGCATTGTATCCTGTGGATTTGTTTAGGTGTCTTGGGCACACAGAGCTGGTGTGATGGATCACACAGCTGATGGTAGCTGGCTGTGTGTCTTTACATGCGCTCAATCTAATCTCGGCTCAGTCTCTGCATCTCTGCAGGGGCGCACAATCACCATCTACTCTGATCTTGACCACTTTCAACCATGTTCTTACCTAAAGGGCTTGGATCTGTAACAGAGATGATAACAGTTTGGGTTTAAGAAATGAACAACTGTGAGGAAGAGGCCTGGAATAGCAAATGCTGTGAGATAATCTCATTACCTGTGCGGGAATGTGATGAGCAGATTAGGGAGCCCAAAATAGGTCGTTCCCTTCACCTAACAGCACGATACCGGGCAAAGCAGCACGCATCAGATGACTTCCCGATCATCTTCTTCCACCTTATCACACAATCCTTCGCCATACAGAGCTTAGTGTAAACTACATCACCACAAACAGGAAGGCTGCTCAGAATACTTTATTAGAGAATAAAATCATGATACCATTCAAATGTTACTTGGACATTAAACTGTATATTAGACCCGGTTGTGTTTTTTGAGTCTGATTTTGGACATCCAGGCTCCTACTTGTAATTGCTTTACATTTGTTGTATTTCTTTTGCATCCTGGTTGTCCCAAATGTTTTTTTTCATTTTGAAGTTTTGGTGCCTTTCTATGTTCTCAGGATGGTGTTGCTTCCTTTTCTGTGTTGTTTTCTCTGTCTTTGTGACTCGATGTCATTGTAAATGAGGGCTGCCCCTCGATGATCTTTCGAGTATACGTAAAGGTTGAATGAATAAATGAATGAGGCAAGTTTAACCCTACTGTTGTCCTCGGGTCAAATTTGACCCATTTTTGTTTTCAACCTAATTTCACAAAAATAACATGGATGGTCCCATACAACACGCTTCACAAGTAAAATGAATGATAAATTCACTACTTTTATTGAATTTGGGGTGTTTTATTCAATTTTATAGCATTTGAAAAAAACAATTGTAATGGTTTTTAAACAGTATCCTGACTAAACTTACACACTAAACATACGTTCCTCTGATGTTAACTGTTAGTCAAAATAATTTATAATTTCGGCTTGTTAACTTAAAAGTTAGATATAATTTCATATGAATGATTGGTTTAAAAAAAAAGTGGTAAGCACAGGAAAAAGCACCAAAAACATTGAAAAAAGCGCCAAAAAAGTGTACGTTTTTGACCTGGAAGGACAACAAGTTGCACGGTCGATAGGAAGACAACACAAGAGTTAACATTACCAGTTAAAAGTCTTAAAAAAGTCTCTTCATTTATTAAGAATCCTACAAATGAAAACCTTTTGATGCCACAGTAAAGCGTACGTCTGCCCTCCACAGAATGCCCTTACCACCGAGCTCTGGGCTTTGAATCTGGATCTGTGACATCAGAGCAGATCAGCTGCTCCAATCAGGACCAGTACATGGGATGGTACTCCTCCTGGATGCCCAGCAATGCTCGCCTCAACAACCAAGGCTTTGGGTATGTCATGACAACCTTGTTCTTCTTATTGCTCGTTATTGTGCATAATAATACTTGAACAATGGCTGTTACCCTATTACTTCAAACCTCTAATATTGACTGTTGATTTGTGTCTATCCTACTGTCTACTTTATTCCCTTATAATGCCCATATTTAATGCTCTCTTATTTAAGCTTTATCCTTGCACTGCTATAGTTTTTATATTACTATGGCTACATTATTGTCTTATATTGTCCATATTTAATGCTGGTCTCTAGACTTTATCCTTGCACTATTGGACTTATTTGCACTACCACCATGACACCCACAATCACAGGGTCAGTCCCTGCCCTGTCACTGCAAGCCTCTCATGCTTATACATCCCTTGGTACATTCATGTGGATTTTTTATTTAGTATCTTTTCTTTTATTGTCCATATTATTCATGTGGATTTGTTATTTTATCATCCTGTTTATGATGTATGTGTATGTTGTGTGTGATGTCTTTAAGCTACTGGGATCTTGAATTTCCCCTTGGGGATCAATAAAGTATCTATCTACCTACCTACCAACCTACTTACAAGCATGTATGTTGATTTTTGTTAGGTGTGCATGGCTCTCCAAGTTTAACGACCCGCATCAGTGGATCCAGATTGACCTGATGGAGGTGGGTGTGGTGTCTGGCATCCTCACCCAGGGCCGCTGCGATGCTGATGAGTGGATTACTAAATACAGCATCCAGTATCGCACTGTGGAAACTCTCAACTGGATCTATTACAAAGACCAGACAGGGAACAACAGGGTAAGCACACCAAATAGTAGTCAGTGTAGTGTAGGGCTATGGACGGTGTTTAAACAAAAATCTCTTTATGCAACAAATGATGTAAATAGGTTTGTGAATCTTGTCGGACTTTATTAATACAGTATGACTTGCCTTTGTCAACAGTAGTTACAGTAAATAGGACCATATATGTGAGAATGACAGTCTATCAAATGACAAATTCTCTGAAAGTCTTAGACACTAAACAGACTTGTTTCTGTGGCAGCACACACACACACACACACACACACACACACACACACACACACATGGATCATTTGACCAAGCCACTTTAAGGGAATACAGCCAGTGGTGGAAGAAGTATTCAGATCCTTTACTTAAGTAAAAGTACTAATACCCCACTGTAAAAATACTTGGTTACAAGTAAAAGTCCTGCATTGAAAATGTTACCTAAGTTAAAGTATGTAAGTATCATCAGGAAAATGTACTTCAAGTATTAAAAGTAAAGGTACTTGATGCAGAAAAATCCTCACATTTTAGAAACAACAACTAAGTGTTTGATGGTCTAATCATTTCAGTTGTACATGTAGGTCTATATATTGTTGGGTAGTTTAATTCATAATAAAACATCATATTTTATGTGTACATAATGTGCACACACGTGCATAAATCTTAATGTGTAAAGTAACTAGTAACTAAAGCTGTCAGATGAATGTAGTGGAGTAAAAAGTACAATATTTCTCTCTGAAATAGTTGAGTAGAAGTAGAAAGTGGCATGAAAAGAAAAGGCTCAAGTAAAGTACAAGTACCTGAAATGTGTACTTAATTACAATACTTGAGTAAATGTACTTAGTTACATTCTACCACTGAATACAGCAATGGACAACCTCACAATACCTGCTTTGTCCAGGAGATCAATGTCCCAACTCGCCACACACTAAGCTAACAGTTTCTCTGCATTTCAGCATCAGGGAGAGTTAATGTGACATATACAAATAAAAATAAGTTTTACAATAAGACCAGTTGAAAGCTGTTGATTTAAATCAACCATACCTTCAACAAACAGACTCAGTTATATTTCCTTCTGTTAGCACTTAATGCTGAATTAAGTAAGCTCGCTCACCTCAATACTGGGATTCAACGTACAATGATCCCAGCGTGTATTTGTAAATGTTATAAACTGATGAAAATGCTGTATGCTATAGGGCTAGCGAGCTTAGCATGGCTTTTTTTGGAATGTGGACCAGAGCTGAAATGGTTGGTCATTTTTTTGGAGCACTAAAATCTGACATTCTTCGGTTCCAGATGTTTGCTGCTTTTCTGTTATCTTTGGAGTTTGGACTACTCTTGGTTGAAAACAATGACATTTGAAAAAGTCACTTTTGGCTTAAGGAAACTGTAATAGGACTTTTTTTTAAAAACTATTTTCTGACATTATATAGATCAAACGAATAATTAATTAATCAAGAACATAATTAATAATGAAAATTATAGTTAGTTTCAGCCATAACCTGGACTTTTGTTTTCACTTCTGCTTGGCTTTGTCCACAGCAATTTTACAAATGAAAGTCATGAGCACAGAATTTCTAATTGATGGAAAGACATACTGAATAAATAACCAATCCAATCAATCTTATAAGCCTAAAAACATCATATGGGATCCACATGTTTTAATATATAAATATGAATTAATTTCTGCTCTTGAATGGTGCAAAAAATGGGTTTCCTATCTAGTCCTATCTTGGTCTAACCTCTTGTCACTGAGTAAATTGATCCAAAAGAAGAATGAAGACATGATGATTAAGTGATCTAGTGAATCGTGACATGCAGTCTACTTTCTACTCATCAGGTCTTCTATGGGAACTCTGACCGCACCTCCACGGTACAGAACCTGCTGCGCCCACCCATCGTAGCTCGCTACATCCGCCTGCTGCCGCTGGGCTGGCACACCCGCATCGCCATAAGGATGGAGCTGCTGATGTGCATGAACAAGTGTTCCTAAAGTGTGCTCAGGCTGCTTTTTAATCACTGTCCATCCTTCCCCTGCCAACCTGCCGCTTGCCAAAAGGGGGACATTGGTCCAGCACTAAAAAGATCCATCATGTTACTTTGTTACGACCTTCCTCTCTTTAATGAGGCTCAAAGCAAACTAAGTTTGGGAAGGTGGACATGTTTGATGCACTATTTATCTATGTCTTAAAGTCTGTATGAATTAATTGTTTTAATATGTAAATAGGACATTGGACACATACAGGGGATTTCAGTTTAAAATGCAATTTAAAGGCCTGTTCTTCAATAAAGCTACAGGAGTAAAAAAAAAAAAATTACTTTACACCGAATTACTTATTCATGAACTTTCTCACTCTTTCACACACTTACAAAGAAGATTCTACAGGTAAATATTCAAATCAAAGTAGTTTGTTTTATTTGAGATTTACTGTTACATATGTAAACATGAATATTCTAAAATTTGTAAGCATTCATTTGTGGGTTTATGCTCTCATGTACAGTAAATGCTCTGTTAAAAAAAAAGCAGATTAACACTGACTATGCTACTAATTTGTGTCTGTAATAAAATCACAAATACAATACTTGATTTCATTTAAACAGTTGATGAAAATCTCCTGTTATAAATATTACCAAACAAGTAGTCACACATCAGTATTAATATAATACACAGTGCTTCTTCAGCAAAACAGTAATCCAAAGAGAGAAATGTATTGTGTCAAGTACAGAGTGTGCACGGTCCTTATAGATGCACAATACACAATACGATACGGTCATGTTTGGACAGAGTGTTAATGTGTAAGCCTCAGGCTCTGTGTTTTAGTCTTCACACACTATGCACATGATGAACATGAAGTGGGGAAGAATTTACAGAGTCAGGGCAATATTGCTGAGCCATACAGTCTCTTCAAAGTGCATCATTTAAAAGCTTAGGATTTATTTCTGCCAAGCTACTTTCATGGCACTTTATCCCAGACAGAAAACAATGTTACAGTACAGAGCATCTGCCCCCACTGTGGTTCTGTATTAAGATTTTTTATAAGCTGGTCCAAAGTGGCTTAATATTTGCAATGAGATAAAAATACACTACAGTGATTCCCAACCAGGGGTACATGTAGCCCAGGGGGTACTTCTGCAGTTGCAAGGGGTTACATGGAAAGACTTCAGAGTAGCTGAATAATTTTACCTGATCATTGGTTAGGTGTTGCGATTGAGAGTGTGTGAAAAGTTAGCAAGCGAGCAGAAATGTCTAAACAGTTAGCTCAAAGCAATGGATGCATGGTTCAAATAGTTAGCTCAACTTAATCGATAAACAGTTCGCTAGAGCAAAAGTAATGAACAAATTGTGAAAAAGCTAAAAAAAAAAAAAAGAAGTGAAATGAATTAGTAAGCTAAAACAAACTGTAGTAACGTTAATAGTTAGCTAGCACAAAAGTAAAGTGAAAAAGCTAAAAAAAAAAAAAAATGGATACAGTTAAACTAGTTAGCTAAAAGCATGGCTAAAAGTAGTGGCAAAATGATTGAAATAGCAGTGAATGAACAGTTGATGACTGACTAACAGTTGAAATAGTTAGCCAGAAGTAATGAATACAGTTGAGTGCTTGTAGTTAGTAAGTTAGTAATAGATAGATGTTTGAAATAGTTAGCTAAAAGTAGGCTAATGAATACATGGTTAAAATAATAATTTGAAAGTAATGGATAAACAGTTTAAAATAGCTAAAGTAATGGATAAACAGTTTAAAATAGCTAAAGTAATGAATAAACATTTGAGTTAGCTAAAAGTAACAGATACATGTTTGAAATAGTTAGCTAAAAGTAATGGATAAACAGTTGAAATAGTTAGCTTAAACTAAAGAAATAGATAACTGGTTGAAACGCCCAGCTTCTGCCACTCCTGGAACATGATGGACTGGTGGTGTTGATGGTGTATTTGAGTTTGTCTGGGTTGGGAACCACTGCACTTGTACACCCAGAATGGCTTTTGTGTTCCTCTAGCTGCTGTAAAAATTACTTTCTAACAATGATTAGGGGAATACAACTTGCAAAAATGTTGTATAAATCACATTTTCACAGCAGTTAAACTTTATATAATATTTTGGATGTATTTATACATGTATTTAACAGATAGAAACAAACAAGTAGAACCACTTGGACGTTGCTTATGTAAAATCTTTAAGTAAGAAATGGGCAACAAACAGACTTAATTGCATCCTGGTAGTGAGGGAAGTTATTAGAGTGAATCACATCCTTCATTATCAACTTTATCCTTTAACTTGATCCTTGAAGTTTGCAGGGCAAAGTATCAAGATTTGAACTACTGTATAATTCATCCATAAGGGTGCTTCAACACATTTACATAAATAAACATTTCAGTAAATAATTTTAGATTACATTACTACCAAAAGGATCGTCAGTATAGTCTGTACAAGGAACAGTTATTATGTGTTCTATTTGTAATGATTTCGGTGCAACCATAGTTTTTATTGTATAACATATTGTTCAAAAGATATATGAAAATGATGAATGAACTAACATAATTAAATGTTAGTTCATGGTCAGAAAACAGTAGATGCAGTGCTTCATTATCTCCTACAGAGGGCGTTGTAGGTTAGGGTTTTTGTCAGTTTATGGCACCATAGTGTCTAAAATGGCTGCTTTACAAAAGACATAAAAACCTAAATATCCTAATAAAAGAACAAATAGATCTAAGCTTTAAAGATTGTCAGTGCCAACTCAGAAAAAAATGCATTGCAGCTATATTTTCAATGTCAAGACTGCTTTGACTTGCAGTTGCACATTTGAGCATCTGTAACCAGTATAACAGACACATTCAAAAGCAAGACGGCTTGGAAGAAGAGTTACAATCCTGGGTGAGATGAACACACTGTAAAGTTACTGATGTTACCAATCTCCATTGTAACAACTGATAAAACTTTATTTGTTTAGAATGCCTTAAATAGTCTTAAGGAAATACTACGCTGTAAAATGTACTATATTTCTATATTGAATAGAAACAAAAATACTTACACTTAAAATCTACACTTCATCTATCCATTTATATTTATATATATATATATATATATATATATATATATATATATATATATATATATATATTTATTTTTTTTTAAATTTGTAATATATTTACTTTATAATATAAATTATAATCAGAATTACAGAAGTAATAATATAAAGTCTATCAAACATGGAAGCTTTAAAAAAAAAAGTGGAGACAAGCAGTGTTTCAAAATGAAGGTTTGGTATCTGTGTGTTCATGTGTGTGTGTGTGTGTGTGTGTGTGTGTGTGTGTGTGTGCAGTCAGCAGGTGTATTGTTACGCAAGGGACGTGTAGGAGCAACAGAGGGGAAACGGAGGAGTCTGAAGTGGATCTGAGCGCTGTAGGGTGATGGGAGATCACAGAGCCGTCTCTTTCAGGTCGTTGAGGTTTGGCATACGAGACCTGGAGGGGCGTCCGAAGCCGTGGCCATTCTGGCCTCCCTTGATGCTCATTTGCTCCGGGTAGGGGTTTCCATCCGGGCGACCCAGGGCTGATGTGTGCCAGCCAGATTCCAGCTGTCCGGGAAGGGGGTAGGCTGTCTGTCGGCTCTTCAGCTGGGGCGTACTGACCCCTGAGTGACCACGGCTTTCTGTGAAACCACCTTGAGCAGAGGCTGGGTTAGGCAGCTGCTGGTAGCGCATATCAGACTGTGCAGTCTGGTTGGAGGACGAGGATGAAAGGTGCAGGAGTTTGCGCAGAGACTTCAGTGGCTGACTCTGAAAAGGGACATGGCACATTTCACATGGCCGGCATATTTAAAACAAAAAACAAAAAAACATTTCAAAACAAAAAAACACTTTTATTTTTTTCTTTGAGACTTACCGGAGAGTGTGAATCAGAGAGTTTCTCAGGCGGCCAGTCCTTATCCCTGTCTCGGTCTTGGTCCCGGTCTCTGCTCTTGTCGCGGGTCCTGTGGCGGCTGCTCTGGTGACCGGAGGACCTGGAGGACTTCTGGATGACTGTATCCACCCCTTCACTTGGAACCTTTGACACATTGGGTGTAAATATCATTTCATTTCTAAACTAACAATTTGACCATGGTGGGTCCACACAATATAAAGGACAACAAGAGACACACAGAATGTGCTATTAAAACCTTAAAAATGAGCAGAGAAAAACATATTTGTGTGTGTCATGTTATCCTTTACATGTGTTAACATACCATGGACATAAGTCTGAAGTTATTTTTGGTTATTTTTGGTAATAGGCCTTGTTTTGTCTCAAGTGCAGTGAAGTCATAAAAAAAAAAAAACATGCATCTGGTGCCAGCAACCCTAAGCATTCACTGATCAGAGGAAGAGAAGAGACGACTCCTATTGTTAATGATTGATAACGTTTTTTGGGTGATTGTAGATATTTACATGTATACCATACCATGCCATACCTGAAGCCTTAGTATTTTCAAATGATCTACTCTTTATGCAGCAAACACTATTTTCCACCAACTCGGAGTCTGACTGCGTGATTCCTTCTGGCCAGATTGCATTTATTTGTGCTCTGTCATCAGCACTAACCCCCTGTCAGCATCTGAACAGACTGTCACATATAAATAGAAATGTGAGGGGAAGAAAGAGTATTAAACACCCGTTTCATGCTGAACCATTACTGCCACTGGCAGTCAGCTTAACAAGTCAAAATGTGCTCGCTTTTATATTTATCAAATCTTTTGGTTCCTCCTCCCTCCTGATCTATGCTGCATAATACTAATCAAGTCATGGCCCGGTTAAAATTCACTTTGAGAGAAGCAGAGAAGTTGATCAAATGCGCCTGTGTGATGTTGGTAAGAAATAAAGCTTCAAGTGAGCAGTGGTGGAAGACATATTCATATCCTTTACCTAAGTAAAGTAAAAGTAAGTAAAAGTACTCAATGCAGAAAAATCCTCACATTTTAGAAACTGGAAACGATCCAAACAGTTCTGTCACTCAACTAAGTGATTAGTGGTCTAATCATTTCAGCTGGACTTGTAGGCCTATATACTGTTGAGTAGTTTAATTTATAATAAAACATCGTACTTTATAAACTACATGTGTTTTGTGTGCAAAAATCTTAATGTGTAAAGTAACTAGTAACTAAAGCTGTCAGATGAATGTAGTGGAGTAAAAAGTACAATATTTCTCTCTGAAATGTAGCGGAGTAGAAGTAAAGTAAACAAGTAAAGTACAAGTACTTCAAATTTGTACTTGACTTACAGTACTTGAGTAAATGTACTTAGTTACATTCCACCACTGCATGTGAGTGTAACCAGGCACACAGACTCCTCAAATCTCATGAGCCTAACCAAAGCCAGAGTGCTCCCAATCATCCTCAGCTCATAACCAGAGACATGCTGTTAGGGCTGTGTCTGAAATCAGTGGCCACTCATTACAATCACATGGACTGAACACAAAAACGACTAGCCAGATCCATTCATTTAACTGGGGAAAAAAAGACTTGTGAACAGCCCTGCGTTTCATTAAATTCAAAATTCCAAAAGTAAGATCCACTTTTACGAAATGATCAAATATCAATAATGTGAACATTCAAAACAGGCACTTTATTGCCTAATTTTCAATTACTGATAAGAGTTGTACTGATACTGTACCCACACAGATGGATCTGACTGGTTTGTGTTGACAACTCCTTATTAGTGAATGAATTTTCACCATAAACTCATAAAATGATCAAAGAAAACCACTGAAAATAAACTTAAATTGAATCACTGAACCAGTCTGAATTATTGTTGTTAATGCATGCGATGTCAGATGGAGTTATGAGGTGAGTAGGAGAGTGTAAAACAGCATGTACCATGGGAGAGGACACTACAGGGAGGACTCGCACAGAGGAACTATGCTTTATGTTATTCTTTGGGCTAAACAGAGGGAAAAGACATTTCTTGATGACAGGAGGCCTTCCCTCAGGGACTTGCATCTGTAATATAGAGGCACATGACTGGTGGCACATGATGCACATGACAACAAGAAGAAATGCTTGTATTTATGTCTGTAATAAGGCCAAAGCATTAACCATTTGAAAAGCAGAGGAGGAGATATAGTATGTAGACAGACAGCTTCACAAACAAGGTATTGACATCGCAGAACATATGCATGGAATAGTGCATCCAGATGTGGCTTACATCCGCAGAAGTACTCGACACACAAGTTACCATTTGAGATTTTTTCTTTTTCTTCTTTATTGCTCTGAAGAAACCCTGCTTCTCCTTTTCTTTGGATGGCTCAGAGGGGTTCAGTACTACAGTATCTGGGCCAGTCCTGAAAATAAAACAAAAGGCCACTGAGCGTGATGTACCAACTAAAAATGTAACACCATCGTTTCAACTCCAAATGAGACCTGGCCATTTCTGTGACCAGTGTGAGATTTAATCCGCCATAAAATTGTTTCCCAGAGCATGAACAAAGTTGTGTTGCTGTCAAGGAGATATTCTTTTTTACACAAAAAACTATGTTCTGTTGTAGCTGTAGTCAGGAGAGATCATTACCAGGGGTCAAATGCCGGCTGACGTTTGGAGTGGTTCGTCAAATTGCTGCCGTCTCCGGACAGGCCAGAGCCCCGGCTCTGACCCCTGCTATCGTGGAAGGAGTTGTCTGGCCGGGGAGAAGGGACTGTTCAACAAACAACAAAAAAAGTTCATTCAAAGTAAAACAAACAAATTCGGTTTCTATTTTTTCAATCTATCCCAACTATTGCAAAGCAAACTGTGGCAGATAATGCACAGTATATATTTAAATTCAAATAAAACTAAATTTAATGTTTAATGTTGACATGAATAAAAGAAGACAGTGAGTGTAGCGGAGGACTGTGGTGTTTTTTAGTAATCTGCAGCTAAGAACTGAAATTATAGACAACAATAGAGCATCAACTTCCGTTCATCAAAACCACTGAGTAGAATTTGATACGGTGGTGTCCCTTTGTCTTACTATTGAAAAAGACACTGTGTGCTGTAAGTGTCTGATGCTTAAATCTGTATTTACATTTTGGTCTCCACAGTGTAGTGAAAGAACGACACGGCCAGACTGACTAAACCAACCTCTGTAGAAGCTGCCCACCCTCCTAGGCATGGATTCACTGTAGATGTTGCGGTTCTCTTTAGAAGAGCCCCCGTCTTCTGTTTGCTGGTCATGGTATAAGCCAACCTGAGTCACAACAGAAGATCCAGTCACATAAAAACAAAAGGCCAACTGCTTTGCATGCCTCTCTATCTGAGCTGATATTTTTATTTACCTGAGAGAAAAAAAGAGATGGCGTATTGATTTACAAGTGGTCATTATAATAAAAAAACAACATCTGTAGAGGCTATAAATGTATTCAGAATTAAACTGAAATGGGCTTGGATGACAAGCTTGACTGTGCAATCATAAGTAGTCACATTAAAAGGAAGCAAAGCACACACAGAAAATGAAGAGGCATCTGATGCGCAGAGACAGACAGAGAGAGAGAGAGAGAGAGAGAGAGAGAGAGAGAGAGAGAGAGAGAGAGCAGTTCATGACAGCAGTATCCACCCACAATCGCACTCTCAGAAGACTGGATGTGGGTGGGGAATGGTGGGTGCAGGCAGAATGTCGGACCTCGCTTTTTTGCCGCTGTGTGTGAAAAGATGCTGTGTTGTCCCTTGTGGAGTCCCTTATTGGGGGTCTGCCGTGGGTGACCTCAGTGGGTGCTTGTTCGCTCTGTTAATGGAGACATGATGAAGCATGAAGTGAGCTCAGCGTTGCAGCAGCAGCACACATACAAATACACTGCGCACACAATATATACTATATGTGTATATACAGTATATATAAATATACAGTTAACACGATTCACTGTATATCAAAACAAGAAAAGCACACTCTTAACACCTGCAATGTCCATAGGATGAAGCTGCAGTTATGTTTATCCTGCCATTCCTACAAACCTGGGAAACTGTCTAACAAGATCTGGCTGAAAAACCTAAACACAGATATTTTCAGACGCCACCAGAATAAACCCTGGCTGCATTGTTGTAGAAACTGAGACTGAGAGGCAGAGTTATCCAACACAACCTGGTGTAGGCATTTGATAGGATCAGATCATGTAGGCTTAGGCTTTCCTTAAGGTTAGAGAGGTTGGATGTGGGCTGATGACTGACCCTGCTGATGTCTTCCTCTCTGGAAGTGCCCCCAGAGTGGCGAGGCAGCGTGCGGTGCTGCAGCTGCGGAGACAGGAGCTGGAGGCTGCTGGCTCTTGTGGGCATGCCCTGCCCCACCACCAGCCCCTCCTCTGCCCCGTGTGTCCTCTGATGGTCCCTCCGTACGTACATGGAGTGGCGGTGCGGCCGCTGCTGGGAGGAGAAAGGGCTGGTGTATCCCTGACCGTAAGGCAGAGGGTCGTGTGGGGCGGACAGAGAGTGAGCATGGCTCCTTTCGACGCCACTTTCCCCAGGGTCTAGGGCATCTGGCGACTTGGCCTCCTCTGAAGCCTTGTGACGGGTGGAGGAGCGCCTGCAGGACGAGTCCAGGGTGTTGCTCTCTCTTTCTGCGCGCATGCTTCCTCTGCCAGCTGTGCCGGGTCCCAGTCTGTCCGCTCGGCGTGCTGCGGGGCTGCTCGGGGCTGTCAGGTCGAGGCAGCTCGTGGGAAAATAGCGAGATGTAGGCTCATCGGCATAAAGATGCACATCATTTAAGTTCCCCACTGACTTGGCATCGCTAAGTGTGCCATAACTTTTGGACAAGTTAAGGTAAGCAAACTTGGAGGAGGAGGGCGTGGAGCTGTGGGACTCCATGTAGCTGTGTCGACTGTGTTTCTCCCCTGATTGAAGCGTGTTGGTCTTCCCCTCAACAAAAGAATGGCGGTTCTGCTGTGAGCGGAAATTGGATTTGAGGTACTTGGCTCCGGGGCCATCGGACACCTTGGACCCCAGGTTCATGTCGAAGTCGCCCTTGCTCTTGACTTCGCCAGGGCTGAGCAGATGAGGCAGGTTGCTGCTGGCCAGGTCCACGGTGCACGACGTGGAGTGGTTGAAGATCTGCGGCTGATAGTTCTTGGGATGCAGGGTGGGACTGAGGTTGATCGCTGCAGGCATGTTGCCGTTGAGAAAGCTGTCGTTGCTGGGGTGGGGGTCTTCGTGCCGGGGCAAGCTAGAGCATTCTCTGCTGCTGGAGCGGTGGCTTCCTGAGCTCTTTCCCCCATGGCTCCTGAGCAAGAGCAGAGAGAAAGGACCTACATCAACATACTGGTCATGAAACTTTACATTTAATTCAATTGGAAGCTATTTGTTGTGATAGGTATTCATATTCAGTTAGTATATTAATGGCACCTTATCAGATCCAGGAGTAGTCCCATGTGGGGTTCCACAGGGATACACCTTTGGACCACTAAAACTACTACTACTACTTCTCTACTATACTATATGTAAATGATATTACATCTGCAGTTGATTGTGAGCTATTTCTGTATGCTGACAATTCAGCATTGTTAGTGAGTTAAAAATGTGTCTCTGAAATGTTGAAATTAAGTACATGACTAGTGGACAATAGACTCTCAATACATCTTTTGCCCCAAATAGTAAATACTAAACTTGCTCAAACCAGATTTCTTAATGTCCCCTGCAGTAGAGTAAAATAAGTCTAGTGCATCCTTACATTTTTTAAATAGAAAAAAAGTTTTCTTTATGTTAGTAACAAGAAAATGTTATGTTGGCAATGATACAATCAATAACTGACTATGCATGTAATTTATATTACTATGGTCTTTATAAGCAACAACAGTACTGCTTATAAATTGTACAAAGTAAGATGATGCTGTACATCATACCATTGATTACAATGAAAGAACCAAATTAAGTATAGGAAATGGATACATTGCTTACAGGATTCAGTATCTAGCAGCAGGTCATGTTTATAAATGCTTAAGTGGCCAGGCACCAGGCTATTTACAGGTGTTTGAGTGCACTAGAGACCAGCATAGGTGTAATCCTAGGCGTAGTCAAAATTGATAGATACGGCTCTTTAGGATCTATATCATTTCAATGTGTGGGAGATAAAATTTTAAACAGCTTACCAGATGACGTGAAATCTAATTACTAATTTTTAAAAACAGGTGTAAAAAACCTTTTATTTAATGAAATGGAAAGAGCAGGGATGGGTGACTGTATTTTAGTCAACAATTTCCATTTGTATAATGAGTAATACTGTATCTACTGTAATTAATGTAGCAGGGACACAGCAGTCGTTGTTACCAGGATGTGGCAGGCCAGGATCACTATATAAATAAGATATTTAATGAGTTTAAATATCTTACTATAGTTTGTTTTACTTTGTTTCATTTTGTGTTTCTGTGTGTTTCATGTTGGATTGAGTCTTGGGTCTTCTTGTGTGTTTGTTTTTTTGGTGAACGAAAAGTGTGTTATTTATAGGTTGTTTTTTATAACCAAACAGAAAAAGTCTGAATCATCTAACAAAGGGCGATACATTCTGCAAAAATGTCATGACTGCTATGGATAATGCAGATAATGGTCCTTAAGGGTTTGTTGACTGAAAACAACCGGTCACATTTGCATAAGACAAAACGCTTTAACTTATCCATCTGAATAACAGGGAGACATTGACAAGCTTAAACTAGCCATAGTGCTCACTGCTGACCTGCTGGGGGTGGTGTTGTCTCCATGGTGAGGTTTTCTCTTGGAGGAGCGTACAGGTGTAGGTGTGGGTGGGCCGGGCCGCTCCACCAGCCGCAGGGTCTGGAAGGCGTGGTGGTTCAGGCTCTGCTCTGTGAGAAAGCGTTCTGTCGGGTTCAGCAATAGCAGGTTCTAACGCACAAACACACAGAGGGAGCCCGTGAGTCTTGGAGACACCCCGAGCATCCACACTTCACAAACAAACGGTGATGCTATCATGAGTCATCGCCATTATCATAAAAATCAGGCTGCTGCTACATTTAATTGTCTCGCATTCACCAAACAAGTCAAACAATTATGGGAAATATGATTTGTGACATTTGCTTTTGTCTTCCTCAAATAAATATGTTTGATAACCCGTCTCCATAGAGTAATTAAAGCTGAATCCTGTATAAATGCACTCAAAACTAGAATTACTGTCTTGTGGTTGTATGCCCCCGCCAACCAGCCAAGTTGCAGTTTACATCTATGTCTGTCCAGACTCATATAATATATGTAGTAAAGACTTTGAAGCAAATTCTTTATTAAAATAAAAAAAAAAATTGGCGATATGGTTCCGGCCATAAAACCTGTGACCTGAGGACAGTTTATGAACTCTGAGTTTGTGTAACTACAATTTATAGTGGCAGTTACTTTTCTCTCTTTCTCAGGACAACAGAACTAAAAAGACAGACAATTACTCTGTGCAAGTCATACAGCTTTGCATTAGAAATTAGCATTAACATATTTTGTCAAATCAATATCTAAACTCAACTCAAGGAAGCCCGATAAGTGATGAGAGAGATGCTTGCCCTTGCTGAAGTCAGTCCTGAGATGACATGATGTTAGCAGTGAGTCATTATCTACTGGGAAAAGCGCAAAAGCACAAGCACAGCCCACATTCTTGACATGGAGCCCCTGTTTACAGTGCAGGCACAGCAATAACAGCAGTGCTGGAACCAGGATATGAGCTGAGAGATGCTGATGGAGTGAAGAGGCATCATGCAGTCACGAAGTAAACACAGTGATTATGATGCAATTATCAGATATGTAGTTGGTGAAAAATGTGGGTTTTTAGAGAATCTATTTTAACGATAGCATGTGAGTAGGAATAAACTGAAACTGATAAAAGGCAGAAATAAAAACATCAATGCAGTAGAGCAGCTTTGCCAGAACTGTGATCCCTACCTTCAGCAGGTCCAGCAGGGCTCCGCCGATGATTCCCAGGTATCTGCGCTCCAAGGTTTGGGGGTGGTTCACAGCAGGGAACTAAAACAAGAAACAATAAAGTGGATATCAGTACAGCAAAAAAAATGTAGCCACAACAAATGCCCAAGTGATAAATGATGGACTAGTCACTACTTTGTAGAAAGCAATATCAGTCCTCTGTGCTTTGTGTGTAGAGGAGTACAGTATGTGTAACCAGCTTGTTTTCATTGAAGTGAACTTAAAGCAGCTACAAGGAGTTTTTAACTGGTTATCAATCAGTCTCAATGTATTACTGATGCCTCTATATGACCCACATACTTTGCATGTTAGTGTCCCTACTGTTGTGGCAGTATGCATGTCTAATGGACTGCAGAGACCTGTCTGACTTCTATCTTTTCTTTTTTTGTCACTGTGCTTGTACAACCAAACTAATTACCCCTCTGGGACATAACAAAATGTATTTAAGCGTATCTAAATTAGCATGAAACATCATGTAAGTATAATTATGCACTTGTGAAATATTTGATAACCACTTTGTCACTTTAAATGTTACCCTGCAGACGCTGCTTCTCCTGAAATTACATTTTGCAACCACTGTTCGCTGACTCACAAGAGCCCTGTTGCACGTGCTTTCTTCCACATTCAATCTCGTCAACCTTTCATTTTGATAGAATTTTTCTTCTGACTATTGTGAATCTGCTGTTTGCCAAAGAAATGTCCAGAAGCTGTTCTTTTTTACATCACACATTTCCAAGCTGCAAGTAGGTGGCTAACGTGATAAAAAAGAACCATCAAAACGTCCTGTGTTCACTCAAGAGTGTTATGTGGTTTCTTGCTGGTCTGATGCATTATTGATGCATTATTATTTTAATAAAAACAGTTTGAATGGGTTCTTCGTTCTCCTTTCTCTTGGTCTTCTCTGCTGTTATTAAGATAATTTGACTGTCAGAGAGTGGCTAAATAAGTGAATGTCCACCGATCAGTGAAGCTTGCAGGGTGACACACTCTACTTATTTAAATGACAGCAGGCATAGAAATATTGAGGAGAATAGAGTTTTTCTTTTCTTTGAGTGAGTGCTAACAATAGCAGGCGCTAGATGTTTAGTCAACAAACATCACTGTCCAACATCACTGGTGCCAGTCTTACTGGAGAGCACATTTCACCGTAGAAAAACAACTTACACATATTTGAGAGCTGGAAGGCTCCATACCACCAAATATTCCTACACCCATTAACCAATTTTTACACCCACAAGTGTCCCAAATTAAAAAAATGCAGCATTATCAAGCAGGGTCCTCATTAGTGGGTATTCACTGTCAGGTATTCACAGAGGGGCAGTTTGCAAACTAATAATTATATCCTGAGGCGTGGGCAGAGAGGGAAAGGAAAGGATGACCCAGGTCTGTTGTACCACCAGCCTGCCATGGAAGACTTATCACGGCCTCCCTTCACAGAGCATACAGGATACATGATACACGATGAGTCATTGTGATCCAATCAGTCACGGCACAGCTAACTCAGCTAGGAGAGAGAAAAAAACAAAACAAGCAGAGAGTGCAGAGATAGAAAATAAATAAGGGAAGAAGAAGAAAAAACGGAGGCAGAAAGAGACAGCAAACCAGAGAGAAGATCAAGTCGAGAGCGATGGATGAAAAGGAGCTACGTGGAGGGGGTGGGTCGGCAGAGTGAACCGTAGTGAGGGTTGGGGTAAAGAGAGTGAAGGACGGCCTGGCATTACCCGCAGCCCATGGAAGCGAGGATTGTTATAGAAGAGCTTCATCTGTTCTGGTGGCAGGGGTCCCAACACTTTCTGGATGGTAAAGAGCTGGTCGATCTCACTTTCTCCCGGGAACAGAGGCTGCCCGTCACTCAGCTCTCCTAAGATGCAGCCCACTGACCACATGTCCACTGCTTTCCCGTAAGGAGCCCTGGGACCACAGATTTAAGGGGTTGGTGATGGAAGGTCAGGCATAAGAATAGCTACTAAAAGGGTACGTCAGTGTAAGGACTCAGATCCTGGACAACGCTATAAAAAAATAGCGGACCTACCCAAGTAGGAGCTCTGGAGATCGGTACCATCTAGTGGCCACATACTCAGTGTAATTGGCATCAGTCCCCTCAGAGAGATTACGTGCAAAGCCTGGCAAGAGAAGACAGAGGAAGCAATATAGTATAATGAGGAGCTTTATGATATGCTCTACATGCTGAGACACCTAAAAAGGATTTTAGCCGGGCATATCTCTGGACTCTGGAATTATGATACAGAGAAGTTATAAAGTAGTTGAGTTAGGGAAAAGATGCACTAATATAGGAGAGATGATGAGCTCTCTTGTGACACATTGTACTGGCAAAAGTAGTCATATTAATGCTGGATATTATTTGCCAAGAGTTGCCTCAGAATCTTGATACCAGGAGACCAGTTAGCTTGCTGTAGCTAGCATAAAGACAAGAAAGCTAGCCTAGCCCTGTCCAAAGCTAATAAAAAATAAAAGTCTATCAGCACCTCTAACATACATGACAGATTTGTAACCTCTGAATAGAGCCAAGCTAGCTGTTACCCCATTTCCAGTCTTTGTGTTAAGCTAAGCTAACTGGCTGCTGGCTGTAGCCTTATTATATTCAACGGTATGTCTATACGCTAAATATGAAGCTGGAGCCAGCAGACGGTTGGCTTAGCTTAGCATAAAGACTGGAAACAACTGGAAACAGCTAGCTTGGCTCTGTACAAAGGTTAAAAAAGCACATTTAAAGCTAATTAAATAACATGTTATATATTGAGTTAATTAATTAATTTAAATTAATAGTTAAATTAATTAAATTATTAATTTAATTAA
Source organism: Sander lucioperca (assembly GCF_008315115.2). Classification (NCBI taxonomy): domain Eukaryota; kingdom Metazoa; phylum Chordata; class Actinopteri; order Perciformes; family Percidae; genus Sander; species Sander lucioperca. Next base: position 25,102,902 of record NC_050183.1, read on the forward strand.
TTATTAAAGCTTAAATTAAATTCATTAATTTAATTTAAGCTTTAGAGGTGCTGGTAGGTGTATTTCTTGACTTTGGACAGGCTCAGCTGTTTCCCATTGCTTTAATTATTTGCTATATGCTAGCTAAGCTAACCATCTTCTGGCTCGCTGTAGCTTCATATTTAGCGTACAGACATGAGCGTGGTATCATTCTTCTTATCTAATTTTCAGCAAGAAAGCAAATAAGCAAACTTCCCAAAATTTCAAACTCTTCCTTTAAAAATGCCAAAGAAATGCTACAACTAGTAAAACCTAGTAGTAACATGAATGATAAATCTGCTCAGAGTGAAAAGGCAAAGCTAAACCTGTTCAGAAACATATTCTGTCACTTTGCCATTTCTGTATTCATAAATGCTTAACAGAAAGAGAAAGAAAATCTGAAATACACTGATGCAATCCTTTTGTACAAAACAACATACAGTGAAAATAAATGTGCAGTAAGATGTAAACTTTGACAACGGAGTGTGTTTGGCCTATGTCTGTTCTCTCAATGCCTTTGGCTGACACAGAGCAAACAGCAGGTCTTCAGTCTCTCACTCCATATTGCCTTCATGATGTTGGCTATGCAATGTTTCCATTTCCCCTCGTTTTGTTGTGGCGCTACCAGATTGAATCAACATACGATTAGCCTCTTGTTTTCCAACACGTTTCAATAATCGAGATGAGGGAAGAATGCACAGCAGCAGCCTGAGAACCAGGAGAGAAGGCTGTACACAAAGCTTTAGAATAACCGGATAAAGCCGGCCTGCTGCCCTCCTGAAGCACTGGTTCCAGCCAAATATAGTCTCTGTTGAAAATACTGCTTTTACATCACAGCTTTGACTGCTTGGCCACCTTTCTTACAGCTCTTACAGTGTGTGTTTGATAGAGGTGCTCACCGAAGTCACACAGCTTGAGGACGTCATCAGAGCTGATGAGAAGGTTTTCTGGCTTTATGTCTAAGAAGGAAGAACACAGATGGGGAGTGAGGCAACACATACAATAAGCTGGCGAGAGGCATCATCGTTCCATCATCACTATCATCACTCCTGCCACCACATGTTCATCTGTCTCATTGACAATATTCAATTCTCACAGTGTCTTTGTAAAACGCAGCAAACAAAACAAAGAACTCAATAAATCTAATTCTATCGGTGAAAATTCACAGATTGTAAAAACCATAACTTATACATCAAATCCTGGATAACACTGTCAGATGTGTGCCTGAGTATACCACAGGCCATTTGGATGCCTGCTCTGTTGCATTCAGTGTGCCAAAAGCTCACATGGGCCATCTGGTTTCCTGTTCTGCTGCCACCAATTCACCAAAAAGCTCGCATTTTGTGAACAATTGAGTGGTTGGTTACAACATCAGAAAACATATTAAGCCACTGTTCCACTACACTGATGTACAGAATTGGTTCAAGCTGTTTCTTTAAAAACTTAAGCACAGATGGTGCCCAGTGATGGTGCAGCCGTAAATACTGCACTCTGGACCTGGATCAAACAAACGTCTCTTCTCTGCCTCACTAAAACTGTCTCCCTTTTGGTAATTTTATTATGTGTCCTAATAAAGTAAAGAAAAAAGTAAGAGAGCTTTCAGACCTTTGTTTTAAATGCAATGAGGCTAAAGACATGAGACATGTATGCACTGGTGTCTGGGAGTGTGACAAAATTAAAACATTCCTGAGGGAGGTGATCAAAAAAACTATGTTCATCTTGTCAGTGAACGTTCCACTTGACCCTAAGTATATATAAATTTGCTGCACCTGTATCCAAATAATCTAAATCTGAAACCCCAAGAATATAAATGTATTGATTATGCTATACTGCAGGGAAATGGACTATAGCTCTCAACTGGAATAAAATGGAGGCACCTACAATTGGATCAAGAATATGGTGCAATGTATGTCCAGAGATTAACATATATATTACAAAACAAATTGGAGGTGTATAAAAAAAAAATCCATTTAACCAATTTATTTAAAAAAGGAGATATAGAGGAGCTTCTACAGTGGGAAAATGCGGGACAGGATACCTAAAATTCACACAAGTGGTGAACCTCAGAAGGGGAAAGGACTGAGCCATGTTTTGGAGGGTGATGGCAAAGGTGCAATTTGTTTTTGTAGTTATGCATATCATAACTTTGCTAAAGGACCATTGTTCTGTACATATGATACTGTCATATAATTTGCTTTATTTTTTTTTTTTGTCCTCGGGTCAAATTTGACCCGTTTACAAAAACTTTCTATATCAGAACTATGACAAAAGAACGTTGAGAAAAGTGACAAATGTTGGAAAAAGCTACAAAAACGCAGGAAAAAAAACGACAAAAACTTTTTTTTTAAACGCTGAAAAAAATGACAAAAGTGACAAAAAACCCCATCATGTTGGAAAAAGCTACAAAATTGTGTTTAAAAAATTGACAAAAACATGACTAAAAAAATGCCAAAAAAGTGACAAAAAAAAGAAAAGTGTAGAAAAAGAACAACAAAATGTTGAAATTTCGACCCAGAAAAACACAAAGATGCATGGTCGACGGGAAGATAGCACAAGGGTTAAGAGAGAAACTTTGTTGTGGGATGGGACGGGGGTGGGGGGTGAATAACAATAGTGGTAATGTAATGTACTACTTATGTGTGCAATGAAAATCAATAAAAGACATTGTTAAAAAAAAGAGAGCTTTTACCTCTGTGAACTATGTCATGCTTATGGCACCAGTGAATTGCTCTGATTAACTGGTAGATGTAGCTGCGTGCTTTGTCAGTCGGCACACCATTGGGTAACTCCTCAAGCAGCTCGAGCATGTTCTAAAAGTGAAACACACACAACCAAATAAATCAAAATGACCGACACACACACGTGACCCTAACAATAGAAAAATCATAGAGCAAGGCTCTGTAGGAGAAGCTTACCTTCTCCACATACTCAAAGACGAGATATAGCTTTCCTCTTCTGCGGAAGGCCTCTTTCAACTCAACAATATTCTCCTGCTTGAGGGTGCGGAGCATCTTAAGCTCCCGTAGCGTTGTTTCTTTAACTTCCTCATTTTCTGCATGGACGTACAACAGAAGGATCACATAGGGCTGACATGTAGTGATAAGGATGGAATGCATCCCAGCAGAAATAAACATGAAGAATTGTTTGGCACACAGAATCACTCTCTGTTCTCTGATGAGGACTTGTTGTCCACTTACCTTCACTGTCCTTGAATTTCTTAATGGCCACAATTTCATTGGTGTCCTGCAATACAAATACAGAGCAACTAGTGAGAAATCAATCCTCCTGTTTGTTGCCGCTGAAGATATAAGTCATGACAGTGGGAAAACACAACAGCACACACACACACACACACACACACCCGGTGCCCCCCTTCTAGCTCTGCCCCTGCTCACAAGAAAAATGTTGACACTTAGAATATTAGTCTGAACCTGTCAGTGGCAAATCAAGCACTTTTGTGAAGGTAAATATAATGTCAAAAGATTGTTGTTTCCATCAGTCACTTAGACACAAAAACATAGGAAAATAGGGTTGGAAAAAACAGTAGTTACCCTTTAAGACCTTAGCTAATGTTAGCAATTAATTGCGGTTAAACAAAGAAACCTCGATTATTTAAAAAACATTTGACAATTAAATAATTATGTAATAATTGTTACAGGCCTACATGGAGCAAACTAATAAAAGTCAGAACTAATCACCACTAAGTCACTGTTTTGCTGACACACTTCTCACCATCCCTTCATGAAGTTCTCCATGAGAGATGCCCCGGCCACTAGCCCTGTTTCTAGTCATGTCCTAGTTAGGCCTAGTATTTCTGCCTATGGCTCAGAGCTGTGCTCCAGTTTCCTCCCGCCCTCAGAAAGCCAAAGGCAGCATCGCACCACTCACTCCAGCATGGATCACAGTGAACAGTGAGCCCTCCTCCCAGCATGGGGAATATAAGATGATTCACAGCAGGGTCATGAGCATCACTGTGCTGTGCACATTGCAGAGATAGTAGGGCAGGGACCATACGCTTTTGTCCCGATTCAATTCTTTCATGATACATGGGTGCTGTTTCGATTTGTATTGCCTTTTTTAATTTATTGTGATTCTAGAAGTATTGCGATTCGATAGTATTGAGTATTGCGATTTTCTTTTCCTTCTTCAACAAAAACAAACGTCTAGAGACGATATATCATGAGACATTTCTAAAAACTAATTGTTCTCTAAGAAGAATGCACATCACATGTCAGTCAGTCAGTCTGACATTTATTTCATTTGTAAATATTTTTTCCCCCACCCCTACAATGTAGCCTGAGTGAAGGGAGATGATAAAAATAAAATAAACTGTTATATGTCTAAATGTTGTTCACTAATAGAGGAAATCAAACTGACCAGTAACAACAGTTCATTTCAACTAACCACAATCAGAAGTCTAAAGAATTGTAGGCTTTAATTGTATGTAATGTTCGTCTAACTCTTTACATATGTAAGTCCAAGCAAAAATAATACTCACAATACTCATTCTCCTGACAGTATTGTGTGTCAAATCAAAGGATTATACCTGTCATATCTGCATGTGAGAGCGAACAAGGATCAATGCAACCACATATAAATATCTCAATAAAAAAAGTGTAGTTTATACTATAAACTGTTCAACATGACATCATGACTTCGCGTAAACATACACGCCCACTTTCTTAAGCCAAGTTGCGTGTTATCTGTACGCATTTTGAGCTATCCGTATAAAACATAACATATCCTGTAAAACTACAACCTGTCATTATTACATCTTCAAACCCCCCAAACTTCCCAACTAATGACTTCACAACAGACCCAAGTTAACCTGTTAGAATTATTTGCTCCAATCCACAACACATTACATCAATCATTTATGTCAGTTCAGGTTATTTCTGCTTCAAGTCCAAACAACAGGAAGGGTTAAAGACACGGAAAATATACCGTGTAAAACCATTAGTATCACACTTGTGTTCACACTAATCTCTCATTTAACAACCACAGTCAATTACATTTCGCAGTTTATTATGTGTGCTATACTGTACATGTTGGAGGGATTAGTTAAGTACACCAGCTGCTCTGAACCTTTTTGTGTTACATATGTTATTTAAAGCTCTTTAGGAATTCCCATGTAGCAATGGACTCTGAGGCTCAATTGTGTGGGAGAGAAACCAAGCTGGGTAAATTATTATTTACTACAAACACGCTGTCCCTCTCCCAAGACCTAAAATAGCACAGATTAAGCACTTGGGTCAAATAGATATATAGATAGATAGATAGATAGATAGATAGACTTTTATTGATCCCAAATTGGGAAATTTCAGTTCTACTGCAGCAAAATATCAGACACACCACACACATACAGAATATACAAGAAATAATAAATAAAAAATAGGATAGAATACAAGAACAAATATTCAAAAAATAAAGATGAAAAAAATACAAAGGAAAGAATGTACAAATGTATATACAAGTTGGGAATAAAAATGTACAACTACTTAAATAGTTTTTATAAAGATGTAAGGAAAACCTACATTTGTGCAAGTGAGTCTTATCTAACGCTCAGTGATAAAGTCTTAAAAAGTTGTATTGCCTGTGGTAGGAATGATTTCTTGTAGCAGTCAGTGCGACACCGAAGCTGTCGGAGCCTCTTAGAGAAAGTGCTCCTAAAGTCATGCACCCTGAGGTACATGCTACGCCCTGCTATGGCCTGCAGTGCCCTGCTACGCCATGAACTACTACAACTACTATTTGTAGTCATAGTTCCATTATCTTTATTGTTACTATAATTGCCACTGTTCATCATAACCCAACCGGCACCGCCAGACACCGCCCACCCAGAGCCTGGGTCTGTCCCAGGTTTCTGCTTCTGTTGCACTAAATGCATGCTCTTGGGGGAATTACTGGAATTGTTGGGTCTTTGGAAATGATAGTGTGGTCTAGACCTACTCTATCTGTAAAGTGTCTTAAGATAGCTCCTGTTATGATTTGATACTATAAATAAATTGAATTAATTTGAATTACAGTAACATGAGGGTACAGAAGTTAGTATTATCAGCCAAAAGAATGCGTCAGTAAAATTGATATAAAAAGAATGACGCAGACCATATAGTAAAATCTAATGTGGTCTATTACGTGTAATTAAGTTAAAAAATAATTAGTAAGTGCTGCAAACTAGTCCAACTCATTTAAACTGTTGTTCGGCAGCAATCTGTTGCTGCACTGCTCACATCATCTGCTGTGATGTCGATTAGGCTGTGATTAAATATTATATACTGTAAGATTTCTCATAATTCACATTGGAGACACTGATACCTCACTTTTATAACCACGTAAATATCACCCACTGGAGATGATAAAAGACCATCATTAATTACTACGTTGTTCATTCATTTCATAATCTCATGTGCTTTCCAGAGCACAATTAGTCAGTGGAGGATGCAGTCATACCCGCGCTGTGTAACATCACGCTTTCATGTTTCATCTGGTCTGATGTGCATGCTGCCAAAGTTCTGCAGCTAACTACAACACGAACCCAGCATTAGGGCGTACGTTTGGTGTCAAAGACTTGCTTCTGCACAGAGCATAACATGATCAAATTAATAATGCCAAGCTCCCATGTCATGTCTCTATTCACACTGTCCAAAAGGGGAGTTTAAACACAAACTGCTTGTCTGTGAACATGTTAATAACAGCCTGGTGGATCTCTGGGATGATGAAAGCTTAAAGTGGTGTGACGGCTGCCGTGTTGGTTTAAAAGTTGGTCTAATTAGTGAGGTTTTGTTTCTATGTTTGTTCATGTAGTTTAGTGATTTAGCTCTTCTTTTAGAGAGTCCTTGTCACTGCCCGATGTGAGTCGAGTGCAGATGTGAGTTGCGCATGCGTCACTTTGCGACAAGTAGCCTACAAGAACCTGCTAACGAGCGACTTCTGTAATGTCAATACAATAAAAATGGACCTACATAACGAAGTTGGTTCACTGCTGTCTACGAGTTAGCAATCAAACACAACAAAGGCTGTCCCTTGAATGGCGTTTTGAGCTAACGTTAGCAATCAAACAATCATAGATAGCTACAATATTTTTGAAATGATTTCCATCTTCTGTTATTGTTTGTAATGAGAAAAGTTTATTATTTTATGGATTTCACAAATTTCAGTATGTCACGTTACCTTACCAAAACATTTACTTTTACTAAAAGACCCTGTTTTATATTGCTTCCCTTTCCCCTCACAAGCTGCGTTGTAGTCTGGATGGAAAACAACTCATTGGGCGGATAATCGCCAGAATATCCGTCGCCGCCGGATCTTCCGCCGGATGTCCCTCGCCTTGCAGAACTCAGTTGGTTTCGAGAAACATCAACAAACTTCGAGCTAGCAAGCTATTCGCTGAAAATGGCAAGTTTTTATTGTGCAAATAAGGCAACAAGGCAGGTCTGCTCGGTTCTTTCGGGGAATGATTGTAAAGTAAAGATTTACAAAGGATATGTTTACGGCATTTACGCTCTAACTGGAACGTTTTGGGACTAATTAGCAGTGATTGCATTGGACGAAGCAACGTTACACATGGCGATGCACTGGTAAGAGCCAATGAGGTTTAACCATGTATCCCGCTAATATAAATAGCTCACGTTACTGTATTGTGTGAACAGTTAACCTCATTTTATACTCTATGTGGCATTTTCCTTTCCAGGAGCAAATGTTCCACCAAAACACGTTCCTTCCCGAGTGTAAGTGTATTTTGCAGATACACCGTCACTGCTACCGGAGCTAAGTGTTGGCCAGGACGATTGTGATTGGCTTAAAGAAATGCTAACAACCCAGGCTGTTTATTTCTCCTATCCCAGAATGTATGTGTGGAGGGGCCATACCTTACTCCGCAGCGCTATGCAGATAGTTGTAAGAACTTTTTTCTCAGTAGATTTCTTTATATACAGTAGATACACAGCAGTCCCTGTAATGACTCAGTTCTCTCCTTTGGCCGCAGGTGATGTTCAACGTGATAGCAATAAAAAGACCCCACAAGTCACTGGAGACAACCCCTGTGGACTTTAATATTGGAATGGATTTTAAACTCCCAGTCACTAGCAAGTGACGCTACAGACTGTTTTGTAATAACATGCGTATTTGTGTAGAGATCTGTGTTTGTATGTGTATTTTTATCACTGTGAAATGTGCCCTTTATTTTGTATTTATCTTTCATATATGCAGGTATTACAAACTAAACAAAAAATTGTTGTTGTATTAATAGGTCAATGAAGAGCCATGTCGTAAGGCACAAAAAGAATAGGAATGACCAAGTGGCCTGCTGCAGTATGCCATATGTTCAGACACCGCCTACCAAGAGCCTGGGTCTGTCTGAGGTTTCTTCCTAAAGGGAGTTTTTCCTCACCACTGTCGCATTTACGCACTTATGCATGCTCTTGGGGGAATCACTGGAATTGTTGGGTCTTTGTAAATTATAGAGTGTGGTCTAGAACTACTCTATCTGTAAAGTGTCCTGAGATAACTCTTGTTATGATTTGATACTATAAATAAAATTGAATTGAATTGAATTGAATACGTTGCCAACAAAGCCAAAAGCAATGCATTCAGCAATGCATGCTAGCTTTTACACAATATAATTTCAATCTGCGACATCAGTCCTGTAGGGTTATTTACAGTAACATGTACCTGTGGTGTCTGATTACAAAGTGGGTTGGTTCACACTAGGGATGTCCTGATCAGGTTTTTTTGCCCTCGAGTCCGAGTCATTTGATTTTGAGTATCTACCGATACCGAGTCCCGATCCGATACTTCTATAATATATAAAAAAAGAATAAAGAAGAGCGAAAAAACAGATCCAGGATGTTCCTTATTTTTTATTTAATTCACCTTATTTTAACATTCAACAACTCTGTTAACAAACAGCACTTCTGTTACATATCTCACAGTTTGCTATGGCAATGTTGTTGTCATCAACTTTATAATACCTCCAGACCGCAGACATACTCGCGCTTTCCGCTTCAAGCTGCTTCCGTGTTCTACTTTGCCGGCATTTAACCAATAGTGTCTCTGTAACAAAGTGATGTCATGCCGCACGCGTTGCTGTTTCTGTGTGGAGTCAAAAGGGTCTAACTCTGTGCCACCGCATAACTATAGATGTGTTAAAAAATAATGAGAATATATATACATATATCCGAGTCCTGATTGGGAGGTAACGTCCGATTCCGATCGAGTCTGAAACCACGTGATCGGGCCCAATTTCCGATCATGTGATCGAATCTGGACATCCCTAGTTCACACTATGGTACATGACATGTGACAGCACAGACACAAATCAGCCAGGGGTGGACACTGACTGTGGTAAAAGTAAGAGCCAAAGAGAAACTGTAAATAAATGAATAACTACGAAATAAGTATGAGTGAATTGAAAGCTAGGATGCAGCATTATAATGCAGTGCTTTATATCCATTGTTAGATTTATAATGTAGTTAACTGTAAACGGAAAGAACTTCAGAAAAAAGGCCACATCCAGGATGTGACCAAGGGTACATCAACAGGTGGGCTGGGCCTGACAGTCAGCGTTCAACAATGCTTCAACATTAGACTTGAAATAGCCTTCGTCTACCAGGGGACAGTGACGACTTTAACATTCAGACAGGAAACGTGTGTCCCCTCTACATCTCTCTCTCTCTCTCTCTCCCCCTCTCTCTCTCTGGCTCCTGATAGGACCACATAGACAAGTGCTCCACTCAAGGTGACCCATTTAATGCTAGATGTGAAAGTCCTTTTTTCCTCTGCTGTCCCAGTTTCTGTTCACTGGGTGCAAAAATAACTGTTCCCTTCAAAGGTGGCGGATAGACTTTTTTTTTTTCTTCACTAAATAAATCTAGACGTTACTGACAGCCACTCAGCTTATTTAGGAGGAATAACATTTAAGCCGACTGCATTCTTTCTATTCTATTATCTGTGGGGAAAGCGCCATTGGTTACGCAACCTTAAATATGACGCTGAAGCAATGCTGAAATAAAAGTTAAGCTAAATGAAAAAAAGGAACATTTCTGATCAAGATACGACAAACAACAGATGACTGCAGAGCGGTGGTGACTCACTTGATGCTATATGACAGCTCCTAAAACAGTGATGGGCTTAATAGATCTGGTTAATTCACTAATTATTCCCATTTGGATCATTGTATTGTATCTTCATTAAACTCCAAGTCACAGGCAAAAGCAATGCAACATGGGATCTCACTTTTTTGTGAGTTTCCATAACTTTTTCTATTATAAAGTAGGTCAAGGTGCTATATAAATACTGTGAAAGTATCAAAATGCTAAATCCACAGAGAAGAACTGAATATTCAGAACCATATACTGCCTTTAAACGAGCTGTCAGGACTTCCGTCCAACTATACTACATATAGGTAGAAAGTGCCGCTGTGCCGTTAGTCATTCTTTAGCTGCAGAGGTCCAGAGGTACGGTACAGAGATGCCGAGAGCGGAGATGCAGACTCTAAGACTCTAAAGCGCTTTTTCAGGAGGGGGGGCGCTAAAACATTTCAGACAGAGGGTGAATACAGGTATATTCAGACAGAGAAAAATTATTTGAGAATTTTTTTTTTTTTTACATTAAAGCATGTCAACATGTTCTAGGAGAAACCCAAAATACAACTATGAACCTGGAAATGAGCATAATATGGGACCTTTAAGGAATCCTTTCCAGCAGATAATAGATTTCTGACACAGCATTAAAGAGTAAATCATCCAAGAATCACAAAGAGCAGAGTTAAAGATTTTTTTTTGCAAATGCTTGGGGGGTGTGGTCTAGACCTACTCTAGCTGTAAAGTGTCCTGAGATAACTGCTGTTGTTATTTGACACTATAAATAAACTTGAATTGAATTGAATCAGGACCAAGACTTGACTTGTGTTTACTACAGCTGGCATTAGCAACCGGAAGTTAAGGCAGAAATTGACCAAACAATAGACAGTTTTCTGTTGCTCTATTAAGCATTATTAAATGTGGATTAACTATTAAAAGACCATTTCCATGGATTTTGTTTAACTGTTATTTGACAGGTCACAGTCAGAGAGAGGGAGTTATTTTGGTGATTAACTTACTCTCAATACAAGACAGAGAGCAGATTGATAGATAGTCACCCCACAAAAGTACAAATGTAATTAAAATTTTATATGTGTGCACTATCATCGTAATAATTAGTAGCAGAAGCACCCGGAGTACCAGGCTAGCTGGCACATAAATCATGTGCTTAGAGCTGAGAGCAATACACCATTAGTGCCTGTTGATCTTGTTATAAAAATATTGTAAAACACCAATAGGATGGTGTTTGGTGGGTAAACAGGACATTATATATGGTTTTTATATCATTCCAGAAAACATACTGCTCCACTGCTGAACATGTTCACTGAGAATGGCTCTGTGTTGGCATCTGTCTTTAGCCCCCGGGGGTTTTATAACCCAAACCATGCCAGGAAAATTCAACCCCATGCCATACTGGAGCTGCCAGAAAGCCTTCACCATAAGAAGCAAGCATGTCGACTCCTCTTGGCATGTGCCACGTATGTTCTTACTCGCTTACTCACTCACTAATAACAGGATGACTCACGTGATCACGTGCTGCTTTCTGCTGCTCAGGAGAACACTTGCTGTGTTCGTTGATCTCCACGCACCAAATTGCTTGTTTAACAAGTTTAAAACCGGGATTCATTTTGCTTTGCACAGTTTGAAATATTCTCCGCAAAGTTGCAGTTAATGCAAGCGCTGACCTATTATATGAGGGAAATTGATTTGCTTGTTTACTTAGCTGTCTGTTTCTTCTCGCATGTCGACTAATACATGGGCATCCCTGTCAAGATGTATTTTTATCTACACCAACTCAAGCTGACGTCTTTCTCTTAGAGTTTCATGCCTACATCACATCAGCTTCTGTTCTTAGAACATTTGGCAGTCAGCAGTCATTCTCTTCCTGTTCCAATCAGCTGAACTTGTACGTTGTATTACAGTAAATACGTACGATTGCATTGCCTCAGTTTTTAAACATACAGATGTTCAATGTATAAAACTCCTAATTCACTTAATTCTTAGCTTTAAACACAAAATGCTAAGCACATAGGAAGTGCTGAACCTTAAATCGCATGCTCAGTTTTTCAGAGCAGTCCCTTCATATTCGTCGTAGTAGTTAGAGTAAAAACACAAATTCATAATGAGAATTTTGCTTTGTACAATATGTAGGATATCACATCAACAAAAACACATGGCGTATATATGTTATGTGCGTATATGTTATATGTTTACCAAATCCATAGTAGTACCACATTGACCTGAATATGAGACAACCCCGATAATAGGACCCCCCCCCTTCAAGACTTATCTTTTTGAAAAAGACTTTATGAGGACCAGATTTTGTTTTAATAAAGAAAGTATTACTTTTTCAATCACATATTCATACCCTCCGGTCAATCTCACGGAAGCGGCTGGTTTGGGTACCACAGTATGCTGTCGGCATTTGCAAGACGGTCTTTTTAGACTCGCCATCTCCATACATTACTTTCTGTGACACCATATTGTTTCTTTGCTGCTTCTTACTCTGCTGTGTTTATCACCATCATCCTAAAGTTAGCATCAAAACTTCTTCTCATTTGCTTGCTAACTTGCCCTACTTTTGAGCCTCTCACCGTGTCTCTGCATCTTTTAGGCCCCCTGAGTTTTGATTGATGCCTCCAGTCATGAGGTGTTTAAAAGTCTACATACCCGAATATAGGACGACCTCACTTTTTCAGATTAATAGGGGAAAAAAACTTGTCTTGTATTCGAGTCAATATGGTAGTTAGTGTACAGTCAGTACTTATTTTTTCTTTTGATATGAAAAAGAGCCATCTTTTCTGATTTTTTGACATAGAAGATCATACACACCTGCTCTACAATCTCCTTCCAATATATCTTCATGTAGCAGTCATCATATACTAATATGAAACACTGATTTTATTGGTGATTAAGGGCAACAATTGTCCTTTCATGTTATCCTGAAGACATATCAATCTGTTACTTTTCTTCTGTGCGGGCATATACTTTTTCAATGATGCAAACTACTTACACAATTGTAGACCAATTTCACTTATACTTGTCTGACTCCGGATGATATCCAATCATTATGTAGCCAGACCACCTCCACAGCCAGGGCCAGGGCCTTTCATAAAGAAGCTTCATTTTATAAATATCTTACAATTGATGAAAACAAATTAATTAAATACTTCAAATCTTCCAAACTGAATCATTTAAGAGCATGACTGAGGAGACGGAGCCCTGATGCTGTCAATGTTTTACCACTCTGGAGTCAGAGTGGTTGGGGAAAGCAGTTCATGGGATGAGAAGCACTTTGAGGGTGACGCTGTGTGTAGTGAGCATTCCTAAGAGGTGTTCCACGCTTAAATAAATACCCACCACAGCTATGTTTACCCTCTCACTCACGTTTGCCATACCGCCAAAGGCTAAACAACTGCCAATGGCCATGTGCATGACTTATCCAGGATTTAGATTAGCTGCTGAGAGAAGCCTTTGTATTTGACTTACTTCAGAGGAAAGTTTCAATTTAGGAACAAAGTGTTTCATTCGTAAATCCACAGTCCCAGAGTGTGGTGGGAGGATTTAGACCACTAGTCTACTGGTTAAACTAGTGATAGTGTGGTGGGAGGATTTAGACCACTAGTCTACTGGTTAAACTAGTGATAGTGTGGTGGGGGGATTTACAACACTAGTCTACTGGTTAAACTAGTGATAGTGTGGTGGGAGGATTTAGACCACTAGTCTACTGGTTAAACTAGTGATAGTGTGGTGGGGGGATTTAGACCACTAGTCTACTGGTTAAACTAGTGATAGTGTGGTGGGAGGATTTAGACCACTAGTCTACTGGTTAAACTAGTGATAGTGTGGTGGGAGGATTTAGACCACTAGTCTACTGGTTAAACTAGTGATAGTGTGGTGGGGGGATTTAGACCACTAGTCTACTGGTTAAACTAGTGATAGTGCTGTGGGGGGATTTAGACCACTAGTCTACTGGTTAAACTAGTGATAGTGTAGTGGGAGGATTTAGACCACTAGTCTACTGGTTAAACTAGTGATAGTGTGGTGGGGGGATTTAGACCACTAGTCTACTGGTTAAACTAGTGATAGTGTGGTGGGAGGATTTAGACCACTAGTCTACTGGTTAAACTAGTGATAGTGCTGTGGGGGGATTTACAACACTAGTCTACTGGTTAAACTAGTGATAGTGTGCCACACATTCAAGGACATCTAAATTTACCACTTCCACTGTCTTTTAAAAAAATTATTATTTCAATGAATTCTACGGTATAATTTTGCTGCTGTGTAAAGCAAAGAGGCAAGATGATAAAGTATCATTTCATCAAGGTTCAGCTAAGTTTAGCTCTGTGACACAAAACAGCCCAGTCTCATAAAACACAAACTCCTGCTCAAACGAAGTGTATATACAATACTCTTTTATGTCATAATAGTCTGTTTCCTTTCAATTTGCTCTATTACTATAACATGTGAAGAAACTGTGCATACATTTCCAGTTTTAGTGTGCAAACGTTTTGCTGGTTCTACTGAGAGTCATATGTACTGTAGGTTAGTGTGCTCTGTAATCTACCATGAGTAAACATTTGCCTTTTAACATGTCAATGAACTCGAGAGCAAACTGGAGCAAGCACCACTCTCAGTGCTGATATTCCCAGTTTCGTCAACACAATGACTTCACAAAGGAAACGCTAGCACCACGTTGCCTATAGCTTACAGCATAACAGCGACATAGATGATTTAGAATTTTCAGAATGAAAAACACCAGCACTATTAGTGACCAAAGAAAGAGTGCTCTGTAAGATTCCACTGAAATAAAAAAATGCTATTTTGAGCAATTATATTGATAATGAATTACAGGTAGAGTTCATAAAGTTATTTTTAATTATACAACAATAGTGCTAGCAGTTACACAAACCATTCCACCATTTAATCTCACTTTTACAGTTCATCAGGAGTGATCACATTCTCTTTTTTTGGTCTACCAAAGACAGTCACAAATTAAGAACATAGCGTTCAACAAGACTAAGAGTCTGAAACTATGCTAGCAGCAATGCAAGCATGCTGACATTTAAAGGAATAATGTTTATGCAAATCATCAGTGTTAGCAAAGACCAAAGTATTGGACAAACTGAAATTTTGACCTGACGCTGGCGCTGTATGGACACTCAGGGCATGACCAAAGTGTATACATCTCATCCTAAGAGGGACATGAATGTGTGTACTAAATTTCATGGCAATCCATCCAACAGTTGTTGAGATATTTCAGTCCGGATTAAAGTGATGGACCGATCAACAGAAACAACATTGCCATGCCTAGCGTCGCTCCCTTAGCATGGCTAAAAGTCAATGGATTTAAATTTGCGAGATCTGTTTTAGCTTGAACTTTATATTTTAAAAACAGTTGCATATTGACTTTACTAATATCCTCACTGAGGCTCCACGAGTATGAGGAAGATAAGTCTCAAAAGCCTCTTACAGTAATTAGTAAACAACAAATTAGCATAATTCATAGGGTTTTATCAAGCACCAACAGACGAGAGAAAAAGACCTGGAGCATCCATGTGGCTCAGCTGGCAAAAAGTGCATGTAGCTGCAGCATCGCTGAATCTAGTTTCCCCCTAATTTCCTCTCATCACACTACAATAAAACACTGTATTCCCATTACAGAGTGGGTAGAAAAAAGAATTAGAAAACCCAAACATGTTCTTTTGGTGATCCATTTACATGGGCAGGAAATTAATAAAAGATGAGCCAAAACTACAAGACAAAAGCTTCTCTGTGTCCCAGTGTGCTCAACACTTTTTGTCATTGCAGCATGTTGCAGTTTTAGTCTGGGTGCTCTCAAAAAGCTCTGGCAAAATTTGGCAAGATTGCACAAGACTGAGTAAGACAGAGCTGAAAAACATTAGTTAGCTGGCAAATCACAAAATCTGTGTCCCTTTACCAGGTAACAACAATAACTGGATTTTAACACAGGGCTGCAACATCACGCGTGATATCTAAGATCAGCTTCTTGACTACAGTCATTTAGTCTGTATTCGGACACTTACCAAAGGTCCCATATTGCAAAAAGTCTTTTTTGATTATAAAGTAGGTCAAGGTGCTATATAAATACTATCAAAACGCTCAATTTCCTTTTTTGTGGAGAGGGGCTTAAAGAGACAGGCCCTGAATGGAGCATTTCAGACAGAGGGGGAATACAGGTATATTCTGACAGACAGTATGAGGTAAACAATGTGTTTTTTGAACATTAAAGCATGCAAACATGTTATGGTAGAAACCCAAAATACAAGTATGAACCTTAAAATGAGCATAATATGGGATCCTTAAACTCGCTCCTTAAAAACACTCTGGCTTCTAAAAGTAAATCATCATTAACGACCTGCCATAAAGAGATCTCAAATACACTTCTTTTCAACATGCAATCCTCATAAATACCATTGCCATGCCAGTGTCGTTATGATGTCATTGACAAGAAAGCACAGTCTTATTCACATCCAGGTATTGTATTGTCAAAGAATACTCATGCTAAAACAAATGTTTAGCTTGTAAGTGCATCATCTACATGCACTCATCTTATAAGACCATATAGGAACTACATTGACAATGAAAAGATTACACCTAAAATCTCCAAATAATGTAATCAAAAACCTTTATACACATGTCCCACTAAGCCCGGCCAGCTGACTCTTAAATATGTGTTCAGATGTTGTGAAGCATATGTGGGGGGTAGGCACATCCAGCAGCTTCTTAAATAGATTCAGATTAGTATGTGGAAATTGATGAATGCATACATGTATTTCCATCCTTTCTATATTTGTCCCCAGATCTTTCTCGGATCTAATTATTCCTGTTAAATACATGCACTGTATAAACCAAATTTGAGGGGCGTGTCACTGGTGAAATAAGTATGTTGTGTAAGCACAAGCAGCTGCGACTCAGCAGCAGTTGTTACACAAATACAGCCATTTTCTGTGGCCAGTGCACTTCCCTGCCCATACTCACAGCACCATCAAACCCTTGGAAAGCGTACGTGTTATTCTACTTTGTAAGTGTCTGTGTGTGTGTGTGTGTTCGTCTGTGTGCCCACGTCCGAGTGTGTGTGTATGCGCACATCATTATGCAGTATAGATCTGCGAGTTAGCCCTTGAAAAAACCTGTCTGTTCATTCACACTAAAAATACAATATTTTCCAGATGGCACTGGTCCATATTGATCTGCAGCCAGAAAACTCATTTAATTCAGCCTGTGCTTTCACACGTCAAGCAATGAAGTTCCCAACAGATATTCTATCAAAACAGCATATATTAGGTATATGACTAAATGTGGTTTACTAGCATTATCACATGGAATGGATACAGTATGTTGTATTGGGAGCTCCATTCCCCCGGTTTCATCTGTGACTGGTCTGTTTGGGTTTACACTGGACTTTCAGGCATGTTCCCCAGATACTTGCCATAAAGAATGAACCATCTTGGTTTTCTATGTAGACTGGATGGATAGGAATTATTTCAGACTTTATCTGTTTTGTGCTGTCCTGCGGGAGCAATCTTGGTTGGTCTCCTTACTCTTTCAGGAATACTGTAAAAGTAACCCTTAACAAATGGTTTAACTCTCGATATTGGTGTTGTTTTTTCATGTTTGTTGTACTTTATTACCCTCAGTGACCTCACTGTTCTATTCTGTTTCTGTGTGCTTTACCCTCAAACTTCTAAATAAAGTTAAAAAAAAAACAAACCTGCATATATTATGGAATTTCCAACACACCCGAGGGCCACAGAAAGCACAATGTCAGACTTCTAGATTGTTGTTCCTTGGTTAAATGCCAGAGAAATAATGAACGTGTAATGAGCAAATTAAGTAGAAATTAGCTTTATAAACTAATGTCAAATCACGTGATGAAAGCACAGCTAGGAAATACTCTTTTTAAATGTTTTGTTTTTAAACTGCAGCACATGGTACTACAGTACATTGCAGACAGTAACCCAGTCAACCACCAATCTTCTGAGATCAAGAATGCTTATCGTTGACCTGTTACACGCCTTGTTTAATGCGCTTTCATGTAAATCCTAAAAATATCTGGCTCTTCAGCTGTTAAATGATGCACGTTGTTCACCAGCTAGCTGCTGTTTAGTGCTCGACAGAGCGCACAGTGGTTTTATCAGAGCATTCGCTGAAAACAGGGTTCATAAGACTAAATGATGAACTGCTGAACTGCAAATGATGAACTGCAAAATTGGGCCTCCATACATGTTTACAGTGTGCTCAAATATTGCTCAACTGCATATGAAGATGCTTACATCAACTGATATCGTAAAAAATCCAGGCAACTGATCAACAAACAAAGCCACTACAACCTAATTGACCATTCCTTCTTTTAGTCCTATGCATCAGCAGCACAAACACACAACGGCAGGGGTAAGCAACCTGTGGCTCTGGAGCCACATGCAACTCTTTAGCTCCTCTCCAGTGGCTCCCTGTTAGCCTGACAAGCCAGACCCACATCCAGATGTTGGGTCTGGGAACACATCATTGGCAGGGCTTAATCCGAGGGGCGGGATAAACAGTTGCCTTTCAAATTCCCTCTGCACGCAGTAGGATAGCTCTACAACCAATCAGAGCAATGCTAGTTGATAGATTCAACTTTTGCCGTATCTGGTCAGCAAAACTCCTTTTGTAAGAATGACTTCAGTGCCGTTCTTTGTTCTTTTCTCAAAAAAAGTTTAACTCCAAGTCTTCCAGAGTTGCGGCCAAAGCCGATTCCAAAGACCACTGTTCACCAGCAGCAGCAGCCATCTTCTTTGTTTTCAAGTAGCAGGGAATTTATGCGGAACCGTTGCAACTCTGCCGTCATTATGTTAAGCCCGCCCACCGACTCTATACACAATGTGATTGGCCTGACTAGAGTTTGGTTTTTCCAGCTCACAAGCCAACGGAGAGTTGCTAGACGACCCTGGCTGCAAATTACATTTGCTGCCGCTAGGGTGCGATTTCTAGGCTAGCTCCCTGTGGCTTTGACAGAAAGTTATATGAAAATGAATAATGGTTATTTTTAAACATTTTAGTTTTTATTTATCATTGCTGTAAGCCTGAAGTTATTTGTACATTCTCCATTTTGGCTACATAACATTTCAGTCAACTTAAATGTGTGTCATAGCCTTGGTAGGCCACGGCCCAGCGCCTTCTCCTGTAAACTTTGCTGAACCTCAACAGCGGTCTTGAGCTTTCATAGACTAGCTATGGATTACAAATCCAAAAAAAGTGATATTGAAAGAAATTTCAAGAACAAATACACTGCATATGCTGAAAAGTATCTGGCTGGGCATGAGAGAACGATTTCAGAACTGCTGCAGAAAACAGAACAGAGCAAATGTACTGTAAATTGATCAAATGGTCAAATGACAGGGTAACATCAAACCATATTAATGAATGCTCATTTAGACCTAGTAGTAATGTGGATATGCTCATTTAGACTTAATAGACTGTGCTACTGTGTTATTATAAGACAAAAAAATACTATCTGTTCAGACATTGAACAAGAGTGATAAATATTATGGTGATGATGATGATGTATTTTCGCACAAATAAAGAGTGTTACAGACAAGGCAACTGTTGCGTCTGTTGTGCAGACCTGAGTGAGGTCTATTGGTGCGAGTTTTGTTGTATAAAACCAACACAGCTGCCTATGCCTGGGATCAATCAGTCTGAATTATAAAGCCCAGTAATTATAGGCTGTGATTCTGGTCTTACAGCAAGGCCTTTCTTCTTTTTCCTCACGTCTGAGTGCTGGCTCAACATCAGGACTGATGCGGTTGTCTTTTACAGTTCTCCTACTTGAGCAAACGTGTTCTAATTAGATTTAGATTTCTTTATTTTAAGATTTTTTGGGGGCATTTCGGCCTTTAATGGAAAGAACAGATAGATATGAAAGGGGAGAGAGAGGTGGAAGACATGCAGGAAATCTTCTCAGGTCGGACTCGAACCCTGGACCTTCTGCATCGAGGCATACACCGCTATATATATGTGTGCCTGCTATACCAACTGAGCTAACCCGGCCACAGATTTCTTTATTTTAAAAAGGGACTACGCACATTAATCAACATGAGTACAGAGTCCAACATGTACATGTGCCAGATATAGCCATAAAGGCTCATTTTCATCTGCTGTCCCTAGCAGGTTAATGGCTTCAAACAATAGATACGCTACAACAATACAACAAATACACATAAAACAAGAAATACATAGGCATAGACAAGTAAAATGACACAACCACTATTCCAGATTATGACAACTGGCAAGTTGATGGCATGAGAAAAACATAACACAAGTATCATACACAGTAGACACAGGTAAAAGTGCATAGACACACATTAGAATGCATCAACAACACATTGTAAGCACACACAGAGACACTACTGTTGGATTAGAAACCTGGCTAATGGATACACTGAGTAAGGTCATTGCTGTAATAAACACTGCAATGAAGGCAGATGCACTGCAATTGCAGAACAAGAAAAACATCAAGGATCTCGATGAGGAAGGCTCTGAAAGTGTTTTTTCCAGCAAATCTCTGTCAGTAGGAGTTAGTTTGTCTCTCTTATTCGTGCTAGATTGCTGTCATTTCCTGGCACAGCCTCTTCTTTAAATGGACTGAGATGACAGGGCTATTACTGCAATGCGGGTCGTCAACTTTTCACAGTCCTGCTGTTTGTTGTTGTTGTTTTGGTTTCCTGTTTCTTTTGCTAAAAAATCAACTGCTTCAGGACAACCATTCCGAGTCCCTTTTACATGAATGAAAACAAATGAAGTGGCAGAGTAGTGGAAGAATTTAGGTTGACAAATGTGCTAAAGCAGATCTTTCTCACTGATGAAGCTGAGCAGAGACAAAAGGACTATAGCTAATTATCCAGCAATCCATGGGAGCCACTTAAGGCATCACAGTAATTCTACACAAGACCAATAAACTAAAGTGATGTGACCTCTGGTGCATGAAGACCACTAGCTTCTGACAAACTTCCTTTAAAAAAACACAAGGTTGTATTATTCTCTGGCCTTCTGCAGACCTTTCATTACCTCCAACAGGCATAAACCTAATGTCAACGAGCCTTTTTGAAATAAACACACAGGACACTGCCACCATTATCCTTAAAGGATAAGGCTGGTGATAGTCTATATATTTGTTATTGTCAACAAATCCCATAAAAGAGCAAAACCAACAATGGCTTTGCCTGACTCAGACTTCCCCAGCCTGTTTCTGGTTCTCAGCCCGAAACTCACTGGTTCCAACTGAAGATGTAAATCTTCCAAAATGGGCCATGAATATATACTTTCATTAACTAAAAAGGCTACATAATTTCCTTAAACATCTGGGCATTGTAGTTTTTACCAAATGTTACTCAAATAGGAGTAAATAGGGCTTTTGTTGGGGACTATTTTCAGCTGTGGATTAATACATATTTGGTGCTCTTGTGAGTATTCACTGCACCAAAACGGTGTATGTGGGGTTGACTCATGCCTATGTTTCATATTAATGAAAAAACTTGTCACCAAGTGTAATGGTGTGGCTCACCGATGTGTTTTAAAAAGATTTGGACAACAATGGAGGGCTGGGGCAAAGAGAAAAAAAAACAATTTCAGGCTACAAACACAATACATGCTAGTAGGATCAAGTCATTGTGAGTTTTGGTCTTTTCAAGGTATCTGAATAAGAAAAACATAGAACATCACCAGACTTATCCTTTTAAAAGCTTTGTTGACTTTCTGGTATAACATTGTTTTCATGTGGAAAATGTATTACATGAAATACATAATATAACAAGACAAAGGTTTTGAAAAACAATTGATGATTGGACCAATAAGTAACATGATGAGTATATGGAAATCTGTAAGATCTTACCTTGTGTCGGCACTTCAAAACAACACCATAGGCACCTAAAAAAGATGCAAACCGCATGTTTAACTGAGATTCCACCACAGCTAATCTTTTCATGAACATTCAAAGTCTTCATCTATTCCAAACAATACTTTGAAGCAAAATTAAAATGTTGATTTGTGATTAACAATTCCAGCATGACATAAAGTCATTAATAAACAAACACTAGGTTGATTTAGAAAGTTTGCGTTGGCCAACAATGCTAACAAGTGCTAACAAGTCTAGAGCCTATTATTATTATTATTACAGGATATCACTACAAAGTGAAAATCATTTGAAATCCTCTTTTTTTTTTTTTTTTTTTTATAATGCTTCTCATATGTTCACATGAATTGGAAATTGGAATGAAAACATCCCCCACTATAAAAAGGACAGGTGGCTCAGAAAGTAGGACACAAGTGTTGGCAAGCTACTGTAGTTCTGATGTTATCGACCCTGGCACGCACGCACGCACGCACACACACACACACACACACACACACACACACACACACACACACACACACACACACACACACACACACACACACACACACACACACACTCCCTGAGGGTTCAAGAGGAATTCTTGTACAGAGCAGGCATATGACGAACTGCTCCATGCTCCTTTACAAGCACATCAGTGCTACAAGAAGTCATCTACTCTCTTCAGGAGGCTGCTAATAGACTCTAAAATTGAGAGAAAACAGCATGGACTGTTGGAAAATGCTGCCTAGTTCATGGAGTCTATATCATAGGAAAATGGAGAACTGGCTGCTGAAAAGCATTCAATTCATGAGCTAACTTAACAGAAAAAGGAAACCTAAAAACAAACAACAAGCAAACTGGACAGACTTTAATATATATGCTATTTGTCAGCTTACGCTGACCAGAAAAGGGATTGTTTCCTTTGAGACAAATATATTACGAGATGATAACATAACATGAAAGAAAAATAAATATAATTTGTAGATTATGTGCTACAAAGAGCAAAACCACCAGAATGATTCATCCCATTGGTTTTCCCCTTTAGATAAGGAACTGGATATAATTGCAGATTCTGTGTATTTCAATTACTGGTGTGAGCCTACATGCTGTACTCCGTCCTAAATGATTAACAAAATTGACTGACCTAAAGATCAGTGAGGAAAAATCTATGATGCTGGATCAAGTGGAGCGCACTGTAATGGCAGTAAGTAGAGCTGGATGGAAAAACATCCACAACTTTACAGTTTAATGTGGCACTGAAAGTGCTGACTACATTCCAGGCAGACTCATCTTTGGACAGGCAGTCAGCCTTCAAAATCCAGCTCAAAGTGTCCCTGTGTCTTCTAGCGTCACATTATACACACATTATAAAACTTCTAGGATGTGAGAGTAGGGGAGTAAAAACTGGGACAAGTGGGTGGCGTTACCTCAGGGCCTCTGCCACTTTATATCAACCAAGTGGCTTGAGGAAAAAGAAAAGCCACGAGAAGCATTTTTTGGGGGGAATTGAACTATCAAGTCACTCTGTGTCGTTGATATTTACAAATATAAAACAGAATCCCACAATCCATCTCTTCAGTTCTACAACACAAGAGTATCGACCTTATTGAGTTGTACAATCATGAATAACAGATCGGGCTTTTAACAGCTTTGTTCTGCAGACAAATTGAATAAAAAAAGAATCAAATGATTTGCTCACTGAAAAGCCCTACAACAAATGTGTGAGTGTACCACCTCACATGAAAAGCTGTGGCTGTTAAAACTATGTCACGCGATGCGAGGGTGCGTCTCATTCAGTTCAAGATGATGCATCGCGCCTATTGGACTCCCTCCAGATGGTTTAGAATTGGTCTGAGAGAAACACCAAATTGTTGGAAATGTAAGAAAGAGGAGGACCAATTACATCATGTCCTATGGTCCTGTGATAAGGTCCAGGAATTCTGGACCAGGATACATGATAACCTATGTCAGACTGCAGGGACCCAGGTTCCATTCAGCCAAAGATTACTGGTTCTGGGAGATCCTAAGTGGGATGGATAAGCACATAAGAAGCTGGGTCCAGACTAGTTTAATGATAGCTAGACAGATTATTTTAAGAGGATGGAGGAATGAAGGGCTGCCGTCAATCCAGCAGTGGGCTTGTGAGAGGGCTAGGGTGGCTACGTTTGAAAAAATATCATATAAATGGTTTGCCAGATTGGATGTCTAGACTAGATAGAGACTAGAAAATGGAGAAAGTAGCTGAGCTTTCTGGAGGCTCCTAAGAAGCTTTGTGCTGGGGAGAGACGTGTATGATGGGCATATGGTGTTGTCATTTATACATATGTTTATTTGGTTTATGTATTGTCTATTTCGTTACTATTTTGTTGAATGGTCTTGAACATTGTACTGTGTCATCTTTTCTTGATATTTGTGTTCATGTTACGAATTGTATGTTTTGTATGTGGTTAAAAAAAATAAATTAACAATTAAAAAATTGTTAATCACAAAAAAATAAAAGCTGTGGCTGAAGACTGGACTGGACCAGTAGTCACTTTTGCAGAATAAAAATTGACAGAATATGCTTTTATATTTCACTTTACTTTTACATTTTCCAGTGGCATCAGAATGAGAACTCTTACCTTCACCCACAATCCCAAGGACTTCAAATTTATTCATTACATCACCGGTGTCAGGGATCTTCATGAAGTCAAAAGGTATGTTGCGCGAGGGGCGTGGAGCTCAGGCAGAGGGGGTCCGGCTACAGGATGGCATGAGGCGGCCAGCTGTTGGCTCCTGAGGGGCGTATGCCGGCTGTGAGCCATAATATCCGCCACATGCCTTCTTCAGTGGCTTGCTATTACATGCACAAAAACGTACCAAATTAAACACACAGTATATATGCACATACTGTTTATTTACACATATTTCTTAGCTACCTTTACAAGTGCATCAGTTAACTGCCAAAACCAGACGTGAAATTTGTTGTGAAATTAATTCACAATATGTCAAAGTGATTGTTTATACATTTCAAAACATTCCTCAAAAAATCTAGCCTGGGAAAACCCTGACGAACTTCCAGCAAATTTGAGTCTGGCCAAGAGCCCATTCAAGCCCATTTCCAATTTTTCCAAATCGAGGCACCAATCACAACCGTTGAGGCGGGCTTTACACGATGACAATAGCAAAGCGACGGCAAGCAGCTTTTTGTTTACATTCAACATGACGGCCACCAAAGCACAGCAACCCGTTGATGCCGCTGTAGCTGCTACGTCACCCGAATCGTTGGTCTGATTGGTTGAAGGACTATCCTTTGCGTCTAGAGGCATTTGAGCGGCGTCCGTGGGCTGTGAATGAACCTTCCCCAGACCCACTCTCAGTTACAACTGAGAAGGGTCTGGTGTCACCCAGGCTACAAACAATCTCCAGAAAGGGACTTTTTCAAGCTTTTTTGTGGAGGAGACCAGTTGTACTTCAATGACACAAAACTGACACTCAGCTCAACCTCCTTGAGTAAAAGGGGCACTCCAGTGATTCAGTATTGCACTTCCATTTACTTGGCGACTTGCAAGAGGCTGAAATATCCTGACTTTAAGTCCCTGGTATGGGTCATGCTTCAAAAACACTGGATCCCAGAATGAAATTTAAAAAGCATCTTTAATCACACCTCCCCTGCCTGTTAAATGCCCTTATCTGTCAAACTTCATTCTACCGAGTATAGACCCAATCACCGTGACGTCACGCGTACACAAAAGTCACTTCCGCATAGACAACTGGAAGTTGATTTGAGTTGCGGAGAAATGTGAAATCGACAAACTTGTTTATTTGTGTTGTCATTTTCAGCCAAAACTGTAACATTTAAAGATATATAACATGGTGGTCTGACCTAGTTTATGTTTCTGCTGTGGGTTTTTGTCTGTCCTGTGTAGCTTTGCTAGCGTCTTTGATAAACCAAATCTAGTGTTAAGAACAGTAACAGGTAGTTTGGGTGATGTCATTTTCTTTAGTCTGTGGCCCAACAGGTAAATTAGGTCTCCAACCTTACGTTAGTATTGACGTATGACAGCATCAAACATGTATTTTAGATGAATGAGATGAGAGTATATCCAGTCGTTTCTAATTTTCTCAGAGCTGTTAAACTGTATGTACGGGAAGCAGGAGTTTTCTACCTGGAAGTTATTGTAAAACAAACATTATTATTGGGTCTATATAACACAGGTTTTATGTAAAATATTTGAAGTCTCAAGCCAAACTCAAGATAACCCTGAGGTAACCCCAATGATGTCATCAGGGTTATCTTGTCAGTCTTCAGAAAGATCCCTTTAGAGGCACAGAAGACATTATACAACTGTTTTCACAGGCTGAGTACTCTCACTGACTGATGAGTAAACTGACCTTTATGTGTAAAATCAGTGGAGTGCCCCTTTGATATAAATTAAGTAAATAGTAAGGTGTCATATATCATGCCTTATACATCAATAATTTGCTATACCTTATGAAAATAATGGAAAAATATACCATTAATTAATGCTCCAAAGTTCCTCGCTGTATTCCTACCTTTTTTTCGGAGGGTGAATCAGTACCACACAATCTCCTAATGTGATCAAAGCATCTCCTCTGGTATCCACACGCTCTTTACTCTTATTAAATCAGATAAGACTCTAGATACCACTTTCTGCAATTCATCTTCTCCTTGCTGGAAAGCTCAAGGACTTGCTTAGCCTACTCACACATTGCTGGTCTCCTACGGTGCTGTGGGCACAGGAGCTGCTCATCAGTATGCAAAACCCCAGCACCAAAATAAACTCTGTCTCCCAGAAGACTAAACGCCACTGTGTGGTCTATTACTCCCTTATCTTACTCAGCCGAACACCAACACAAGGAAACCGATAGCAACTGTAGGTAAACTTAAAGGAGGATGATACAAGACTAAACATAAACACTATAATGGCTACAGAGAAAATGCCTTCTTTTTAAATGACTGTGCTTTCTCCTTCTCCTCATTTCACAACCTACACGCAGTGGCATGCAGCCTATTGTTTTCCCGAGCAGATTTTAGCCAACTACTCTCCAGGCCCAGACCTAGAGGACTAATATGATCAGGAATGCACTGGGCATTGCTGTGGATCGTATATTTTGTCTCCATCAACAGAATGACTCATGCGTGGTAATGGACTGAGTCTGTGGAATTCAGAATACAGGACCCTTAAACCTCCTCATATGATCAATGCACTATTATAACTATTATTATTATCATCATACTATTATCTATACCTGATTTGGGTATATGGTTATTAAAATTAGACATAGGGGTTAATATTTTTGCAAAGAAAAAACAAGGCATCCAGCTTACAACATCACTGCCATTTGAGGTAATTGGACATCACATTTTTCGGAAGTACACAAAATTAGAACAGCAACAAACAGCAAAGATTTACATTTATGGTACATTGTTGGATTATTAATAATTCCTGTAAATATCTGTCATAAGCTTGTCCTGTTGCTTTTCGTTACAAATCTCTCACATCCTTAACAGCAGGAGCAAACACACATGCAAAATGTGGCTGTCAAATGATTGTTTTTAACAGGGACTCTGGCTCGGCTGCACTGTACGTTCAAGTATGTGAGTGTGTGTGTGTGTGTGTGTGTGTGTGTGTGTGTGTGTGTGTGTGTTAGCTACGACTGCCCACAGAATAAATGTAGCTCCAACATTTTTAATGCAGAGCAGCAATAAATCCAACAAGTCAAACATTTGGCTCCACTCAAGCCAACTTAGTACAAATTGCCTCACATTGACAGCTTTTAGCCTGGACTCTGGTTAGTTTGGTGATAAATAAGCTAACGTTAACGTTATGTTGTTTTGCCTTTGGTGCTCTGCCTGATTCACAAAACATAGAAAACCGCAAATTAGCTGCAAAACAAACCTCAAGCTTGGTAACGATGCCTTTCTCGTGAGCTTGCACTGAAGATAATACCTTTATACTTGGAGCTTACAATTCGTATCTATATAAGATCAAATAAACTACTCACTCAGTCACTGTTTGGGAAAAAATGATAGAATTGGGCCCATATATCCACCCACCAACGGAGATATTTTCATTGCAGCAGGCGGC
Source organism: Sander lucioperca (assembly GCF_008315115.2). Taxonomy (NCBI): domain Eukaryota; kingdom Metazoa; phylum Chordata; class Actinopteri; order Perciformes; family Percidae; genus Sander; species Sander lucioperca. Next base: position 25,130,987 of record NC_050183.1, read on the forward strand.
TACAGTAACTAGATCGTGCGGTTGACAAGCTGCAAGCAAATCACCAGGCAACAGTTTGAGTGGCGTGACAACGACCAATGAAAACTGTTTAAACACTTGTTTATTCCAACGCCCCCTTCATTTGGACCAATGAGAGAGCAAAACGGCAACAGGGAGGAGAACAATGTGTTGCGGTCTGAGGGTGTTTCGTATGAGGTGGGATATTATTGTTCTAATTTTCACAATTACATAATTGACAAGATCACACTGCTTTCGGTATGATAACATAATCTATGTAAATGACATAACAGTACATATAGCATTATAAGGACGATTTAAAGCAACAACATTCATAAACAGATCGCAAAAATGTAAAAGTTGTATCATTTAACACCTCACCACAGCCTTTAGGTTTATGGGTGAGGAGTTTATGGTTTTATGTCATTTTCTTACTCTTCTTTAGGGCAAACATTGCGATTTTGCACTCTCTCTCTGAGGAAAACATGCATAAATAGGCTATAAAGTGTTTTCTGTTTCTTCTTTCTGTCTTCTTTTAGGCATACAAATTACACCAAAGTCCAGCGAAGTAAATGCCAAAAGGGCTGTGATTATAGTATATGTTTTCTGTGGAATAGTGAGCATATGTTTTCCCAATCAACATTGATATAAAAAAGAAAAGCTATAGCCTATACCACACATTGGATACATTTTGAGGAGTACAAAGCAAAAAGAAAACTGCTGATAGTGTGTGTGTGTGTGTGTGTGTGTGTGTGTGTGTGTGTGTGTGTGTGTGTGTGTGTGTGTGTGTGTGTGTGTGTGTGTGTGTGTGTGTCTTTATCCATGACCCCAACACATCTGAGCTGTTGACAAATCTGTAGGATCTATACAGCTTCCATGTTAGTGCTATCACATGAAACCATGCTGCCACCCACAGGATCAACCTAAAACCTTGTTTATCTAAATAGTCTGTGATGTGTAGACTAGTTGACCTCCAAATGGGAATTAGACCTTTTTTCTGTATTTAATTAATTGGCTCTTGCTTATATATACAGGCATGTGTTGTTAAATGTAACATTGCACTTTTCAACAATCATAATATTACTAACACAATAATAACTCTGATCACAATCATCATAGAGCCATCACCTTAATGCTATGTCTTCACACAATGATAATGAATGAGATAAAGTATCCCAGAGAAGTCGTTGCCGTTCAAACATTCATTAGTGTGTCAGCATGGGGTAGAGTAAATACTCTCTGGATGTGGAGGTTGTTATAGTCTTACTACAAAGCAATGATGAGGATTTTGATCCATTTCCACATGAGAAACACCTGAAACAGGTGATACTTCCATCATACCTCACCCTGCATGCAGAGCATCCATCATAAGAAAGCCAGAAGAAGATTGGTTAAGGTCAAAGCTTTTGTTCTCAACTAAGTTGCTATCTCATGCATGAATACAATCATGGTCCCATGGTTTGTATATTACAAATATAAATCTACATTTTTCAGCAGTTTTCTGTCCAAAACATAACTTAAATGCCAAATTGTCTGCTCAGCTAATTCATGTATTACATATCATTAATTTCTAAGTCACTCAGCTTAAATTCTGAAATATGATTTTTTTTTTAAATCACTGGTATTCCTAAATATATACCACTGTGTGAGGCAGCTACAACAGCTGGCTTCCTGTAACCTACTGGAGAATAAATGAAGGACTGCACAGCCACTGATGAACAACTAATAATAATAATAATAATAATTTATACTTTATTAATCCCACAAGGGAAATTACAATCAAACTACAACCTCAGTAAGGTGGAGGAAGTATTCACATCCTTTACTTAAGTAAAAAATAGCAATACAATAATAATAATAAAAAAAATCTCCATTTCAAATAAAAGTACTGCATTCAAAATGTTAATTAAAAGCAAGGAATTATAATAAGCTAAATGTATTTAAACTATCAAAGTAAAAGTACAAAATGCAGGAACATGCCCCCTGTCAATACCTCAAATGGTATATTAAATTATTGAATGATTATTACTAATGCATTACTATGTAAGTAACATTTTACTTTTGTAGTTGGTCAGGTGGAGATATTGTTTAATTATTTTACATAGTGTTATGAAAATGACTAATTTTTATGAGATAATCAGATGATCAGAATCTTAATTTGAAAAGTAAGTAGCGCTCAATATTACTACATTACTATACTACTACTACTACTACTACAATATTTCCCTTCTGAATTGTGTTGGACTAGAAGTTCAAATTAGCATAAAATGATACAAGTACCTTAAATTCGCAATAAGTAGCTACTTGAATAAATATAGACTATTCACCACCATACAAAGTATTTGGATAAAGTCTGATGTGGGCTGTATACTTGGGGAGTGTCCACGTGTGCTGAACCCGCTTGAATATTGGGACTGGAGATAGCTGTTTGATATAATACATTTGTAGGCGGGGAAAAGCCGAGTTTACTATGAGTCATATGTTCTGCTATTTGGCTGATGTGATGACGTACTCCCGTTATTTTAACTGAGCGCTGTAATCCCCTTTCCTGGTATAGCTAGGCATACAAATGTCACAAACATTTATAGAAATTCCCTGTGTTTTAATTTAGTTTGGGTTTTTTGGTTGTTGATTTTCTTTTCTTTTCTTTTTTTGGGGGGGGGGGGTCTAATTTTTCAATTATTTTACCCTAATTCATAAAATATTAAAATAGGTTTTGGTATTTAATACCCACATTATCTGTGTTGTATTATTCTATTGTATAGATTAATTGAAATGTCGATAATTAAGCGATATTCTCTTGTAAAAAATGTTATTCTATTCAATACAATTTGTTTACTTATTTCATTTCATTTTCTCCTTCACATTACTTATTTAAAATAGCAGCCTTTGACAACGTGGTCAGAGTTTTAGTGGCTATTAACATCATTTTCTGTTTTGAGCCACGGAAGGGGACGCATCGGAAATACTTTGTAGAGAAAAGAGGTAAGGTGAAGATGGATAACTAGTGTAACTCTCTGGAATCCAAAATTACAGACCGAGTACAAGTACAGACGCTGATTGGTTAAAACAAGTAAACCTTTGTCCGATTGGCTGTAAGTGTGAGTATCATGAGAATCAATTGGCCTACTGCTATGCACACTGAGCCCGTGTCGCTGTTTTTGCTTGTCTGTGCTCGTCGTTCAATACTATCTTTGGCATAAATTACATGCGTGTAAGCATACACTACATTTGTGAAAAAAAATGGCAGCTGGCGATTACAGAGAAGTGTGAGGATCTTCACTCGAAAAAAACACGACACTTGTAAGTTTTTTCTTCATACTTAACAATATAGAGTTTCGGGAGAATGTCAGATAAAGCTACACGACCCTGGTTATGTGTAATTCTCCTTGATAATATGGAAGAAACTGCTCTCAGAGGGTTAACGTTGACGCTAAGGTTAGCCCAACCTAGTTATTAGCCAGCAGTGGTAGCTAGCAAATCAAGCAGTCCCAGTTGTCAACATTGGGCCCAGACTATTACCTAGAACTGTATAACGTTACTGTTACACATCATATAAACGGCGCCCGAGAGCAAAGATGTAATATTTAAAATGATTACTGTTTTAAGTGTTATTATGTAAAGTAAATTAGCGTTATAACGCTAACGTTACCTATCTCGGCATTTAGCTAGCTAGCTGTTATCAGCTAAGTGAACATTTGAAGGCTGAGTTGACATATAACCAGTCAGCTAACAGTTAACGTAGATAGGTAGCTAGGGTTAAGTACGTTACCTAGAGTAACTTAGGTGAGAAAAACATGGGAACGTGCGCAGATAATTGTCTACCGTTAAGTTAGCTCGATATTGTAACGCCAGGTAATAACCAAATCCATAAATATAATGTTAACGTTAATTTGGCTCAAGGTAACAGTAGCTTCATTATAATAGTAGTCCAAAGTCGTTCATTTCACCGTTAATTTTAATGAGTTAGGCAGTGTTTTTTTAAATTTATTTATTTTTAAATTTTGTTTTCTAATCGGTAACTTGACTTTGAGGACACGCAGTCTTGTTTTCTTCATTTTTCACCTCAGTATGTAGAACGGCTGTTTTTTATTTACTCACCTAACGTAACTAACTCAGTAACACTAATTAACTAGTGTCTTTGGGGTCATGAAGTTCGTAGATAACATAAGTATTTTATTGAAATTTGGAAATGCTGATACACATTCCCTGCACAAAGTTAAATACAGTGTCCCAGTACACCACAGGCCTGTCGTTAGTGTTAAACCTGAAAAACCCACCCTGTTACAGGCTTCCTGTCTCGGTGGGAGTGTCCATAACTGGAATACCACACTTCAGTGCATGAAAGAAGTTTTGATACATTTTATTTTACGAAAAAGAGTCTTGTTTTCCCCTTGCTAACAGCAGGACCATATCACTTTTCCTCATTTTCTATGCAGTTCCCTGTAACCTGCAGCAGGTTATTTTCAATGATACTTCTCTTTTTGCTTCAAATCGTAGATAGATTCATTCAGTATCACTTTTGTTGGGTTTTGGTCAGACTAAACAAGCAACTTGAAGACATCATCTAAAGCTCTCTAAGAGATGAATTGATAATGAAAAAAATCAATAGTTACGGCTAGAGCTGGGCAATATGTCAATATTATATCTATCGTGATATGAGACTAGATATCGTCTTAGATTTTGGATATCGTAATATCATAATATGGCATAAGTGTCTTTTCCTGGTTTTAAAGGCTGCATTACAGTAAAGTGATGTCATTTTCTGAACTTACCAGACTGTTGTAGCTGTTCTATTATTTGCATTTACCCACTTAGTCATTATATCCACATTACTGATGATTATTTATCAAAAATCTCATTGTGTAAATATTTTGTGAAAGCACCAATAGTCAACACTACGATATTGTTGCTGTATCAATATCGAGATCGATGCCCAATCCTAATGTTAAACTACCTATAGGTATGTATGTACTGTATGTTAACAACCTATAGGCCTATTCATATACATTACTCATTTCTACTCTATTCCCCAAAAATAACATGCATTGAACATCAAAGCCCTTGTGTTTTGTATTGTAATTGATTAACAACGTAATTTTGACTGTGCCTTATATGAATGAACTAATGTATCTCTTTGGAACTATTTTGTGTGTGCGCTGCATTTCATTTGAAATATTTTCACCTTTTGGTATTTTTTAGAACACAACTACACCGGCATAGGAGCAGACCTGGTCACCATAGAAGTGTCACCATTGGTCATCCGTCACCATGGGAAAAACTCAGCTAAAAGGCAAGGCGGCATCATTTTACTATGCTTGATAAAGACTGTGATCATGAAGGTTGAATGCTTTCTTTCTTTTTCTTGAGGAGCACTCTAATCAAGCGCAATAAATGAAAAACACTTAAGTGGGTATACAGTTGGACTGTAGGGGCTTTATATTGTGATAGCTTCATTTGTGTCATGATTGCGGCTTACTGAAAGCATTTCAGAGTTGTTAATGTGATATTTTTGTGCTATCGACTGAAATGACTTTCTCAAGGCTTAAGTACAGTATTTCATAAATTTGGTGCATATAATTTCAGTATTTTATATTAACTTACTTTAAAAATTGTTATTTATTACCAGTTTTTAGAATATTATTTCTGAGTCGTGTTAAACCTCTTAAGAAACGCTTGAAATTCCATGCTTTTTGGTCTAAACGTCATACCCAAATTAAAAGTGGTACAGCTCCCATATACTCTGACACTCTGGGGTGGGCCTGATATCATTGGAAAGGAAACACTCTCAAGTTTTTGTTCCAAGTGTCAGAGTGATTCTAGGCCTTACTGACACAGAGTTACAGAGGCTAGAATGGAGGGTTTCTATTTCCGTCCAAGTCATACATCTGTAAAATGATTAAAATACACTGCTGTAAACACATCTGGTGAGATACAGACAACACAGGGCCATAGTCACATGTCTCAGCTTACTACAGAAAAAAATCCAGAAGCCAAAAGACTCGAAATGGATTTTATATGAATTTATTTCTACAGATAGTCTGTGCGTTTTTCTTATTTCAATTTGAAAAGTGCAAAGAAAAAAGCCAATAAAGTACAAAATAAAACACTTCTCAAATACACAAACACACCTACATCAATCACACATAAACGTGAAATAACTATTTACATAAATATATAGAAATAAGTCATTATAAATTGGTCAGGGTGTGATATGCTTATAAGAGGCCCTGTTTTTGCTTTGACACAACTACAGCCATCACAGGGTTAAAATTTCAGTGTCAAGTTTGGTGTCTGTTGAATCGTCTGCTCATTGGCTATAAAGATATGAGGGTCTTGTAAGATGGGAGTCTAACTGGTCTGAGCAAATGTCGATCAGCCGCACGTGGGCCTGACATCGCGTCAGAGGGATCATCGGCTTCCCATAGGGCTATCGCAGGATAAACTGAACGGATTGGCTCATACGAGGTATCTATGGAAACCTTAGACCTCAGAGAATACAGTGACACCTCGAGCTGGTAGAATCCTCGGGTGAGAAGCGAGCCGCGATACAAGTGCGGAAATGAAAAACTGTTTAGCGTTTTTCCGTTGTGATTCGGCCAGAAACTTCAAGATTGTGAGGTGAACAGCTTGTTTTGGATAAAATGGCTTGGATATTCCATTTCCTTGGATTGTTGGCGAGGTATGAAAAAAAAGTTTTTGGAAAAATATCACCGCTGTTGATAAAGAGACAAGTAAAAAGGTATGGATGCACTCTCGACTCTAGACACCAGATGCACAGTTTACGTCTGTATTTCTTTATTTTCTTTAACTTTATAACAGTTGTATAACTGCTATAAATCATCTTATGCTTTGTGTGTGGGCTTAATTGAATCATGAGAGGCTAAGCTTTCAATTGTTGTGTCGCATGGCCGTATAGTTTGAAGATTTAATGCTTTAAAGTTCTAAAAACGTTTGAGTGGAGATAACAGCGACGCCACAGCGACAAAGTGTGCCGTCCACGGTAGGGTGATCCTATAACAGGTTTAAAGTATGCAAATGAGAAAAGTTATCACAAGGTAATTATAATGTGTGAAAAAGTTGTTGGACAAAGTTGGAAATAGGGGCTTGATCTTCCAGACATGACAAGATGTTTGTGAAGAGGAAATTGCACAGATAAATCCATTAAAGCTGTATTTTAAGATTTGTTAAAACAACTTTTGTATTTGCATACATTTATAAAATATATTTGTTTTTCATCTTTATCATTTTAGATCAGAAAGACATTAAAAAAGAGAAACCAGGAAGAATGGTTCCACTATCAGGTACAACCCCTGCAACAACTAAAGGTGAACTTTTTATTTGGTATTTTGTGTTTTGTAAATGTATGTGTTTGTATGTGGTGTTTGCCTTGATTTGTGATTTATTTTTTATTTTTATTCCCTTAGATTACTTTGGTTGAACACAAGAAGAGCTATATTAAGCGTTTGCATTATCAGAAGAGCCCTATAGTCATTATTCGCTGTTACATGAAGTTTTTAAATGACATGACATTGGTTGACTCTACATACTACTAGCATTGGCACAACAACAGACTTTGTCAAAGATTTTCGCTCTTTCTGAAAAGATCAAACAAAATAGTGAGAATTTCTGTGCGTATTCTAAGCTATGAGAGAATCTATTGCCTAGTTAAGGATAGTGGGCCACAAAAGGGCTTGGAAAGGGACTAGACTTTGACTCACCATACTTAGTAGTCTAACCTCAAAATTTAAGTTTCAGTTAGCTAATGATATTGTGACATTCTGCTCAAGCATTTCCTAGATTCTGTGTAACCTTTTTATAAGCAAAATATTTAATAGGTTGCATTTAACAGCAATTGTTGCAGTCAAAACATTTACTTTTTTGTAATTTTTGTTTAGATGCTTTCAGCTGGGAAGAATATCTAAAAGAAACGTCTTCTTTACCTGCTCCACCAGGCTGTTTTCGTCAGGTATGTCCTCCTTATTTTTAAGTTGTTTAATATACCAGGGGCCAGTCACATGAAGATAGACCTAGTGTTAGACTTAAATGTAAGTACATTTTAATTTGCAGAAGTTGATCTTGAACTGAACACGTTTCCTCAGCCTGATTAGAACCCCTGTTGGTCTAAACCTGGCTGGAGCAATGGGCTGATTAAATAATGATTTGTGTACTGTGTATTTGAGCATTGCTTACAGTATCAGTATCCCTTATGATACTTATATTATCCTAAAATGTGCAGGCTAGAGTCCCGCCCTCCAACGACTTCAAGGTGGGAATGAAGATTGAAGCCCATGACCCGCGCAATTCCACCTCAGTTTGTATTGCAACCGTGATGGGTTTAACTGGGGTTCGTCTGCGTCTCCGTCTGGATGGAAGTGACAACAGCAATGACTTCTGGAGACTGGTAGACTCCTCTGATATCCAGCCTATTGGCACCTGTGAGAAGAACGGAGACATGCTGCAGCCACCGCTGGGTAAGAAATCAGGGGAGATGGGATGGAAGCACATTGTTATCAATTATAATCATTTCAAGACAATAAAGGAAATATCTTAATCTTTGTATCTTTGCATTTGTCTACTAAACTGCCAGTTATAAAACGTGTGCAATAAGGAAAGCAGAAATGGTAGACTGATAAAATTGAACCGAATAGTTGTTGGACCATGTTGTAGAAAATGTTGCGAAAGTTTCCCGACAGGCATAAATTATCATTATTATCATATTTACTTGTATTCTTTGAAAGAAGGGCAAGATAATAAAGTGGCACACATAGATGTGTGATAAATAGATGTACACAAAAATATGTCTCGACGTTTAAATTCTTTTCATTTGACTTTGGTTGAGTTAATAAAAATCTGAAAGATGACAAAATAGTGGTCACTGGGTCAAGGAAATAAAAGGAGCAACATTGGAAATTACCCACAAAAGCACACAGTGTTAGTTAATAACTTTGAATTTTTGTGTTCTGAATTAGCTTATCTCACTTTTGTTTTAATGTTATTACATTTTCTCCCCAAGGATTTCGGATGAATGCCTCCTCATGGCCCATGTTTCTGTTGAGAACCTTAAATGGAGCCGAGATGGCGCCAGCACTCGCCTTTAAAAAGGTAAGTGTTGCTTCAAAGAGCTATGAAGACATCTGTTATACACAAATACCTAGCACAGTCTGCTGGAGGGCCTGTGGAACAAATGAGGCCAATCACTTTCATGTCTTCTGGGATTGCCCAGTACTAACTGCATACTGGCGAGAAATACACTTCCACCTGGAAGCGACCTTCAAAGTAAACATCCCATGTAGGTTTGACACTTTATATTTAGGAAACATTCCATTTGACACATTGGATTACAGAGATAAAAAGTTGTTACTTATACTTCTGGATGCAAAAAAACAATCTCAAGAAGGTGGTTAAAACAAGACTCTCCTACAATAGGAGAATGGCTAGATTTGGTTCATTTTATATATATATATATATATATATATATATATATATATATATATATATATATATATATATATATATATATATATATATATATATTAGGGCTGTCCTCGACTAAAGAAATTCTTAGTCGACTAACACTTCTATGATTTTGTCGATTAGTTGATGTAATCGACAGAGCTGTGCTCTTTGAGAGGTGATTAAGACTAGAAAAGCACAATATAAATGTAGTTAATGAACCATCTGTAAAACTGAGTTTCTCCAACAATTAATCCTGCAAAAGCACCACTTTAAATCTTGTGCTTACCAGAAATGTGCTCCATAAGTTTCTTGGAAATGAGTAATTAAGCATGAATAACCATAAAAAATGACTCATCAACTAAAGAAATCTTAGTCGACTAAGACCAAAACGACCGATTAGTCGACTAATCGACTAAGAGGTGGCAGCCCTAATACATACACACACACACACACACACACACACACACACACACACACACACACACACACACACACACACACACACACACACACACATTTTCTAGGATATGGTCTAAATGGACTGGGTATGAACATATAGGCCTAAAATCAGATTTAGTTTGAGGCATTTTTGTTTTGTTGTAATTGTCTATGTATATGCATGTCCTTTTTTTTTCTTTCTTTCTTTTCTTTCAGAGAAGTGTAGTGAAACTCCGCCATATGTTCTAGCTGATCCTACTGTTGATATACAAAAATGTAAAAAAACAAACAAAAAAACCTTTGGGCCTGGGAAGAAAACTGATATCGATATGAGGATAACTATGGGCACAGATGGAAAATCGTTATGGTCTTCTTTTCTATCATTATTTTTTTCTTTCTCTTTCTTATCCTTTGTACCAGGAACCTGTAAATCATATAACAAAAGAGAAAGTAAAAAAAAAAAAACCTGTTGGCCTCAATAAAGATACAATAAAAAAGAAAAGAAAACATCTGTTATACAAACAGTATGGCGGCATCGTATTGACAGTGCATGCATTTGAAAGTAGTTGTAACGAGGATATTGCACTCATTTACAGGAGCCTCTGAGGCCCTCCCAGAACAACTTCAAGTCTGGCATGAAGCTGGAGGCCGTGGACAAGAAGAACCCATATCTCATCTGCCCTGCCACCATTGGGGAAGTGAAGGGCGATGAGGTCTTTATCATGTTTGATGGGTGGCGGGGTGCCTTTGATTACTGGTGCAAGTATGACTCCCGGGACATCTTCCCTGTGGGCTGGTGCTCACTCACGAAGCACAGCCTCCAGCCGCCAGGCAACAGTGGTAAGTGTCCCCCTCCAGGTGGCAGCACAAGTCTGCGCATACAATGAGAAATGAGGCAGATGTTGTTTGTAATCAATGTTTCCTTCATATGCATTTATTTGCAGTTATGAATGCATGCTGTTATAGTTGTGGTTTCAGAGTTTGTAAAAGGGGTTGTGATGCTTCTGCAGCTGGGTTGGTGTTGTTGGTTTTGGTACAGTGGTTGTTCAAGTGAAAGCATTTTCACTAAACTCTCAGTAAACTTTATAAAATATACTGTATGGAAATAAACATTGTCTTCAAATGAAGAAAAATCAGTAGAGCTCAGACGTTCACTTTAATCTTTAGAAATTGTTGTTTTCCTGGTTAAGTAAAACTTTTAAAGCTCTCTTCCATGTTGTGTATTTTCACACACAACATGGTCGCTCTGGATAAATAAGGATTTCTTTTCTACAATGCTCCTGAGTCCCGAGAAGTGGCTGAACTTTAAAGAAAGTTTGGTTGCTTAGTAACAAGTTTAACATGGTGGTTTAAACAAGGTTTCTCTCTTGATAAACTGGGTCTACATCAAAAAACGGGAGAGCCATTAGCACTGAGCCAACAGTCGTAAGAGACATAGTGTGTATTGCATGTGAAACTGCAGACGCTACAGAGTTCTGTCAGTGTTTGTGTGCCTGTGTTGGGTGGGGGTGGGAGGGGATGGGGGGGGCAGAGTAACAAGTTGGAGGGGAGGGATGAAGGAGGATTTATGTTCTTCACATCGTACCTGTTTACATAGAAAAAATGTTAGTATAAAAGCAGCTCAGTCCAGTCTGACTTGCTCAACTGCAACTACAAAACACATGAAAAACGTTCAAACAGCTGTTGCTTTTTTTTCTTTTCTTTTAAAGATGATTTTTTTTGGGGGGGGGCATTTTAGGCCTTCATTTGTATAGGACAGTTTAGACTTGAAAGGGGAGAGAGAGGGGGAATGACATGCAGCAAAGGGCCACAGTTCGGAGTCGAACCCGCTGCGTCGAGGAGTAAACCTCCTATATACGGGCGCCCGCTCTACCAGTTGAGCTACCCAGGCACCCCAACTGTTGCTTTTTAAATGTACTTGTACCTGATCATGTATGGGAGGGATTATGAAAAGCACACACACACTCTCTTTCCCTACCACCCTGTATCTCTACTCCCCCGCCATCTAATACTGATCAGTCTGTCGTCTCCGACTCCACTGGCCGCGGGGGTTTTGTTTTGCATTTTGGAGGAAGATGAATTATTTGGCTTTCTGTGCGTGGGTATTTTTAGGGAATCTTCAGTACATACAAAAACCGAAAAATATTTACTTGCTAAGTAAATAGGGGTTGCTTTATGTGTTGGCGCAAATGTTTACCAATAGGTTTTCCCTTTCAGCACTATGTCAGTTACACATTTACTGGTCTTGGCGATAAGCATTTTTGTTATTTGTAGAGAACCAGCATTCACAATACACACATTTACAATAATAAAGATGGTGATTCCTCCTTTTGAAGGTTGGAGACGTCATAGACTATGTGCTTGGATTCTCTGCATCCAAGAGTTAGGTATTATTGTGTATGATATATTTAGTTTTAATATTTCTTTGCTGCAGATGTCTATGACCTTTTATCTTTGGAATTATATGTATGTATTATATTATATGTATGAATGGGTAACATTATAATGCTCATGCATTTTTCAGAATAGGTTTCCAGAATACGTTAATTAGCTAGCAGAAAAATGAAAATTGCATTGTGTTGTTGAAGTTATTTATAATCGGCTAAATTCACAGCCATGCCAGAATAAGTCAGGAAACAAGTAATTGGAACTGTATGCCATAAATTGGAGCACTTCCCCTGCTATTTCCAGTAATGAGATGCCCCTGTCCAAACCAAACCAAGATTGGCACCAGAGCGTCTCTTTACTTTGACTTTAATCCCAGCCACCAACAGCAGCACAGCGCACTGTGGTGGTCACTGGGTCGAGAGATAATGACACGCGGTTTGTCTCTCTAATTAGCCAGGAGAGGCAGTGATGGGGCAAGTTGCAAATCATTCTTCTTTTGGACATGCCTTCATAGTCTAAACGGAGCCAACCGGCCATCGTTAATACTGTGCCAAGACTATGTTTCTCTTTTTATATCCATGTATGTGTTTTTGTATAATGGGCCATTAAATATCCTTGGAAGTATACTCAAACCTGTCATATTCAGGTTTTGCATATTTAAGGAACCATGTTCATTTACTTGTATTTCTCTCTACCAAGTTTCCTTGAACACTGTAGAACTGGAATTTCTACTCATGTGGCCTCTCAATTAGCCGTCTATAGCTCCAGCAGAATCCATTGGTTCCATGAAGAGATTTGGTTTCTTGGGTTGTCTTAGGAGCTTCTAGTGTGGTAGCTCAGTTTTTTTTTATATCAACTCCCTTCATACCAATTGTGCTGTTTTATGCTGTTATTGCAGTTACCCTGCCAAAGAACCTGCAGGTCCTCCCAGCGTCACCCTCCAAGCCCAGCAGGCGTTCCATGCAGTCCCCCTACAGACTCCCCAACCCTCTGCCCCCTTTGCCTGTCAGGAAGGGGGTAAGAGGCCGTCGGCCCAAGAGTGAGACCATCGCTCTACTCAAAGCTGTGGCCGAAGCAGCCGCTGCCCAAAACGGAACTGTTCCTGAGAACACACAGCTCGTACCCCGGCCCCATAAGAAGAGAGGCCCCAAGCCTGGAAGCAAGGTGAGACCCTGCTGAACAAAGCCAAACTCTGAGACATTTTAACACATTTAAGAACATGTCTCATGTTAAAATGCATCTGCAAATGAATGTCTTTTTCAGCGGAAGCCCAAGCTTCTCCAAAGCCCAGCGCAGCTGCCCAGCATCCAGGTTCCACAAGAAAGCCCCCCCAGCCTCAACTCTGTGGTTTCAACAGGTAAGGATTAATCCTCGTCTGCTTCCTATAATTAGCCATTACACAATTAAAGCTATCATTAGAATATCTCATTTGCTCCCTGTGTGTCTTGTGTGGTTCCAGTGTGTGTGTATGTGAATAAGCACGGAAACTGTGGTCCCCACCTGGACAGGAAGCAGATGCAGCATCTGCCAGACCACTTTGGCCCAGGGCCAGTGAACACTGTGCTCCAGCAGGTGGTCCAGTCATGTATAGACTGCGCATACCAGCCTAAAGTCCTGCTCAGTGCTCTGCAGACTCATTCAGGAGGAGGAGAGATTGTCCGAGGTAGACACACGCACACACACACAGACGATACCAGTTATCATATAAGTTGTGTTATTGGACTGGACAAGTAGCCAAGCCTTTTTTGTGCGTCAGATAGACTAATAAAACATGTTGTCCTTCATCACAGTGAGAACAGATGGTGGAGTTTGCATGGTCAAACTCCCATCAGCCTCCAGTGCTTCCTTTGTGCTGCGGTTCTTGGAGACTATGTGTCGTCACCTGCAATGTGACAACCTGTTCAGCAGCCAGCCGTTCAGCCACTACACTGCTTATGACAGGACCAAGTCAGGTAAACCCTGCGTTCAGCAAACACCAGTGCTCCATCTGTCGGATGTTATAGTAAACTAACCCCGAGACCAAAACTAGGAGGTAACATTGTCAATGGTTATACAGCCCATCCTTGTTCCTGTGTTTCAGTGAAAGAAGAGGCGTTGGACGCTCCATCTCTGGCTCGGGGGAGTAAACGGAGTCTCTCTGGAGTCTCCCCAACGTATGCAGCCCCTCTGTCACCTAAACATTTACGTACCGAAGCTCACCCTTCAGAAGGTACAGCTGCATGTTTTATACTTGCAATACTCTTTATACTGACTGAAATTGTTACCTAGCAGACCTTCATGACTATATCGTTTACACTGTATGTATGTTTCCTACACAGCTTTTTTTATTGCTTGAATGCTGTTTATAAATCAAATTTCTGTTCATGAGCACTTTCACATCACATGTATATATTTGACTGTTGTCTCAGAGGCGGATGAAAGTGTATTATAGAAGCTTTGAAAGAATGACATTTGAATGTCCGTTGTGTTTTTCTCTCTCCAGCAGAGACCCTGCCCCATGAAGAGAACAACCTAATAAAGGAGCAGCGCTACATGGACTCAGCCTCCAACTCCATGACCCCTCGGCCCCAAACAGTACGCAGCTCCTCAGAGTACCACGCTCAGGCCAGCAGCCTGTACCACCCGGGCACAGCCATGCGCCGCCTCTCCTCCAACCCAGCAGAGCTCAGCTCCACACAGCCTCTCAGACGGGTCGAAGGTACCGTAAGAATCTGTGGAAGTAACAGTGCATGTATACAAGTGCTTCTGCCTCCCTTGCTCAATGTGTGTGTTCTGCTTTGGTAGCAGCCAGCTCCACCACAGGCCCTGAGGCGCTGGTGTCTGAGCGGGAGAGTGTGTCGCTGCCCAGTAAAAACCCCTCCTCCTGGTCCATTGAAGAGGTGATGCAGTTTGTGAGGGGTGCTGACCCCACAGGGTTAGCCCCACATGCTGAACTATTCAGAAAACATGTAAGTTAACAGTTCCATGAGTGCTTATATTTGGAGCCCTTGCATTTCGTGTTAAGCTAAAAAAGGATAGAAAATAAATTGAGTCCCATTCTTTGTTTCCTCAGGAGATCGATGGAAAAGCTCTGATGCTGCTACGGAGCGACATGATCATGAAGTACATGGGTCTGAAACTGGGGCCTGCACTGAAGTTATGCCATCACATAGAGAGGCTGAAACAAGGCAAACTGTAAGAGGAGCCGGGGCAGCCCTGTCCCTGCCAGACCCATGAGCAATAAGCCCTGAAGGAGCCAGCGTTCGGACACTGACTCATGGGGCATGCAGGGGGCGACATGTTACTCTCGACTCCACCTCAGGGGACTGAATAGATGTTACACAACTTCATCCCAACTTCCAGAGTGGAGAAAGTGTGCCGTGCGTTGCTGACACGTTACCTCATCCCCTCATCAGTGAACGAAAAGCTGTTCAAGTCTAACAGACGGCTATTTGACTTTTAATGAAATCCCAAAGGAAAAGAATCCCTGTAGTGTTTACATTGCATAGCACATAAGCACACGAGGACACGTTTTTTTTACGGAGATGAAATCTTTTGATCCTGGTTTTGGATCCCCAAAGATGGAGAATGTTTCTTCTTATATAATGTTTTTATTCTTGATGAATTTCCACTTACTAAGGAAGGGTTGGTATACTGAAAAAAAAATCCATCAGATGTTCTTCCCCATGCTCTTCAAGAGAATTTGAAAGCACTCTGGTCTGTGCTGTTGTATAGCCGTTCTCACTCTTCACACGTATGCCTCAAGTATGGGTATATATCCGCCTGCCCAAAGGATGCTAATGTCAACGCATTCCATTTTGTTCACACAATGCTAGACAGACGTTTTCATTTGCTTGAGCATTGTCGGTGTCATGTAGGGATCATGTCATATTCAGACAGTTTTGATCGAACCTCACCTTTTCCACTAGTGTCGTGCAGGATCACCTGCTGTGTGGCATGATGTATTATTGTGTCTTAGCGAGCGCTACGTTGCCTCTCACTGGTCTCCATGCAGTTCTTATCAAAGTCGAACCGTTTGTGTCCCGAGCTCTGAGCCAACTTAGAAGTTATGGGTTTATTAACTTCAATTGACAGATTGTTAAGGAAGACATTTCTAAGGGCTTTTGTTTGGTTTTGATGTAATATTTTTTATCAGTCATAATCATGTAAGCCCGTCAGTCCGTTTTGTCACTTTTGACCGTTACAATCACTGTTAGCAATGAAAACAGATGTGTACAGTTTTATGGGTTTAACCATGAATATCAGCGACAGAATGTACATTTTGTAGAAACGTAATATTTTAAGGAAATCATATACATAGGTTAGAAATGTGAACATGAAGGGGATGGGGACGTGGTGAATATTTCACAGTGGATTCCATTCTGCTTTTTAATACTTAACACAACGCTTTTAGTTCACATACTCCCAGTAATAGACTCTGCCTTGCTTTACCTATGACATTTCTCAGGTTTATGTGGTCTTTGTTAGTACAAGCTTTTGTAGCATACTGTTTATAATATACTTAACAGAATTCTCCTGTTATTTCCTTCCTCGATTTAAAAAGACTTGTGCCATATGATACTCAACACAGGATCGAAGTGCTGTTGATTTCCTTCTCTTATCTTCTTCAAACTACTTGAAAAATGTGTTGCAAAAAAGTCACTTGTCCATTATGTCACACCAGATAAACAGTATGTGTTTATGATGTGTATTTCCTTTTTATAAATCTACCAAAAACAGAAATGGGTGTGTGTGTGTGTGTGTGTGTGTGTGTGTTGTTACTGACAGAATGTATTTTCACAAAGGGGAAGACTGAATTATTTAAATTCTCCAGTATAACCTACGAAAACATGTAATGGATTGGCTGATTTAGAAAATGTATTCAGTTGTCATATAAAAGAGTTTTGCACAGTAAGAACTACAATGTAGAGGACACAGAACAGGATTCTCACAGAATCATTAAACTCTGACGTTTGTTTTGAAATGTTACCTAACAAAAAAAAAGCAAGGCCTGCTGCGTGACATATATGACAAAACAATTTGAAAACATGTTGGGGACTTTAAAAAATGATTCTGGAACCAGGAAATGCATCTAAAACCCAACACCTGTTGGACAACTGCACAAAACATACATTGTACCAAGAAGGACTTTTGTTCTCAGACTGTATCTGCAGTAACGGCTTTTAAATCTTAAAATCTCAACTGCAGAAAAAATGTGATGCTGCATGCAAGTCATTCCACATCATTACCTTTTATGCTAAAACCTGTCTTGTACCATGGTTACGTCATTCACAGTCCATGCAGTGTGTGGGGGTGTGTGTGCGCACACTGAATTTATTATAAATCACTTTAACATGGCACTCAGAGTATTTTAGTCTCCTAAACTGCAGAGCATTTGCTTACACACTTGAGGGAGCAAAAGAAAGAATGCCTAACTGGCTGATTGGTTTTTGCTGTATGAAACATTTTTGTCTTAGGTAGGATTTTTATCAGAAGGCCCTTCCTAATGACTAAACTCTGACATGAGAACATTTTCTCTGATTTCAAACCAGTTTCAGCAACAAAAACGGACATATTTGAGATAAAAAATGGACTGTCAAGAAAAAAAGGCAGAGACACAAAGTAAGACCTCAGAGAGTTTAGTTCACTTCCATATAAAAAACACACATACTGTACAGTAAGCAAACATTTAACTGTGTTTCTTCACTGACATCTTAATGCAAATAAGAAGCAACAAGTGCTTCAAGAGACTGACAGGTACAAAGGAAGCAGGTTTATTTTTTATATCCAGTCACACTGTGACTCCTAACTGACCATCCAGCATATATACAGACTATAAATAAAAGTTGTACAAAGAATAAATTAGGGTGAAATCCTGTACAACCAGAGTGATCAGTTCAAACTACTAAACCAAAGAGCCCTCTGTTGAAAGGACCGCAGACATGAGTTAAAGTAAGATGATCATGGATCGCTAAAGTACATCAATATAAATAAAGAACAGGTCAAAAGTAGAGCTTCTAGGTATTTTCCATCCCTCCTTTGTTCATCCAGACAGTTTGCATATGGCTGCTATAATTCACTGATTCCATAAATGCTATAATCACAAAAGGGCAGCCCAGTTTTAGCAGAATAGGTGGGAAACCCTGTAATGTCTTCAACTAAACTATGACAAAGTGCACTCGAGAGGATAAATAAACTGACACACAACAATACTCTCACATTCACAACTCTGATCATAACAATGGGATGGGGGGGGGGGGTGTCTTACTAGTACTGATTCTAACAACAGACTAATATCACACTTCACAATTATACAGTATTTTCTCTCACTGATCCCAAAAATCTCATTATTTCTTCTTTAATCTGGCTGTTCACTTCAACTTCATCTCCTCTTCACATTCTAAGTTGATTTAACTGGTGAAAACAATGTTAAAACTTGCATCTAGATTCTCTTCATTAGTCTGTTAATGGAAACAGCAGGGGGCTCTAGTGTTTCATGCACTTGCTGTGAGGGGTTTTCTCCGCGTTGGCTTGTATTTTGAAGCACTGCCAGCTAATCAAAAACGGCTAATTCAGCCAGCAACTAAAATAGCTCTTTTCCAGAAATACTTTCCTTATATTTGGACAGGCCTGTCCAAAGGTCTGTTTAAATGTGAAGACAATTAAGACGTCCCTTTTTTCTCCCTGCCCTTAAACAAAATAAGAATGTATTTAGTCACAACTGATGGCTGTTGCCAACATGTAGGCTATTTTTTTATGAAATCGTGGCTCTGGCCTTGCCAAGTCATTATTAGCCTGTCATGCTAAACCCCTATCGGAGAATGAATCGCTTCAGTGAGCGACTGATGACTATGGGAAATTCCGACCATGGGACATGTTTAAACAGCCTCGGCCACGTCCTGCCAGTACATACTGCTCTGCTCTGATCAGTGAGAACCTCAACTATCAGGATTGGTTTTAGGTCTTCAGTGCACTTCAATAAAAGTTACATATGGAAACAAACCATGATGCCAAATGGAAAAATGGAACCCATGTGTCTTTGCTGTAATTATAAAGTCAAAAAATGTTCCCTCAACATCTCCGATTTATAAAGACCATCTCCAAAGCCACACGGAGAGCCCATTACGCTGCCATACGCAAAAACATTCCTGCTGGAGTATAACACTGTAGAGAAGTGCATTACATAAAAAACAAGTCTGAAAACTCCCAACGGAACGCATTTCTGTAACTTCTGTGTCACACTGTCAGACACTCATGAGCCTCAGCTTATGCAACATTTGGAGTGTATGAGTTTGATCACAGAAATGTGTTTTATGTTAAACGCTGTGGAGGAATTACCAGAGAGCGGTCCAAGTATTAATCCTCCTGGGCCGAGCACTCTCACTTCCTGGGGAGCAGCGCTGCAAGTCTCTGCTTCTTCATGGGCAGGAAATGGATCTCTTGCGAGCTGACCTTCTTCAGTTTGATTGCTCTGCTCTTAGGGAGCTTCTTATGCGGGTTGTTGGGGTCATGCTGCTCGCCGTGGGACGCAGACGGCACGCCGTAGAGCTGCTGCAGAGACGGCCCCTGGCTGCCGTCCCGTTTGATGGAAAAGTTCTTGGTGGAGACTCCCGAGAGGCCTTTGATCTTTCCGCAGAGGATGGCGGGGATGGCGTCCTTCACCGAGACGATGACTTTGGCCGTCTGCGAGGT
This sequence comes from Sander lucioperca, assembly GCF_008315115.2. Lineage (NCBI taxonomy): Eukaryota > Metazoa > Chordata > Actinopteri > Perciformes > Percidae > Sander > Sander lucioperca. The sequence continues at coordinate 25,150,940 of NC_050183.1, forward strand.
GCTGACTATCTCTAGGTTGCCGGCTCCGCTCAGAGACGCCTGCTGACTCAGAGAATTCGACCCACCAGCACTGCTGTCAACCACCCACTTGTGCTGCCGGCTGAACTCCAGTGAAGCCAGACTGCCCAGGAGTTTGGAATCTAAACTCTGAGTACATTCAACACCCAGAGACAAAGAAGTGCCACTAGCGTCTTGGCCAGAATGCAACGCTGCTTCTCTATTGGACTGAACGCACTTTTTTCTCACAGCGGGCACTGACAAGTCGAGCACGCTGTCCTGCTGAGGACTGGGGTACTCCTGTTTTAGTTCAACTGGACACGCTCTGACAGAAAGGTCCAGAGCCTGTCCGTCATCTACAGGAAGTGAGGAAGGGGACACAATTTGCGGCTGGAATGACGGCGTGCATTTGCGTGAAGACAACGAAGGAGAGGTAGTATCTTTTGGAGACGTCTGAGTGCTTTTACTCACAGTGCAAACCGGTTTTGGCATGTTCCCCTTTGAGTCCTCAGCCTGAGGGACAGGGATCGGGATGGGAAGAGGGACGGGCAGAGGCACCGGCAGGGGGATGATGACAGGGTAGGGGACTAGCAGTGTGGCAGGAGGGACTAACGGGGCCAGAGGGGAGCTGTAGGGAGCTGTGAGGGGAGGAAGCGGGAAGAAGGTGGAGCCCGGTGACTGACAGGTTGATGAACCGGCCTGGGACGGGAAGAGATCCTGCAGGATGGCTGCAAAAGCTGGATTCTGCAGGAGAGAGAGAAGGTTAGCATCCTGCGTCTGTCCTGCCGACTTCTGGTCCATCGCTGGAGGCAAACCAAACAGATTCGGACACAGGACGTTGTTCTGGAGCGGCAGCTGAGGGCAGTTAGTGCTCTGAGGAATCACAGGGGGGCCCATGTGCTGGAGGACCTGCTGATCCAGGACCAGGGGAAGTGAAACAGGGCTCTGGCTTGTTATCAAGTACGGTGCTGCCCCCATTTGGCCGAGCTGCGCTCCGGCTGCTCCAGCCATCTGGAGGTGAATGGGCAGCATCAGCGGGCTGTCTCCCAGGCACACCGGGTGCAGCATGGTCGTGGCGACTTTAAGCGCCACGCCTCCCGGAGATTCAGCAGTGGGGCTCACAACTGGCGGTGCAGGAGGCTCCATCCGGTTAGAGAGCCCGCCTTTGATCAGTCCTGTCGCACCACCGCCGCCGCCGCCACCACCGCCGCCGCCACCGCCGCAGGACTCAGCAGGACTGAGCGGGTTTCCTCCATCCTCCACTTTACTGGGGATTTCCCCCCCTCCCACGTCAGCGCTGCACACATCTGTCTGGGACTGTGTCACGGTTACAGACACATCATCGCTACCCTCCATGGTTCAGTTTCAGGAGTCAATCGGAATCTTCATTAAGTGCTAGTGACAGGTCTCATCCATTATGCCCTGAAACACAAGAAACGCAATGTTTAATGATGCGCAGTAGTTTCAGACATTTGTTATAATAACTCAGAACTGTACACAGTGCTGTAGAATTCTCTGGAATTTGTCCTCCGAGCAATGCTATTTGAAGGACACTAGCTCTATGTTGTATCTATTAGAGCTCACAAAGGACTACTGTTAGGTATGTTCTTTTATTTTCAGCATTATAAATGGCTTTTATGAGTTTTAATTATCACAGCAACATATTCCATAACATTTTGATTGAGATAAAATACAAAAAGGGCTCTCCAGTGGTTCAGTATTGCACTTCGAAGCAGCAAAGACTGAGATATCCTGAATTTTAGTCTTTTGTTTAGCTCCAAAAAACACTGCTTCCTTTATGAATTCATCTAGTTTTTATTTTCTTAGTAGTTTATTTACTTGCTGTCAGTGTTTACTTATTCATTTGCTAATTTATTTTCTATTTTCATTTTTTATTCCTGTTTTTTCAATCACCTATTTATCTTTTGGTTTATTTTATTTTATTCTTTTCCATCCAAAATCGGAAAATGATGGATGGACGTGCTGTGAGATTCCAATAAAAATAAAAAAATAAAAAATAAAAACACTGCTTCCTACATTTCCCATAATGCAACCCTCTCTGCCTCAAAAACACCCGCACAAATTCCACACCTCATGTTTGTAACACAGGCTTTCTGTTAAATAAAATGTGTAATCTCCAAACCTAATCTGAGATAACCCTGATGACATGACTATGACATCATCGAGGTCATCTTCTCAGGCTTGAAAAAGCTCCACCAGAGCGACATAGGAGATTATACACTAGTGTGCACAGGCTGAGAAGATAATTGGGCAACCCATCCCGCAAACAATTATCATCATGAATCATCCCAAGGAAGCGAGTAGGAGCAGGGCCATTGGAATAGAACACAGGAAATTAAGATTGGGAACATGACTGTGGCTGTCTGTTGTACAGTATGTTCCAGTCAGAGCCCAATTCTCCCCGGCTGTTACTGTAATCACACGTTAAATGTAAACAGAGACTAGTCTAACACAAGATAATCACAGTTTGCTTGTCTGATGTGAAGCACTTTGAATTGTCTCGTTCAGGTGTTACAGAAATAAACATACTTACAAAACTTACATTGCCTCAGAATTTTGTACGCCTAATATTGTTGATTTGTGTCTATCCTACTGTCTTATTCCCTTATAATGCCCATATTTAATGCTGTCTTTTTTTATACGTTATCCTTGCACTGCTATAATTTTTATATTACTATGTCTACATTATTGTCTTATATTGTCCATATTTAATGCTGGTCTCTAGACTTTATCCTTGCACTATTGGACTTATTTGCACTACCACCATGACACACACAATCACAGGGTCAGTCCCTGCCCTGTCACTGCAAGCCTCTCATGCTTATACATCCCTTGGTACATTCATGTGGATTTTTTATTTAGTATCTTTTCTTTTATTGTCCATATTATTCATGTGGATTTGTTATTTTATCATCCTGTTTATGATGTATGTGTATGTTGTGTGTGATGTCTTTTAAGCTACTGGGATCTTGAATTTCCCCTTGGTAATAAAGTATCTATATATATATATATATCTCTATCTATCTATCTATCTATCTATCTATCTATCTATCTATCTATCCTTTTTCTGAGACAATATTGGTAGAAATTATCAAGCAGGATATGAAGTTGTATCACCTAAAAACAGAGAGAAAACTTGATTTGAGTGAAAGACACTAGTCACTAAAATCAAAATGGAACTGAAGCGATCAGTCGATTACCCCATTAGTCAGTCGAAAAGACAAAGAATTGCCAACTGTTTTGATGTTTTAGTAATTATCTAAGCAAGTTGTCAGGCAAAAGTACCACACAATTTCTGTTTCAAGCTTCTCAAACGAGACACTCCCACTGAATATCTTTCTTTCTCCGAGTCATTTGAAGACGTCACCTTGGGCTCTGGGAATACGTGACGGACATTTTGAACTATATTTTTTGAAATGTTGGACATGTGGACCTTGCACACACATTCCTTACTCCATTATGCTGCTTGTGTTTACCTGATTACAGACATACTGTAAAGGCCTTTACATTTTTTCATTTGCCCATCTTTCCATCCTTCCCCTCCATCTCCTCCACTCGTCTCTCTTAGTTTAGGTCTCCAGTTGAAGAGGTGAAGCCTCGGGGAATCAGCCATATGCAGCTGAAGAGACAGAAGCTTTTCCTTAGAAAGACCAAGGACCCCCCCCCCCCCCACCCTATATCTACACAGAAAAGGTTTTACTGTGAAAAAAGTACCCAGTTAATAATTGATCCATCCATCCATCTATGTATCTATCTATCACCCCTGGACAGTGTCCCAGTTGTTATCATGCTTTTATAATCCCACTGTGTGTTGGCTTTCCTCTACTACATGAAACTTCCACACACAACACATGTCCAGCCTGCAGTGGCTGTCAACCCTCATCCATCTGTAGCGATCAAACATCCCCTGGGTGCCCGGAGATACGATGCATCCGATGTCAGCCAGGTCAATTATTCATACTGATGGGGATGGGAGCACCAACATGTTCAGGTCTTGGGAAGGGGGACGCTTTAAACAACCTAAAAAATGCAACAACAAAGTATTCTGTGCCTTTTAAATGAAAAACTCAATTAAATGTACACATGCACTTCCAATTTTCTAGCAAAAGCGTGACACTTTTTTCCTCCTGAACAGCCTTCATGTGGTGTTGGGTTGCCTCACTGAGCAGCTAGGGGGAGGAGCGCTCTTCCCCCCGGGCTCGTTGTACTGTATATTGTTCTGAAGCATAGATGAGACTTTGTAATGTGGCTCTGATGGATTACACGGAGGATTCTGCAGCCAGACGGTCGGCCGATAACCTTGTTGCTGTTCCACACATGGGAAAAGTCTGGGAAGTGTGTGCACCTCGGGAATACAGACACACCCTTTAACCCTTGTGTTGTCCTCCCGGGTCAAAATTAACAGGTTTCTTTTGCTGCTTATTTCAACATTTTTGGCACTTTTTTTCCCCCTTTACCACCAGTATTTTCACCACTAGAACCAAATTATTATAACTAGTTTTATACTTATTTACGGAGTTCCTGGCCATTAAACCTCATTTATATGACATTATCTAATTTTTGTGTTAGAAAAAAACAGAAATTATGAATGATTTTGATTAAAGTTAAGATCAGAGGAATGAAGGTAATGGATAATCACAGATATGTCCAAGTTTAGTCAGGATAAGGCTATAAAATTGAATAAAACACCCAAAATTCAATGAAAGTAAAGATCTGATCCCTTAATTTCACTTGTGAAGAGCGTTGTATGGAACCATCCATGTTATTTTGTAGCAATTTGGTCGAAAGAAGCCCAAATGTCTGATATAGAAACTTTGTTAACGGGTCAAATTGGACCCGAGGACAACAGGAGGGTTAAGAACCCAATAAAAGCTTTTGTGCATGTATAGCTTCAGGCTTCTGTGTTTGTTCCCAACACAGTCTAGAGTTGGTGATGGTGAGCATGTAAGGGTTCAAAGAGGAAGGCATTGGGTCTCTTGATGGGTCAGCGGGGCATGGTTGTCTATATGCACGTATAGATAGACTTGTGTAGCACACATGCTGCTTTGTCCTCATAGGGAAGACTCATTCTGCAAGTCATGGGATCACAGGCCAGACAGAAAGGATTTGGACAAATTGTTGACACAAGAATCCAAGCAAACAACATCTGTCTCACACACACACAGGCTTTCCTCTACCATTAGAAGGCTTAGGTACAGCACCTGAGCCGTTTTGGGCACCACCTAAGCTGAATGAGCTGATTAAATTGCCAACTATTTTGATAATCGATTAATCGGTTTGAGTTATTTTTTTATGAAAAAAAGAGTAAAAATTCTCAGATTCCAGCTTTTTAAAGCAACACCAAAGATTCTTTTGTACCTATAAATAATGTTTCCAAAATCGTTTCAGTGGTTCATCAACTCGTAACAGGGTGAACGGCACGTCTGAATTCGCTTTGCAGCCCTCTATTGGCTATAACCGCATTAGGCAAGTTTGCCAGATCGGGTAGTGGTCTGTAGTTCCAATGAGACATACGACAGCGGTAATGGACAATTCCGCTTCCAACCTGTAGGGGGACCGAAGAGGAAAAGTGCTTTGGTGTTGCTTTAAATGTGAATTTTGTTTTTAAGGCCATTAATGGCCTGGCTCCAGCGTATCTGTCCCAGATGTTAACTGCTGGTAAAAACAACCGGTCATTGCTGTCATCCCATCAGCTGGTTGTAGAAGTCCCGAGGTCGCTTTTGCAGTTGCGGCACCAAGACTTTGGAACAAGTTCCCTCCTGACATCCGCACTATAACAGACGTAGCTCCTTTTAAATCCAATCTTAAAACTTATTTATTTAGTATGGCTTTTAATACATAGTAGCGTTGTGACATTTTCCGTTTTTCTGCTTTCATGTATTCGTTTTCTGATTGTACTGTATGTTATTTAATGTTTGCTGTTGTTACTTTATGTAAATCACTTTGGATATCTGCTGGTTGCTGTAAAGTGCTATATAAACAAATGTCGATTGATTGAATTGGATCTAGTGTCTTCTCTCCTCTGTGACAGTAAACTGAATATCTTTGAGACATTTGAGGACGTCATCTTGGGCTTTTGGGAAACACAGTGACAGTTTTCACAACTTTCTTAGATTTTATAGACTAAACAACTAATCAACAGATTAATCGACAATGAAAGAAATCGTTAGTTGCAGCCCTAAATGAATGTAAAATCAGTGTGACCATCAAAACTAAATACATGCCTTTCTCAGATCTAATGGTTGTAGTTGGTCCCCAGTGGACTTCTTAAGCAAGTTTTGTCTTTAAGTTTTTTGAGTAATATTAATTTATTATCTGCTCTAGTTTTCCCCCCCATCGTTTTAGACACAGATATGGCAATAATAATGGTCCAAAAATGATGTGAAATTGCATTTATTTGTATTTATTTATTGAAAACCCTAACATTTTCTCGAGGGAGAACCCCTAAACCCCACGCCACATACGTGCACCTAAGTCTTCCACAAACTGGGTGAAAACACGGACATACTGCATGAGCAAGATGTTTCCAATAGATTCTCCTCTCAGTTTCCTTAGTATCTCACTCCTTCCTCTTTCTACAAGAACACATATGGAATATTAGGTTACATCTGATGCTCTTAGTTAAGAACTTGAATAGGAAATTAGGATCTATTCTATTTTCCCAGCATTTCTAATGCTTGCCTTCCAGGAAGTTTGAGACATTTCCTGCTTGATAACATGAATCATGTGGTCTGTGACACGATGAAGCCGCGCTGACCAATATGAAAGAAGTCTTTCTTTAAAAACAAAATGTTGTGGCATTTTGGGCCTTTATTGGATAGGACAGCTTAGACATGAAAGGGGAGAGACATGCAACAAAGGGAACCCGTGGCCACTGCATCGAGGACTGAGCCTCTGTATATGGGCGCACGCTCTACCAGGCGAGCTACCCAGGCGCTCAAAATAAGTCTCTTATTTAAAATGTCGCTACTGTCACACAGATTGTGCACAAAGTGTGGATAATAACACCCCAGATAATACACTCAATCTAATTATCCCTCTAAACTTAGCAGTCAGGGTGAAATAACGCTTTATGCTTCAGCAGCTTTCTGTTTTATGAGAAGAAATAAAAATAGTGTTGGTGAGTGTTACTTTGAGCCTGCAGATCAGGTGACCTGATGCTAATCAGTAATCACCACCAGGGTGACATGTTGTAGGCCTCCCCCCCCGCCGCTGCAGTTCACACAGCTCAGTGCTCCAACCTCTCCTCTCTGGAGTCATGTGAGTACAATGTCAAACTCTGCAGACGAGCAGCAGCACAAGAAGGAAGTTTAACCAGCAAAGTCTACAGCGAGCCAAAGTACACAGAGACCACGTTCATCTTTGCTACCCCCCCCCCACACCCGGTTACATTATCTGACTGTGACTTTGCTTTGTCTCTGTGTTATCACAGACAAGGGAGGTCAGAGGAAGATGTCGCATACGCAAACAACTCTTTGGTTCTTGCTCATGTGCCACAAGTCAGCTACATCTACATCTGTACTTCTGTCCCTCGGTACTGTACCTCCTCAGGTAAAGTCCACTTCAATCACCCACATCCTTGTGGTCAAATATAAACTGCTGCCATCGCCTCAAGCTAAATCAAACACCTTTTAAACAGGCCTGTGAAGCCAGTGTTACGCTGTACTCAGAATATACTGTAGAGTCTGAGATTTGTCAGAGAATTAAACACAACCTTGTTTCCATACATACAGTAGCCTAAAGGTTAGATGTATTCATTTTCCTAAATCCATCTTAACAGAGTTAGTTTCCCATTTCCATACGATGATACAGTTTGTAGATTAGCTTGTGAAAAAAGCACCAGTGTAATGCAGTTTTCATTCAATATGAGCCACTGCAACACAAACAAACCTGCAATGTTGTTTTTTAAAGACTGATAGGACCAGCAACACATCTAATGCCGTTTACAGCTCCCACATCATCTGTAAGAGCTTTGTGTTCATTATAGCCAGTAACAGCTAATTGAGTAAATAGGCAAGAAGAGACCTAACAGAGAGCCAAATGAAACCCCTCCTCTGTCCCATAATGATTTCCACATTTGCTTTTTTCCTCCTTCCTTGCCTCATTGATGGAATGTACGCCATAGTAAGTCAACAGCAGGGAGAAAACAACGCCTTAACTCTTCAATTGCATTAAACTGCACTGCAGTCCACAGTACATTACAAGAACTACTCTCTTTCTCTGCTCGGGCAAGAGTCCTCGTTGTGGGTTTGATTTGGATTTCAGAGCAGAGGGAACAAAGCACTATGGGATGGATGGAGCATGGCTGATAATCTAAAGGTCATCGCCCTCAACACCCCTCCGCTCCGATAGCCAATTACATCTCATTAGAGAGACACATGGAGCCTCATGGTGAGCTTCACATCCTCCGACTGATGCAGGCTGCTCCCACACCCAGGCACATTCCCTTTTATTCAGCCAGTTGTCCTCCAGCTGATCTCCTAAACGCCACAGCAACAGTCCCATCTGATGAATAATTCAACACTTCTAATGAATACAATTGGAATAGTCATCACTGTGACCAGTGTGGAACAACATGTCACTCTTTTGCCCAGTTTACTATTGATAAGTCCTGTTCAAATGGGGTAAAGGTGAGAATATTCAACCATAAAACCATATTAAAATACATTTATAGTGAGGGCTTACACCGATGGGTGTCAAGTATTGTTATGTATATGAACTAGAATGCACTCATTAGCAAATAGGTGGCTGGACAAGACACACTGAGAGTAAATGTTTAGAGAAAAGCCCACAATTTCCCTCTAATGAACATTAGAAATTAAAAATTAGATTAGAAACATTAGAAATTAAAATGTGTGTTATGTCTTCCTGCTATGTAAATAAGCCCATCATTTAGTTACATATGATAGCTTCTGCAGAAGCTTAGGGCCATTGCTTAAATTCGCAATTTCTACACTAGTTGTGTCATAGCACATTAGGACACCAATATAAGCAGATACACAGGCTACTGAAGCCAAGGCTGGTGTAACAGGCCCCGAGTGTGACACCGCCGGGTTCATCTGAGGATATTGTCCTTATTTCTTCACTAGTGACATCTTTCTCTCCCTACAGACCGCGGTACCGTGCTCCCGGACACATCTTAGTATTATGAGCCCGGTTACTGATGTGTCTGGTCCCTCAGCAAGCCGACGGTTCGCCATGAAAAGCAGGGAGGCTGTGCGCCGTGTATGCGCACGTCTCCATACATCACACGGCTAGAAGGGCTGGGGGCGCGTGACGCTCCTAGCTGCCATTAGAACACACACACACACACACACACACACACATATATATATATATAGAGAGAGATGGGTCCTCGTGCTAAATCATAACATGTTATTTCTAAAGTTCCCGTTCAACTGGCGTGTATTTCTTTTTTAAACGAGCTCACGTTGACAAACCAGCTGCGCAAATTACCTCTAAATTTGAAAACAATAAATAAATAAAGGCTTTAAAAGGCTACGTGTTTAAACCTAGACCGTGCCACTAGCTTCCCACATGCTAATGTTAAAACGAATTCATGTTTCAGCGTGTACGCGACGCAGAATTGAGAAAAGCCTTGGCTCACCCTGTTTCATCTCCTGTCCTTTAATGTCATTCTTCCATAATATTCCAGTTCTGCTACAAACACCAACATTCACTCACCCACCGAGCAGACGGACGCGTTAGCAGCTTTCCAAGACAGCTGCCCTCTCTCAATTATCAATGAGTGGGAGCCGAGATAGTCTAAAATCAAACGATAAGGCTTCTATTTATCTCTTCATTGCGGTCTCGACTCCAGACTGAAGCTGCGCACGCAGCATCGTCAGCGGGTCCTCCCTCCTCCTCTACGGTCTATGACAGGGACACAAAAAGACAAAAGTAGGTACAGAATATTAACAATAACAGTAGGCTATGTAGGCTACAAAAGGTGAAAATCTATACACAAACTCAAACGTAGAAAAGTCATCCATATAGTTGCCGAGAAGAAATATGGTTCATGTCACGTCAGTCTAAAAATATGCCAGTAGTCGCTTTATTTTACAGGTCTGCTTTTTCCACAGAGAATTCCATGCAGTTTCCTGAAAGAAAGTATGGTACTTATAGGTGACAGAGACTATATTTAATTGGTACATTTCCCGGTAATTAAATCCACAAGGGGTCGCCAGTTAAGGCTTGTGTAAATTGTGAGATTATTAACAGGATAGGAAAGCAGGAAATAAAGCATTTTTTTCAGACTGTCTTAAATCTTTCTATTTTTCCTTGTGAATTATTGGATTATTAGGGGCATTTCACTCTCAGGAAAGTGAAAATTGATTTGTCTAAAGGCAAGGTTGTATAAATCTACAAAGATGAAAAACAAAAAAAGTAGGGTCATGAAAAATCCAGTCTCTGAGTTCCTGAAGGTACAATTTAGAAGCAATACAATAGTATATATTTTTCGGAGTGCCAGAGAGGCTTTCACACAGTATTTCATTCTTTCATTTTAAACAGTACTTTAGGCAGTGGTAGCCTGGTGAGTGGCTGATGACACAGGCAGAGGAGAATGGAGTTTGGCAGCTGTGGATGAAAGTCTGGTAGTGACAGGCCCGGGTGAGCAGGATCCCCCGGGTCTCCATATCAGTCCCTGCCAGCCTCGGGCTCTGCCTCGGGGCCCCGGGGCCTCTCATTGTTCCGCAGGGAGGCTGTTTAATGCACTATAATGAGCCTCACAATATACCCTGGTGGCCTGGTGCGGACTTTGGTGTGGTTACCTCCTCGGTGTTCCTCCCCCCACCCTGTCTACAGTCAGTATTACTCACATGTGGAAATACAGCAGATCAGGGCTGAATGTGCTGCACCACGACTTCTTAACCAGAGGTAGAACCATGAATGTCAGACAGTTTGCCACCTCCAGTTGCTCTCATCTAGATAATATATTGGTATGCTGGGATGTTGTTTACAGCTCCAGACTGTTTCTGGCACATTTATGCTACACATGCTGTTCAAATGTGTCACGAGACATAACAAATCCAAAAACGGAGGCTGAATGATCCTAAATGTTACCCACTAGTTCCTTCACATGGATTGGACACAGCAGGCATCTACATCCATAATGGATTCCTCTGCAGGTCCTTTGATTGATCTATGCATTTAGGGACAGCATGAAAATGACTGGGGTGGGGGAGGGGGCTGAATCTCCTATTTCATTTTATAAAAAAGCAAGACCCTCCCCAGCAATATCACTATTTTTTTTTTGATTTTTCTGGACCCTCCACTTGACTTAAATAAAAAGTCACCACACCCCATATTCTAAATAATACAAACATGAATTTGATGCTGAACATGGATTATATCCTAAACTAGGTTTATATGAAAACATTTAGCTTCAGAGCAGTTATGCTTCCTGTTATGATGCTGGATAAAGGAATGACGTTTAGGCAAGTGAGAAATGAAGCACTTTTTGAGATAGGATTTGATCCGTTATCACTAATTAGCTCCACGTGTATTGTGTTTCTCGATACGGACATTAGATACTTGTTTGACTGTGATAAAGCCCTGTTAACGTGTGTTCACACAAAATGAGAAGCAAATTCTAGAGGTGGAGTGATTGCATACAAAGTCAATGGAAAGACACAATTTGACTCAAATTGCTCAGAATTGGCATGAAGATTTGCTTCATTTGCAAATGGTAAAACACATTTATGACATGGGGCTATTATGTGAGTTAAACAACAGCAACTCTCTCCTGCTCTTCTCCAAAACGTTAGACCCTCCCTTCAGCAAAATACAAATTACACTTCCCTCCCTCCCTACTTTTTTCTGACTCCCACTCCCCCACCCATCTATGAATTTTCATACAGTCCCTAACATCTGCAGCGAGTAAGCGCTGAGAAGCTGTGTGTTCTTTTGAAGATCTTTACTCGCCTTTGTTCATGTTCATCATAATCAGACGATGATAAATGTCATGTTGGGCTCCCGTTTGCTTTTAAGGCCTATACAATATCTGCTGTACTGTCTTTAGAGCCAGAGGGAAAATAATGACACAAAGCCTGCTGTACAACACAAAGACAAAGACTGAAAGAAAGACATCTCTGTAGTCAACCACCATCAAAGCATGTACTGTAGGACAATTCCTCACGGTTAGGGGCTGTCGAGGTCACCTAAAATAAGCATATTTCCATTTTATTCTCCATCTGAGGCACATTACATGTTACTATTGTGAAACATGCACTCATGCCAAGCCATCCTGTCTCCAATGTTAATCGAGGTCAGGGTACACGGTCGACGTGCCCCTTGATGGGTACCAACTTGGGATGCCAAACAGTCCAGGGCTTTGTTTACCTTTTTTTTCTTGTCTTCACTTAAAAACTCAGCTCAGTTGACATGCACTAACTTAGAACAAGGCGTTTTTGTCCATTTGACATTAGCCAGAGCAACAAAGAGAATTCACACGGACTTTGGCGCTGGAGCATGACCATGAAAGTGACACAACACATGCACAAATGACATGTTAATAACTACAGCTAAGCCTTGAGTCTGTTATGTGGAGAGGAACCAGTTCAGACTTGTTAAGATGTTTAAAAAAAAATCTCAGCTGTGTTATTTCTCTGGCCAGGACACAAAGAGGCCTAATTTTAATTTACACTCAATTTGCATCAAATTACCCAGCATTCTCCTGTGGATTCGTCTGACGAACACCCTCTAGTGTTTATCCTAAATTAGTGGCTACTGTGGCATTTTTTTGTGATTTAGAATAATGCTAAAAAAATAATAATATAATATAATATAATAATAAATCTTGCCACAGTCTGGTTAAGAAAGTCATGTATTGTGAAAATACTCTGCATTCGATTGATGCAAAAGAAAAATATGGTCTGGATATGAATCTACAGTATGGGACCGTGTTATAGTGCTTTTTGACCACTTCTCCAATTCTTTATTCACAGAATGTTTTATCCACTTAATTTACTGTATATCTTCTTTTTCTAATTCCGCCATCACGTGAAACCAAAGTCTTCTATAGTCTTTTTGTTGTAAGATATGGCGCCATCTTGTGATGACAACGCTGACACTGCAGTCCAGTAGAGAACATCAGCTCTGTAAAAAAGATCTGTTTTTGTGACAGAATGGAAACCAGATGTGAGGACAAGACGTGACATCGTAACAAGACAAAAAGCCATAGGAAGCCTGTATTTAATTTAAGCAACAAAATTAATTTTTTCTCCTTAAGTATGCAAGTATTATCTGCACATTTTTGGAATAATTTACTAACAGAAATAAAAACACAAACTGAACTGAAAACATTTAATAGAATGGTGAAATACTGGCTGAAAGAAAACCAAACATGTAATCACTGAGTCAGTTGTGTTGTAGTAATGTATTGTCTGTGGATGCATGGCTGTTTCTATATGGCTGTCAAGGTTATGGTTAGGGTATAGGTGAGTGAGTGTGGGTTAGGGTTATGGTTAGGGTACAGGTGAGTGAGTGTGGGTTAGGGTTATGGTTAGGGTATAGGTGAGTGAGTGTGGGTTAGGGTTAGGGTATAGGTGAGTGAGTGTGGGTTAGGGTTATGGTTCGGGTATAGGTGAGTGAGTGTGGGTTAGGGTTATGGTTCGGGTATAGGTGAGTGAGTGTGGGTTAGGGTTAGGGTATAGGTGAGTGAGTGTGGGTTAGGGTTATGGTTCGGGTATAGGTGAGTGAGTGTGGGTTAGGGTATAGGTGAGTGAGTGTGGGTTAGGGTTATGGTTCGGGTATAGGTGAGTGAGTGTGGGTTAGGGTTATGGTTCGGGTATAGGTGAGTGAGGGTTAGGGTTAGGGTTCGGGTATAGGTGAGTGAGTGTGGGTTAGGGTTAGGGTTCGGGTATAGGTGAGTGAGTGTGGGTTAGGGTTAGGGTTCGGGTATAGGTGAGTGAGTGTGAGCGTCTGGGTGCTTGGGGTTTGTGTTACGTGATGTGCTGTTCTGTGTAATGTAGTCACAACTCTGAAAAAAATAAATAAATAAAAAATGTACCAAAAGTAATAGTACTCAATGTAAAGAAATGGCCCCCGTGAGTATATTATTAGATTATTAGCAGGATGTAGATAGTATTTTACTGTTGTAACTTGTCGAGTTGGGTAGTTTAATAAAAGAATGCATCACATTCTATAAAGTGCTGATATGTTTTGTGGCATGAAATGAAACACTCAAGTAAATGTACTTAGTAACATTATACCACTTGAACCGTAGCTAAACGTAGTATCTTCTGTTACAGTAAATCATGACATATTGTCCTCATTTACCTGTTATGTAAATTATAGTATAACACCTTTAAAATAAGAACAATTAACATCACACCTGAGCCAAAGGTCCATTTTCAAGGCAGTCACATTTATTTGTCTTCTTATACACATTTGCTGAGCAGCCTGTGGTGCTAGCACTTGGCTTTGATAGGATTTACTATGGGATTTCCACAATGCTTACTAAAAAATAAATACAAGACAAAGTGTTCCACAGCTCAAAAATATACAAAGGTTTGAAATCAATGTAAACTTTGAAAACATTTTTGTTTTTACATAAGAAACAATTCAACAACCTTTGTGACAATTCCAAAAGTTATTGTATTTACAAATTTGTACAAAAAAAATACAAAGCTGATACCTACAGCGGTTGATCTGAAGTCCAAAATGCATCTAGTACCATAAGTTACACTGTAATTCTTCTTTAGTTTCGGTTTTGTTTCAGTCAAGTAAACGAGAAGAGAAAAACAGGTTTTTGATGCCACTAACGTGCACGTTCTAGCCTTTGGCAGAAGCATCTACTCCACTCCGAAAGTGTACTCAGAGTGTGGATATTATTCAAGGAAAGTCAAACAGCTGCATGTAAAGGTCTATAAATATCTCCAGGTACAGCAAGAGACAGATGAAACTTCACAAACATCACTTCATCAGTGCAAAAAAAAGAAAGGAAAAAAAGTTGGAATGAAGGTACATAGACATAACCCATTGTGTACCCTGTTATATGACACTGCATTAGTATGGAGTATCATTAAGGCCAAAATTAAGTTGATATTTACAGTGTACCTATAGGGAAGAACAGTCTTCCATAGGGCAATATGGCTACATAGACTCTGTCATTTTTGCATAATGGTTGAGTACCATCACTGCATTAAACACCATATACTTATAAAATGATTGTGAATATGTGGGACAAATAAAAAGCCTCAGAGTGCCAGAGTTACAACTAAAACCTCACTTCTAGCTTATGACTGTTAATTAATGAGTAGCTTTCCTATTTGTCTCTGCAACCAGTGTCTGAAATAAGATTTAAAATTTGTCTCTTATACACAAAATAACTATCTGAATAAAATACGTTATTAATTATACCAGCAATTCATTGCTTCTAAAGATTTCAGTTTTAGGTTATCTAGAGGTGTAAACCAAATCAGGGAGCGTACGGAGAATTTCTGTGCCAGTTATAAAAATAAATAGATTTAGATTGTTGTGACACAAAAAATACGAAACTACGACAGGTTATATTTTGATGGGAAATTAAATAGACGAGCATTTGGTACAAAATAGCAGCAAATGCTAGACCCCTAAATCCAGAACGTCGTCTTTTCATCATAGATAGATGATAACCTGGCTCCATACTTAACCCTACATCCTCCATCAAAACCGAAAAATCTCATAAAATCACTCCACTTGCTGAGGCCCAAGCTGCTTTGTCACTTACTGTCTCATGTTGAGAGTAAAATAAGGCATATTTGATCCTCCTGAACACTTTCCATTTGCCTCTTCCAACAATTCGTAAACACACTGAGTCAGCAAACCAGAAATGACCTTTATCACGTTTAAAAAAAAACAACAACACACAACCTCCTTATTCTTTACAGCTCTCCTAGTTCACCACCTCTGACTTTTTGATCACTTTTTCTTCTCCCATGTTCACACCTGCTCCCTTCTTGTCTCCTAAGATTGTCAAGTTAGTGCTTGGCTCTGACATGTCCTGTGTCACCTCGAATTACTCGTCTTATTGCATGAGAATTTGAAAATATTGTTAAAGTGAGCTATCTTTGATATAATTTACAATACGCTTTGAAAAAGACTGAGTAAAATATACAAACACATCAATAGGAATAGATGCATTGAGGATTCACATTTTTTTGTACACATTGCTGTTTCTCACACAGTGTTAGTCCTGATGATCAGTTGGGGAGTATCAAAATTATTTGTATAACTGGCTTGAAGAAATGTAAAAATGGTGTCTACTTGCATAGGTATTCACAGAATACATACAGTTCATCTAATATATTTTTTCCATTTTTACTAGATACAAATTTCCAACTGTGAGAATCATTTAAAATTTTGGAGAAATCTGACAGCAGAACAGCTAAGATTGAACATGAATATACTATAGTAGGGCTGAGGGAAGGCTTGGTGTTGTACATGGCTTTGGCCATAAACTAACCAAATAATAGTTTTTTAGAACCATGTATGCCTTCTTTTGTTTTCTGTAGAATTTCTGTTTTGCTCATCATTTCTACTCAATCATCATTCATATTTTGCTGCAGATGCTAAATGATCTGGTTCCCTGTTTCTAATGCTAAGTGTTCATATCATGTGTGTATATAATATTTCTGAAGACAGGTACATTTGTTTAAAGTATTCACAGAATAACCAAAAGGAAACATCTATAAAACTCAGCCACAAACAGTAAATGTATGATTATTTCTTTAAAAAAAATGGATTATCTCTAATGTTCTGTATACATTAACAATAACCTCCTCAATGCTCCTGCCCTCACTACACCTCATATATATTAGAACTCATTCTGGTCCATTTGTTTTTACTGTAAACTAACAAAATAATTTCATACCTTCTGACACTTGTACTCTGTTTTCTACGTGGAGCCCTGTGATGAGCGGTCGTCATGAGGACTTCCGTCTGAGTTCTCCGTCTCGCCCTCAGAGATGGCCTGCATGGGCACGGGGTACAGTCTGCTGCGCATGCTGTAGCGGCTGCTGTTGGCAGGCGGGGGGATTCTGGAGCGGCTCTGCCTGGAAGCAGCAGATGTGGGGAAGGATTTCGGGGAGAAGCCCTCTGCGTTGGCTTTGGGGTAAGGGCTGGAGGGCTGATCTGGTCCTGACTGATGTTGCTGTTGTTGCTGCAGGGGAGAGGCGGGCTCTTCGGGCTGTCTGGGGGACTCCATCAGGAAATCTCCGGGAGATTTAGGAGTGACGGGGCTCTTGAGGATCTCCGCCGCTGACATGCGGTAACTGGATTCTGAGCGACTGCCCTTTTTGAGCAGCAGTAGTTTGAACTCCTCGTTGGAGGTGCTGGACCTCTTTGCGTTCCTATAGATGGGCCCAGAGACTCTGTGCAGGCCCGGTGGCGTCACAGCGGGGGAGGGTGACACCAGCGGGACTGGGGAGCTCACAGTGCTGCTGGTTGGGGTGCTCCCCAATGCAGCACCGAGGCGGTTCCTCACATTCAACTCAGCGGAATCCTTCCTGCCCAACACTTTCCTTTTGGACCTGAAAATGAAGAAATCCAATTGAGCATGAACTTTGAGCGACGACAAAGACTCTGCTATCCGAACTGCTTACCTGTGTATCATAGCAAACAGATCCTCAGTGGTCCGAGCCTTGGTGGGTGACAGAAACACACTGTCGTCCTCTGGCCTTGACTCATCGCTCAGAGGGGACACTGGGTTATCACTGGGTGTAGAGTCTGTTAACAGAAATCAGTCAACACTTGAACATACTCCATACACTGTATTCTACAACAGTTCTTGCTCTGTAGTTTGAAGTGGAAAAATGTGATGTCACATACTTCCATGCATCATGGGTTTGTTCTGCCTGTTAAACGGAAGTTTTTCCTTGCCACTGTCACACTAAATGCTTGCTCTTGGGGGGAATTGTTGGGTCTCTGTGAATTAAAGAGTGTGGTCTAGACTCTGTAAAGTGTCCTGAGATAACTTCTGTTATGATTTGACACTATAAATCAGGATTTATCAGGATTTAGAAACATGATAGTTGGTTAAACCACACCTACATACAGTAGTCCTGACGAAGCAGATCAGCTGTTTTATAAACTCTCAATAAATAATACCAAAAGATGTTGTTTTTTTACTTTGATTGTTGCTTATTTAGTCATGAACATTTACCGGTATAGAGAAATACCTAAGATTGATGCAGAACAAGTTTTCAGGGCTTTAACAATTTTTATATTGACGATTTCATTGCAGACTGGTTGGCTCACAAATAAGCCTTGATACTGAGTTAGGAGAGAGAGAGAGAGAGAGAGAGAGAGAGAGAGAGAACAAACTGAACCAACAAAGAAAACTAGCAAATGCTCTGAGACTGAGTGATCTGAATGGTCCGTAGCCTCTGCTGAACATGAGCACAAAGGTCAAGATTCATAACAAACATAACATGCAGACAGTTACAATCTACCTTTACTGAAGCAATCGTTGTTCTCTGCTGTGGACTCCTGCCTGTTGTCCTGGGAGCCATTTTCCGCTGAAGCACCTGATAACTCATTTTCCACTTCTTTGCTACCTTCATCGCTGTTTGAACCCCCCTGCAACGTCCTTGATTGGCCGTCAGTAGCGGGCACTTTATCAGGGCCGTTTGATAAAAGGTTGGATCTCTCGGGTGAACTGGGCTGAACAGGGAGAGGAGGACCTGGTTTAATCTGACACGGTTCTTCTTCCTCAGATGGCTCAGCTCTTTGCTGGTGTAAAAGCTCGGACCGCGAGCTGCTGTCTCCAGAGCAGACAGGTGTTTCTACCGACTCTCCGCACGTCTCTCCTTCATGACTAGTGGTCCTCTCGGGGACGTCTAATGATGACTCGGCCTGCAGTCTGAATGCTGTCCTACTCTCTAATGGAGCCTCTCTGTCCTGCTTGATCCTCGCCTCACTCTGACATGCTGCCTCTCCATCGGCAAGCTCTTCGTTTGAGGTAAACACGGATTCACATGAGCCCTTCGAGGGTGGGTGATGTTGATGTGGGTTATATAACAGGGGACTCTTGAGCTCCACAGATTTGCTACAGGAAAGTGTGCCAGTTAAGTTCACAGTGGGACATTTGAGTCTGGAAGTCGTTTTGTCCTCATGGCTTCCTTCATGTTCCTTACTGATGGACCGGAGCTGTACTGAGTGCAGCACTGTGGGTGTTATGGACATGGGATGGGCGTTAGGTGGCGCTACAGGTTTGGCTGACACTGGAGCTTTTTGAATCTGGGTCCTGTAAGCTGGAGCCTTGTTGGCGACACTATGAAGGGCACTTAAGTCGAGGTGGGATGGAGGGATTATTGGCAGCTCCAGGTCTCTCTTCGAGGTGGCTCCATCCCTGCAGGAGAGCGACTGCAGTGACAGCGACGAAAGAGACGACTTCCTCTCCGGGACTTTGGGCTTCCTCTTGCCGCTGGATGGTGACAGCGGTCCGGGAAAGAAGGCGGAGGGGAAAGAGGAGGTGGGGGTTTCTGACTGACTGGAGTAACCGCTGGATGGGCTGGCCAGGCCTGCCAGCTTCTCTGGAGACGTTAGCTTGAAGTCTCCCTCCACTGATGGAAGTGAGGGGGTGGTGGCTCTGGAGCCAGACTGGGATGTCTGAGACTCAGAGCTTTCCTGTGACTTGATGCATTCGATAACAGTTGTACCCGTCGCTGTGCTAGAGTTTGACAAAGACCGGTAAGGATCGCTGGATTTTAAATCGTTCAGGAGCCATAGATCTGCATAGTCGGACTGTACAACCCCCTCGTCCTTAAATGAATGTGCATCTGTGGAGCTAAACACGCCTAAGTCAGGTAGATCAGCTGAGCCCTCAACCCCCCAGATCCCAAGGGGCTCTCTGACAAGTGAAGAGTTGTCTATACGACCAGCAGAGCCAGACAAAGCCAGCTGCAGCTTCCTCTCCTTGGAGGACAGCGGAAGCTGCTGCCCGCAAGTAATCTTTGGTTCTTTATCGTCAGGGATGTGTCCCTCACTGCATATTTTTCTTAAGGATGAACTCCTCTTAGGCGGACATGGCTTCGCCTTTGGTTTTCTTAAAGAGAGGCAGCGCCTCCCCAGAGTCATGTGACCACTGAAGTCAGACAGGCCGCAATCAGAGCCGGGGGCTGCATAGTTATAAGTGAAGCTTTGGCTACCTTTTATACCGCAGTCAAAGTGCATTGAGGTGTAGTAGCCTTCAGTGTCTACGGAATAGTGGGACACGGTGTCTGCTTTCTCCGACAGCGGTTTGTCAGAGAAGCTGCTCTCGCAGGTGGCCATGCTGGTGAAGCTGGGGCAGCCCAGGCTGCTCTCAGCCTCTCTGCTGGGCTCGGGGCTGAAGTCCTGCGAGCGCGGAGGCTCCGTGTGGGGGTAACTCCACTCCCCCTCAATGGGAGTGCTGGACCCTGCTTCCTCTAATATGTCCATAGCTGTGGAGGAGAAGGAGCCGGCCCGCTGGGTCCTGAGACCCTGGTAGTGGTCCAGCATGAAGCTGGTGTGGTCTTCGTTTCCGTGAGTGGCGGCGTTTAGGGAGAGCTCGGAGTCACAGTGCGAGGAGCCCGTCAGCGGCGGAGAGGCTGCTGGGAGGATGGTTTCGGAGGTCTGTGAGGGGCAGGTGGAGCTGCTCCCGCTCCAGTTACCACTTGAGGACTGGTGGTCGTCCTTATGGTCCATCTGGCCTCCCAGCACCCCTGCAGCGGAGACAGAATGCACCGGGCTGCTGAAGGTGTCTGAACTGGATGAGATCTCACAGCTGCCCATGTCGGCCTTCCTGGGCAGTTGGGATCTGGTCCTCTCCATCCAGCTGCGCTCCGGCCTCTCGGAGAGCTGCTTGTACTTCAGGCCCAGCTGGCGTTCAGACATGGCCTGCTCATCCATGCTCTCTTCTTCATCCTTCAGAATCAACTCCCCCGGTCCAGGCAGGAAGTCCTCGGTGTCGAAGGGGGAAAGGTCCTCCTCATCATCGCTGTCATTGTGCCCACTGTCTATCAGCCGGCTCGCGTCTCTGGGCAGACTCCGGGAGCGCAGGCGCGCGCCCACGGTGGCGGAGAACATGGCGTCAGCGCTGTCCGACAGGGACAAGATGTTGCCTGCTGAGTGGGAGAGGGAGACTCCCTGGCCTCTCTGGGCCCTGATCCTCCGCCGAGACGGCGCTCCTGAGATCAAATAGTCTTCTGTCTGGCAACCGGAGTCCCTGGTGCTGTGATGGCTGGCCAGCTCCTCGTTGGAGGGAGTGATATTGGGACTGGCATGAACTATCACTGTCCGCTCTCTGGAACCAGGAGAGTCATCAGAGTCTGGGGGAAGAAAGGAACACAAGGGCCATAAGCATTAGAAAATGCAATTAACAAACTCAGATACAGCTATAGATTAAAACTGAGTTGAGCACACTTTATTGCTCTTTAAACCATGTTCTTTAAACTTATATTTCTGTATTTCAGTGTCTACGACATTCCCAGCTCAAGTCCGGCTGGAAACTTTTGTTACATGTCATTCCCCATCTCTCTTCCCTTACTTCCTGTCATCTTTCTACTGTCGTCTCGCTAATAAAAGCATGAAATGCGCCAAAAATATCTATAAAAAACAACAACTGAAAATACGCCTGACTAGTTGATGTCTCTCATATTTATGATGACATACTCTCATTTCTTCTATAGTGTACTGACGTGAATAGGATTTCAACACAATGTAACACATAATGTACTGCTTTGCATTACTATTCGCACCATGTCTCTACAATGACAAAATACAAATATGTGATTTAGACTCTGAACACTAAACCTTTTTTAAGTGACATCATGTGTAAAACATTACAGCAAACAACATAAAGATTACTATTATTTTACTTTAACAGCAGCAATTTAAATTTAATTTTCACATCTTTGTGACTGACAGGGAGAGTCTGATGATGGAGTTACATACCTAAATCTTGCTGCACCTGTCGGGGAACGCCGGCGACAGTCCTCCGTCTCCTCAGCTTCCTCCTCCTCTGAAGCACAGACTGCGAGTGAACGAGCGAGCAGCGCACACTAGCATCTCTGTCAAAGCCAACGCCTGCAACAGAGACGGGACATCTGAGGAATCTTTGATTAGCGGCAACGGCAGCGATTACTTCTTTAACTCTCACGCTGTCTCGTAAAAAAAATACATCTGTAACATTTGGCTGAGCTAAATGAGATGTTCAAAAATAGCAGTCAGAAGAGGACAGCGTTCTAAAGGAACCGCCACAGTAAGACAAATGTGGAGTTATTTACTTCTTGATGTTATGTCTAAACAGACGGATTATGAAATGTAAGTAAAGGAATAAAAAAGATTGTAACGAGTATTTGTGCCTGTAGCCAAAACATGCAAAAACAAAGTCAGCATGTTGATGGGGTTACTGACCAAAGGACAAATCCTGCTTTCTGCTTCAGTTTTGTTGTGTTTCCTCCTTGTTTTCCTCCCTCACCGTACGCTGTGACTATCATGTGATAGCAGGTCAGGCCTTTCAGCACCATAGCAGTCACTGGACTTTGCTTACAATGTGCATTTTTCCCCTCAACTGTGTCTGACTCAGCCAGTGTTGGCGTACAACTCTTCTTTTGAGTCAATGTGAGAGAGAGTAAATTACCAGGCCTTTTCAACAATTTGGACAGAACTAATTGGCATTCATGTCACAGCATCTCGCCTCGCAATCACGGGCACACAGCGCCGAAGCATGAGAAAGAAAGTTAAAGGGGCACAAAGCATGACTTGCACATCGAGCGTAGTTCTCTGTGGCAACATTGATGCCTTTGATAATGAATAATGAGGTTTTATACTTAGTTGAATCATTTTTAAATTTCTTGCAGATATTTCATTTCTTTTGTCAGGGAAAGTAGAATCGACACAACACTTCTCAAATCTCAGCAACGAGGAGATCAGTTTGACGTTTTGGGAAATATGCTTATTCGCTTTCTTGCCCAGACTTAGCTGAGAAGATCAATATCACCTGCATGTCTGTGCACTAAGTATGAAGCTATGGCCAGATGATGGTTGGCTTAGCTTAGCATAAAGACAACAACAGAGAAACAGAGGGACACAGATAGCCTGGTTCTGTCAAATGTTCAGAAATAATACTAGCTCCTCTACAGCTCATTAATAACACGTTATAACTGTTGTGGTAGTCACAGGGCTGGGCAATATGGTTGAGATCAGTATCACAATTTTATAGGTACAGTATATGTGGACATTTTGGGAAATATGCTTATTTGTTTTCTTGCCAAGTGTTAGATGACAAGATTGAGACCACTCTCATGCCTGTGTGCTAAATATCTAGCT
This sequence comes from Sander lucioperca, assembly GCF_008315115.2. Classification (NCBI taxonomy): domain Eukaryota; kingdom Metazoa; phylum Chordata; class Actinopteri; order Perciformes; family Percidae; genus Sander; species Sander lucioperca. Next base: position 25,174,232 of record NC_050183.1, read on the forward strand.
ATAGCAAGGAGACGATTAGCTCGACTTAGCTTAGCATAAAGATTGATAGCAGGGGAAAAGCTAGCATGGCTCTATCAAATTTTCACGAATGCAACTAACAGCACCTCTACAGCTCACTAATTATACTAGTTATATGTCATTTATTTTTAAATGCTAAGCTAAGCTAACCGTCTCCTGGCATGTAGTCTTACATTTAACAGATGGACATGAGAGTGCTATTAATCTTCTCATTTACTGTAACTCTAAGCAAGACAGCAAATAAGTATTTCCCAAAATGTTTAAGACTATTCCTTCAAGTAAAAACTACCTAACAGAGACGTTTGAGAAATCTACACCCCAGTCACTCCACTCAATCCTGTCACAATAAACACACTCAGATATAAAACATAATGCTTTCAATTTACCAGTCACATTAATGGGGATGACAAATGAGGTGATGACTTGGGAATTGTTTTTCATTCTTTCCTCTGGGGTGGGCAGCGGCAGGGCTTTAGACCAGTTAGTCTGCTTGTCCAGGGTGGAGGGGGTGTTAGGGATGGGAAACTTGGGCCGGTGACCTAGAGCCACCCCGTCAGTGTCGGGGTCAAAGGGCGCAGCCTGCAACAGATGGATATTTGCATGGTTAGGTTGTTATGGTTAGGTGGCATTAAGTGAGAAATTGTACAGCAGAGTGAAAAATGAACATACTCAGCTTCAGAAAGGGGGAATGTGTGGAGTACAGTGATTAAAGTCAGGGATTACACTGGTATTTTCAAAGTGTTTATCTGGGAAAGAGCTGAAGGCTAGATGTAGAGATTAGTGTCTTATTAATCTGCTGCAAAGACTGCTTAATGTCAGAGAGGAGGCAAATCAATACACATGCCCTTCCAGGAGCTGAGTTTCATGTTGGATTCATTACGTCATGGAAATAAAAAGCATGCTTTAGAGAGAGACAGAAAATGGAAAAGCACAAGGAAGATTCAAAGAATCTACTCAGTAGGTTTCATGCAAAAAAACAAAGCGCACAAAGATAAAAGTTTGAATTTCAAACATGTTAAAACCATGAAACATTGTTATACCTGCAGAAAAGTTAATGACTGTATGCAAACATGTCAGACCAATAATAAAAGGTTTGGTACACACTGTATGGCACATGTCGTGATAAATACTAATTCTGCTTTGAGAAACAGAGGCGTCTCCTTCAATCAACAGCTACTGCACAGGACAGAAATGTGACACACATTCACTTCCAGTCACAACATGCTGGTTTTGGGAACTCTTAGCTCATGCTTTGACAATCTGTGGCATCTGAAGTGACTCGTGCATAATAACAAGTCTCCGTAAATATTGAGGAAATACTATACGGCAGCATTCTTTCTGAACAGCAGTTTCAGCATCTATCACTGCACAGTTCTCCCCTCTGACTCCAGATCCTTTTTCCAAGGACCTCCTCAGACTTTCAAACTAAAATACTGTAGGTCCCCTATACCTCCATGATAAATCAATTTAGGCTCTGAAGTTCTTACCTTGAGATTCCTACAGAGAGGCACATGTGAAACTGGGAGTGATTCTCAGGCTGAACTGGTTCCCACCTCCATAACCCGACAACCTCCCACCCCCATTTAAAGCCAGCTCTCAAGCCTTTGTGCTCTCTGTTCCCAGCAGACCAATGAGACCCTGACAAAAACACCCTGGCCACAAAAGAAACCCGTTTCCTTGGAAACTTCTCCCAACTAGTAGGAAAAAAAATGCATTTATAGCTGATTTGTTTCAAGAACAGAAAGGCGGTTTTAAGAGAGGAAGGATGAGCGAGATGAAAGAGTAAAAGAAAGAGACTGTGAAGGAAAGAAGAGAAGGAGAGTGGACACGACTCACAGGATGACAGGGGGAAAAAAGGAGTGGCAGTGTTTGGCTCATTTCTCTCTCACAGTGGGCATCAAGCAGGATATATTTGGTGAAAAAAACTGCACAGAAACATGAGGATGTCAGCTCTCTCAGGGATGGCTGCAGTGAGGAAACCGCAGCACAGAGGGATCATGGGTAATCACAGGCGCAAGTTTGAGAAGTCGACCCCATCATTAGAGAAACTGTGGCTTCTGGGCGGCCGTGACTGTGACACACACACACACACACACACACACATTCCTCACATACTGTATGAGTACGTACATGTGTGACGTGTCAGAGTGGATGAAACTTTAAAGTTGGGCTCTCATTCAGTTTCACCTTAACCTCATGTTTCTAACTGGTTGGAGCAGGATGCTAACCGCTGCTGAGAGAATGCAGCATTACAGTAAGTGGGCATGCATTTAAAAAAAAGACTCATTATGTAAATTAGGAGTCAAACAGGCAAGGAGTTGTGAAATTTAAGTGTTAAAAGGAGCACACAGGAGCCAGGAGGGAGAGAGGGAGGGAGGGGGGGACCTCTACCTTTCTGCTCCAGGGAGAGAAGCGGCAACATTCGGTAGGGGAGGAGGAGCGGGTGGACTCAAACTGAAGGACAGGGCAAAAACAAAAGGACAACAAAACCATATGACAAGAATGAACATGGAGCTATTCAACATAAACATAAACATGGACAAAAAAATACAATACTGGGGTAAACTTGGAGAGGAGGAACATGTGGACTGTGAAATATATTTGAATCGAGGCAGGTTGATGAGATGATTTATTCTGGAGGTGATAAAATAAATATAAATTCAGGGCTGTCAAATGAAATGTAAACAACCATGCTCTGCACAGACCACATCGAACACATTACCAACACATTCCACTTCCCTCTTTATTACCTGTGTTTGTGCTAACTGTGTTGCAGCATCTCTAACAAGCTTTTCTGGCTGCTCGAAAGGAAAAAATGTGCATTTCACTTTAAAACAACATCAACAATCTGGGCAGAGCAACTACGTAAGTCATCTTAATCAAATTAAAACAAACAAAGAAAGGAAATCAACACTTGAAAAACAAATATGCATTCATACCAACAACAAAAGATTCAAAGTAATAAATACCATGTGAATTCAAGTACATGTTTGATAAGCAAAATAAAGACATATTCTAGGGGAGGGAAACTGTGTAAAATGTTATGACAATTTGATAAATGAAACCCACAATTTAATATGGTCACAAATTGGTTTATTTACATTACTAATGAACTGTCTGTTGATTCAGTTTGGTAAGTGATGAACCAAAATGCCTGTCGACCTTTTCAATGTACTGCCTGGTGCCCTGATTTCCTAAATGTCACAATAAAACATACAACATGTTGAAGAAAAGCTGATCCAAAGAGAGTATATTGTCAGTGGTCTCACCGTCGTCACATTTGTGCCCCTGTGTTCTTGCCTCTGGGCGATGTGTGGGGAGGGGTACACGGGCATCGAGATGGTTACTCTCCGCTCCCTGCTGCCTGATCGTCTCCTCTGCTGATCTGCAACAACAATGGTGTAAAACTCTGAAATGTTTCCAACATCTACAGTACTTAAAGGTAGGGCTAATCATTCAAATTAATTCGATACCGGTACCGATACCAATACTGTGACTTCGATACCGGTTCCTGAAGGATATATTCTGCATGCTTATTGGCTGCAGCATGGGTTAAAGGTGCAGTAGGTAAGACTTATAAAACTAACTTTCTGTCATATTTCCTGAAACTGCCCCTATGTTCCAGTAGAACTACATGAAGCAGGTCATTAAATAAAAAAATCCGGCTCCTCTGGCTCCACCTACAGCCTGTAGTGAGATTTGCAAAAATCCACCGGGGGTGTGTCTAACTGTGTGTCAATCACTGCTCATGCACACACATTCATTCTCCCTTGTGGGGGGAGGGGCTTAGGAGACCAGCTCTAGCGGAAAGGGGGGAGGGACTGAGAAGTTGTCGATGTTCAAAAAAAGTCCTGGATCTTCACAATCCTACCTACAGCTCCTTTAAGTGCCCAAGACAAATTTCCCACGATGTGGGACAATAAAGTTAATCTTGAATCTTGAATATGGGCGTGTGAGAATCTTTGATTTATAGATTGACAAACTAATTTGTGAATTTCTGCTTTAAACACGGATTGAAGAACCAAGGCAACCCAGTGCAGAAATAAAGAGGGTGGACACAGTACAATACACACAATAGGCCTGAATAAATACTGCCTTTGTGAAGCTAATAATGATCAGGTATTGGGTCAGAAAGGTGGGTGATTAGCAGTGTGATATTGGAGTGTTCCTGTTAGTTCGTCCGACAAAATAACTTTTAAAAGTCCACATTTCCATTCAAAGCAATCAACAACAACCACACAAACTATTACCTAAATAATTACCAGAGATTACAGAAATGAACTTCTGTGTGATGCAGAATCTCAAATAAAACCATTCTAAGCTTCACAAAAATGACTGATTGCAGCTGTATTGGATAAAAAAATTTTCAGATTATGTCATACTCATACTGTCCTCTACAGCTCCTACAACCAGGATGCAGTTGCAAAATATGTCCACTGGAGGGCAGAACAACACCAGAATAACACGGTACTAACAACAAGAAGCAGACCTTTATGCTGGGAAGCATGTTTCCCAGGGGTGACCTTTTTAAATAAAGTAACAAAAAAAAGAAGAAAAAAAAGAATATGTTTTAAAATGACATGTCAAATAAAAAATGGAGAGTGGATTAATTGGGAAGGACAGAGAGAGAGAGCAGTTTGGAGCAGCTGTTGGGCTTTGCTTGTGTGTTGTGGTCAGACGGAGTGTCGGGGGGGGTGGGGGCTCACCTCGGTCGAGGGCCCACAGGCTGATGTTGGCTTGCCTGTGGAGGTCTACAACACATGCTGGCCGTGTGGAGGGGTGGAAAATGTTCCTCTGCTGGTGCCAGGGAGCTTGGTAATGTGCTGTCAGCTTACTCTCCACATCCAGGTTAGACACCGCTGTCAAAGAGAGACGGACCAGGTCAGACAACAACTAAAGCATGTGCAAATATAATATCAATAAACTTTGATTTGTACAGCACCTTTAAAAACAATAGTTGTAGTACAAAGTGCTTTGACAGAAGAAACAAAAGCACATACAAATCAATATACACACACATACACACAGTGGTGTAATTCAGTTTTTTGTAGTGAGTATACTGTGATTTTTCCCTCCCAGCTTCATACTCGCCCGTCCCAGAGCAACGCGTCCCAGAGCGACATGGGCGTAAGTTTGGTTTGAAATGTGCTGAGGACAGAGACGTATTCGGAAGTGCATTTTCAGAAGTGCTGGGTACAATGACGCATTCATTTTTTTTTCTTCTCTTTCGCGCAGGTCATGTTTTGAAAGACGCTGTCCTGTAGCTTACTAATGTAAATGAATAAAAATGTATACAAAAATGTGATGATGTCCGACACGTGTTATGAAGAAGAACCCTTAAGTTGTCAAAAAGCATTAGACAGGCAGTGTAGTGAACAGAGAAGCGTGCAGCCAGCGCAGCAGCAGAGCGGCTGTGTCTGTGCCTGCCCCGTGGGGATAGAGATTTTTGTGGATTTGTTGGCATCTGTCGCTTAAGAATTATATGTGTTATGAACTTTATTTTTTTTCAAAAATGACTCATGACGAAATCTGATAGGTACGCGTACCCACCGCCCCCACCGAAATCAACGCCTATGCAGAGCGACAACCCCATATGTTTTATTTTACATTACCACGTAAAGCATCAGCCTCATCTTGCTCATTTCCTGTAGTTTCTGAGGTAGCTTCAGGGACATCTTTTAAGGACAGTAAAAACGACAAACGAATAAATAAAATGAAATAAACACATGATAAGAAGTGATTTAAACGAAGTCACTGACACTGAAATGGACAAGTTACTGGACAACAAGAAAACCTGAAGGAAGGAAGCTTTAATTATTTTCTAGGTTCTCAGTGACAACTGTTAAAATCTTCATATTTAACACACAGTCCTCCTCAGATAGATATTTGATGACTTGAAGCTTGTTGCCAATATAATGCAATCACCCAGCTGGTGTTCAGAAGGGGAAATAGTCACAAACTCTTTAACGTCTTTCTTGATAAATGAGGTACAGCACGTGTCACTGGATCCCCTGCACTACTGTGTATGCCAACAGATGGAATGGAAAAGCAACTTGCTTCCATCACAAGGGACAGCCTGCTGAGCTCCACGGGGACTGCTGAGGAGACTTTTACATTTCCACTGGTGATACACTGGTTACCATCATTAAGGTTCAGACAAATGACCAATGAGCTTTCCATTACAGCAATAATGTGGTGCCATGAGAGCAGCTGAGGGTTAAAAAAATGTTTTGGGATATAAGGCAGATTTGAAGCACCAGTTTCATATTAGAGCCGAAGCCTGATAAGATAACCAGATGGCAAGATAACCAGACCCAATGTTAGCAGCACAATAGCCTGTTTACTAATGCACTGCTATTACCTACAGCCAAACAATAGGTATATATGCAACCTGATACTATGACTTTCATCCTCCAAACATTGACCAGTACCTGGACTAATCTCACTGCTCCCCTTCACACCTCCTCAGGTTACACAGAGGGAGACACTCTGCTCTCAAATTACACATCTTACATGGACAAGGGGGAAACATTTCAGTGTAAAGGGTTTATACATGTAATACGTTTTATTTCAGATTTATACAGTAACTGCTATGTATGTGCAACAAATAAGATAAACGCAGGAGTAAAGAATGATCAATAATCATGTGCAAGTCGAGAAATTATACACCTCCTACACAATATACACCTATACAATATGTTAGCTGTATTATAAGCAAAGTAAGATTCATGGGAGAGACCTGACAGTAAATCAAAAGCGAGAAAAAATAAGTTAGAACGTCGTGCATATCATACAGTGATAAAAAAACAAAAAACATGGTTTAATCCTCGAAGACGTCATTAAAAGTAAGAGTAACATTTGCATGTGGGACTGGAGCTGTTCATCAAAAGAAATCCAAGAGTCCGATCCCTGTTTGTCCCCATCGTCAACCCTTCAACTGTATTTTGTATTCATATCAGCTCAACATTCATGTTTTATAGTGATGCTATTGTATTTCTGTGACACACACACACACACACACACACACACACACACCAGCTTTTAGAATAAGAAATGACGGCATAAAAATAACAGTAGGCATGAGATAACATCTTACACATCATCCGTAGGAGAATCCAAGGAACATTTAGAGGATTAACACTGCTATGTCTTTGCTTTGGAAGACAAACACATCTGTCAGTCTTCCCCTACCTGGAGGACATTTCTGGGCTTGTCCTTGACCTGCCAGCTTTACTGAAACAAACTCTGTCTGACCCATATGTCTGCTAGAAGGCAGACTCCAAGTTTGCTTTGTAGTGCAGCCAGAAGCTAACTTTAGTCTGTTCCACTCAAAAAAGACATAGTTCAACTGCTGAGCGCAGCTACTAAAGGTTAGAAAAACCTAGGGCTGGGTACCGTATTCATTACTTTTTAGGCATCGAGCGAATTGCCTCTTAAAGTACGAGTATTGAAAAATGCCTCGTCATTCAATACCAAATATCAATACCTAAGGAGTAAATCTCATCAGCGTCAGTGAGCCAATAAGCATGCAGCATGCTTTTACCAAGATCTAACAATGCTGGTGATTGGCTATGCTATAAATAGTTTCAGGTAATTAAAGCTAACAACATTAGTTGAGTTAGGAAAAAGATAAAGGACTAGTTTGACATTTTGGGAAACACACTTATTTGCTTTCTTGCCAAGAGTTCGATAAGTAGATTGATACCACTCTCATGTGGACAGAGCCAGACTAGCTGTTTCCAGTCTTTATGCTAAGCTAAGCTAACTGTTTAAAAGCAAATTGCAATTAACGGCTAAATAAACGAGTTGAGTTAGGAAAAGCATTCTTATTGGGAGAATAGTTCAACATATTGGAAAGAATGCTTATTTGATTTTTTTTGTCGAGATTTAGATGAAAAGATTGAGATCACTCTTAGCTAATTATGTAGCTAGAGCCAAGATATGTTAGCTAAACTTAGCTTAGCATAAAGACTTGAAGCAGGGGGAAACAGCTAGCCTGGCTCCGTCCAAAGTTTAGAACTATGCCTGTTATTCCTTAAAATAAGCTAAGCTAAGCTAAAATTAGCTAACCATCTCCTGGCTCTAGCCACATACAGTAATTAGCTCCCAGACACCAAAGTATTCACAACCATCTGTCTTTAATTTCATTCATTTGGTTGTTTCCTTTGATTTGTCACCCATCTGTATGTGAATACAATATGTGTGTGGCAATAAACTATGCAAGTGAATATTTCAAACTTGAAACTATGATGCGTTTCTGCTGTGACCTGTGGTGAGATAAGTGAGTTAGCAGTGATGTGTTGGGACACTGTTTGTCAGCCTGTCCCCTCCTTGCCTCCCTGCTGAGATATGAACTGTTGGTCCTGCTCTGTCACCCCCAAACTAAAAACCCATCTGACAACAATAACAACAACTAGGACACCGACTGTGCTCTACTCCATTTCACTTTCCCTGTTTTTGTCTTCCCTCGGCTTAAAAACACATCAGTACTTCCTTTCACACAGCTCAATGAAATCTGCCACTTTCAGTTCAGTGAGGCTGTACATATAAAGCAAAGCATGAGCGCACGAGTCGCCTTTAAAGAGGTTTTCATGGAGTCACAAGTCCATATGGGGAAACCCTTTAATATGGGAGAGCCGTGGTCAGCTGTTACCCCAAATAAGGCCAAAGAAAACACATCAGCTTTCAGTCATTTTATTCACCTCTTGGCGGCTTTCTCTGTATTTCACATCTAGCGTGAGTGATCTTCAACACGGCCACACTGAGCCAACTGAGCCACCTGGCCTCAGGTGAGAAGAAAAACAAAACTTTTAACGATAAAAAGCGAGTTTGACACTTTACTTGATTGCGTCTCTATGCTATAAAACTTCCCTCTTTGAGTCTTTATTCTTCATCTTCCTTACTTATTTTCACTAAGAATCATCCTGTGAACGTTCCCGGGAAAGTGAGATCAAGAACTATATTATCCGCACCCTGACACAGCCTATCAATCTCTTCTCCTCCTCCTCTTCATCTGCGGCAGGATCATCCCCCAGTAACCTCAACGCTATCAGCCTTGCCAGCAGGCCTGCAGGCCAGGAGAAGGGGGGATGAAAGCCTGCACCCTCAGACTCCCTCTGCCTTGTAATTTACCCAGCACTGGCCCAGACAGGATCCAAACCAAACCCCTCACACCATCACTCACACACCTACAATTTGCCAGCGGCCTGGGAAAACACAGCCGCAGATGTCAGTCATGAGATCACACTTAGATAAGAAAAAGGTGAGCGTGGACTGCGCTCAGTCAGCTCTGTTACTTGATGTGAGTTAGTATGTTAAATTGAAGACTTATTCAAGAAATTGCATGGGATTTCGTGCACACTAATGCAAAAAAATATGATTTTTTTCAGATAGAAGGCACACAAATCTGAGGTTTTGGCCGTGAAAGGCTTTTTCAGTGAGCACAGAACTTTCCTTCTGAACAAACAATGCAGCAACAATTTGGTGTCACAGCCTGTAGGCCTTCCCCACAGTTGGGTTGCGTTCACACTCTGTCACACAGGTTATACTAACCAAGCAAAACAACCGAGCAAATGCCTCCAACACTAGCTGAGGAGACGAGCACTTTCATCTTGTCGTCTCTTACATCTTGTGACAACGCTCAAACAAAGTGCAGGCATGTTTGTCTAACCACTGTGGTCCAAGTTGCAAGTTGTGCATGCAGAGCAAAAAGCAATGGGAGGTAAATGCAGCTTCATCAAAGTCCCAGCAAATTATACAGTACCTTGGGATGCGAGAGCAAGGCAGCATCCTAGAGCCATGACAGAGCTGTGTGTTAAACTCTGAGCATCAGTGAGACATTAAATCAGTCAGTGTCTCTCCCTCAGTCACCCCAACAGAAACCCTGTGTCCCTCATGTCTTTGCAGCAAAGTCCCTGGGCTCTGCTACCACACTGACCTACAGCTCCACTGGCACATCTGCTCACACTCCTCCCCCATGTCCCCTTCCCCACCCAGCGCTGGGTACAGATGGTCCGGCCAGGCCCTGACTTGGGCTACCACTAATCTGTTTATGGTCTGCTACAGGAGAGTAGGATTGTTAATCCAAACCGCTGAAACAACACTGACCGCTTAACCCACAATGGAGGATCATGGGGGGGTGCAGAGGAATGCCAAAGGATGCGCAAGACAGTTGATACTTGAATCCATAACTCAAGTATTAAGTATCAAATATCAAGTACCAGTGTGTTATTGTCATTACATTTTTGGATAAATCACTGAAATACTCTGAACAATTCCAATCCAGTATTGTGCTGTATAATGAAGAAGATCTAAGAGCTAGTAAACAAAATACTCATTCAATCATTCACATTCACAATAAATGTAAAAGCATCATTTCACATTAACATCTAGATGCATTGCTGTAGACACTACAGTGCAACGGAACAAAATTAGAGAATAAATGCTACTAACCTGAATCGGCCAAGAAACAACATGTAAACAGATAATCATCAAATAGCTGAGAGAATAATCCACATCTTTCCTGTTTCCAAAAATCAAAATATTGAAATCTGCTCGCTGTCACAAAAACAATGGTGCTGTTCCGCTGCGCGTTGGCAGCCAGCTGCTGGTGAAAGTCCCCTCTGAGGTCTGATCAGTAAAACACAAAGAGTAGAGTCCCCATGCCAGGAGGCACAGAATAATACCCGTCTCCCCGGTAATCCGCCCTGAGCCCACATCCTCCCAGCTGATGAGGGTGATGTCGCTGCTGCTGACCCGCTGCAGCAGGTGGGGGCACTAGATTGTTTTCATTCAGGAAAGAGACGTGGCTAAAGCACGCAGACCTGCTGAGAAGCTCCACTGAAGGAGACTCTGAGTGGAACAACTGCAACAACTTTGTTTGTAATGTGAGTTGTTGAAATGATAACTGGGAAGGATGAGCAGGAACATAAGTAAGAAGTAAGAAATTGTTTTCTTAATGCCAAAAATACTGCCAAATATCCATTAGGTTTCTCCTATTTTCCTTCTGCAGCGACACATCGCTGGGAGTCCATGAATGAGGCAACTGTCTGTGGTTAGTTCACGTCTGTGACAGCAGGACAGTCGAGTGTGTTATCTAAACTGCTACATCAGTTGAAACGTTGTCGGTAGCGTACCAGTTAACGTTACAAACAGGCGCGGTAGAGAACGACACGCCATTGTAGGGCTGGGCGATAAGGAGAAAATCATGATATTTTTGACTAACTACCTTCATATTGAAAGGTTGACTATTGGTGCTTTCACAAAATATTTACACAATGAGATTTGTAATAAATAATCACCAATAATGTGGATAGAATGACTAAGTGGGTAAAGGCAAAAAAATTACTGTAATTTGGCCTTTAAAACCAGGAAAAGACTACACTTATATTACAATATTGGAAATTCAAGACGATATTTAGCCTCATATAAAAAACTTTAAAGGGTTAAAACTGGACACTTGCCCTTAAGCACAACTGCACTATTTAGCACGCAAATGCTAATTATAGACAAGGCTCAAATTAGTGCAGGAGACTCAAACTCTTTCCTTCTTTCTCTTCCTGTAAACTTGTCTATGCCACCACACCTTTTGAAATGGGCTCTCCCTTACCTCACCTGGAGCTTTGATGTGGATAGCAGGTGGGCCCTGTGACCTCTGCTTGGAATGTGATGCTGGGAACCAGGATCCCTATTGGGGGGGGGGCTAAATGAGCCATTGTTGCAGCCTGATGCTCTCAGCTGCCTGCAGGTACCAAAGCAAAGGGCTGCTAAGCTGTAATCAAACCACTGGTTGGCTTCCTGAAGTGCTTTACTGTTCCTCAACACCATTCATTTAATTACCTGGTTGAGAAATGAAAACCAACCCCCCCCCCCTCGTTATGACAATTGATTGTATTTATAGTCTGACATTTTCCGTCTGTTCTGAATCTGAATCTATTCTTTAAGGCAACACAGTAAAACGTGTGTGAGAAGATGACATCACTGCAGCAGGAACGGTAATGTAGGTGTGTGAAATTGTTCTCGTTTAATTGCAGCGCTCTAAAGTCTGCTCGTGTTTCCTGACTTGAGGTCACAACGCCAGCACGCGCTGGCAGTGCCGCAAGCCCACACACGAGAACCCGTCTGGTGGTGGAATTAAATCATACTTGTGCTTTGGGAGACTCAGATTTTGGATCAGCGCCTGGACCGCCAATCTGTCTGTCTGCTTATGTGCAGGGAAGAACAGTAAGGGTGGAACTGAGGAAGGAGTGGGGGAACCCCATCTGATATCACAGTTTCCATTATTATGATTATTACCAAATAATGGCAAATAATGTGATAGATTGGCTACTTGTATCTGAACCCTAACATGGTAATGTACCAACACATGGGCCTCTATACAAATAGCTTGGCTAGACAAAAAAAACATTTCAACAACTCAAACCCACATCACTTACGACTTGAACCTCAAAGCTTCCCTCTTGTGACCCACTCCCAAACAGAGCTATAACATTTCTAATGTTTATCCATTTCCTAAACAACTCTAAGAACTATTGTTCGATAATATCAGAAACCATGCTGCTGCACACAGGACATTTCCTGACACTGAAATCCTCCCGAAGATCACCCAAAGCTGTATAAGAGGAGCGGTGTACGACCGAGTCCTGTTTTCTCAGCTGCTTCAAATTACCACTACAAAGTCCAACGGCAGGCTGCGGTGACTTTGAAATACTTTCCATTTTGAAACCTCCAGAGTGGTACACATTGCCGGGTAGGCGCTATGCCAACGAGACGATCTCTCACTCTGACAAGAGAGCGTGCAGATGCTGGAGGTTAAGGGAAGACGAAGGATGTGTTAAGTGATGGTTAGAATGTCCGACATGCTCGGAAACATTTCCTTTGTAAAGATCTAACCACACATGGAATGTTCATAAGATTGTGCGGTGTGTTTTACAGCACGGTAATGAGGAGGGAATTTTGTTAGAGAGTCATAACATATTTATGTGAGATAAGCATTCAAGTTGGCTGTGTTTCTGAGCAAAGAACAAGCGTTTGTACATATAATAATATAATATATATAATAATATAAGGACTGGGAAAAAAGGCTGATCTGGAGGAACAAAAAGTGAAATCAGATTTTGATAGTAACGGCTTAAGAACATAAATCTACTGGCACCGGATCCACAGCATATTTAAAGCTGCTGTACTAATCATCAAATAACTACTTATTATGTAAAAGGGGTCATTTGTAGTGATGAACCCACATCTTTCAGCTCATTGTTTGTTTGTTTTTTACGGCTCGCAATCATCCTCAATGCATGTTGTCCTCGGGTCAAATTTGACCCGTTTTCAAAGTTTTTTTATATCAGAAAATATGGGACGTCGATAAAGCGCCGAAAATATAAAAATATTTTTAAAAAAACCCCGACAAAACTATAAGCAACAACAAAAAAACTATGAAAAAAACTGTATTGCAACGGTATATTGCATCAAAAATGTCAAAAATAAGCACCCAAAACATTGAAAAGATGACAAAAACATTGGGGAAAAGCGGAAAAAACGTCAGAAAAAGCGATTAAAATGTTGAAAAAAGTGACCAAAACAATGGGAAAAAAAACACTAAAATGTAAAATACAAAACTTTGAAAAAAGTGACTGAAACATTGAGATAGGGACAACATAAGTGTTTTTTTCATGGTTGACCGGACAGCACAGTGTTTACAGCGACCTTTAGCACTTGCACAAAGACAGTTTTTACAAGAAATATATTTGCAACATTTTGTGTATAGACTAGTAATGGGCAGGTCGACTGCGAGCCCGGTGGTGTGGATTGGCTCTCATAACGAGTCAGTTGGGTGTGGGTAATAAAAAACCCTGAGCTAGAGTTAGCAAAGCTAACTACAGTTCTGTGTGGCCGCTTAGCTCAGTTGGTAGAGGGGGCGCACTTATGCAGAGGTTTATTCCTCGACGCAGAAGGTCCAGGGTTCGAATCCGACCTGTGACGCTCTTCCTGCATGTATTCCCCCTTTCATCTCTCTCTGCTTTCCTATCCAATAAAGGCAGAAATGCCTCAATAAAATTAAAAAAAACCTAACTACAGTTCTGAAAGTTAACTTTCACTGTAATAATACTTTTATACCGAGAACTGTTTGAGGTTACACCACCAATTAGAGCTGCAACTAATTATTACCTATATTATTGATAAATGTGCTGATTATATTCTTAATCAATCGATCGATCGATCAATAGATCAATCATTCAATCAATCAATCATTCAATGTGCAAAATGTCAAAGAAATATGAAAAGGGCTTCTGTTAAACAGAAATTATTTGGCATTTTGGCTTGAAACGATTCATCGGTTATCAATATAGTTGCTGATCAATTTTCTGTCGATCAACTAATTGATTAATGGTTTGAGCTCTCACAGCAGGGTGTTGTTAAAGACCTGCGGCAGGCAGGATCAGCCTCCCTGCATTCAGGGAGAATTGGGTTCTTAGTTGAAGTTATGCAATGTAATTAATCATTAATCAAGTCATGCTGGACAGCTCAAACAGGAATGGTGGGAGTAACTGTACTTCCCAGTCCTGTAATTCCCAGTTTATTAAAATGAAATCTTGATTTGAATTTTAAACGAGTGAAAACATTGACTAAATCATCTGGAATTCACTGTAAGCAGATTGGCCCTAATTTAAATCTTGGAAAGATAAAAATGGCATTCATACCTACTTTACTTCTGAATAAACTCTCTGCTTGTGCTGCAGATATTTTTTGCCCTGTCCACTCAACGCAACCTGACCTCTTGTTTACCAGCACTGAGTAGTGAAAAGGAAAGCCACAGTGTGACAAAAACTGTGAATGAGAGCAACTCCAAGCTAAGAGAGATTCATTTTTCCGTCCTTTACGTGCACACTCAGCAGGGTCAGCGGGGGTCAGGGCCCGCATTCAGCAACCTTTTACCTATTGCCCCCTAGACACCTCATTATTAGGTCCGCACACAGACTGGGAGGTCAGCCCACATCAGCAAACACTCAAGGAAATCACCAGCTTATTGGCCACTCATTCACACCACTTGGCTTCCTCTTGGTGAATGCTAAGCTTAAGCATAAAAACAACCCATCCTCTCGCTTCTAACATTGATTTTTAGCAATAATAGCTGTCTGTTGATAATGAGTTAAAACAAAAACAATGTGTTTTTTTTTTACAAATACTGCTTTTAGAAATATACTAGGGCTGCACAATAAATCGTTTTTTTATCAACTGGCCCAATATACACATTGCGAAAGGCTGCGACATATCGCGATAGATGAAATATCAGTAGAAAACTGCACATTAAAATGTATCTGCCATTCTTTTTTTAGTGGTGCCTTTAGTGTTCAATTTAATGTTCAATTTGTTCCAGAAATGATTTCCTTTTATTTGTTTTAAATTCAACAAGCAATGTGTTGTATTTTAGAAGAATACTGAAAGCAGCAGAGAGGCAGAACTGAGTACGTTTTAATATCTGTATTTATCGCAAGTAATATTGTTATCACTATATTCAACAATGTTATCGCATATTTTCCTCATACCGTGCAGCCCTACTATGGACTTGAAAGTCCTTCCTGACATTAGCGAGGGCAGTTCTTTAGGGCTGTTAATGCAGAACATATAGGAAAAACAGAACAAATAACTGTAAAAAGAAAAAAAGAAAAAGAAATGGCCTATCCTCCGAAGTACACTTAAAATTCCTTTACCCCTTAAATCAGCACGGAGTTCATTTTACAGCTTTGTCCTCCTGATTCGCTGTGGAGGCCTCTGGCTGCAGCACACCCTCTCATATCACATCATTTAACGGTCTTTGAGGTCACAGCTGACTCCTATTGGGCTGTAATGGCTCTCCCGCTGAGCTCGGCCCGGGTCCCTGCTTTCGCTAGACCTTTGAAGTACTCACACACATCACGCCCAGCCTCAGCAGAGGAGGAAGGGGTGTGTCTGGGCTGGTCCCTGCTCAAAAAGCTCTCTGGGTTTCCGTACCCTCCAGGTACACCTGGCCTATTAGTCTCACAAATGAAAATGTGCGCCCTTTGACCCCCTGCTTTTGTTCAGTCGGCGCTCCCGTCTCGCAGGCACCTCAAGAAAGAAGAAAGAAACTCTTGGTAGGAGTAAAAAAATAGAAGAGAAGAGTTCCTGGCTTTACTGGAAGTAAGGGGAGTGTTAACCACAAGGTGGAGAAGAATGAAAAAGCTTTAAGTCAGAACAAGGGAAAGAGTAATGTGAGCAGCATCTGCACGGTCAGCTCTGTCAACATGAACCCGAGTGCTTACGGGAATATGGCTGCTTTTAAAAAGGTGAAACAAAAGTGTTTTCTCTGTGGCCAGATAGGATGAGCGGCCCAGGAGTGAATTTACCTTTCCATGCGTACAAAGCCAAGAAAAACAAGAAAAGAATAGCAATGGAGATACATCTTTCATCAGCCTGTTTCTCTGCCAAAACAACCCACTTCACTCCGCGTTTTGTTCCTGCATGCCACCTGTAATAATAAATAAAGTGTGCATCTTGCTGCCTCTATACTGTAGACGTTACGTCATTTCAAAACAATACCATGTGCATGACACTGCAACATTAAGACATGTTGAGATGTTTTCATTTATGCGTTTTTGTTGACATATAAATTCAGGATAAGCAGGTATAAAGCTGGAGCCTATTCCAGCTTACACTGGGCAAGAGGCAAGGTTCAACCTGCACAAATCACAAGTCTACCACAGGGTTGACAAATGTTTGGCAACCATAGTGTCCAAATAGACGCCAAATGAACTGTGAGAGAAAACCAGAGCAGTTTGAAACCACCACCTTCTAGCTGTGAAAGCCTACACCACTGTGCCACCCCAAATTTAAGAATACAATGGGAAAGGTAAGGAACACTCATTCGTTAGAGATAAAAATCACTTGTAATAAAAAGAAGTATGTCAATGTGAGTAAGTTTGTTTTTACAGAACCTTGTTACAAAAGATCCAAAGAAAACAGACGTGATTCACACACAAGAAGACAAATGCTGTGTCTCAAATCGCACACTCCTTTACTTACACTATTGTTATTGTGAGTACCCAGATGCTGCACTCAAAGTGGCCAAAGCGTTAAGTGTGGAACGCTGGACACTACTCGCCCTCAGCAGTCGTCATCTTTTCTACGGAACGGAAGCTAAGGGACCACCATTTTCAAACTTGTGAATAAGGCGGGTGAGCAAGCTGCAGCGGTTGCGTTTGAAACGGCAAAAACCAAACTATACAAATGTAATTTATACATGTGTCTTTTTTTCCAATAAGGACCACTGTGATGTAGTCAGATAGTAAAATATATATATATATATATATATATATATATATATTGTCAGACAACAATAGGTGGCGGTAAAGCTCGGCCCGGCTGCAATTTACCGATAAAAACAGAAGAAGGTCAGAAGCAGACCACAGGGCAAGGCAGACTGAGGGTAGAACTGCCTTTACAGATCCTAAAATCAAAAAGACATCAATAAAAGGTCATTGAAAGCATTGCTGTCTGACTGAGGGACCTGATGTATGCAGTAAACATGCTTCAGTTTGGGGACCACAGCCTTGCTCTTACACACAACCAACTCAACCACAGAAGCATGTCCAGTGTTTTGTGCAGCTGCTCATTCATCAACTTGTAATTCAGTGTGTGACAGGCTGAGGGGTCACAGGGCAGAAGTCTGTATGGCACTCCAGTCTCGGGTCACAAACGGAGCCACAGAGGTTGTGGAAACAGAGAACCAATCAACCTACCCGTGCACATACATGTGTACATGTGTGTAAATGCGGGTATGCAGGTGTATGTGCACAGTGAGGAGGAACCTCACACATTTGGACAATGGCTCCGTAACCTGGCTCAAGGTACACAAGAATATGCAGACTGTTATATAAGTGTCTGAGCAGCTTAATCGCAGAAGGTTTTCTCCCCACAGTTTCCTGTGTAAACACTGGGCTGTGTGAGCCTCAGACTCTGGTTTCAGCAGTTTACTGGCATCACTCAGCGCTCACATGGAGCACAATAAGCAGAACAGAGACTGTGAAGGGAGAGAAACTCAACGAGGGGAAAAAGGAAACCAAGAAAGCAGACACGGGGGAAGGTGTGGTTTTGGAAAGAGACAACGAGGGCAGAATTTGCGCCGGACGATTGCAATGGAAACTGACAAACACGGTCGGACTGAGGTCAGATTCGCAGGCCGGTGACCTGTGTTTGTCTGTGGGAAAGTTGTTAGGAGGGAGTGGCATTAGGCTGAGCTGGCAGGGCCGAGCTGAGCTGAGCTTTGGCCCTCCCTCACACATCTCCGCCTGATGGGATTCGGCTCAGAGAGAGAATAAACTGAAGGCCTGGCTGCTTCAACACAAACCAAAAGCTGGCAGGAAGGATGGATATGCAGGGAGCGAACCCAGCAGCCCGTTTGAGTGGAAACAATGGAAAGGATCAAACCAAACCAGTTCCTGGTAGTTTCCACCACCACACCCAAATGAGAGGAGAAAATACCACCAAGAGAAAATGACATTCAATTGGTGTGGGAAGACTATACATATATGTCACCATGGGGACAGGAACAAACCAGGAAACAGCTGCTGCTCTTTCTTCCAGGACACACCAGGAGTGTACCACACGTACCTTTCTATTGTTAGCCTCTCTGAGTCAGCACAAAGCTGTAATACAAATATTCAATCATACACTGTTGGAGATGATTCTGCTAAAGTGGTGACCTGCTGTGTCACTGCCAGTGTGTGCATGTGAACGAGTCAGTCCACTGAATGAGCCCGAAACAGGGAGGTGTGTGTGTTTACTCGTTAGCACAGCAGCGTAGAAAGTATCAATAAGCTGGAGTGTATAAGCCAAGCGAATCACAGCTGGGCTGTTAGCACCGTGCGGATGCCACATAGCAACTCACGCCAGCTAATGACAAAAAGGACGCCATTGTCTGTATCATTTTAAACCATGGAAATGGGCACATATGCATGGAGACGTGTTCACTTTCACAGTTCATCATACTTCAGCTGTGGAAAGAAAACTCAAGTACAGCCCAGCAGTGACCCATGAGTCCCCTGCAGATGTGTGTCTTAACAACACTGAGAAAACTAACCAAATGTACAAAAATAAAAGAAATGCATTTTTTTTTACTTTTACAGCCATGGATTGGTTCCAGATGTACTGCAAATATACATCTAATTGGTACTTACCTATTGATCATCAGCAGAAATCAGCAGGGAGTCAGGGGGGACATGAAAAAGAAAGAAAGCAAACACATTATTAGTTGATTGCGGCAGGATATCAGAAAAACATCTTGTTATAATTTATTACTATGTTTTTTTATGCTCACATGAATCTCTAGAGAGTACACTAGCTGGAAAGTAGGAGGGTTGTTTTTCATTACATTAGGAACAATTTTGCTTTACTGCTCCTCAGAGAAAATCTTATCATCCACCATATGTTGTTGTGAGACTGTCTCCAACAGGAACCAAACATCTTCACCTCAGTCTAATCTCTGCATGCGTGTTCCCCGGAGTGTTTCTCATTGACACGACTTTACAGACAAAAGACTCAGGCCTCTGACGGGACACAGCTCACGTGTCGGCAGCTCGCTCTGAATGCGGCTCTATGCCGCATTCAGACATGGTCCTGGGCAAAGGCTAGGGAAAGAAAGTAGGCTTGACTCCTGAATAGCCCTCTGCCCCTGGAGGGCTCTCTAATGTAAGTGCTTCATGAATGGCCGACCTGAGTACTGGATGCCAATAAACATTGAAATCATCATAACCACTGGTTATTACGCTACGGGGGACAGGCGCTGTCCCACTGAAAGAGCAAATATTCTTTGTGGCTATGAAGCTGTAGCTAAAGAGCAGCTATGACCTCTAGATTTGCTATTCTGACATGGCTTTTTTTTCCTCTTTTCTCTAAAATCAACCCTTACGCTGTTTCCTGTCTTTTCCTCATGTCTCTTTGCCCTCTTATGTCCAGACTTTATGCCCAACTTTACCCACCACTAAATTGCAGTAGCAGCCTTTTGGTAATGATGGGTCCTGATGTTATGTCATGATGCAAAATTAGTGGGTGCAGCCAACGGCATGGCATCCACGACACACTCGGTTGGGTATGTGGTGACAGTTTTACGCAAGTCTAAGCCCACGGGAATGTAGACCAATCTCCGCTCTCTTTGTCTGACACAGAAGGACATCTCCAGCAAATACAAGACTAAAAAAACAACTATAGAGTCCCACCAAATATCTCAAAGTGCACTGAATGCTTAAAGACAAGTACTTTACTGATCAGAAAGGTCAATACAAGTGCTGAATCAAGTACTTTTTATTTGAGGAGACTGATTTAAGAGCGAATAAGAAGAAAGCTACAGCTGTCATGTATTCTCAAACGGCACATATGCCAAATACAATGATAACAGTGACAGATGACTCAAATTCTTGGTAATTTTTGAAACGATAGCTCCTTCATTTCAGACAGCGGTAGACAAATACAGGCGTATCATTCCTGCTGACGACTGTTGATTCTCATTTTTGTTGGTATGCAAAAAAAAATCGATTCACATTCGAATCGTGATTCAAGCTCTACTGATTCAAAATCGATTCATAGAATTCCAAAAATCAATTCATATTTTTTTAATTAAAAAAAATAAAAAAATTAAAGAAATTTTTTTTTTTTTTTAAATTATATGTCTACTGCAATCACATGGGAAAAATAACTACATTTACATACTGTGATTCGTTTTTTTCTTTTTCTTTTTTTTTTTAATCGAGAATCGTTCTTTTAAATCGAAAATCGTTATCGAATCTTGAGCCTGAAAATCGATAACAAATCGAATCGTGACATTTTCTGAATCAGCAGTGTTTTAACTGGGTCTGAAAGATTGATGTAAATGAAAATACCTACAGATCAGTGTAAAAGTCAATTTGAGTGACATAAGAAAACAGACCGCTTACCAAAGCAAACATGAAGAAACAGGCAAACATAATTTAAAAGCACTTTATAAAACCTGACAACATCACCAGAGAAAATTAAATACATCCTATGTACACACACATCAATCATCGGCCCTCATGCCAATGGCAAATGACTCTGAAGTTGTAATTTACTACACTAAACACTTTACAAAGATTTTTTTTGCTGCTAGAACTACCACCATGTTTTAACCAATCTTTAAAAACCTGACATAACCATAAATTAACTCGACAAAGAGTAAACGGTTGTGTCTTTATTTACGATATAAGATGTGGATTCAAGACCATTTTCCTTCCCTGTTCAGAGTTTTGGGTGTGTGCTCTTCAGTCAGTTTGGGTGGCTGCATGCATGAGACCACTGGCGCACAGCAAAGATGGTAAAGGGAACAGTTATCTTCATCCAGTCAAGCTGTTTCTAATGGTGTCCAAATTCCACCAGATGGCTTTTCTCAGCAGATTGCAGTCAGAAGCAGACCACAGGACAAGTCAGACCGAGGCTAAAACCGCCTTTACAAATCCTAAAATCAGACTGAGAACAAACACAGCTCATATCTACTTCAGATCTACTCACAGCTCTGCGAGGTCAGCATGAATGCTGAGCTACACAATTACATTTTCCAGCAAGGACACAGAAATTCAAACTTAAAGCAAGCTGTGAAGAGGAGTGCGTAGTAAAGATACTAAATGACCCTGAGTGAGGCTGAGCTGTTATCACTGATTCTGGAGTCTCTCAGGGCTCACAGTGGAAACCCTTCGGTATATTTCCTGTAATTTTACGCAGGGTCATAGTTTGACCAAAAAATAAAAACAGGCTCCTTTTCAGGAAGAGTAGGGCCATAATAATAACAAGCAAGTTGGGCTCATTCCCCCAAAGCACCTGTGGGAGCTTCAGCCAAGTAATAAAAACACGCAAGCCCTTAAATCTGCTCTGCATCGCTCCCGAGGTCCCAACTCTATATAGCAAATCAGGGCTGAAAAATACAACATCTGTTTGCTGTGCGTTGTTGCCATTGGTGCCCCAGACCCCGGAGAGATTTCTGTTAAAACTTCGGAATTTAACTTCTCTACTCCTCCACTGAAAGAAAAGGAGCTCCTCTCCAGCTGAACAAACAGCTCTTGCAGCATATAGTGGTGTGGTTTGGGAGGGTGTATCTGACAGAGGGATGAGTGTGTGTGTGTGTGTGTGTGTGTGTGTGTGAGGTGAGCCTCAACCTGACCTTCTGCATTGAGCACACCAGCACCACTGATAACACATAACACAAATATGACACAGAAACAGACAGGCAAACACACACATAGAGAATAAAATACGCACACCGATTGTTGCCTCAGCTCAAGAATGTTAGATACTGTGCTGTATATGGCCTCAAATACTTCATTATCAACTTTTGTTTTAGGGGCCTGCTTTTTTTGCGTCCATGCATGCTGTTTTTAAGAAACGTATCTGAAAATGATCAACTGTAAGCCTTCTAGTTGGGTATTTTGAAGACCGATTTTCTTGCTCTTGGGGGAAATGTTTGGGTCTTTGTAAATTATAGAGTGTGGTCTAGACTGTCATGAAAACTCTACTGTTAAACAATAAACCTGGCAGAAACATTTTATGTCAACAAATCCCATAAAAGGGCAACAATGCATTGGCATTATTTTGAGTGGTGGATTAATACACATTTAGGGTAGTTAGTATTTACGGCAGCAGGATAGTGTATGTGGGACTGACTCAAAATAAACTACAGTGCCCAGGCTGTTAATGGAGGAGCATGTCATCCTGGTGCAGCAGTGTGGCTCATTGGTGTGATTTTAATAGTTTTTAAGTTATTCATTTTAATAATACGATACAGAGGAATAAGATAATATATCAGACTTTGAATACACAGACAGTACTTGTTAGTAGAATCAATTTCTTCTTGGTTTTGGTTTTCATGGGATTCATTGACAATAGGAGAAATATTTGAATACCACCAGACTTCTGTCCTTTAAACATAAACAACATACACGTATTTGGCCAAGCTTAATGATGCACACTCTGCCAAATATTAAGAGAGTTATAATCAGAAAGAACTGAAACTATTGTATGTTTTTCAATAACATGGATACCACTTGGGTCACATTGATTAATGGCTGATGGTAAGGTTACACTCAAATGAAAAGGTGAATGATATATACATGTCCACCCTCGAGGAACATGTGATGGGCCACCTCCCAGCTCCATGCTGTGGAAAATACTTCTCATATGTATCAGAAGCCATACATGCTACACATTCGACTGTCATCAAATCTGCAAATCATATCAGACGGGAAGCTCCCGTTACTACGCACCCAACACTCTACTGCAATTACATGTTTCAGCCATAGGCATTTCCACCAAGCTGCTGAGGCAGCGACTTTGGATCTATTAAGGCCTACGGTGTGTGAGAGTGACACAGTCAGTCTCCTCTGTCATACAGGGAAACTGAATCTCCACACAAACAACTGGGTTTCTTTTCAACATGGCCCCTGGCATTTCTGCCTTACCCGCCTAAATATCACAGGTCACCCGGAAGCCTTAGATTCAAGTCCTCCCGAAGTAGTGAACCTTATCTGAGCAGCTGCATTGTACTTTATAGAGAGAGCATATCGCGTTTCCAGAGGTGTTTATTCCCATAGAGGTCGGGTTTCCTTTGGAGTTAGATGTTTATGTGCCTTTCTCTGCGGTTCTGACAAGCTGAGATCCATCTAATCAAATGTATGTTTGATGGACACGCCTGCCTCACGTATTAGGAAGGACATTTCTTTCACCATGTACTGATCACAGTGTAGGCCAAACAAGCTCAATGACAGGAAGCATCAAATTCTAAATCCTTCAGTTGCAGTGGAACGTCCTTTCACCCACTTACAGACTCTATCCGTCCTCGTTACGCCCCATTACCCTCAAATTAACACCATGATTGGTGTTTAGGTGATGTTCAAGTAAAGCCATTAGCTGATTTAACTTAACAGCAAAAGAACAACCTGTAAACAAAACGCTGACATATTATCATCATAGCTAACATGTTAGCAAACTGTTGCCTATTTATACATTTAGCAGACACTGAGCAACATTAGCATTCGAAGTTATGTTTGTGGCCACACCCACTAATATAAGTCCAATACTGATTCTCCTTTTAGCTCTGTTTTGATCTCCAGTAACTCCTGGGGAAAATACTTGTACTAAATGACTAAATGCTCCTTCCTGTTCACCAGCTAGTCGCTAACGTTGTCTGTGTGCCGTTTAGTGCTGGGCAGCTGCAGACTGCGTCTGGCAATTACGCTGATGAGAGCGGTGTGAGTGAGAAGTTGCGTAGAAATCTTTTGTGGGTTCGTCACATTTTACATACACATGGTCATGTGATCAATTGTTAATATAAAAATATTGATTATAGCAGCTTTAAAGCCAGACGGTCATTTAAAGCTAACTATCCAGCTAGAGAGAGAAACCTGGAAATAAGCAAGTTTGTTAATTAATGACTACACACCATAGCATTGTAGTGTGACTAATCGGAAGTCAAAAGGAAAGAAAAAGACAGTTTGCCTTAACAAGTGAACACATCACCATGGAGATGACTGTTGTTAGCTGAGAGTGGACTCATTCAGCCACATCTCATTGGACAGCCAGATTTCAAAGGGACCAATAAAGAGAGATGGCTTGGGTTTCTTTGTGTGTGTGTGTGTGTGTGTGTGTGTGTGTGTGTGTGTGTGTGTGTGTGTGAATTATATGTGTGTATGTTTGAGTGCTCGGGTGTCTGTAGCTGTGTATAAGAGGGGTTTTTATTAAAAAAATGGAAGCTGCCTTTAGTGAGAAAGGGTTTTATAATGATTCCTCTCCGGAGGTCAGCAGAGGATGATCCTTCACGCACAGAAAAGGCAGCGGGCAGGAGAGGATCTGTGGATGTGCACATCAAAGGTGGGCATCAGGACTCGTCTTTATGTTTCATTTTTCTTTTATCTGCCGATCAGTTGCTCCCTCTCTTACTCTATGATCTTAACCTTATATAGAAAACCCTCCGGTCCACTCAGAGCACGCCTTCACATGAGCCGAGGCTTGGAGGACGTTCCCAGGAGACCTGCCTGTCCCTTCCCATAACACGGGCATTAGGATAAACTAGGCACAGGGGGCCACTGAAAGGAGGAGGGCATCTACAAAAGGCAGAGAACTGGAGGGATCAGCAGGGAGAGTGGAATTTCTTCATTACTTTCTCCAACTTCTTAAGCTCTGCTCCGCATTATCTTTGTGCTCAAAGAAAGTCTGACGTCTGACTTTTGGTGGCTGAATGTGTGGTGGCTTTGTGTACCGTTCGCACATCAACCCAGGCGTGTAAACCATCACTTAGGCCACTATAAATTTACATCTCTCGACCATACCGTATTTAGTTGACAAACAGCTGAGTTCTCGTAAAACACACATTCGTTATAATGAATTCCTTTCCGACTGGGCAGAGCCTGCGCCACTCAGTGGCAGTCTGACCGCAGGTTTCTGGAGTACGAGCCCAGCCAAAGGGCAAACATGACTGAAAAGGAGGCCACAAGGCTGCTAGAAGCCATGTCACAATACTGAGCTATTCCTACTTTTGACATCGTTCAAGATGTTCAGCTCTGAAAGCCTTCAGAGACGGGCAGTTTTATAAACAACACCAGAGACCGCAAAGCAGCAAATGGTTTCTGTCTCTGGGGCAGGGATGAGCAACGTTTACCCTTCAAGTGGGTCCGGGTTCAACTGGGACTGTGTTGATGCAAGATTTTTCCCTGATGTTTTTTGTTTTATCCACACTGGTCCATGTCCGGCGAGGGAAACAAAGATCTGACCTCTGCCCATTGATCCCTTTGA
This sequence comes from Sander lucioperca, assembly GCF_008315115.2. NCBI lineage: Eukaryota > Metazoa > Chordata > Actinopteri > Perciformes > Percidae > Sander > Sander lucioperca. The sequence goes on from NC_050183.1 coordinate 25,200,053, forward strand.
TCACAGACTATTCCAGTTGTAGCGGAACAGAGAAAACATTGGGACAGTGCTGCAGCCAGGAACACAATTTCACAATCAGTGTGTACTGTTGCACTATGTTCTTTTAAAACAAATCCACATGTCAATGAAGAATGACAGATTAGAGCTGTTTAAGGTCTGGCGACAACCACATAGGAAAACAGTTGTTAAAGGTCGGAAAACATCCTTTAATATTTCCCTCACTAAAGTATAAGCTGCTTCATGGTGTAGTACCTCTGTTGAGTTGTATTTGGGTGATAGAGCTACACAAAGCAGTGAACAAGATCCATGAAAATAGGTCATTATGGATTGATGGGAGGGAAGGAAAGCTGTGGCCAGTTGTTTATGCACACAGACAGATGATACAATCCACTATTTTTTCATATTACAGAAATGGTATGTATATGGTTTGTGCAGTAGCATGATGGGAATTGAGATCCAGGAATTATTGCCAAAGTGTGCTCCGGTTTTGCAGAATAATACCTGCAGGATTTTTAGCGTGTGTGTTTATGTGTCTGGGTGCGATTGTGTGTTCACATACTGAAGAATATCATATGGAAATGAAACCTCATTAGTGCTGTCAGTACTGAATAGGCTGTTATCACGGATCAACTATTCATCTCCAGGTTTGTAAAATGGCAGTTTAAAGTCCTTCTGTGTGGTAAAATATTGTCTAGTTCTGTGCTGAGGAAGTGATATTATTAATATAGAGTAGTAAAAACAAATTTTAAAAAAAACATGCAGGCAGTTTAGCAAGTGGGTTTATTAAACATGCAAGATGGAGGCTCCATCTCCAAATCAGAGTACAGAGTGGCATTTAAGTCGACATCGAGGCCAGATGATCGCCCAATATAGTACATGAAAAACATTACAGCTGTTGGTGAACCAGACTATACACTGATCCCATCTGATATAACCAGGGTTCAAAATTAGCACCATCCACCAGCCAAGTGCTGGTAAAATAAGCAAGTGGCTGGTAGATTTCCTTCACTCACCAGCCAAAAAACAATGGGAATGTATTGAGTGCCTGATAAAAATTCATTAGGCTGGTGGATGAAAAAGTTCATTTTGAGCCCTGGATGTAACATACTTTACCTGATAAAAATCCTATTTGGCTGCCTCTGAAAAGGGCAGAACATTACCATGGCCAGCATTTGATCACTTCAATTTGAACTTTGGAGCTTCACATGGAAAAGTTCCCACATTTGAATTCCCCTCAGGCTAAAGTAAATTCTGCTCTGCTTTTAGGGACTGCACCTCCTCGCTCTATTTCTAGGTTGTAAAAGATTACGTGACATCTTCAACACTAGGAGGTTACTAAAGAAACGGATTAGGGTTATGTCCATCAATTAGGACATATTTTCTTAACGAGCTCATGCTAGCCATTCTCAGCAGCTCTCATGTTTCAAATACACATATATAACTTCCCAGAAAATACCTCAGAAGTGGACACGCTCTGCCAAGAGACTATGAAGTCATCGCAGGCCCTGCCCTGCCTGACATGCTCACATTATGTAACCAAAAGCCGGGGTAAAACTCACATGACATCAGCTCCAGATGCGCACCGGCGTTTAAACATCGAAACAACACTCAGCTCTTCTTCTGATCTCACTGTGAAATGTCAGCAGGTTATCAACAACAAGCTGGCAGTTCATTATCAGCTGATTGATCGCCTACAACAGATTATTGGACTAAGATTAGGTTTCCTGCACTTAAAAGCCCATTTTACGGAGAGGGAAACCCAAAAATACTAGATTGGTTGTTTTAACAGGACCACATTGATTATATTTAAACCAGCAAAACCGAAACTGCAGCTCCACACATTCCCAGTTGTAGACTTGAAAAAAAAAGGCTGCAATGTCACCTGCTTTACACAAGTTCAGATAAAACACTCTGAATAAGTAATCACGCTCCCTGGGGTACAAATACAGTATCGTCTCCGCATGCTATTGGCCAGAAGTGCTTGGTCTGTTAGCCAATGGCGTTGCTTTGCATTGTTACTGTGTGTGTGTGTGTGTTAGTTCTCCTCGTCCCTCTGCTGTGGTGTGTGTGTGTGTGTGTGTGTGTGTGTGTGTGTGTGTGTGTGTGTGTGTGTGTGTGAGAGAACAGAGCCGACCTCAATACTGAAGCCAACCAAGCACGATGATTTCATTGTCTTCTCTTTTCATTCACCTTACCCATTTAGGGGCATCATTTCTTAAGTAAACAGCTTCTACAGTAGCACGTCACACGAGCACTTTCACTACTAAAGTGACTCCCTTCACTGGAAAAAGGCCACTTCAAAAATAAGTTTAAAAACAATTCTGCCAATGGAACAAGTACAAATTCACCCGGTAAGATTTCTTGAAATAAGATATGCTCTTTAAACGAGACAATCTATCTATTACAAATATCACAGCAGCTTAAAAACCTTATGCGATGTCAAAAAAAGATATTTTTATCTGAGATATGACTCAAAACAAGATCTTTTCAAAACTCTCACTTAAGATATTTAAGCATCGTCTAAAAACATCACATGTTAGGTGATAAGTGTTATTGGACATTTTGACTAGGAATTAGATGAACATACTTGGTAAAATGTTGCTTTTTTGCATTGAATTGAACTGAAGGACACACACACACAAACACACACACACACACACACACACACACACACACACACACACACACACATTGAGCAACATACAAAGCTATCTTAAATCAGCACATTTTCCTCTCATTCCAAAGCAATCCATTCTGCAAAGACTAGTATCAGTGTTCATGTTTCAGTCTATCTGTAGTTACAGAATCATTATCTGCCTCTCTCAGCACAAATACTGGGCCAGTAGAAATACAAGCAGGCAGCTTTAGCTCAACTTGCCTGGCAACACAGCTCAGAGGATTTGCTTGCTCCGGTCCACATATCACAAGGAACCTGACCGGAGTTTCCTTCTCTCCCCTCCCTCATTGCATCCTCCTGCAACTTGTGTGAGAGAGCAATCTTACAGACTAAACTAAAGGCAGGTTCTGTAAAGTAGCAGCTAAGGCAATCTGGGAACAATTACACCCACCTTCTTTTCAAAATGAGTGTTTTTAACAGACAGCTGTAATTTTGACTGACCTTCCAGCTCGATATGATTGCTAACTTCTGCAAAGTTACTATTGTGTGTTTATCCCCTGTAAATATTTAGTGTTTAAACTCATTTGGATGTATCACGTTACACTTTTGTTTCTCTGCAATGTGTTCCACGCCCTTCAATTCAAATTGTACTCACTGAAACATATTTTGTCACAAATTTTTTTGTCAAATGCAAGATATACTGATACAGCTGCAACAGGAACATCTCAATCCATCCAGGAAATGTGATTGACTTGTAAACTGTGACGGACATTTTTACCATTTTTGTCATTTTATAGTCCAAACAATTCTTAATTATTCCAGAAAAGAATTGATGTAGTTGCAAGAATTGAGCCAACTCCTCCATTTATTCTGCAGAGATGTAATATATTGTAAATACTTCAAACTCCTGTGAATGTTGATACACTCTCTAGGTAATTTAGGATTTATATTCAAACTGTGTGCTTCATTAAGAAAATTAGGCATCATGGTATCGTAAAACACCATTCTTTGTGCCTCAACATGGTTTTGTGTGTGCAGAATGAGGCCAAGTGACTTCAACTTTTCCATTCAATGTGTAACTGCAGTCTTGGTTTAAAGCAGTGACAGCTACAGTGCACACTGCAGACTCTGGGGAAAGGGAGATTTAAGAAAGGATCTACCAAACCCAAGCATTAGGCTTCTTTCAGAAGTAGTAGAGGGAGAAATGTGTATATAGTGTGAGTATGTGTGTGTGGGGGTGGGGATGGGGAATTGGGGGGGGAGATGTCCTTTCTACACATGTGAAAGACCCCAGACTCAGCAGCCGCCACTCAGTAATGCGTGACCACCAACCCCTCCCATTAAACCAGCTTTTATCTTGTGAAAGCAGTCATTGGTTTGTTTGTTTGTGTGGTTGGTTTCGTCTTCAACAATATCTATGAGCTCTTAACTTCACTAATCAGTAACTGTAAATTAAACTCTAATTCCTCGGCTTCCGACAACCAAAACATTGTCAGACGTTCATTAATCTGCTTCCTGATGTCCCGGATCTTCACACACTGCCAACACGCAAACACAAGAATTACAGTGCAAACAGTAAATATTTGATAACTGGCAACCTCCTCCGTCTCTCCTCGACTGTTCTGGGTTATCCTTCTTGTGTGGTCAGAGGCTGCTCCAGAGAGCTGCAAGAATGCGAGTGGAGAGGAAAGCCAACAATGCTTTTAGAGCCACCTAAACCTTGTACACAAGGCACTTGTATAGTTCCTGTGGTTCCCTGTATGCAGAAAAAGCTCCCTTTGAAGAAGAGGCACAATATGATAAGGGACTTTAATTGGCACAGTCACTTCACAAGGCTGGCCCTCGTGAGAGGAAAAACAGAAAAAGAAAAGATGGACTGCACTGAAGGAAAATAACCTAACTTAACTTTGACGTTCAGCAAGAAATGCCATATATTTTTTCTACTTTTCTGACTAAGCAGTAGAGACAATCCCATGTCTAGAGAATGAATGGCTTACACAGTGTGGGAATGATCCTGGGAAGTGACTGTGATTAGTCTGGCTCCACTGGGCATGATATCACAGCAGGGTGAACCTGGCTCAACAGGAACACTCACAGAGAGACGAGGAAGACGCAGAGAGAGAGAGAGAGAGAGAGAGAGAGAGAGAGAAAGAGAGAGAGAGAGAGAGAGAAGCTGAGGGAACACGCATGGTAATTTGGTCTTCACAGTCTGACAGTGATTTCTAGGCTGGTAATCACATCACAGTTGTATCTGAGGCAGAGTGACATCACTGCGAGCTGCAAGTTTATCCCATCCTGGCGGGCCCCAATGGAAAACTCATTCCAACGATCCAGTCTGTGGGTCCAAAGCTTCACTGCAGCTCTACAGACCCTCTAATCATGAACAAGAGGATTGGGAGATATGAAGAAATATGCTGAAGGCGTTAAACAGCAGCCCACTTACTGCTAACAGATCATAACATCACTGCAGACTGCATCCCAGTTATTAAGAATTAAAGTTATCCCTACAGTAAGTCAGGTTTAAAATCAAATAGTATGTTCAAACACTTGATGAATAATCTCCTTTTATATTAAAGGAATAGTTAAATAGTTGGCAAATACACTTATTCGCTTTCTTTCTCCGAGTTGAGAAGATACCACTGTCATGTCTGAATGCTAAAAATAGAGCGTTTAGTTTAGCTTAGCACAAAGACTGGAAACAGAGGGAAACAGCTGGCCTGGCTCTGTTTAAATGTAACAAAGTCCTCCACCAGCATCTCTTAAGATCACAAATCAACACATTATATCTAATTTATTTAATTCGTACAAAAACCCCAAGTGTTAAAACAACACATTGTGGTTTTATTGGGGATTATGAGTGGGACTATGTTCTGGCCGGACACAGTAACTTTCTCAAGTTTGGTAGTCACACTGTGAGGTTGCCAAGCAACCAGCAGAGACTCCAGGAAGTTCTGAGATATAACGTATTAGCAATTGAGCTCAATAGGGGTTGGTAGGCGTATTTAGTTACATTTGGACAGAGCCAGGCTAGACATTTCCCTCTGTTTCCAGTTTTTTTCTGCTAAGCTAAGCTTTCCGTCTACGGGATGTAGCTTCATATTAACTGTACAGATGTGAGCGTGGTAACAATCTTCTCATGTAACGTCCTTTAAGCTTGTCTGCTTATTTAAAAGACTGCTAAAAGCTACTCAGCTGTATGATGATCATGCTTTCATTACATTCACAACTTTTAAGGTGGATAAAGTATTCAAATGAGCCATAAGTATTTGAAATGAATCAAGGTACAAACAGGCCTGTGTCTGAGTACAAGTTGGCAGATATTTGAATAAAACATGTGATTAAAAGGTGGCTTGGGTCAGCTACATCGGCCCGCAGCACACCAGATGGCACCCGCGCCTGTTTGGGAGGAGCTTGTGATTGACTATTAATGAGAAGAAAGAGGGCTTTTCCCACATGCTTTGTCTTTGTCCCAATAAGGGTCACCAGCAGTGACAGCAAACTTCACAGGCACAGAAGTGTGTCACCTAACACGGGATCCCCTTTAACCAAGAGATTAGGGGCAACCCGTGTCCCAGATTAAAGAGATCTGTCTGAGGTCAGGTAAATAGCCTTATGTTTTAGTTTCATTAAAATGCATAGAAACAGCCTATTGTATGTGAAAATGTTGCAGCCGTTTAGTGATGGACACACTGTGTCTCACTCCAGGAGGGTAAAACAGGAAGACACAAATTAGGAGAGAGTTCAAATCCTTTTTGTCTTTCATGTGCCTCTAAATGTATACACAAGAACATGTATGCTGCATACTATTTAATATAAATATCTATAATAACATTGAAAAATAATATCATATACATGAACCTATTAAGAACCTATTAACAATAAAGAATTGTTATTATCACACGAGTATACAAGCTGGTTTTGAGCTATAAGCACAGGTTTGAATAAATCTAGCGTTTAAAGACAACAAAAAGTGGTGAGCACTAGTGATGAGATACTGCGACTGAATCACAGGTCAACACCTCCTGTAAGCTGAAATGCCTCTGGCCCTGAGCCCAAAATCCAAACAGGATGGATGAAAGTGATGTACGGAGCATCAGGCAGCTGTGAGGCGGAGGTTAAATGTAAGGCTGCAGATGTTGCTGGCAAGACGCTGCCTCAAGCCAATATGCAGTATGCTACTGCTCTCATCTGTTTCACCAATGGTCACATTCAATGTTTATTCCAAACCAAAAAAAGGGTGGTGAAAGGTGAAATACTGTATTAACCTTTCTTTTCCTAATGGTATGCTTTTGATAAAAAGCATTACATAACACATTGGGTGCAGGCAATCACACTGTTGTGACCGAACTGCCACATAGCAGGATCCAACCTGATCAGAAACAACAACAATGTGGAAATAATGTCTGAGAGCACAGAAAAGATACAGTATTTGGTTATTGTAGCATTGGTTCTAGAGCTGCAGAGATTAATTAATTAGTTGTCAACTATTAAATAAATTGTCAACTATTTCGATAATTGATTCTTAAATGTGAATATTTTGTAGTTTTTTCACTCTTCTATGACAGTAAGCTGAATATCTTTGAGTTGTGGACAAAACAAAAAGACATTTGAGGACGTCATCTTGGGCTTTAGGAAACACTGATCCACATTTTTCACAATTTTCTGACATTTCGTACACCAAACAACTAGGCTAGGGTCATAGTAAGGTTTGCTACGCTGGTTTACCTTGCGTAACTCCTGACAGAAGGACTTCAACTAGCCCTCATCTGACGTAAGTGTGTATGTGTGTGTGTGTGTGTGTGTGTGTGTGTGTGTGTGTGCGCGTGTGGGTGCATGTTATGTGTGTATGTTTGCATGCTGAACTTCAAGTGCATTAATGCACAATGAGTAATCGTGATCTAGACAGGTCCCTCTGGAGGCCCTCTACAGTTTGTTTATGGAGGGAAATGAGGTCTCAGTGGATTGTGGTTTGGGCTTTTTGCTCTCTTTGGTGTGAAAACACTGTATTTGTGGTGTGATATCTGACAAGAAACATGAGCAAAATGACAAAAATCACACCTCCAGTTTCCTCTGTCAGCTCTGTGGCATGGCAGAGAGTAAAAGTCCAGATGGACAGGTCACATCTGGTCACTCAGAGGAATGTATCCTCCGTCACCCCTATACTCCTTCACCCTGAGGGCTTTGAGAATGTCAGGACTGTAAGGTTATTCTCTTTCCCTCAGCTAGCCATTCTGATTTTCTAGTCTTGCAGTGATGAGCGTGACCAACACAAGCCATGTGGTGCGACAGGAGCAACGTAGACCTTTGAGCGACAACAACTTGACTGAGATTATAAGAAGAAAAACACTGACGAGGATGACACAAACCCATAAAACAGGCCTCAAGCTACTTATTTGGATGAATCCCATGGCGTCACAAAAGACAGATTAAATACAACATCATAATCCAGGAGATCAGGAGAATATGCAAATTCATTGCAGTGACTCATTTGTTACCCAGTAGCTCTACCACTACCTAAAAAAAAATCCTTAAAAAAACTGAGGATTCACACTGTACAGACATTGGAGCATCCGCACATTTTCCTAAGTTCTACGTGAAATTCCGATGACGGAGCACTGACCTCCTCTTTGACATCTTATCATAAAAGATTCAGTCTCTTCTGAAGGTCTGGTGAAAAGGTTCTTTGTGTCAGTGATCAGCGCCCCTCCCACAGACATCCTTCCGTGTCAACATAAGCAACACGATTACAACTCCAGCCAACAACCATCCACACTGACTGTCACCACTTGCCAATTAAATCCACTAAAACACCACAGGTAATGCAACATTATTAATTACTGTAAGTCTTGTTCAGTTTTCTACACGTACGCGGCCATCAACAGATGTCGGCAAATGTGAGTCAATAAACGAAAACAAAAGTTAACTTTGACTGCATGAATCATGCTGCAGCTGCCAAACAGACCACTTTTTATGCAATCTTAAAAACAGGGTGTATTTCTCCACATTGTGATGCAGCAAATGAGGCTATAAAACCTGCTGTAAACCCATTACCATCACACAGTCAGCCAGAAAGCAATATATATTCAGTGCCCCCATAAAACAGGGCTTGGGCGATTTTGTGTGAGCCAGGATAATCAATGGATCCATGTAATCAAAGCATCCAAGTTTGAGTTTACTGCTGCCATGGTAACAGCCATACCAAGCCAAGACTCCTCCGGTCGACCTCTGCTTTCAAACCCATGTGTAAAAGTAGAAGGAAATACTGCACTTGAAAGCACATCATAAACATTTGCGAAGACAAACTGATGAGTAGAGATCAACTTTCTTTGCCTTTACAATCTTTACAAATCATTTGACCTGGTGGTTTTTTGTGGTCTTCTTCATAACCAACAAATTGGTAGACCATATCTATTTTTATTTTGCAGTCATGACTCGTGACCTAAGTGTTGTTTCAACTGTAAACTAGAGTGTTACAAATGGTTTTCGAAACATGCTCAACCGGCTTTGGGGTGCTTAGGCAAAAAGTTTCTGCGGGAGTCAAAAGTAACTTTTACAAAGCAAATAACCATAATCTGCTTCACACAACTGAGAGGCTGATGTGTGGGAGCCATCTAGGCAGTATGAAAACACAGACCGCCTTGCACTCCCTCTACCCACACTCAAAACAGACAGATGGTAGTGGTGGGCGGATCGATCCAAATATCGATAATACCGATACCAACGTTGGTATTGATATTGATCAATACCAGTGTAAAGAGATCGATACTTTAGTTTTAGTTTCTTCCCAGTATGCACCGCTGCGGTTTCATCAAAGAGGCGACCTGGCTGTCTGTGTCTGTGTAAGTGCCACTGCTTTAAAGTGCCGCTCCTGTCACAGCGCGGAGCAGGCACACTCTGCTCCTCTTCCCCCCTCTTGTGATTTGATGTTGTACCGTCACGTGACTCAGCGGCGCCAGGCAAACAAGCAAGCAAGCAGCCAGGCCCGGCGGCGGCCAGCACTACACACACAAGCAGGACAGAGACGGAGCAGAAGAATGGCAGAGAGGAAGAGAAGTGTCGTGTGGCTATATTTTCAGGCCAAAAATGAAACAACGGCAAGCTGTATAATTTGTAAAAAGGCTGTAAGATACAGTGTTCACACAACACATTTGTAAGCATATGGAAATTCTGTCCTGGGTTTTAACTTATTAATAATCCAAAGGAAAATCACAAAAACACTTAAAGGTCGTGAAAATTCATTCAATTTAGCAATTTGATGATGAATCCACCTTAATTATTAAAAAGTATCGGTATCGTATCGGTATCGGCGATACTGGCCCTGTATTTACCGATTTAATTTTGCAGTATCGCACACCACTAACAGATGGTTTTTGTGATGCCACTTCTTATCTTCTTTTGCATAGCAACCTCCATTTCCCCTTGTATGACTTTTGACATCACAGTTTCTTTTATAAAGCTGTTGGGATGACACCTGGTCCAAATTAAACTGGGACAAAAATCAAATAAGTGTGTTTATTTTCACAATGGGTAGCCACAGTGGGATTCAAACCGCTGACCTTGGGTCAGTGCCATCGCCGCTGAGCAACAAAGGCCCGTGTTGAACGTATACATTTCACAGATGGAGAATGGGGAAGCAGCTGCCCAGTGCCTTTCAAAGAAGAAGCTCGGCACATGACTTCATCGGACAGCCATGTATCCCTGTGTACTGCTATTAGACATACATTGTTGTCTGTGGAGAGGAGTGTGATGCCTTAAGCGTTTAACATAATAGAAGCACTGAGATGGTCTGAGTGGAATGAATGGATGAAACTCTGAAATGTTAATGGATCTGAATTATGTTAGAGCAGTCTTTGATTGTCACAACTGTTCAGCATGAAATCAGATTTGGATTTGCGTGTGGTGCAATATGATATGATCAAAAGGCATGGAAAGCTATGGTTGAGGGTTTAGGCTAGCTCAAAACATCTTGAAGACATTTTATCCGACCATATATTACGGTTAAACCTTAAGTTCATTGACTGTTATTATGAATATCTTGTTCTACAGACAAAAACATAAATCTGGAATGACAATGGAATGAATCAGTGATTCACGTCCATACAATATTACAGTGGAATGCTACAATAATAACTTAAGATATATGTCTGAATATATGGCTTACATTTGAGCTTTGTAATTATGATGCAGTCTCTATCATTTAGCTTCAAAAGTCACCTTGAGACATTTTCTGAGACTGTTCCACTCCCTTACACCAGGTCATAAATTAAAAGGTGTTTCACGGATGAGAAAGAAAGAGGTAAATCACTCCTGGATACCTTAGCCTTAGATCATTCCCAACTTCTCAGATTTCTTAAGTATTCTCGTGGCAGAGGTCATGCAAACAAAAGCTGTGGGAAGAGGAACCAGTCAAGTGATTATTGTGCAACAACTCAGTATTCAACGTAATGCTAAAACACACATTTACAAAACAGTATCTCCTTCATGATCACATTGATGAAGACATTCATCTCACAGTCTTACGTTTCCTTCCCGTCTTGATAAACCAAAGACGACGGCCAACACATCAGCTGTGCACTCTTCCTGTGACTTTATACTCTCACTAGCTGGCCGACACTTCCTTAATAAGATCAGGATCAGTGCTCCTTTAACTTGTAGACCCCCCGGGGAGTAAGAACACAGCCTACACATGCACATACCGTATGTCATAAACATATATTTGGTTTAAATCCCTGAACCACTTACAAAGTAAGACACCCCCAATATCTTCTTTCATGATGCACTTGTTCATTGCACAGCCCACAGAGCAAGGCAGAATATGTTGTTCTAGGTGTGAATGGGCCGCTAAAACCACATCATTAATGTTAACAAGAAGTTAATTCCTTCCTTCCCCTGCCGATAGAGTACTGTATCTTCTGCAGACTCTCCCAGCTGCCTGAATACCACGTTTCAGCCCTACAGGTTGAGCATACAGATCTTTCTTTGGCAGAGCACCAACGTCAACAACAATCAAGAAACAAGGAATACCAAATAGGGCGTGGGAATGTGTGCTTCATATGGACAACTGGAGTGCTTAACCAAATGGAAAAAATTAAAAGAACCAAAATTTCTGGACCTCTGTAAATGATTTCCACTTTTTCGAATACCCTCTTCTTAAGCCTGACTTACAACAAAAAGCCACCATAAAAAGGCACAACAAAAGACAGCACGAGTGCCATTGAAGGACAAATGGCCTACATAAAACTGAGACTCTCCAGCCTCATAAGCATGAGATAACTTGTAGAGCTGCAAAGATTAATCGATTAATTGTCAACTATTTAACTTATCGCCAACTATTTTGAGAATCAATTATTCGATTTGAGTCATTTTTATATTAACAAAAGTATAAATTGTCAAATTCCAGCTTGTTAAATGTGAATATTTTATAGTTTTTAACTCCTCAGTGACAGTAAACTGAATATCTTTGAGTTGTGGACAAAACAAGACATTTGAGGATGTCATCTAATAACCTAATAACTTGTGTTCTGTAAATACATCTCAGTCACTCTCAATGACGGGCTAAATGACTTGGTCCAGGCCTGGCAAAGCCTCTGCGTCTTAGCATTCCTTGATGTGGATGAAACAACAGTGGTGCGATGCAAAGATCAGGGCAGTGTGCCCCTCCCCGTGTCCTGCAGTCCTGCAGACTGTGTTTAAACCAAGAGATCAGACATCCGTAATCTCCATTGTCCCGTCCTGGGTAGTCGACAGGGTCCTTCCATGGCCCACTTTAACAAGCAGGGCCATCTGCAGAGTCACAGATGGTCCTGGCAATGTCTCACACAGGTTCCCACATTTAGATAGAGGGTTAACCTGATATGAGCTGGTTTACTAAGATGAAAAATCCAAACACACACACACACACACACACACACACACACACAAACACACTGAGCAAAGAAAAGCGGAGTAACGTTTGCTACTTTTGATAAGTCATTATAATCTCCCTTGGTATGCAGTTTATTATGTTTTCAAGTCCAGGATAACACAGCAGCTATTTTTCACACCGTATCTACACCTACATCACAGCTCTACAACCTGGATCTCCTAAAGCATGCTGCATATGCTTTAGATTACATCGTGTTATTGTCATCCGTCAGAATGAAGCAGTCTTTGATCCACCTCTATGCACTCCCTGCAGCACTGCACCTCTAAAAACACATTCAAAAAAATAAAACACTGCTTAGCACAGCTCTCCCCGCCTCAGAGTACACCCTGTCCAGACTAACAAGAAGGTTCATTGGGTAAACCAAAAAAACGACGCCTTTATGACAGGAATGAACAGACATCCTCAAGGTGATAAATGAGGCGTTTTTGTCACAAGCTGGTGCCACCGTGGCATTTAATGTCAGAGTGAACAAACAGAGGGGCAATAAAACAGGGAATGAGACTTTAAGGACACACGCAGTGAAAGAATTCAAATCAATGGGCATCAATGTGTCCTGCCAAATGGGTTCAACCGGGACATTTCTTCCTTTAGACAAAGTGCTGCCGAGGTAACTGTCCAAACTTTAAGTGAATGGAGAGACTTCCTACTGAGAGCCTCATTCAAACACGTCCCGTGACCGAGATCTCTGTCACTGATTGGCTGCTGGATGAAGCTGCCGAGCGCTATCCCAGCATGGAGGCTGTGAACTTGATCTAACGTTAAGGTGAAGACGGGAGGCTAGGAGACTCTGACGGGCGAGCGTGGTCTGGCTTTGTGTCCCTCAATGGAGAGGTAATGAGTCACACAAACCTTCCCAGCAGCCAGCCAGCTGGCATGCAGCTCGCCTGCACAAAGAGATCTGCTAGGGTAGGCCTTCGCTCCAACGCCGGTCTGTTTCAGCATGGCAGCCATTCAAGCCCTGCTTTCCATTTTATTTACACGAGTGCCTTTATGTCTGGATCTCAGTTAGTTTCTAGATGGATCGTCTGACTCACCTCCACTTTGTTCCCATTTACTGGCTGGTGGAGACTCTGGGGAGTGGGATGGACTTTTGATTTAGCTGGTCCTGTTCATGCTTAGACCTAAAACCAACCTTGGGTATTTGAATTACAAGTGGACAGCTCTAAACACAAGTGTGAGTGTACTGTGGACACACTGGGATGCTACTGGTCAAGTCACATGAGGTAGTCAGAGATACATTTGACCACATACCGTATGTCACAAACTTTGAATGCAAATGCATCCCTGACTCAGTTGAAAGACTATATAGTCAAATTTGTAGTGTATAAATAGCAGAACAAACTTGTCAAACACAGATGGATGTGCATGATTTGCCTGTTCCAAAGTTCAGAAACGGTTTTGAAGCTCATACCGGAGCCAAAATATCAAATAGTCCCAATCCACCCCTCCAGTTACATAATGTGCATATCTTCATTATGCAGACAGAGAGACTGATACACATCATGTCCGTGGACTAATTGGTTGTTGGACTATTTGATCATATGTTCTGTGAAGTAGAAATACAAACTACAAACACCAGTGACAATCAGGCTTAAACTTTAACTGCTGAGCTCCTCAGATTCACGTTGGGTTTCATTAAACCCCATCAGTATTTTTAGTCGGTACGCAGGATTTGCCACATTATTTTTATTATAAGATAAGTGTATAAAATGAGTCTTGTAAAACACAAAGTTGGACATGAAAAACATTTCACAAAATATCTCAGCCTCCCACACAAGGAAAAAGTTACACACAAACAAATCCTGATGTCTGGTTACAGTTTAGCAGTATTCCCGGGAGAGAGTCTAAATGAAAGTCCGTGCTTCTAATGAAAGACACTTTCCATAGGGCTATGGGCTCCCGGGCTGGCGGCCAACAGATGGGGCTTATCAGCTGGCAACAACACAGCAGCACCTTCAGGTACTTTCCCCCCATGCGCCATGTCCAGCTACCATTTCAGACTAAGCCTGAGGGAGGGAATACGCTCTTCAGATAAACTGATGTGAACAATCCACAACAGGCTGACCGTCCATTAGTTCTGTGATGCAACAGCGGCCAACAGCCCTCGCATTTCCCATAAATGACTCGTCACAAAAGCTATTTCCAGGAACTATTTCTCCCGGGACTGTCAGTGAAAACAAGTCAAAACCACAAGTGTAGTCACTAAAACGTATGCCTTGTTTAAACCAAATTAAAATGGTATTAATGTGTGTACAACTAATGACACATACGTAGGTAAACTAGACTGCTAAAGCGAATTTAGCAAACCGGCTTTCCACAAGGTCATGTTTCATATGAAAACAACTCAGAGCTTTGCCGGCTGTAATGACCTATGGCATCATTGTTACACACCTTGCGCGGTGGCATCAAAGGATTATTTCAATACTGTTTCCTGTTTGAAGTCACCTTAGTTCTTTTTTAGACTTTGAATTCGTCGCCCACAGCATTCATAACTTTACCGAAATAACTGAGGAGGAAAAGCTTTCTGGGCAATTTTTCTTCCCGTCGCATACTGTTTTCAGATTCTATTTATCACTTTGCACTGAAGTGCAATCCCTTCAGTACAAAACATTTTTAAAAGCAAGCCAGTAATTTGCTTGATATTACTGCTGCTCTTTTAGCAAGAGCGGAAAACCAGAAGTAAAAGCTAATTTGATTCATCTAACATTGTATGACTAAAAATGAAGCACAAACTCTAACAGTAAATTGCTCTGTAGTGGCTCGCTGCCTGATGTAGAGAGGTTGCCAAGACAGACTGGGCAAATCATCACAAAAGCCCAACAGCAGCTATGATGAGGATATAAAACTGGGTTTGTCCCAAATAGTATTTCATTTCTTTCTTCCAGTCTCCAACTCCCAACCAGTTCAGTGTTGAGTACAAACGTACTGATCACACTAACACTAGAGACTACTCAGCATCACTAAGACACACAGATGTTATCTCTCCACATGATGAACTGTACTTTTTCTCTGCTTCTCATGTGTACAGTAATCATGGTTGTTAAGGTAGAATGACACAACTGTTTCACAGCAAGAAAGCTCCAGACTGTTTTGGAGAGACAGGTGGAGTCAGAAGATTTAATTCTGTACCTTCACTGTGGAAAAGTAACAATACAACGTCTCATTCAATACAAGTTTTCAGTACTCAGATGTCAGTGGAAGTTCCCTCCCAAGTCAGAACTCCCCAGTGAGCTTTGAGAGTGCAACTTTTAGATTGGTAACTGGATCTTTATTCAGGGTGAGAATCCAGTCCTTGGAAATGTGTGGGATAGGATTTCCTGTTTTCTCATAATTAAATGTCTATTGGTAAGAGCTGTGTGGAAATTGGATGTGTCATGAGATCAGTAACACTGGGCATAATAGAAACCAAAAGGATTTACTTGTAAATCAAATGGCCCCGGTTTCACTTTCAGATTGAGCCAAGGGACATTTGATTACTCATTTGACTGCAGGGAAGTTCTGCAAACCCAGAGTACAGTGAGCTCAGTCCTCTCATTTACAAAAACCTACTGTGCAGTAAATTATACATAAGTACTCAGAAACTCAAATATTAACCCATGCAAATTTAGTATCAGGCATCAATTCTATGTTGATTGGTGGTCAGTAAATGTTTAATTCAGAGAATCGCTAACTAATAAGCAGAACATAATGGAGAGCAGGTCATCCATTTTTATGGCATAAGCCCTTTTTTTGCTGCTATAGCAGGCTGGTCTCTCCCCAGTGGGGCTGCTAGGAGCGGGATTGGCTGAATCTCAAAATAAGAAACTGGGATACAGAGATGAGTGAGAGCGGGAGAGAGGGAGAGACCCAGAAGCTCAGAGAAAGCAGTCAGAAGAGAAGAACAAAGTATACAAAATGCCTGAGGGAGCGAGCAGGCACAGAAATGACTGGCAAGAATAAAAGATGAATCCGGGTGGCGAGGAAATATCCCAGAGGAGGAGGGTATAAAGGAGGGAGGAACAAAAGCCGGTGCAGGAGGGTGAACTTGCGCGTGCTTCATAGCACAATGAGCCGATTGGGAGAGAGTCGTCCTCTCACGTTGACCGGTCCAGGATACCTCTGCTCATTCTCAGTGCCACAACTAGTGTTATCCAGAATAGAGCATTAAACTGATGCACATACTATGTTTGATATGAAAAAAATGACGGAGTGGACTAAGTAGAATTCCCTATCTGCTAATAAATTATTTATACCAGGTGGGATTGGGCATTTTCCCTTTAAAAGTTCGCATGCAAGCATCGAAACTGTTCATTGGTGGAAAGATGTTGAAGTGATGGGAAGCAGAGCACCGAAAACCTCTGAGTCCAGGTCAGTGACGCTCGTTCACAAACACTCCATCAGCGTGCTACAGGGTGCCCTCCACCACTTGCACTAAATTCGTAAGTCAGTGTGACAAGTGAGGGCCCACAGGACGGTACAAAGACAGCAGGAAGCAGATAAGACCATGACGAGGGAGTTTGGCCTGAGGATTGCTCATTACATCAGACAGCCACAAACAAGACAGAAAATATGAAGATACTTTCTGACTGAAGCTTCATCGATAGTAGAGTCTGTTCTTGTTGAATGTAATTACTATTCCAGTCAAAAGGCAACAAGAGAGATGACATCAAAATCAAATCTTTAAAATAATAGTTACTCTAATAACACTCTTATAAATATTTGTTGTCTTGCAAAGAGTGAGATGTCCATTAGATATGAAGCTACGGGAAGCTAGCGGCCTAGCTTAGCATAAAGACTGGAAATAGGGGAAGCAGCAAGTCTGATTCTGTCCGAACGTTAAAAAAATCCACCAACCAGCACCTATTAATCTCACCAGTGACTTCCTTTGGACAGAGCCAGGCTAGCTGTTTCCCCTTTGTTTCCAGTCTTTATGCTAAGCTAAAGTAACTGTTCCCCAGCTGAAGCTTCATACTGTAAAGGAACAAAACTATTCTTCTTCTTATCTAACTCTAAACAAGAACGCTCATAAGGGTATTTCCAAAAATGTCAAACTCTTCCTTAAAATAACAGTATCTAAACTCTAAACTCTAAACTCGTAGTAGTAGCGGTTGGTTTGCTTTAAATATTCTGTTATCTCTCTGTGCTTGGATGAGATTACTCCAACTGTCCCACCGAACTGAAAAGAAAACCTGACACCAGAAATGTTCCTTGTGAAGAGAATAGTCTTAGCCTAAACCGATGAGCCCACCGTTTACACACACCCTCATATCCACAGGTGCTTTCTTTTTTGCATCACTTGTTGATGGTAGGATGATTGATGAAAAGGCTCTTTCAACATTAAAGACTCAACCTGGCTGATCCACTGGCTCGTATACAGCGGCGAGGGAAGGGGAGTTCACATTCCAGTCAAATCCCAGTCTAAACACCTGCATGGCAAAGACTACAACTTCACGTTTCCTTCCTGTTAAAATACCAAGTCACATTTTCCCCACCACCCACCACTTTTACATGTTAGGTTTGTTTTAACGCTAGATGAGAATAGTTTTGAAAGTGTCCATTGTAAAATGTAGATTAGCATACATGCATCAGGTTAACAATTCACTGCGACATAAAACTTCCTATTGGCAGAAGAGCATGGGAGGATTTACTTAATATAAGGTCATTTTTATACAGCTGTGATTCATTCTCAGCGTCTCTGGTCCTTTATCTCTCACTTCCTACTAATCTCTCTCACCAGATAAGTGAGTAAGGAGTGGAGACTCATATATTTTACTTTTACTTTTATCTTCTCCTCCTGCAAAGATCCCGAGATGTGTCTTAACATTTCTGTAAGAATAATTCCATTGCGTAATATTTAAGTCTGTCTTTGTGATGGGGGTGGCCTGGGGGGAGGGACTGCAGAGGAGCAGAAGATCATATCATTTAAAGACATTCTGAGTTGGGAGAGGAAATCCACACAGGTAGCCTGAAATGCTTCCGGCTATAGTGGCGGCAAGACAAAGAGCAGCCGACAAAAGTTTTATAGCCCTGTGAGCTGTCAATATTTCTCCAGGTTGCCATGGAAAAGAATGTGGTGAGGTGTTGTAAACGGCATGCTACAGTAAACTTAGTTTAACTAACTGATGTGTATTTATTTGATCTTTCGGCAAAATCTTGAAGTCTCAGCTACAGTATTAAGAATAACAGCTATATATATAATAACAGCTGGGCTCAGACAGAAGGCTGAGCAGATGTCGTAGAGCCAAGAAGAGGAAATATCTCTCCTGAATAAATAGAGCTGAGGTCAGACAGATCTTTATTCTGAAATTAGAGGCGGTACTTTTAATTGCTTTTGGTACCACAGGTCATTATTACTGACCCAACTGACCTGACTCAAAGTAGTTTATGTGTTGTTCAATGCTGAAAAGTCAAATGTTGCTGCAGCTTAATGTGTGGTTCAAAACCATTGGAGGAAGCAAAGAATAAAGAGCATCCCAAACGTTTCATGGAGCTGGTCATGGCTCAGTTCTTCTCCAGCCATGAGTGACAGCCTGGGCTGAAGACTTTGTTTAAGTTATTGCGTTGACTTTGACAGGTTAATCATGCCTAGCTCTGGACTGTTTTTTGTCAGCCCGCTGACCTGTGGCTATTCAGTATCATGTCAAACGTAAAATCCACTCTAATTGGCCAGTCAAGTCTTTAGAGGCCGAGTGATAAACAAGATGGAGGCGGCTGTGTTTGCTCTTTTGTGATCTGAAGGGGTGTGTAAGGGAGGTGGGGGGGGGGGGGTTCGAGGTCAGCAGGCTTTTGAGGTCAGGGGGTAAATGACTTTGCCCCCCATCTCCTCTTCAGGACAGGCTTGACTTGTACTGCTGATGCCTAAGCCCCATACTCAGAACTCTATAAAGAGTAATGACTGCTGGGGAGTGTTATTTAATAAGTGTGTGTGTGTGTGTGTGTGTGTGTGTGTGTGTGTGTGTGTGTGTGTGTGTGTGTGTGTGAGAGAGAGAGACACATACACACCTCAGGGCAAGGAGATAACTTATCATGGCCCCCTATTGAGTAGAAAAAACAATCCACTCTAACCAACAACAAACTAGAGCTTAACTTCCTCTGGAGGAACCTGACGTTACAAAAACAGGAATCTTGCATGTACACATTCCAGCAGAACACACTTAATACAAATGCCTACATGCCTGAAAATATACAGAAGACCAGCAGAGGGAATTTAGGTAAGTGTATAGACGGCCACACTCAGAAGCACTTGCTCTCGTGGAGGGTCCCACCGCAGGAATGTAAGGTGTAATCACTCACACATTTCCCTCAAGAAAAGCAATGAAAAACCTTAATTTTAACAAAACGTCTCCTTTCATAAGCAAACAGCTTCAACCCGTAACTCCAGTTTCTTCCCATCTCCCCTAATCACATCAGCCATCCAGGCCAATTTAGGGAGCATGTGTCGGGTGCAAGGTCCCAGAAGTGCAAGCGAGCATTGTGGTTTCCTGGTCACTGGCTTCTTGGAATGCTTGACTTGACAGAACGGCTCAGCAGAAACCACTTCAATCACAGGCCGAGCAATCCACCAGGGGCCGAGGTGCCGAGACGCACACACACTTAATGGAGTGAAGGGGAAACCTTCAGTTCAACTTGGTACAAAGACTGCATTTCTCATTTCAATGTCAAACACTCTGGTGTAAACATAATTTGCTGACAATAACGTGTTTATACCATATTATCAAGTTACAATGTAGAATACTGAACAAAGCCATTGGTTTGTTCATAGTTTGGTACTTTTTTTCATACTCTGGTCCCAAAAATTCAAAGTTAGAGTGCTGAATATAAGACACAAAGAGTGCATATAGAATGGATGACATGACAGTTGAATTAAAACAACAGGGCATAGCATCAGGGCTGTCTCGGCACTCTCAGTGTCTGTCTGGGAAGAGGGGGGAGGTGCAGGAATAAATGAGCAAGTCTTTGAAATGTGCTCTATAATTAGCAAGGGTACAATATCAACGGCAGGTTGTCTGGACCTGCAGAAATATGCTTACAGTTTTGACAATGAAAGAGAAAAGCGGAGGAGAGTTTGGAAGTGTGATCCAAGTTTGGCTGATGTAATTCTTCTCTTTGTGTGAATGATTTAAAGTCTTTGTTCCCTTTATGGAAAGAGATTGAGGCTGGTGGCATAAAGTTCATTCCACATCTGTTCCCACCCCATTTCACCACATATATTGAACTCAGCTACTTGATAAATTAAAAAAACAGAACCACTAGAGAGGACACTACTAAAGAAATGTTGATTTCACTCACTGTGAAATATTTTCATTCCTGTGTTATCTGAAACTCTATCGAGTATGCTAACATCGATTGCTATTGACCTTGGATGGAGCGTGCATTGACTCGCTGTTGGGGCCTCACTTAGTAAATCAAAGTCCCAGTAATAGCGGGACTGGGTCAATGAAAAGCAGAAGGGAAGGACTGTCAGCAGGCTAACGTGGTTTCCTGGTCTAAGCCGCTCTTGTGGAGTTTATAGTTAGTAGTATAGTATAGTACTGCCGTCCACAGAAGCTTTCATTCCCGGCAATGAGGCTCTCACAGAGCTGCATGAACGTCACAGTGCTGAAGTGGAAGGCCGGCTCTGGAGTGAAATCAAGAAACAGAGAGGATGGCAACTGCAGAGCATAAATACATGGTGCTCAATCTTACTCAAGGGGTGGTTTTAGCAAGCGGAAAAGTAGCACAGTGGAAAGCCTAAAGCACCTAAAGCAAAGTCGTGAGAAATGTTCCCTGCTGCAGGCCCTTGTCTTTTCTTAAATGTAAAATAAATAACATGTAGGCTAGTATGTGTCAAGCTGATTTCTTTGACTTCAGACATTTAAGCTCAATGAACTTGACAGTTACAAATGTTCTACTAGAGTTTTAAAACAAACTAAATTAGTCAGCTGGTTAGTAAATTATGTATAACTTCAGAGTAAAATCTCCAAACGTATGAGGGAACTGTGAATTCTGCACACTTAGTCAAATGTATTTCTACTAGCAGTAATATAAACACTTATCTAAAATATAAGATATTGCTCCTGGCTGTTTTTTTATGTGGGAACATTTCCAAACATTTTTTAACATTTCTTCGAATTCAATTTGTATTCACATAACTATCCTAATTATACATGTGTGAAATAAAACCTTTTGGTTTTGTTCAAAGCAATTTTGCCAGTGAACTACAGTTGTACTGAAGGGTTATGTTCTAATTCTACAACCAATAACATTATCGCTTTCAACTTAATACTTTAAAGTCACAAGATTATCATGTAAGACTATGCACACCGTTTCGCAACACTAATGCATGATGGACTTCTTCTATCCATAATGGGCAGAAAGAGAATGATGACACAGAAATGTGAGGCATTTTGTGTGCTGCTGTGCTTAAAGTTTTTTTCTGAGTTTTACTGAGTGGATCAGTGAGACTAATGCTTTTCTCTATTTGGTGTTGTGAGACAGTCTCTGGAGCGGCCTGTACAAGGAATATGGTAAACTGCCAGCCATGTGCTCCTGGACCAAAAAAACCAGAGGGCCACTTGCTGCCACAAGAATTACAGCTCCCCCTCCACACTGGGCCTAGTGTAACTTAAAACCCAGCAGAGTGCTCTAACATGGGACTCGGTAGTGCTACAGAGCCCAGTCTGGCAGAGGAGCTGTGATGGTAGTCAAACACAGACATTGATGGGGTGTCACAGGAGAGCTGTCCAAACACAGGGCTGAGGGATACATGCCAGGCTCCTGGTACGTAAACGTCTGCTGAAGTGTGTGCGAGGCAGTGGATAAGAGTCAGAGAAAGAGAAAGCAAAAAAAGAGTGTTTCACAACACATGGATTTGGATAAATAGATTACCAAAAAGAGACCACTTCTTATTTTTCATTTTTACATAAACATTTAAAGTGTGTACTGTTTGTCTAAAAGCATATCTGGTATTACATTGTTGGATTCCATTGTATAAATAGCCATGGTGATCAATCACAGACAGTAAAAGCATCACCTAAGCTTCTATATATGGCCCTGCTGGCTACTTAGTACAGCTTTTGTACAGCTGGTGTTGTTGATAGATAATAAAAAGCTCACTATGAGATGGACCAAAAGTGAAGAAAAAAAACACTGCAAAAAATATACCTGCATTCAAACATTACCACAGAGGGAACTGGAAAACAGCTACAATACTACACACAAATGATTTGTGTCTGATGCACCACCAGAAAAAAAATACTTCTTCCAAACACCATGTTGGCTCACACAGGACAGCACTTGTGATCCTTTACCAATGGGTCAATATCTGATTGTGCATAATCCAATATGGCGAATGAATCTGCAGCTGTGTCCTTCAGAGACAAGTCACAGCCGCATCATAAAAGCAACCCCCTCCTCTTCCAAGCTCCCAGTGCCTTGAACTGCTCCATTTACACTAATTGTCATTCAGATGAGGGAGGTTTCTGTTGTTTAAGGCTGCCCCTGACACACATTAATATGAAAAGCACAATTAAGAGTAATTAGGCGTTTGCAGGCAAAAGAGGGTTATCTGGTAACCTAGCACGCAAGATCTTGTGTAGCCTACAACATGCAGCATGGAGGGATTTGATCATTTCATCCCAACATCTTCACTCCACCCTGTAGACGTGGGATGAATCACACAGTAAATCATTTGACGTAAATGTTGCCGTTGGGTGTCATCTTTAAACTGCAGCTTAATCATATCCTGAGCACTTTATTTATAAAATATTGCTCTCATTACAACACTGCTGTAATAACTTTTTTATCACTGATTCTCAGAGTTGCCTTTATTAAAATAGCTTCCCAAATTAATTGACATGGAGTCTGGTTAGATACAGAGAGCTGGAGTCAAAAGAAAACTATGATAAACTCGTAATAAACTAGATTCTGTGTCACTTATAATCCTCCATTAAAACAATGTGCTTCCACCCAGCTCAGAGAGGAGCCTACTTGCAAATATGAACTGATGGAGCCTCTTTAGATCAGGCTCAAACTCTCTTCAAGACCAAACAGCAAAGGGCCAGGAAAACTAGCCTGCAAATGTTGCCTCAAACAGGAGCTACAAGCGCTGGCAAAAATAATCTCTGCAGACGTCTCCCAATTTAAAATCAGGTTTAAGAGGGGTCATGTATGTGTTTTGAGTTTAGCAGGCAGCAGATAAACACCTGCAGGCAAACTAATCCATTCACAGACCACAGGAAGCATGGTCTGGGGAACATGCAAGGACTTGCTGAACCCTAAACTAAAGCAATGTAAATGCACTGGGATATGTCCAAGCTGGAGGACCTGTTCCGAGCTGGACAATTCTGGGGATAGAGAGGGGCGCACAGGTTTCCTATGTGCTTCCTGGAGAGTGGGTTTATACATAAATACACACACACACACACCAATATCACACCCCCCCCCAGTCACTCAGAGGGGGTACACACATAAAAAAGAGGCAGGCAATGGACACATGCTGTGTTATCAGGGTAATGAATTCTCACTGGTGGTCAAGCAAAGTTCAACACACAAGCAGGACAACGTGAGGAGCAGAGCATCACTAACTTGAAACACTTTGGCTCAACATATATCAGTGGCCAGCAGAACTCATGCTTATATCTCTATCAACTGACACTGACACTCAGTGGTGTTTTTAAATCTAAAAATATCGACGTTGTGACGCAATCTCAGCAAAAAACACTCACACAGGTTAACTGCTTCACACCTGGACCAATGTGCGTCATTAACAAAGTTACCTGTAACTGTAAGTCTAGTTATATAAAGCCATAACCAGCATACTGTAAAGTTACTCCATGAGAGAAATCCTGTCTATAGCAATGTAATAGCTAAGTGGCTAACGTTGCTAGAGTAGCATGAGCTCGGGACAGACAGGCTGACACACGCCCCTTACCGTGGGAAGAGATGAAAACAGCAGCGCGTCTCCCAATATCAACTAATAAGCTAACTGAATGTCTACAAAAACAACGAAGCTAACTACAATTAACTAAAAATGGTAAAGAAATTATATTTGCCTGGCTTAATGAACTGGCTTACCGTGCGCTGGTGATAGTCAACAATGATTTAACTGCGACTTTCTCGTACTTTCAAGGACTTTTTAAACTAGTATGGTATCATTTCTGTAGCGACTTAATATCATGCAACTTGTGGTAAACTAAGCTAACTTCATTTTTTATCTACGTCATTATTTGCTTGTAGAAATTTAGTCCGAAGTCAACGGTGAAAAGTGGAAAAGATGCCCGCTCCTCGACCGTGTGTGTGTGTGTGTGTGTGTGTGTGTGTGTGTGTGTGTTTTCCCCGTGCCGTTTTCTTTCAGAGCCGCGCGCCCGTAGCTTCTATATAAAACAGATCATAACGGAGAGTACTTCTATATAAAACAGATCATAACGGAGAGTACTTCTATATAAAACAGATGCTAACGGAGAGTACTCACGCACTGCCTCCTGTTTGGGGTCCAGCTCGGAGCAGGTCTGCTGGAGTTTGTTAATCTTACTCTGCAGCCCCCTGACCCGCAGGTTGGTGGATGAGAGGTCGTTTTCCAGCTCCTGGAATATGGAGCAGGCATGTTTGGCCAGGTCCGACAGCTGCCGCAAGGTCCGAGATAGAGCCACATTACTGATGGAGACCAGGTCCTCGAAAAGCAGAGCGTCCTCGTTTGGGATTTGATGCCTGCACAGTAACTGAGGTTCCACGACTCGTTTGGCAAATGGCATGTTGGTGTGGACCGAGGAATAAATCCAACAAAAGTGACCCAAGAGTGAGCAGAAAGTAGTTCTCGCCCCTCGGCCCCTGGTCCAGTTTCTCTGAATTCAACTGCTGCTGATGCCCCCCATCCTTTCATTTGTTAGAGAGGACTGTTGTGCTCCTGGCTGCTGCGCCGGGTCATCTGCTGCCCCTAATGCTAGACTGTTTTTCACTGCTCCGAAGTAGAGGTGGTTTTTAAAAATGGCGGCAGTGAAACATGGAGCGGAGTACCAGGCTGGACTGGATCCGGACTCCCTCTCTGTCGCTGTTGAAGTTGCCGTGTTGGCTTCACGGCCCCCAGGAAAAATAAAGATCATGGTCCTGAAAAATCTCCAGGACAGGAGGGACGTTGCATACATATCACAACAAATGTCTTCTGGGCATGTTATAACCCTTGTGTTGTCCTCGGGTCAAATGTGACCCGTTTTCAAAGTTTTTTTTAAATCAGAAATATGGGTTTCTTACAACCAAATTGCCCAAAGTAACTTGGATGCATGCATGTTTGTGTATGGAACCTATGCATCATTCTTCCCAGGTAAAATTAATGATTACTTCCATTGAATTGTGGGTGTTATATTTAATTTGATAGTATTTGAGAAAAATTAACAGTTGTAATACAGTATCCTGCCTAAACTTTGACATATACGTTCTGTAATTCACTCAACATCCTCTGATCTCAACTATTAGTCAGAATAATTCATACTTTTTGCTTTTTTTTAACTAAAAAATGAGGTATAATGTCATAAATTAAGTTTATTGACCATCAATTGAAAAAAAGCAACAAAAATGTTGAGAAAAGCAGCAAAAAAAGAGTTCAGTTTCAATTTTGAACAAGTTCATGTCACAGAGAAAAGGGAAATATCGGACCCAAATGCAGAGACGGCAGACACACAAGTAAGCTCGAGGATTACTTTAATGAAAGTCCAAACAAACAAAAGGAGTCCTGGAACAGCAGGCAAACACACAAAAGCAGGAACGGCAGAATCCCAAAACACAGAAACAGTGGCAAGCAATCCACTGACAGAAGCAAGCGAGATACACGGAACAGAAACAAAGATCTGACACAGGCAAGAGATTACACAGAGAATAAATACACAAGTAAACGAGGGTTAACAAGGGGCAGGTGACACAACGGCTAGGGAACAGGTGAAAGACATCAGGGCGGAGCAAACAATCACAAAGGTGGGAAAACCAAAAGACAGGAAGTAAAACAAGACAAGACAGAAAAACAGACTACCAAAATAAAACAGGAAACAGAACATGCACAACCATAACAGACAGACAAGACGAGGGATAAGTCATATAATGGGAGAATGGAAAATACAAAGTGAATTCAGTTCCGGTCCCTTAAAATATTATACTGTTTTTTCCATAATGGAGAACATGACAGAGTCACACAGTGTAAAAACTTGATTGCTTTTTAAATACGTTTTAACTATGAACGCACCTCTTGGTCTGTGTATGAAGTATGATTCATCAAAAATAGTTAATCTTACATATTGGATATCCATTACTGACCCTCCAGTGACTGTTCATTGGACATGTCATTGTATTTTCATATTGTTGCTTATAACTTTAACTGAAATGATTAGTTGATGAACTTATTAAAGAAAGCAACAGTAAATCAATCAGTAACAATTTCGATAACTGATTAATTGTTTGTCATTTTTGAAGCAAAACACACAAAATCACTGCCTCCAGTCTGGTAAGCCAGTTCATTATGCCAGACAAATGTAAATAGTTGCTTAATAGTTGCTCCGAGTCTTCTATAATATGAACTGAATGTATTTGGGTTTTGGACTGTTGGTCAGAAAAAACAAGACATTTCAATACATAATCATAGGCTCTGGGTAAGTGTGATGGACATTTTCAACTATTTTCTGACGTTTTACAGACCAAATGATTCATTGATTTTTAAAAACAAAAAGGGCAGATTTATAGAAATTGTAAAATAATGACACAGAGCTTATGTAGTCTGTTATTTATACTGCGGTGGTTCGGCTGTACTATGGGGGGCATTGCACTTGAAAAATTGAGGGGGTGGACAGCTTCTCAGGTCAGCCTCTTTTTGCCTCACATGAGAAAACACACAAGGATTATTTTGTGTACAACATTCCCTCAACACCAAGCAGGGGGAGGTCAAGTGGCTCAGACAAAAGCAGGCAGGGTGTCTGGCTAGGAATTCTCCTCAAAAACTGCAGCACCATATGTGTTTTCACAAAGCTTTAAGTAGGATTAAAATAATTATTAAGTGCTAGTGTTTACATGATTTGAAATACATCCATTTTTGCAACTTGTAGGACACAATATTTTCTCCATTCATTCTTAATTTGTGATGAAACTGTGAGGATACTCTATAATTTCCCTGTCTAGGTTCATCTTTGCTTTCACCTCCGTATGCAGGCCTGACAGCCTGGGTCGAGCTTTATTCACATTTGCTGAATGAGTGTTAAACTAAATCCCACCAGCTGACAGGGCCAGAATCGCCAGAGGTGACAGGCTAAAAGCCCTTCCTGTGGCCTAACTCGTGTCCACACCAGAAGTGCAACCTTTGCAAAGCCCGTGGCTGGGACAAAGGAGAGACGAGAGAAACGGTGTATGCCGTCATCTTTGAGTAATGGTGCTGCAACAAAGGGGCTAACTTGAACAGACAAAAGCTGCTAATCTTTGCTGTGAGACGGGTCAGCTTGAACTTTTAAGCCAGCCGGGGGTGATACAAGTTATTGAGAAGCCATCGCACATTTACAGTGTTTTTACACTGAACTTGAAAAAGAACTCTACATGTCTTTGTCAGTTCATTTGATTTACT
The DNA here is from genome assembly GCF_008315115.2 of Sander lucioperca. NCBI lineage: Eukaryota > Metazoa > Chordata > Actinopteri > Perciformes > Percidae > Sander > Sander lucioperca. The sequence continues at coordinate 25,228,145 of NC_050183.1, forward strand.
TCAGGCTTTATTCCAATAAACCTTTGGTCATTACGATGTACTTTCTGTGACATCTACAGAGTCCCAATTCTGTCACTGAGGCAAGGGTGTAACTTTGGGTTCAACATTAGGGGGGTTGAGATCTCCACCTTTGAGCAAAATTGAAATTTTGGTCATCAAACACATAATTTTCTGCATTCTGGTGAATTTTTCTGCAACAATTTCTGCCTTTTCTGCATCAAGTTACGATGCAAATGTATTTATTTATGTAAAGGAAATTCTAATAGGTTTTTGGGGTGGGTTGCACTGGCCAGTTTTGATTATTAGGGTGAGTTGTAACCCCCCATCCCCTCTGTAAATTAGGATGGGAGGGTTTGGTATATTTGTGTCTGAGATCACTAAATGTCACTGTGTCTCCGGCTAGACAAATCAATAGTAATAACCACATGCATAGATAATAATAATCCTGTTGCTGACTTTGTGTGAGATAGCTAGATGGCAATTATATCAAACAAGCATATACTTAGAGGCAACACATGGCTGACACATATAGTTTCCTCATCACGTGCAGCTGTCATCTTGAAATGCAAGCCAAACACTTCTAAGTGGTATTTATAGTTCAGTGAGAATGTCTCCCTGTTGAGCTGTCTGATTGAATGAATAAACACACGCCTCTTCTGATGGATAAGATGAAATAAAACCTACAGTATAGGAGGACATCCTCGATGCAGCAGGTACCAACATGCCGGGCTGTGCCAAATATTGGTTATGGCACAGTGGAGCTACGAGCGCCCTGTTGTCGTCTGGCATCCCGTGTCTGTCTCCCACATTGAACTCATTCACTCCAGCTCATTCATTTTCTCAGATGTGGGAGCGACGCATTATTCCAAATGCCCTGGGATAGGCTTAAACACCGCTCAGCTTTTTCATTTTGTTCAGTCTAAAAAAAAAAAAGTCAATTTCAATCACCCACAACGACTCATTCACGTGTCTTTGGTCCTCTGCTCGGCTCAATCGAGTCTTATTTCACATCCTGAAAATGAGTTAAATGCTGCCATTTCCAGGAAAAATGAGAGGCAAAATATATCAACCAAGCAAACTGTGACTGTGTGCTCTGTGAGGCTGTTCTTAAGCAAAGCAGTGCTTTGAGCTAAATGATCACATTAGCATTCTAACATGCTCACCATGACCATGCTAATGCTAAGCATAGAGTAATGTTTATTAACGAGCAATTAGCATGTTAACATTAGCTAATTAGAAGTGCACTCGGAGAGAGCAGTACTATCGGCAAGGCCATGCCCTATCTTGCAATGTCAATGAAAGTAAATAAACAAATGTGTACCCGTGTATGATTTGGATTCAATCCAAAATGTAATGGGATCTTCCTTGGCCCTTGCTACACCCTTCCACCACTGTCCTGCTGACAGACCAAAGGTGAGGTCATTAACACAACACAAAGTACTTCTGGGGCTGATGGGAATGTCATTAGTTTTGTAGGTTTTTGGTCATTAACCAAAGTATTGAACAAATTAATATTTTGACCTGATGATAGCACTAGATAAATAGTAAGGGGATCACTGAAGTTATTACAATTCATTTTGGGGGAACATGAATGCATGTGCCACACTTCCTAACAATCCATGGAGTTGAGTTGTCAAGAAATTTCACTCAAAAACACAAATGTCAACCTCATGGTGTAAAAGTCAGTGGATCACCAAAGTCATTAAGATTTATCGTCTGGGGACCACAAATGTCTGTACAAAATTCAGTTGTTGAGCTATTTCTCAACTATAAAAAAAGAAGAAGTGGTGGACAGACTCATCGACAGACCAACATTGCCATCCCTAGAGCCATGCTGTTAGTAGGTTGTTGATATAACATGTTACTGAGTTGGAAAAATGTCTGGACCAATATCAAAGTCCTTAATCGCAATCAAAGCAGCTCTCTGGATGACTTGGAGTGAGTGTGGATTTCGAACACAACGTGAATGGCAGAGAACTAGGCCTATCAAGTGTATGAGGTGTCTAAATGGGAGCCAAGTGTGTCAGCGGATATTTTTGGACGGCAGTGCATGGTGGAGGGTCTGGGAATACAGCCATCAGTGGCAATCTGCTTGACCCATGGTTGTTATGTCTGGGTCGGAGAAAGCCCAGCTGCTTTGTGAGAGCCAGAGGGTTATGACTGCAGTCTGTTTGATCTCTTTTTGCTCTCATACCAATGATATGGTAACGACTTCTGATACATCTGGTAATGTATCCCAACCTCAATGTCACCTTCTTTTGAGTCTTAGAAGTGAAAAGAAGTCAATTATTTTGGTATTTCAATGCTGTTTTCTGTTGTTGCTCTCGGGAAACACATAATATGAGAAATGTATTAAGAAGTTTTGCAGGTTTTCCACATTCATGCTGCTCAGAGCCAGGGCCGGCCTGTGGCATAGGCAGTATAGGCAAATGCTAGGGGCGCCGGCAGTCCAAATGAGTAAAGCGCAGTTAAAGATATTCCACAATAACATAAAAAAAATAAATAAAAAAAATCGCCAAAAATGATTTAAAAAAAACCCGGCAAAAATGTCGAAAAAGCGTGGAAAAAGTTGAAAAAAGCGCCAAAAGGGTAAGAACCCCCCCCCCCAACCCCCTTCAAAAAAAGGTCCACGAAAACGCCAAAAAATGTCACAAAATAAATCGGAACAAGCAACAACATAGAAAAATATCCTACAGAAACGTTGAAAATGACAAAAACGCCACAAAAAGCGACAAAAACAGCTGAAATTTGCCTAGGGCACCAAACTGGTTAGGGCCGGCTCTGCTCTGAGCAACCCTAAGTTATGTCTTAACACACCAGTAAAACGGTAAAACAATGTTTCTTTTAGTTATTGACAAAAAAGGCAAACGTCTCTTGTACAATACATGTAATAAAATAATCACAAGCAATAAAAATAGACAACTTTATTGATTAGTTGGATCATTGTCTTCAGCCCAGAGCTCAGTAGTTGTGCATGATTTAAGGTCAGTTCACAGTCCAATCAATGCTCACGTCATTTTTAGCATAACATGCATTATCAAGCATGCCATCGTGTATTTCAACCACATCATTTTTTTCCCAAATATCCTTATTCTCCTTGATGGTAAATGGTCTAAAGCAAGCGTAAGCAGCACCACATCTTTGCATAGATAAAATCAAAAACACATTTTAACATTAGCTGTTTTGAAATCTATCTGGCGAAACAGAATATTGTGCTCTTTTTATTTCTGGACTGATAACACCAGTTTTTGTTTTTATGGTCTTGGAAATCAATTTTTTCCAAACTTGCAATGCAGAAATAACTCTTCATGTGATACTAAACATAAGGGGGTTAAAGAAAAATTAACAGTCAGACAGCGCTTGCATTAAAGATGGAGCACATTTTCAAGTAGATTATCCATATTTCATACACATCCAGTGTCAACATTCTTCAGTGTCCTTATGGCCCCGTGTGCCAGTGCTACAGGGTGACAACAGACAATCCAATCTTGTGAGAAGGCTGGAAATCTGTAGCTAAAAAAAACCATATCTAACATAAGGTACAACCTTGCAAATGTGCTTTTTTTTGTTTGTTTAAACTTTAAGTGGAAAAAGTAATCAGATTCAGAAACTAATCTGTAGCACCACTACTTGCTTTAGACCACATGGGAATGCACATGAAATGCACTGTATACATAGACTGAGAAAAACAGAGAGCACTTTAGTTCCCGTCATTAACACAGAGCATGTAACATACAGGAAACATGTATCTGAGGCACTGCAATACGTGCACAAACTGTTAGCTGTATTGTAAGCAAAGTAAGATACATGGGAGAGACCTGACAGTAAATCAAAAGCGAGAAAAAATAAGTTAGAATGTCATGTGCATATCATACAGTGATAAAAAAATGGTTTAATCCTCGAAGACGTCATTAAAAGTAAGAGTAACATTTGCATGTGGGACTAGAGCTGTTCATCAAAAGAAATCCAAGAGTCTGATCCCTGTTTGTCCCCATCGTCAACCCTTCAACTGTATTTTGTATTCATATCAGCTCAACATTCATGTTTTATAGTGACGCTATTGTATTTCTGTGACACATACACACACACACACACACACACACACACACACACACACACACACACAGGTAACGTGACTTTAACCAGACTCCAGGACCAGTCACGTTGGGGCCAGGGGCCGCAGGAGCTCCAGCTGGGACTCCAGAGTGACCCTCTCCTGGTGAACCACCTGCAGCCAACCAAAGACAAACATGACCTTTGATCATGGCACTCTGAACAAGATACCTCAGGCAGTAATTACATTATTGCTTTTGTTTGCCATGGTAATGATGGTCTAGAACAGAGGGTGAGCAACCTTAGGCACACGTGCCACCATTGGCACCCGGTAGCTGAACCAATGGCACACTAGTAAATGTGCAAGAGAGTTTTTTTTGGAAATGTTCCAATCTGCATGCCAAATGACCTCTTTCACAGCCATTGGCAGGAGCACGGTCTGTTATTTACGGTAGTTTGATTGACTTTTTTCCCATCCGCATTCCGCGAAGACCCGCCCTACTCTGTCTCTGATTGGCTAGTACTCGTTGCCTTCTTCACAGGATGCGGTGGGCTTGGTAGATGATGGCAGGCTTAATGTTGATATGACACGCTGATTAACAAAAACATTTTAAAATGGAACTTCATATAAATAAAAGGTTGCCGACCCCTGGTCCAGAACAAGTTGAATACCCTAAAGTGGCCCCTAATGTTTATTACACCTCCAAATATGAAACTGTTGGACAGAATGGACATACAAAGATCCCCCTATTCTTGGAGTTAAAAAAAAAAAAAAAGCTCTAAAAATGTAAAGAAATTGTCCTGAGGGTGGCACTAGAGAAAAAAAAAAAGACAAAGTCAATTTTAGGACTGCCCCCTCTTAGTCGATTAATCGCTTAATTTGGTCTTAGTTGACTAAGATTTCTTGAGTCGATCAGTCATTTTTTTTAAATGCTTTATTCCTTATTTTCAAGAAATTTCGAGACACATCTCTCATAAACACAAGATTTAAAGTGGTGCTTTTACATAAATCTTTTTGGAGAAACTCAGTTTGACAGATCTGTCGATTAAAACAACTAATTGATTAGTTGACCAAATCGCATGAGTGTTAGTCGACTCGAGAGTGTCTTTAGTCGAGGACAGCCCTTATCAATTCAGTCAGCCAACTCATGTGAATGTAGACTATGTGCAGTGTTGATATTTGGCATCTGTTTTGAACTCGTCACTCACCCACAAGAGAGCACAGCACAGCAGGGAGTGACCATAATAACGTCATCCTTTGGGGAACGAACACTCAGTGGGAAGAGTCTGCCATGTGAGTGTAACGACAGACTCAAGATTGGCTGCCTGTCTGCCATGGTAACAACTGTCAACACCAAGATTAATCCCCCTAACGTGGTCCATAATGTTCACCCCAAAATATGAAAGTGTTGGACAGAATGAACGGTGCACAAAGATCCCCAGACCTTCTGGGGTTTTACCAGTGAGAGGGCTAACTGAGGTCCACCAGGTCAATTCAATCAGTCATCTCACATTGAATGGATTATTGTGAGAATGCAGAATATGTACAGCGTTGATATTTGCTGTCTAGGTTCTGACCCTGTCACTCCCCCAAAGAAAGCACCAAGATCTGCACAGCAGGGAGTGGGGAATGAAAATACTAACTCCCCCCCTAACCCTTGTAGACTCAGGCTACATCCACACTACTACAATTTTGTTTAAACATGAACATCTTCTGAAACGCTTACGCCACTCTTCCAGACTACTCCGGCGTTTCCCAGCCCCTAAAACAGAGACGTGGAAACACTGCTGACCCTGTTTTGATGTAAAAAAACAACAACTCCGGGGTTGCTTTGTAGTCTGGACGGACAGAAACGGAGACCTTTGGAAACGATGATGCACCCCAGTCAGTCTTATCGGTTAGGTAGGATTACATACCTTTCAGCAACAGTTCCACCTCGTCGTCGGTCCAAACAAATAAATCCCTGGTCTTATTTTAAGCCACTGTTCTTTCTCCAAAGTATTTTCAACTTATACATCCATGATTTTCAACTACAGAGTAAAGTTAGACAATCTGCTTCCTGTTCACACCATGCGCATGCCCAGTGTATGCGAATGGTCATGTGACATGCGTCGTCAGACCTGTTTAAATTGATGGAGATTAGTTCTTCTACGGAGCTATATGCTTGTGTGAAAGGAGATCGTTTTTGTTTGAAAACCCATCCATCTTCGTCCGCTTATCCGGTATCGGGTCGCGGGGGTAGCAGCTCCAGCAGGGGACCCCAAACTTCCCTTTCCCGAGCCACATTAACCAGCTCCGACTGGGGGATCCCGAGGCGTTCCCAGGCCAGGTTGGAGATATAATCCCTCCTCGGGGTCTTCCCCGAGGCCTCCTCCCAGCTGGACGTGCCTGGAACACCTCCCTAGGGAGGCGCCCAGGGGGCATCCTTACCAGATGCCCGAACCACCTCAACTGGCTCCTTTCGACGCGAAGGAGCTCCGAGCTCCTCACGGATGACTGAGCTTCTCACCCTATCTCTAAGGGAGACGCCAGCCACCCTCCTGAGGAAACCCATTTCGGCCGCTTGTACCCTGGATCTTGTTCTTTCGGTCATGACCCAGCCTTCATGACCATAGGTGAGGGTAGGAACGAAAACTGACCAGTAGATTGAGAGCTTTGCCTTCTGGCTCAGCTCTCTTTTCGTCACAATGGTGCGATAAATTGAATGTAATACCGCACCCGCTGCGCCGATTCTCCGACCAATCTCCCGCTCCATTGTCCCCTCACTCGCGAACAAGACCCCAAGGTACTTGAACTCCTTCACTTGGGGTAAGGACTCATTCCCTACCTGGAGAAGACACTCCATCGGTTTCCTGCTGAGAACCATGGCCTCCGATTTAGAGGTGCTGATCCTCATCCCAGCCGCTTCACACTCGGCTGCGAACCGATCCAGTGAGTGTTGGAGGTCATAGGCCGATGATGCCATCAGGACCACATCATCCGCAAAAAGCAGCGATGAGATCCCCAGCTCACCAAACTGCAACCCCTCTCCACCCCGACTATGCCTCAATATCCTGTCCATAAATACTATAAACAGGATTGGTGACAAAGCGCAGCCCTGGCGGAGGCCAACCCTCACCTGAAACGAGTCCGACTTACTGCCGAGAACCCGGACACAGCTCTCGCTTTGGTCGTACAGAGATTGGATGGCCCTGAGAAGGGACCCCCTCACCCCATACTCCCGCAGCACCTCCCACAGTATCTCCTGGGGGACCCGGTCATACGCCTTCTCCAGATCCACAAAGCACATGTAGACCGGTTGGGCATACTCCCAGGCTCCCTCCAGGATCCTTGCAAGAGTAAAGATCTGGTCCGTTGTTCCACGACCAGGACGGAATCCGCATTGTTCCTCTTCAACCTGAGGTTCGACTATCGACCGAACCCTCCTTTCCAGCACCTTGGAGTAGACTTTACCGGGGAGGCTGAGAAGTGTGATACCCCTGTAATTGGCACACACCCTCTGGTCCCCCTTTTTGAAAAGGGGAACCACCACCCCGGTCTGCCACTCCTTAGGCACCGTCCCCGACTTCCACGCAATGTTGAAGAGGCGTGTCAACCAAGACAACCCCTCCACACCCAGAGCTTTAAGCATTTCTGGACGGATCTCATCAATCCCTGGGGCTTTGCCACTGTGTTTGTTGTTTAACTACCTCAGCAACTTCCACCAGGGAAATTGACGACAATCCCCCATCATCCTCCAGCTCTGCCTCTACCATAGAGGGCGTATTAGTCGGATTTAGGAGTTCCTCAAAGTGCTCCTTCCACTGCCCTATTACCTCCTCAGTTGAGGTCAACAGCGTCCCATCCTTACTGTACACAGCTTGGATGGTTCCCCGCTTCCCCCTCCTGAGGTGGCGAACAGTTTTCCAGAAGCACCTTGGTGCCGACCGAAAGTCCTTCTCCATGTCTTCTCCGAACTTTTCCCACACCCGCTGCTTTGCCTCTTTCACGGCAGAGGCTGCAGCCCTTCGGGCCCTTCGGTACCTTGCAACTGCCTCCAGAGTCCTCTGGGATAACATATCCCGGAAAGACTCCTTCTTCAGTCGGACGGCTTCCCTGACCACCGGTGTCCACCATGGTGTTCGTGGGTTACCGCCCCTTGAGGCACCTAAGACCCTAAGACCACAGCTCCCCGCCGCAGCTTCAGCAATGGAAACTTTGAACATTGTCCACTCGGGTTCAATGCCCCCAGCCTCCATAGGGATGCATGAAAAGCTCCGCCAGAGGTGTGCGTTGAAAGTCTGTTTGGCCTCCTCCAGACGTTCCCAATTCACCCGCACTACCTGTTTGGGTTTACCAGGTCTGTCCAGAGTCTTCCCCCACCCTCTGACCCAACTCACCACCAGATGGTGATCAGTTGACAGCTCTGCCCCTCTCTTCACCCGAGTGTCCAAAACATACGGCCTCAGATCAGATGAAACGATTATAAAATCGATCATTGACCTTTGGCCTAGGGTGCTCTGGTACCAAGTACACTTATGAGCATCCCTATGTTCGAACATGGTGTTCGTTATAGACAATCCATGACTAGCACAGAAGTCCAACAACAAACAACCACTCTGGTTTAGATCAGGGAGGCCGTTCCTCCCAATCACGCCTCTCCATGTGTCTCCATCATTGCCCACGTGCGCGTTGAAGTCCCCCAGCAGAACTATGGAGTCCCCCACTGGAGCCCCATACAGGACTTCATTCAAGGTCTCCAAGAAGGCCGAATACTCCGAACTCTTGTTTGGTGCATACGCACAAACAACAGTCAGAGTTCCCCCCCCCACAACCCGCAGGCGTAGGGAGGCGACCCTCTCGTCCACCGGGGTAAACTCCAACGTAGCGGCGCTCAGCCGGGGACTTGTGAGTATCCCCACACCCGCCCGGCGCCTCACACCCTGGGCAACTCCGGAGAAGAAAAGAGTCCAACCCCTATCCAGGAGTATGGTTCCAGAACCGAGACTGTGCGTAGATGTAAGCCCCACCAGATCCAACTGGTAGCGCTCCACCTCCCGCACAAGTTCCGGCTCCTTCCCCCACAGAGAGGTGACGTTCCACGTCCCCAGAGCCAGCGTCTGCTGCCCGGGTCTGGTCCGTCGAGGCCCCTGACCTTCACTGCCACCCATGTGGCAGCGCACCCGACCCCAGCGGTTCCTCCCACAGGTGGTGGGCCCATGGGTTGGAGAGAGAGGTGCCACGTAGCTTTTTCGGGCTGTGCCCGGCCGGGCTCCGTGGCAAACCCGGCCACCAGGCGCTCGCTGACAGGCCCTCCATCTGGGCCTGGCTCCAGACGGGGGCTCCGGGCTTCCTCCGGGCAGGGTCACATCATCTCTACCTCGTTTTTTCATAGGGTTTTTGAACCATTCTTTGTCTGGCCCCTCACCTGAGACCACTTTGCCTTGGGAGACCCTACCAGGAGCACAAAGCTCCAGACAACACAGCCCTCAGGTTCATAGGGACACACAAACCTCTCCACCACGATAAGGTGATGGTTCCCGGAGAGGCTTTTTGAAAACGCCGTATCAAAATGGAAATGTGAGTGCAGCAGCAGACTCAAGTTGACTGCCTTCACTAGCTCACAAGCTTTGTTTCATTATTTGTTATGCTTGCCATGAGAACTATGGTCGATAACAAGATGAATCCCCTGAAAAGTTCCCTAATGTTCATTACACGCCAAAACAGCATAGAAAAATGATTCTATCCTCAGTGGTTCCCAGCCTTCATGAATTGAAGAGTGTGGTATTGGATTTAGCTAAATGTGATTTTTGTCTGATTGTGGTTTTTCGTAGATAGTTTCCTATGAGTTTTGGAGGTCTGAGGGGGTGAAAGTAGGGCTGGGTATCGGTTCTTAATACCTTTACGGTATCAACCGAAATAACCCAGTACCAAGTAGTATCGAAACTTCTCCAGTCAAACGAAAGAAACTGCATTCTATTTTTTTTAACCCAGATCTAGAACACAATGTCTATTTGTAGAGTTTTTTTAGAGTGTGATTGGCCCACTACCGCAGCAGCTACAACCCATACAGTCTGTGGTGTGGTGAAGGAGAGCGCATTTTAACACTTTCAAAAATGAATAAGTGTAAAAATCTTTTGGATGGGAAGGAGGTGGTGGCATTTAACACAGCTGAACGCTTCCAGTGACATCATGGGTATGCAATGAAAGAGGAAAAAAAGAAGGTATTGTCAGTATTGGTATCACTTTACTGGGTACTGGTATTGTAATTTTATAAACAAGTCCTCTTTAATCATCTTGTGACCCCTTCGATTTATTTTGGGACCCCTTGGGGGTCACAACCCCCAGGTTGGGAAACACTGGAATACAATAAAACATCATAAGGTCACTAATCAATAGAGTTTAGCAAAATTCCTGGCAATCGATCATTACATCAGGATGTATCTTACATGATAATATGACATTTTGGCATGAAGGCAGCCTAAAAAGAGTGGGTCACACTTTACTTGAAGGTATCTACATAAGAGTGACATGACACTGTCATGAACGTGTCATAAACATTATCAACAAGTCATAAACGTTTATGACATAACGCTTCGGTCAGTAAGTGTCATTCGGTTTTTGTCATGACAAGTTAGGGTTAGGGTTAGGGTTAGAGTTCATGTGACATGACAGTGTCATGTGTTCATGACAGTGTCATGTCACTCTTATGTAGATACCTTCAAGTAAAGTGTTACCAAAGAGTGGAATGTCTAAAATGAAAAGTGTTTAGTAAACGCTCTTCTTCAGAAGCGAAAGTAGATATAAGGTTGGATTAAAGGGCAAAAAAGACAGCTTTTGATCCGTGGCACTTTCATTAAGATCTTTTTTGAACTATGTCTTTATTTCAGCCGTCACTTCAATTTTAGAGAAAAGTCAAGGAAGAGCTGCTCCTTTCCATCTGGCCTCCTTTCTTTCCTCACACACCCTGTTGTAGTTGGATGCCTGAGCAGCCCAGGCTCTATTTTCAAGAAGACAGTTGTGAATGCCAATGGCTGTTTGGTATTTCAACAAGGCTGGAGTCTATATAAAGACACATATGCCTTTCTCTGCAACATTCCGCAGATGTTTTGAGGAGCTAGCAGAATTAGAGAGAATAAATGACATCCTAGATTACCAAGTACTAATAGAAGACAAATATCATTATAAAAGCTTACAAAATGCCTAATTTATTCTTTATTCTCTGTTGTATTAAGGCTATAGAAAGCGCTGCATGGGAGCGTGTGGGTTTCACTACTGGATCATTTGTCATCATGCAGCATGTGTTCCAAATGTGAGTGCGTGTGCCACAGGCAAATCTCCAATGCAAACAGCTCAGTCAGTGCCATTAGTTCAGCTATAACTGATGGGTAGGGGGGAGCGGACTGTTGAGCTCAGAGCTTTTCATCACGTCGGACCAACGGGAGCATTTTGTTTTGTCGCACTCATTTGAGAATGCGTAGAATTCAACTCCTGACACACAATCGAAATCTATAGAAACACGAACGCTACCGTGATCTCGTGCTTGTGGTGAAAATGTAGAGTGTAAGTCCTTGTCCTTCGATTTAGCCCTTTTTTACATTTCACAAGTGTCCCAGAGGAGGTGACAACGGTGGAAGCAGTATTCAGATCCCATACTTTAGTAAAAGTAGTAATACCACACTGTAAAAAATACTCTGTTACAAGTAAAAGTCCTGCATTGAAAATGTTGCTTAAGTAAATGTATGTAAGTATCATCAGGAAAATGTACTGTATTAGAAGTAAAAGTACTCAATGCAGAAAAATCCTCACATTTTAAAAACTGGAAATGCCCAAAACAGTTCTGTGCATCAACTAAGTGATTATTTCAGCTGGACTTGTAGGCAGTTGTATTGTTGGGTAGTTTCATTTATGATAAAACATCAGATTTTATAAACTACATGTGTTTTGTGTGCAACAATCTTAATGTGTAAAGTAACTAAAGCTGTAACAGATGAATGTAGTGGAGTAAAAAGTACAATATTTCTCTCTGAAATGTAGCGGAGTAGAAGTAGAAAGTGGCATGAAAAGAAAAGACTAGCTTTACAAGTAGCTTTACATTTGTACTTAAGTACAGTACTTGAGTAAATGTACTTAGTTACATTCCACTACTGGGAGGCAGATGGCAGGGAACGTCAGAAAGTCACCGTGGCCAGCCACTAATGTGGACCACACCTGCTGACATAGACAAGCACACCTCCCTCAGCAGAATACTGTACACACACTGGTATGGCTGCATATGCAAGTGTGTTGTACTTAAAGAAAACAGAAGAAGGGCTGACCTTGAGTTGCTGTTGGAGCTCGCTATTGAGGCGTGTCAACACCGCGTTGGTTTCCTTGTTTTTACGGATTGCCATCTGGATCTCCCTCTTCTGTTTGGACAGCAGCCTGAAAGAGAAATGTATCCACTTTTATCTAGGGCTGGGTACCCAATGCAATACTTTTTAGGCACTAACCGAATGGCCTCCTTAGTATCGAGTATTATTTCAATACCTAAGGAGTAAATCTCATCAGCGTCAGTGAGCCAATAAGCATGCAGCATGCTTTTATCAAGATCTAACAATGCTTGTGATTGGCTGTCTAACGTTACACGTCGTAGAGACAGGCAGGAAAAACTCTACGTTACACAGAGACAGACTCATGTAGTAGGAGCTGAGAAATAAATAAAAAGATTTGTGCTGTAATGTTGTAATTTATTTTTGTTAAAATGGATTTAATAAAATTGGTATCGAAAAAAGTATCGTTCAGTAACCGGTATCAAAGTCCTGGTATTGGTATCAGTACTGGTATCGAAAAGTTTTGAACGATACCCAGCCCTACCTTTATCAGGGTTTAAATTTGTTTTCCTAGATAACTAAAAGTAGTATAACACAGTTGACTTTGTTCAGAGCCCAACTTCAGGAAACACATAAATAAACATATACTAAATTCCTGAGCTATCATGTTAATTGGCTCTAAACACGGTTTGGAGATGGGATTAAATGCCTTAATCAGGGGTCTTCAATGTGTTTTAGACCAAGGACCCCTAAACTGAAAGAGAGATGGAGCAGGGACCCCCTACTACATATGTTGTATAAAATTAAGTTGCATATTAAACTGGGCCTACAATAAGGTGTAGGGCGGCCTAAACCCTTTATACATACCTTTTCATTAATGTTCTCCCCCTCCCCCCCCAAATAGGCTCATTTATATTTGCTAATAATATGTTGGATTCATGTTAAGACATTATAAATTTTGTAAAACTTAAAAAAAATTTTTGGCAGCCCCCCTATAGTAACTCTGAGGACACCCTAGGGGTCCGGGACCCCGTGTTGATGATCTCTGCCTTAAAGCGTAACTCTCGCCAAAATGCAACCTAGGGTCTTTTTGTGAATGTACCTGAGTCAAACTTTTGTTTAAAAGCATATTTAGGACGGAAACGCCACTTTTAAGATTTACTGTATTCTCATTTTTCGGTCAAATGGCCTTTTGAATGGGAGTGCTAGGGGCACTACTATGATCGCATCAAAATCACTATTTTTAAAACACTAAGAAGGCTCGACACAACATGAGACTTTGCTCCAAGTATCACCAGGGGCTCTACACATGAACTCCAGCATTGAGAACATTGTTTGTGTACACAGTTTACTAAAGAGAAAGGTTTTCAACAACTCACTGTAGCTGTTGGATTTCCGCTCGCCGCCATCTTGCCAATCAAAAAGAGTCAATCTCCGAATGCAACGTAACAGGGAAGAGAGTAAAGATGGAAAGCTCCTAAAGCTTAGTTCCATATAAATGCACGGATAATTTGTTGTTTTGTCGTTAGTGAAAAACAATATTGAGCTTGTAGTTGAAAAAGGAGCCTCATATAAGAATGACATTTCCTCCTATGGAGTCCGTTCATTTGGAGATTGACTATTTTTGACTGGCAAGATGGCTGCGACCGGAAAAACCAACTGCTAACATGAGTTGCTCAAAACCTTTCTTTTTAGTAAACTCTGGGTACACAAACAATGTTCTCAATGCTGGAGTTCATGTGTAGAGCCCCTGGTGATACTTGGAGCAAAGTTTCATGTTGTGTCGAGCCTTCTTAGTGTTTTAAAAATAGTGATTTTGATGCGATCATAGTAGTGCCCCTAGCACTCCCATTCAAAAGGCCATTTGACCGAAAAATGAGAATACTGTAAATCTGAAAAGTGACGTTTCCGTCCTAAATATGCTTTTAAATGAAAGTTTGACTCGGGTACATTCACAAAAAGACCCTAGGTTGCATTTTGGCGAGAGTTATGCTTTAAGTTAAAGTGAACGAAACAATGGGTTGCTGCACTCAAAGACACGACACCAAAACAAATCTGATCAAAAGGGGTTTAACATCAATCAACCAGCCGTTCCAACAGCTAGCAGTCCCCTCTGTTATTAATGGTCACCTTTACTACACTGACAGACACGTTCAATGAGCCGTCTGGTCAATGAGGAGACAGGAGCACGTCTGTTAGAGTCATTACGGTGAGTTAGAGTGTTCCTTAAAGTCTGTTGAATTCCTCTTCCTGGATGAGTTACAGGGGTTAAAAATCACCTTTGAAAAAGTTCTTAAACCTGCAGTAACTGATTTTTGTTAGCCACTAGGGGGCAGCAAAACGCTGTGAACACAACACTGACACATTCTCACCTTATAAAGTTGATATGGCTATAATTCTTTTTAAAAGATTTTTTTGGGGGGCTTTTCCTTTTTATTAGATCACACACCCTTCCATTAGACACAAACACTTCCTTAAATTCAACTCACTTGTGCCTTTTGGACATTTTAGACATTTTTTTTTTTTTGGACTTCCAAACTTCTACTTGTAACTGCTTTACATAATTGTATATCTTTTACATCCTGGTTGTCCTGATGTGTTTATCAAACACTTTTTCCAATTCGGAAAGTTTTATTGTCCTTCTATGTTCTTATGTCTGTGTTGTTTTTGGTTTATTCTAGTTTTTGCTTTGCCTTTCCTTGTCTTTGTGGCTGACTCAATGTCATTGTACATGAGGCCGCCCCTCAATGATCTCGAGTATAAATAAAGGATGAATGAATAAAAAAGACAGTATAGACAGACAGGAATGGGGGGAGAGAGAGGGGATGACATGCAGCAAAGGGCCGTGGGTCGGTTTCAAACCCCGGCCTGCTGCTGGTGAGCTGGAGTTCGCCGCCGATATGACTATAATACTTAATAATAAAAAATGTAGATTAGAGCAGTTTTCTCTCTTGACTCACATACCTTTTATTTTTTGGACAATTCTACTCAATAAAAATCAAATTCCATCAGATTTAGTTAAAAAGTAAATACGTGTGTATTTTAGGATAACAGAGTCGAATGTTTAACTGACTTGTGAGCAGGTTTGGTGGGGGTAGGGAACGGCATGGCAGGTGGGGGTACCGTCTCCAGGTTCTGGTTCTCTGGGTGGTATTTCCTGCGGAGCGGCTTCTGCGGTGCCTGACTGTGACAAACTCCAATCCCGTCCTGAAGGAAAGTTTCAGGCATAAAAGTTAACCTTCTCACCCCGACAGAGACAGACACTCTTACAGGACTATGGAAGCAGTTGAGACCTGTTTTGATGCATTTGCCAGGTCTTCGGTACTTGGACCAAATCTGGAGCGTGGACCCTGTTCCTCAGACTTCACACTGCTCTCCTCCTGCAACAAAGAAGAAAGCATGAGTAACATTAAACAGCACAAAAAGATTTGCAAGGACATGGACCCCATAAGCGTTTACGACAAAATATATTTTCCCTGTGTTGATGTCAGGATGAGGTGAAATAATAGGAGGGAAGGATGAAATGTGTCGTCCCTGACCCGGGATAAATCAGCACCTTCCCTGCAGGGACCGCGATCTAGCGCTCTCCTGCCGCGCCTTTTTCTGTCTGCTCTGGGGCAGCCATGATGGATTAACGTGCTTTTATTGCATCTTCTTGCTGCATTTCAGCCATTATTCTCTTCTAGACTTAATGTATAAAGTATCCCCACCTGCTTTCATTCAGCAGAGAGGTCAACAGTGCAAGCGTGCGAAGACAGGCCCCACACATGAAGGTTCAATTCTTCATTTTAGCTCATAGCAAGATTACTTGTTAATAGGCCTGTGCGGTTAATCACATTTTTATCGTGATTTCGGCTCCTAAGGATCACAAAAACACTGTAATCGAGAAAAAGATTATTTTGCAAATTACGTTTTGCAAGTAAACTCTTACTTTGTCTTGTGTTCTGATTGACATGTGTACTTTTGCACCTGCTGAAGGCCAAACTCACTCAGCCAACATTTGAAAATATGTTTTATATTATTTATTTTAAGGAGAATTCAAAAAGTTCAACGGGAAAAGTATTAAGGGTAGTTTCACAGTTCACAGTTTTCACTGTTGATTTGTTTAACTGTTTCACTGTTTTTTTTAAGTTCAGTAAATGCAGCATCTTTCCAAAAGTCAATGAGCTATTGTGTTAAATAATCGTGATTTCAATAAAGACCAAAATAATTATGATTGTGATTTTTTCCACAATCGAGCAGCCCTAAAGTTGAAGGCATTTCTTACTAGGCAGCACCCTCTGTACTTTTTCTGCACTACGTCATTTCCCATCTGTTAATGTTGGATTTAGTGAATTTGATCCACTAATTTCTATGGGCTGCTGTCTCCACTGCGGTGGCAGTTGAAATGCCTGGGCTTTCCTGATGGTTTAAACAGGCTAATGCCGCTGCTCTAAACTGCACCCAAGAAAGCTAAAAATCCCTTTTGCTGACCAACGCAACTGACATGCAGCAGACAGAAATAATGACCCTGAGATTCACTGCACCACTGGATGGGAAACACAACCACAGCATGGAAACATTTAAAAAAGGTGGTGTAGTAGTTATTATAACAGCAATAAACCACAGGAGCTCCAGCAGCAGTGTGTGTGGTCACATCAGCCACAGGTCACGGCTGTTTCACTCCAGCAATGTGAGGGCTGAAGAAATACTGTCACGGTCACACAGACCATCTTCAAACATGGCCTAGTTGATATCAACAATGTTTTTTCATTTATGGGATTGCTGTGGTGCCGCCGGAAATTCCGCCGGATGCCCCTCATTTTCGGCCAGATATCCGTCCCCTTCCTCTTTCTTTGTGTTCTAAACTCTGGTGGTTAACTGCTCCTCAGATCTCTGCAGGGTAAGAGGTGAATTATACTGGCCGTTCCCAACCTGGCGCGCGCCATCATGACGTCAAAATGACGTAGATCTTCCCGACGCGCCCAGATTTATAGACAAAGAGCATGACCGAGCTCCTGGGCAACGTGATGCCAGGACTCTCAGAGTGACTGCAAGTCTCTCTTGTAAACTTACTGGGTTAAGAGGAGTTCTTTTATGGTGAATGAAAGGCTTGATCCGACCAAGTAGGTCATCCAATCAAATCGAAGCATTGACGTCAATGCTGCTGCCAGTTTTGCCGTTATTTATCTTTTTCTTCTTCTTCTAGTCCGTAGAAAGAGCAAAGTCGGTAGTCTTTCCTCATTAGCGCCACCTCTGTTCAGGAGAAGACTGCAACTAGTGTCGCGACCACCAGCGCGGGTATAAATAGTTAGACCTTCCTCCCCAGCGCTGCGGAGGAAGGTCTGGCAATGCGAGACTACACCTGGCCTCATTTAACTGAGGAAAATAAAAGCAAACCAAACCAGGTGAAATAAAGTTAGAGATACGTTACTAAAGCTCCCTGTGGCACAACGAGTGTAGCCAGTGAACACAACAGGAGGAAGAGCGGAGTGATGACTTTGACAACCTGAGTCTCTGTCTGAGTGTGTTCACTTGTCAATGTCTCCATTCTCTGGAGGAGACGGTGGGCCTTGGTGAGCATGGATGGTAGTTGGACTGACAGATACTGTAATGTGCATTCTGCTCTGCTGCGCTTTGGGGAAAACCCCCCCAAAGATTTGGCATTTAGGTCATGACTGCAGTAGCATCGTTACTGGCTGTCGGCCCGGTGTCTCAGCAACTGGCCTGCTGTGGTCACTGGAAAAGTTTGTAATTTGGAAAAGTGAGGTGAAGTGGAATCAAGCCAAGTCAAGTAAAACTAAGTGTAGCAAAGTGAAGCGAAGTTAAAGGAGACATATCATGCTCATGTTCAGGTTCATACTTGTATTTTGGGGTTCTTCTAGAACATGTTTACATGCTTTAATGTTCAAAAAAGATATTATTTTTCTCATACTGTCTGTCTAAATATACCTGTATTTACCCTCTGTCTGAAACGCTCCGTTTTAGCGCCTGTCTCTTTAAGCCTCCCTCCCATAAAGCCCAGTCTGCTCTTATTGGCTTGCGAGAAAAATATGGCACACCTTTTCAAAGTTAGTTCCATGGATGTATTATTATTAGACCTGGATGCAACGTTAATGGCGGAGCCCTGTTCATTTCTATGAGAGAGTTGCTCAGTGGCGCATCTGCCAAAAAAGAGATACCCAGATGGGGGGGCGCGATAGGTGGGCCAACCTGGAATCTTCCCTTTATGAAGTCATAAGGGGAAAGGTTACCTCCCCTTTCTCTGCTTTGCCCGCCCAGAGAATTTGGCCCGCCCATGAGAGAGAGAGAGACATCATGGCTTGCAAACAAGCAAAGGATGGAAGTTGGTCAAGGCCACACCCCCACCCTCCACCTTGCCCCCCCTCTCTCCTCCTCAATAGCATTTAAAGCTACAGACACAAAAACGGCACATCCTAAGGAAAGCTCATTGTGGGACTGGCTCTAGTGGCTGTAATTCTGCACCAAGGCTGAATTTCAGGAAAGAGACTTCAGATACAGTATTAGGGGACCACTAAGGTCTATATAAAAGAGACTTCAGATACAGTATTAGGGGACCACTAAGGTCTATATAAAAGAGACTTCAGATACAGTATTAGGGGACCAATAAGGCCTATATAAAAGAGACTTCAGATACAGTATTAGGGGACCAATAAGGCCTATATAAAAGATACTTCAGATACAGTATTAGGGGACCACTAAGGTCTATATAAAAGAGACTTCAGATACAGTATTAGGGGACCACTAAGGTCTATATAAAAGAGACTTCAGATACAGTATTAGGGGACCACTAAGGCCTATATAAAAGAGACTTCAGATACAGTATTAGGGGACCACTAAGGTCTATATAAAAGAGACTTCAGATACAGTATTAAGGGACCACTAAGGCCTATATAAAAGAGACTTCAGATACAGTATTAGGGGACCACTAAGACCTATATAAAAGAGACTTCAGATACAGTATTAGGGGACCACTAAGGTCTATATAAAAGAGACTTCAGATACAGTATTAGGGGACCACTAAGACCTATATAAAAGAGACTTCAGATACAGTATTAGGGGACCACTAAGGCCTATATAAAAGAGACTTCAGATACAGTATTAGGGGGCCACTAAGGTCTATATAAGAGACTTCAGATACAGTATTAGTGGACCACTAAGGTCTATATAAAAGAGACTTCAGATACAGTATTAGTGGACCACTAAGGTCTATATAAAAGAGACTTCAGATACAGTATTAGGGGACCACTAAGGTCTATATAAAACAGACTTCAGATACAGTATTAGGGGACCACTAAGGTCTATATAAAAGAGACTTCAGATACAGTATTAGGGGACCACTAAGGTCTATATAAAAGAGACTTCAGATACAGTATTAGGGGACCACTAAGGTCTATAT
The DNA here is from genome assembly GCF_008315115.2 of Sander lucioperca. Lineage (NCBI taxonomy): Eukaryota > Metazoa > Chordata > Actinopteri > Perciformes > Percidae > Sander > Sander lucioperca. Next base: position 25,247,889 of record NC_050183.1, read on the forward strand.
AAAAGAGACTTCAGATACAGTATTAGGGGACCACTAAGGCCTATATAAAAGAGACTTCAGATACAGTATTAGGGGACCACTAAGGTCTATATAAAAGAGACTTCAGATACAGTATTAGGGGACCACTAAGGCCTATATAAAAGATACTTCAGATACAGTATTAGGGGACACTAAGGCCTATATAAAAGAGACTTCAGATACAGTATTATGGGACCACTAAGGTCTATATAAAAGAGACTTCAGATACAGTATTAGGGGACCACTAAGGCCTATATAAAAGAGACTTCAGATACAGTATTAGGGGACCACTAAGGTCTATATAAAAGAGACTTCAGATACAGTATTAGAGGACCACTAAGGTCTATATAAAAGAGACTTCAGATACAGTATTAGAGGACCACTAAGGCCTATATAAAAGAGACTTCAGATACAGTATTAGGGGACCACTAAGGTCTATATAAAAGAGACTTCAGATACAGTATTAGGGGACCACTAAGGTCTATATAAAAGCATCCAAAAAGCAGCATGTCATCGAAACTTTAAGTCAAGTGAAGATAAGTGAAGAAAAAGGAAGGTAAGTGAAGTGAGGCGAAGAGAAGTTAAGTGACTGTGAACCAAAGAGACATGAGGTAAAGTGAGGTGAAGACAAATTAAATGGAGTAGAGCACAGAGTAAGTAAAGTAAATGTCAGTAGTGTGGAAAATTAAAGTTTAAGAAAGTGAAGTAAAGTGACATAAAGCAAAGTAAAGCAAAGTAAAGCAAACAAAGTTAGGTTAAGTGAAGTCAAGTGAAGTTAGTTTAACTTAATAAGTCAAAAAAGATACTTCTTGGTCGTTTTCTTTCAGAAATAGAATGAAATGAACATAGAATGAAAAGTATATGTATGTATATATATATATATATATATATATATATATATATATATATCTGCAAGCTGTTTTTTCCATTCACCATAACTGCAAACGATGGTATCAAATATTCACCCCTAACTTCAGGTTGACATGAATTATGTCAGGGAAGCTATTTTTAACTATGCCTATAGTTCACTCATGTCTCACTGAGGGGTTTGGGCTGGTATGAGTTTCAGTTTGTCTTACTAAGTGGAAAACATATACATCCAGGCGATAGGCACCTTTGGGATGGCCCAGTGTTTTTGGTTTTAATTAAGACTAAGCATAAAAATTAACTAAACATCCTGTGAGACGACTGAGGAATGGTGATGCTGCACAGGCAACAATAATGGAGAGGAGTTCAAGACATAAGAGCAGAAAGAGTAGTGAGAGGGCATGTCTGCTGGATTCAATAAAGACAGACCATGAGTGACTAAAAAGACAGCGTAATGAAGTCAAACTCAGTCATGGAGGATTATATGACAGCCAAGATAAGAGAGGAAGCATTAGGCCAGTCAGGGAGATGCAGCGCCCTTTGACTTTAAAACTACATCTGATTTGTCAAATAGGAGTCAGATGGGTGGATGTCATAAACACAGAAAGCCTTCAGGCAGTCTCCCAGGAGGATGTTCAAATAAATACAAATAAGAGCTTTATAAACACAGCTTTTAAACTGATTGATTCGATATGGAACATTCGTAAAGAGGAACTCATAGTGCGTTCCATTTGTACTGGATGGATGCTCCGTGCATCAACAGTAGTGAAAGCTGTAGTAACATACAGTTAGAAGCACTTATTCCTATTTGTGTCTCACTAAATCAGTCATATACACAGTCCTGTCCAACTTCTATCAGTGGACATGTTACGCAAAAAAACAGGATAATGCGTCGTTATCAACTGGTATTCCTAACAATGGCTAACCTGGCTAGAGCTAATCCCACAAATGAAAATCCGACTTGTTTAAATGGAACGCATTCAACTCGGGTGTGACGTCATTCCCAGCTCCGGCTTCTGAGTTCCGAGTTAAATGGAATGCACCATAAACCAAGAACGATATGTTAATGTAGAAGAAAAGCAGATGTGTCCAATGTGTTGTTTGAATGATATAGAAAATGAGTTCCAGTTTGTTTTTCTACCGTCCCTTTCACACAGTGAACAGCGTGATGCCTTGTTAATAAACACAAATTGATTTTGTTGATATGGATGATGCTGAAAGCCTGAGATGGCTGTTCACATATAAAGTAGCCAGTTATCTTGAGAAAGCCCAGGAGAAGGAAAACAAAACAAAAAAGCTCTTTAATGTGATGATTTGTAGATATTTGTTTGTGTGTACCGTTTTGTTTTTTTATTTTAGATTTTTTTCATTTCTTTTTGTTTTCTGCTATTCATGTATTTCTCCACATGATTTGTATATGCAAGACCGGAAGATGTCTGTTGAATAGTGGTATCTTGTAATCCCATATGGGATGGGCCAAATGTTGGGCACGAAACAGAAATAAAATAAAACTAACTTACTTTATAAACTGAGAGTGAAGCAGACACAAACGCATACCACAATGTGTCAGTACAGTTTCAGAAGCAAGCAATGGAGGTTGAATATTAAACATGCACTCAATTGCCGTGTTGTGTAACAGGATACACTGAAATGAAATCATAAAAAGTGTCAGGGAAGACAAAGGAAGGACAGAGAGAATGATGGAGAGACTAAATGAGCGTCATGTCACGTCAGCCATAAACAAATCCTTGATATGTCTGCTTGCAATCCACAGCAGAGCGGAGTTTGATGTCCGCCGCCGTCATAACCTTGAGAGTAGTTTGTGTCTTGAAATAGAGGCCCATATATTTGACAGACATGACCGTAGAGACACGTTTACATTTAAGATGCACCATGTGAGATGGAAGGCGGAAAATAATGGAGGGGAAAACGCTGACATTGTGGGAATTTGTCTATTTTTTGTGGGTTGCGACTTGCTACATTTGCAAACAAGACAAAGCAATGAAGGAAAATCAGACTTCATGCTCACCTCTTCTCTAAAGCGACTGAAGTCAGCAAAGTTTGGCTGCTGCACTTTGTTCTGCGGAGTTTTCTCTGAAACGTTGATAAAATGAGAAACCTGACAAAGAGAGATGATGATAAATACTGATGAAACAAAGCTTTCTTTCATCATTAATTCATGAGATGTAAGTACAGTTTGAGTTCAGAGGAACACCAAAGACTTTGTTCTCTTGACATAAGAGCACATTGGTATGGATTGCTGCCATAATCAAACCAGGCTTACCTGTGAAGTCAATGGTCTAGGAGGGAGGGCTGGAGGAGGCGGAAACCATCCACTTTTTATTCCTAAAATCCAGACAAAATATCACTGAGCTTTTAACTACAGTGACTTACCTTCTATTTCCCTCTCAGGAGTCACATTTTGCTCTTTAAAACACAAATAAACCACCCACATTTTCATAAATAGACACTGACTCACCTTTCAGACTGAACACTAAAACCTACCCAGAACCATTTCCCCTTTTGATTCCCCATGAAAGGAGAAATGTCACAAACAGAACAAACACAATAACTCCGGGCGGTTCGTGCTTATTCCTCCTGCACACTGGCTGCGTGACGTGAGCGTGGCGTTTCTGTTGCGTGTCAGTTGTGTGGCGGCTGCATAGATTTTTCTATGTCTTTACACACCAGAAACGTGTCTGACGCGGCGCTGCTGCTGCTAGCCTTGTCTGTACACATGTATGTTTCCCATTGATAAAATGAAATACCATGTTAAACATAAATATATCATGATCTGATTACAGCAAAGACAACGTCGGCAGGATTGACGGCAAAATAGGCTACAGAATATTTCGTTTTGTATTGACAGGTGCAATATTTGAAAATCAATAATTATTTAGGGCCCGAGCGCCGACAGCGGCGAAGGCCCTATTGAAACTGAAGGAATTATTATTACACCAAATGAATTGGCTCAATTTTTGAGGGGCTTAACATATTCAAAAACTCACCAAATTTGGCGGTCGCATCAAGTCTGGTGAAAATTTACGTATTTTAAGGGTTTCGGAAATAGGCGCACAAAAGTGGCTCGCTAGCGGCCTCTACAAAGTTAAAAAAATTGAGCCCCTGCAGTACGTTGAACGTAGACTCACGAAACTTGGTACACATATGTATCATGTCAAGATGTACAAAAAACGTAATTAGAGCCATACCCTAAACCCAACAGGAAGTCCGCCATTTTGAATTGAATGTTCGAAATTAGTGCGATTTTGGCCATTTCCACATGTCGTACTTTAACAAACTCCTCCTAGAGATTTCATCCGATCAACTTCAAATTCGGTCTGTGCCATCTTAAGACGTTAAAGATGAAAAGTTGTTAAAAGAAAAACTTTTCGTCATAGGGCGTGGCCGTGGCGGGGCGGACATTTTGTGCGTTTCGCCATCAAAACAGGAAGTGAGTGTAACTTAAGTGTACATTGTCCAACTGGCTCGAAACTTTTCAGGATTCATAAGAGTCCAACCCTGAGGACAAATAAAGGCCGATATTTACTTAAAGTCATAGCGCCCCCTAGTGGCAACAGGAAGTAGGCCTAAAAGTCAAGGTGCTATACTTTAACGAACTCCTCCTAGAGATTTCATCCGATGTACTTCAAACTTGGTCTCTATCATCCCAACACCTTAAAGATGAAAAGTTATTAAAAGAAAAACTTTTCGTCGGACGGTGTGGGCGTGCCGTGGCGGCCATTTTGAGTGTTTAGCGATGAACAAAGAAGTTGTTGTAACTTGAGTGTACGTTGTCGTATCTGCCCAAAATTTCTCACGATTGTCAAGGGTCCAGGCCTGAGGACACCTACAGGCCAAAATTGACTTTTGGTCACAGCGCCCCCCGCTGGCAACAGGAAATGCGCCTTATATGATAAACATCATCTGATTTACATGAAACTTATGTGTGGTCTACATGTGATACTGAGCCGCCCCCTATACTTTAACCACGCCCACTTAATCGTCCGCCAGTAACCCCGACACGCGCAGAGGCGCGAGGGCCCGTCCATCGCTGCTTGCAGCTTTAATTATTATTACTTTTTTTAAATTACATTTAGATCTGCATTTATGTCAAAACCTCGAGACTTTCAAACATCAAAATGTCATTTATTAAATGTATTCATGTCAAAATGACATATAAACATCTTTTCGTATTCTATTTTGCCTGGAAACGCTTCCAACACGCTTGCGTGAAAAATAGGCGTCGGTTCTATTTCTAGCATGCACGCGTTTTCTGAGACGTGCGTCTCACGCCGGCAGTCTGCATGCTCTACCCTGCAGGCAGTGTGCAGGAGCCCTTAATATTGTGAGAAGAGCTGAGTGAAGACAGGGCCGTACCCGGAGCGCCCTGCTGGAAGAGCTTGTTGAGGTCCAGCGAGGAGGCTCGGGAGTGGGTTTTCTGGGGGCGAGGTGGAGGGGTGGGGGGCTCTTCTGCTTTCTTCATCACATCTTCAAAAGAAGTGCTGGAGTGGGACCTGGATGTGAGGTCACAAAAGTATTATAGAGCAGGGGTCTTCACTGATTTTTTGGCCAAGAGAGAGAGCAGAGACCCCCTACTACATATATTGTGTACGAATGTAGTTGCATATTAAACTGGGCCGGATGGATGGACATTCATATATTATTCATACATCATGTTTGAATGTTAAACATACTGTACATGTGGAAGGCAATGTGAGTCCTTAAGCGTGAAGGTAAACTGTATCTGTGGCTGGCTAGCATACTGTATATAGTGGCTAGCTTACTTAGTAAGCATATCACCAATGTTGTGTAAATTAAATGTGCTTTTTTGGTACGAATTCATCTTTGCTTATACTATGCTGGATTCATGGTAATGTATATTTTCAGATATTTTAATTTTTGAAAAAAAAAAAAACCCTTTCAAATAATATCTATCAAACAATAATTTGGCGGCTCCCCTGTAGTAACTCTGAGGACCCCCTAGGGGTCACAGACCCTTGGTTGAAGATCTCCGTTATACAGTATAAAAACAGTATCATTAAAGAGCCATGCAGAAGTTCAGAACACTTGTAATTCATGGGGTGATGTTTTACCTCGGTCTGGTTTTTGTCCTCATGTGTGGGTCCAGGTCCTGAGGCGCCTCTGTGAGGAGGGACACGTTAAATGAACAAAGGCACGTCAAAACTTTTGGTCATGTCTGAATTGTAGTATATGAGAAGCAACTACTTCCCTGTAGACTGTGACTGTGACAATCTGTGATTGCATGCGAGTAAATAATCCTAATCAACATTACACATCATTTAGATGTTTTTGTTTTTTTTAAGATTGTTTTTAATTACCAAAATATATCAAAACATTCTGACATACCTGAACACTGCGGTGGGCTTACAGAAATCTGTGTATTTCAATTGCTGAAAAGTCCGTCAACTAATTCACTTTTGAACTAACCACATATTTGCACCAAATGTGACAAGATTCCCAACACAGTAAAAGCACTGATGGTAGTGGGCTACATGTCAAAGCTGTGACACATGATGTGTGTGTGTACAGGAACAAAGTATTCACTTTATTGTCACCACAATTAAAGGACTTTTAGTTATCACCTGGTCTCTCAGGAAAAGCCCCAAGTTGCAGAGTCCGTTTCTCTTGAGATGTTGTCATCCTCTTCATACCTACAGACACAGTGATACAGACATCAACAGTAGGACTGGCTACATGAAGATGTTGCTTGCCTGACATATTCTGATTTCAAAATTAAAAATAAGGTAGAAAAGATGCATGTGCATCTGATTTTAAATTATAATATTTTTTGGATTACCTGCTTAAACAAACTGGAAAATGGCTCATTTTACCTTGTTTACATGATTCCTCTTTCAAATCTTGTTTTGTTGTGGCCAGGCTTGGCTGGAGCCTCTCTATAATGCTCCGATCCTAAAAAAAAAAAAAATGCTGTATATGAATCTGCTATATGATTAGGACAACACATCACTGCCTGCAAAGATACTTCCTAACATGCACTACACATGCAGTACAAATGCACTATGCTCTTAGCTCAACATGTTGATGGGAATGCTCTTGGACCAATGGAGCAGCCTCATGCTCAGCGTGTTAGTGCCTCCTACAGGCACCAAACAGGGACTCCACATGAAGCTTTTTTTTTTTTTTTTTTTTTTTTTTTAAAGGCCCGGAACACCCACACAGGTGTTTTCAGTTAGTCTGGCTGATTGGACCTCTTCCCAGGACTGCGTGGATGTGTATATATTGATTGACTGACATCTTCCTGAATCTCCTGTTAGCTTTGTTGCCCCTGTTAGGGAAGGACAAATGACAGCTTTATCATTCTTATTGGTAGAAAAGATTTGTGACCTTATAAATTCCAATCTAAGCCCACCTTCAACCTGAGCAGATCCAATCAGCCAGAATAACTCAAATCACCTGTGTAGGTGTTCCGAGGCTTTAACTGGCACAAAAGTATCTAGTTTACCATCTGACTAGGCCTTGGTTCGGCATCCTCAAAGACAATAAGAGGCTCTGCACTCTGCAAAAAAACACAGCGTAAAGAGTTGGATTCGGAAGTAAGAGTAGCCAGCGAACTAAAGCAAAGACTCATAGGTTTATGAGTGTTCCAGATAAGAGATTCACGGCTGTTTCCCTTACTTCGGGAGTATCCGGTATGTCCTCTTCCTGCTGCATGACCCCTGGCCGCAGGGTTGGGGGAAGGCTCTCTGGGAGAGGATAACCGTTCTTGCGTGCCACAATCAAGTGAAAGGCTGTGCAGAACTCAGGGAACGTGAGAGCTCCATCTCTGTCCACATCACTCAACTCCCTTAAAAAATGAATTGAAAAAAATTAAAAATATCTGGAAAACCCATGAGTGGAGCTGATTATTCAATTTAAGTTATCAGTAATGATGGTGTAAGAAACAATTTTGGTCATGGTTTATTTTTCCAGAATTACGGAATCATTTCCTAACAATTTGTAACAATAATCTGTTTCATTTGGTATTAATTCTTAGGAAAAAATGGGCATCTTTAAAAAAAGAAAAGCTTAATTTAAACCAGAGTAAATATTAATTCATAATTCCTGGATGCCATGTTCAGCTGATCTGCTGTGCACTGACCAAAACTCTATAGTTACGCTTGCAATGTATTGCTAGTTGATTAATTATTTGAAATTGGAAAATTACAATTGAACAGTTTGTATTTTCCCTATAATTTGTGCCAAATCACATTCTTTCCAGAAACCTTATAGAAGAGTAGCAAATTATTCTGAAATCATAAACCAGTACAATAAAGTGTTATCACTACTTTTAGCCTCTTAAACATGATACCGTATTATTGTATAGCATAGAAACATCATGAAAACGTTTGATATAGTAAATACAATGTTGTCAACATTCAGGAATAGTTCGATGTGTTGAAAAAATATGCGTATTCGCTTTCTTGCTGATCGATACCATTCTCAATTAGCTTAGCATAAAGACTGGAAACAGCTAGCCTGGCTCTGACCAAAGGTAATAAAAATCCACCTAGCAGCACCTCCCCATAAAACCAGTGTGTCACTTTTACACCTTGGTTTTCAGATGGATTTAACAAACTATGTATAGCATGTTAGTTAACTAACTAACTAACTAACTAACTTACATTTAAAGGATAAGCTAGTTCGATATTGGTGTTAGCTATGCTAACCAGTAGCAGTTAGTTAGCTTAACACAAAGACAGGAAACATGGGGTAACAGCTAGCCAGGCTCTGTCCATAGATATATACAAAATACACAAATTAAAGTGTAAAACGACACATTGTGTTTGTCGGGTTTTGTTGCCTTTGCACATGCTAGCTGTTCCTCCCTGTTTCAAGTCTTTGTGTTAAGCTAACGTTAACCGTCTCTTGGCTGTAGCTTCATATTTACCATACAGACATAGGAGTGGTATCTCATACGGTATAACTCTTGGAAAGAAAGCTAATTGTTTCTCTGCATGTCAAACTATAGCCTTAAGATTGTAAGGAGAATCTTATTAACTAATTTATATTTCAATACAGACCACAATGTTATATTTTCCAATTACATATTCCTTTTTTGGTCACCCTCTTTGTTCTATTACATGATAAAGCAGGTGAAACTATATCCTTGTTTGTTTGAGGATGAGAAGACAGCGAAGAAAAGGAGGCCTCTGTGTGACTCAGCGGGCATGCTGAGGCGCTTGGCTGATAAACAGCCAACTGACCCCAATACAGAACAAGGACAGACAACACTATGAGTCAGCACTTACCAAATGTGGGAAAGTTCTGGTATTGGGAGCTTGGATTTTGTGAAGAAGTTCTTTGCAATGGTTCCTAGAGAAAGAGTTAGAAAGTGGTAAAATAGTTTGAATGTCATTTTAAATGTATAAATAGGTGTGTGTGTGTGTGTGTGTGTGTGTGTGTGTGTGTGTGTGTGTGTAGGGGGGTCCATACCCAGGATGAGAGCCCCCAGGTCAGGCTGCAGGGTTTTGAACTGGTTAGTGTAATACTCGAGCTGTTCCTCTGTGATCCTCCAGGGGTCATCGTCAGAATAGTCCACTGCACCCTGCTGGTCCAGCCTCTCTGATGAGGAAGCCTGGGAAACATATACATAAAAATCACAATATAGACATAAAGAACTATGAAGAATTATTAACATGATCGTAAAGCTATACAAAATCTGGCTTTACCCGAGCCATAGCAAGATGCTCCGCGTTGGCTTTGGTCCCGTAGTTACTGGGCGAGGAGTGCTGCTCTAGCAGAACGATCGGCCGTGAGGAATGTTTGCTTTCGTAGGCTGAAGGATAGGAGAGAAAAACATGGCTTTGGTGGAGGAGAAACCTGAGACTAACATAACGATTACACCCCTCCAAAATGTGATCAGAGAGAATGAGAGATTTACAGATCAAAAGGGACCAGGAGAGGGTAAAGCGAGGCGAGAGAAATCAGGAACATGTGCCAGAGATCCAGTAAAACCTCATCTTTTACATTTCTATTCATTTCTTATTTATAACACACGACTAGAGCGAGACATGTACTTCTTGCAGTTTTCAGTCCACTGCTGCATTTTAGTTACCTACAAAAGCAATCAACAGGGAAGGCACCACATCAAACAAGACTACAAGCAAGTGTGAGGTTCTGAAAATGATCCAAACATGCTGCATTACAGTTTATTCACTTTGCTACAAAAAAATGACATTTCCTGGTGATAACAACAGATGCAATGGGTGAGTTGTTTCTACAAACAGTGGAAGCTTGAAAACTGAAATAAAAACAAAAAAACCTGATGTAATAGAAATCCTCTGGGCTGACCAGTAAAACAAACAGATGCGGATCAGATCTGCAGAGTGTATCGCTGCTATAGGACTAAAAGTTGTTTTACCGATCTGTGAGTCGGCCCCATTTCTCTTCTTGGTGTACGGGTAGCCGCGGTAGATCAGTGGGGAGCGAGGCGGTGAACTGCTCGGTGATCGCGGCGGGGACCAAGGTTCCTTCAGAGACAGAATATTTGTTATTTCACATACACTGAACTATAAGTAGCCTCTATGTATGTACTGCTTATTACTCCTAGAACAGATTTGACAAGTTGCTGGAAACTCTCCCACTGACGTGACAGTGTGACTGGGTTATACATATTTCCAGTGGCACATTAATGTTATAAACAGCCTGTTCCAACTCATGCCAAAATGTGCTATATTCAGTGTTGTGCCATATTTTGGGCGAACGTGAACTGAACGTACTGTATTACTGCCTGATGAACGTTACTGTGAACTCGTTCATTCTTGTGTCTGTGAACGGCACGCTCTCTCAGTTTAAACTTTAAAGTTTTAACTTCGTTCAATAGGGTGCCAGATTTCTATAGACTCATCCAGGCGAAAACCCGGCTAAAACACACCGTAAACAGGCCTTAATATGTAGCGGAAAAAACACCTGGCCACCAGTGTCTCACCGCTGCATGCGTTATCAAAACAAAAAGCAGCATGGAGGCGACAGCAGCATGGAGGCGACAAAGCATCAAGGAGGCGTCGAATGATCATTTAAACGAGTTTTATGACAAGCTCGATGAGGATGGGAAAAATCTTACATTTCTGTGCAAACTTTTCCCGTCGGCTTTCAAAAAGAAAATCCGCACTTCAATCACATCCACAGCAAACCTGAAACGGCACATTGAACCGAAGCAACATATGGAAAAAAAGAACTAGTTCATTTTTGGAACTGTGAACCTAGTTCAAAATTTTGAAGTATGAACTATGAACTGAACCTGTTCATTTTAAAATGTGTGAACTGAACTTTGAATGTAGAAAGTGAACTTTCCCAACACTGACTGTATTGCATTGCGGTCTGGTGAGGCTGGAGGCAAATGTAACCTAAACTAAAGTCACTGTTATAAACTATCTTTGACGAGACAATCTTTCATAAGACAGTGCACTATTGGGGCGATTCTGTGGCTTCCTTTGCATCTTAACCACTGAGGCCACCAGGATGTCCCCATGTTTCAGTTTTGAGGGGATTACGATAAATTATACAGACATCTTAATCCTAATCCAAAAACAATGTTTTTTTAAACATATTATTTTTAGGGGGGTTTTATGCCTTAATTACATGGAGAGATGTACAGTAGAGAGATTACAGGAAGGGGAGAGAGAAGGGGTCAAAATCCACAGTCCTCCTCCTGTGTTCTAAATTAATCTGAAGATAATATTAGACGTCAGCGGTCCAAATTAGTCAAATGAAATACAAGTAGATATGGTCCCAATTTAGTACAACATTTTCATAACTATCCTTCCACTGCAGCTCTTTAGGGAAACACTGTACATTTCCCCCCGCGATCACTTACAGTCCATTGGAATCGTATTAGGAGGGAATCTTTTAATGGCCAGTATGAACAGGAGGAAAACCTGACTATTGTTATGGGCACCTGTCTATTGCTTAAAGGTCCCATATTACGCTCATTTTTAGGTACACACACACACACACACACACACACACACACACATGCCGGCCGTGCTATTCTCCTAAAGAGATCGACGCACAGACCAACGCACAAGTATAAACTTCAGGCCACTTACGTAGGCTACGGCGAAAGCTCTGCATGGAGCCTCCTCAGAACCATAAATCACACTTTCAGTCTTCCAATTTTGGTGATCATGTGCCCGCTCTAGCTTCTTGTTCTTAGCTAAACCAGTGTAAATGGGCATGGTCTGTTTAACCTGCTCTGTAGAATCCTCATTAAGATTTCATTAAGCTTGTGTTCTACTCTGCATATACAGCTAAGTGTCTGCATACTTGTGGCCGGTCTGGAACCTTGAAGGAGGCTTGTCCCTCTAATCTCTCAATAACGAGGCCTTTATGCTCTGATGATTATAGCTGGCTGGAATGTCTTTGCTCAGTGCACCATTCCTGGTCTCAACTCTAAACATTTCCTCAGTAATCCATGTTTTGATCCAAACTGAAAATTTGCTTTTTTAATCAATTATTCAGAATAACTTGAAATGTATGTTTTAGTGAACTAGAAGTCCACACATCAGAAATTTCCTTCATCTTACCTTCTTCTCCACTTTGGCCTCCAGGTGTCTGAAGGTGCTCCTGTCTGCTGGAGTCCTGCACACGGAGCCAGGCGCGCTCACACACTGAGCCCCCTGACCGTCTATGCTTGGAGGGACGGCTGAGTACCGCATCTCTGGTTCATTCTTCAGCCCAACAAATCTGGGCAGAGGTAGATCTAAAAGGAGACAGGAGGCTTATTTTCAATTCTCTTTGATTCCATGTTAGACAAGATAGATTTTTTTCTTTCTGTATTACACAGCCCTTCCTTCAAAAGCAAAAGTATATAATGTATAAAAAAATGTTTTCAGTCTTTTTTCTGATCGGGAGCTTCCTGTATGGTGACCTTTGATACATCCAGAATTAGACTGAGGGAATTAATCAGGATGAGCGTATTTAAGTATCTTATGAGGTGAGCTACTACTGAACCACACCACGGCGAATATGAAACTCTCAACATACTTTTCTCTAATAATCCATCAAGCTATGTGGAAAACATTCTCTCGGGTCAGGGTGTGACTGATTGTGCACTCTTGTAATAAGGGCAAACCCATTTAGCCCTTTCCACGCGACTCCCCTTTTATCCAGATTAGACCAAATCTTGCCATGTTAACATAATCTCATGATCCCCTTTTGCTCTCATAAGACGCCTCCTCTCTGAGCTACAGACTTACTGGCCGTTACACTCTCCAGGTGGATGGGCAGACCAGACTGGGCGGCCGCCAGCAGCTTCAGTGCCACAAAGAACTGAGGTGTACCAAAGTAGCCCAGACGCTTCGCTCCACACAACTCGGTCACCTGAAAAAGACGGAAAGTTTAAAATCTTTTTTAAAGAACAACTATGGACAGGCTTTAACATTATATTACATCAAATCTCATCTTTCATACTGCCTTCAGTGTGTTACTCTTTTTAGAAACCTAATCCAGCAAGGACCAGAGTAAGCTTAAGCATGTGATTATTTTACACTATGGTCAAGAATGTGTGGTGCAAAGTTATAGGCACTACTAACAGAATAAAGCTAGAAGAAACAGTATTTAAGGGATCAGCAGCACAGTGGGATCTGAGTGCTCTTCTGATTAGAGGTACAATGACTGCTTTGGGAGAGCAAAATAGATTAGGATTATGTAGGACAATCGAGGAAAAATTCCCCATAATACAACTCTTTTGAAAAAAGAGAGAAGTTCTTAGAAAGCAAGAATGTTTATAATTATATATTATAACATGTATAATGTGTACATGCGTCTTTTAAATACAGTACTGAAACAAAGCAACCTTGATAAAAGTCACACACACACACACACACACACACACACACACACACACACACACACACACACACACACACGGTTTACTGTATGTCATACGTTTGGAGAATTTGCATGGTTAGTTTCAGATCTAGCGTATTGTGCGTATCCTGGATATGATAGAACCAGCTAAGCTCAAGTTATATCTGGAACAAGGCCACACCTTGTTCAACCAGACAGGTTCCACAGCCATGTCTGTCAACACAGCATTACTTGTAACTCAACATGTCACTATACTCAACACATACCAGAGACTTCATCTTTAACCAAACTCAAGCAGAGACATTAATGGGTAATTCACACAACTTCAAGTATATATTAAATGACATGTAATGAGTTGCTTACACAGGGGAGGCATCCAACTACACATTTACTCTTCCATTATGTATTCTGAATGGCTACTCGGGTTGTTATGTTGATGATTAAACGTTATGGGAAACATTTGCTGTACTCTAAGTCTACGAAATCATTGCAGAGTAATGTGAGCCTTTCTCGAGGTAGAAGAGACTACCGGCTTCACACACACACAGCAATGAGACAGCTGAGCAGGAAGACGTGTCATGCTTTTGCTACTTATCTGCTGTAAACACAGGCTAAACATACAGATCCTTCCTCTGTAAATCTGGTCAGTCCAGTGGAATCATGACTAGACAAAATGCAGTACCTCTACATACAGTTCATGATGGAAAATTCCACTTGTTTTGACAAATAGCAGAGAGTATATTACATATAGCTGTGAAAACCAACTCAAATCACAACACAACTTCTATGTCATCATGTTTCCCGGAGGAAATACACCATTAATGATTCTCTGATACTGTTTGACACAATGACCCAGAAGTCAGCACTGAGTGCAAGAGTGATCCTGCAGGCATCCTGCAGCAGGGCCCAACACAGCTCAGAAGGCTGTGTGTCAATCACCCCCGTGTGGTGGTGGCAGTGATCCAGGGCTGGACAGGAAGGAAGCGGAGCTCAATGCCATACTTCCTGACACCCACGCAGAGACACAATGGGCTGTGATCGCCGGGAGCTGACCCCATGGGACTGTGGGAGGCGTGAATGGTGGCTGCAACCTGCTGTGTTCATCTGAGCTGGAAAAATATGTTTATGTGCCTGTGATGGGTCAGCAAAATGACTGTGACTCAGTAGTTCTCGAGGCCAATAAAAAACAGTGCCAGGGCCAGTGCTTTTGCAAGTTTTAGTTCCTTAACTACAAATCATGTATACTACACATTTTTGTCGATTTTTCTTTCAAATGCAGTATAGTATTAGATATTTAGTTTTATCGTTTCTCCTTCTAGAGGCCATTGTCTTCCATTCATTTTTGTGACATATGAAAATCAATTCACTTTTGACAATTGCAGGAGTTGTGTAATCCATCACGGTGAACATCAAGTCTGTACTCATTTGTGTCATAGTCACATTATCGTTGTGAGGTAATGCAGTTTAAAAAGTTTGGAAAAGTCTGCACAGTATTACCTCATACCAACAATGTAACTTTGACAGAAATGAATGCAGACTTAAGGGACTCGAACTGTAACTGTAACTTTTGTTTAACAGCAGCCAGTGTGGCCACAAGCGACAATTACAGAATAATGACAAAGGCTGAAATGTAGTGTAAAAGTAGCACAAGTGGAGAAAAGTCAAGAAGTCAAAAAACTCACTCAATAATGTCCTTTATACTGTATATGGATATATTTGTAAAATTTGCTATCATTAGCCGATAAACGCCTGGTCATACCAGACCAAATGAGGCTGGAGCAGCAAACCCTCTGAGTGTACTGAACTGAGCAAAGGTGAATTTTATTGCTTATGAATTTAACTTATCTTTTGTAAGAGTAACGGTACAGATCCACTTGTCCGACACGACTGAAGCGTGGTTTTGCGAAGTCATACATCCATGGTTGATGCTCTACGCCCTTGACCGGCAGCTGATTGGACGAACGCCCGAAAATAGTTCACTGAAACGTGTTTCTGAAAACATTTTAAGCGAGAAATAGGCCATGCAGTTGCTGAATTTGTCTTCATTTCAGATCGACAAAGGTCAATTTAAAAGAATTTCGTCTACTTCTACTGGATAGTTGCGTCGCGTTCAACGGATTAATTTGCATAAAGATGGGCATCGGCCAGCTTTTTGACGCGCAGCTTTTTTGGAAATGCAGCGCCGCCTTCCCGGAATGCTTTGCGTGCACGTTGAAGTCGCTTGACGTCACCCATAGGAAAAGAGTGGAGCGCAGCGCAACAGAAGCGTTGCACGGTCAAACGGATCTGTACCGTTAGACTGTGTTATGTCTTCCTTCAAAAGTTACATAGTCTCGCTTTAAAGGTCCAGTGTGTAGGAATTTCTCCCATCTAGCGTTGAGATCATATATCGCAATCAACTCTCTTGCACCACACAGTTCAAAGTACGTATTACAGCTATGGTAGCCTTCACGCTTCAAAAAGCCGGTCTCTTGCTCTTTTCAATCTCCTTTTTCTTTTTCTGGGTGAAGAAGACTCCCGTTCCTGAAATTTGGATTTTAAATACGTGTGGTCCTCCATGTTTCCTTCTTCAAACTTGCCGGGCCGGTAAGCTACGATACCCATTAGCAGCATTAACAGCACCTGTGAGTTTATCATGTGACAGAGAAAACACGAAAGGTGGAGCAGTATGTCCTGTATGTCCCTTACCAGCTAACGTATTTCAAGATGGCGCGTGATTATGGAGCGTCTACCCCAGTTCATGTGAATGCAAATGTTAAATTTCAAGCCAATAGGAATACTTGGAATTGATGGTGGTGGTAAATATTCATGAAAAAGGACAAGTTTATGAACGGGCAACACAGATTTTGATAATGAACAACTAAACACGTTACACACTGGACCTTTAATAACTGTAAATTCCATTTCTTAGTATGGGTGGGGGGGATATTTTCCGTGGCAATACTGTATCAATACACAGACGCCAAGTATCGACCTATTATTATATATGTGTTGGTCAGTTTGTCTGCTGGACAATACCATTTTGCAGCAGTACAACTGAAGTGAGATGAACAAACAGAGAAATGTATCTGTTTAGATAAAACAGATGTTGACAAAGGTTCCTTTTGGGGACATCATTTCAAATTGGGAAAAATTTGAAGTTGGGAAAAAAAGGTTGCATAAATTGCAATATATTGCAGAATATTGCAATTTGTTTAAAATCGCAATAATATGATATTGTGACATAAGTATTGTGATGATATGGTATTGTGAGGCCTCTGGTGAGTGTCAGCCCTATTTCTTAGACTGTTTGGACTGTTGGTCAGACAGAAACAATCTGAATGTGTCACATTGGACTCTGGGAAACTAGGATTATGAACTATGACTTTTTCCATTATTTTCCAACATTTTATTCACAAAATTATCACTGGATTCATTGAGGAAATACGTTTAATCGAGACTGAAATTAATCGTGTTGTGCATTCAGTGGTCTAAAAATGCAAAACCACTGGTAGGGTCCTTTAAATAGCAGACCTTAACTCTTACTGGTAGCTGAATACAACACCAACACCAACTTGCATCCCATAGTAGTAAACAAGCTCATCATATGGTTTGAACTGAGCAAAGAATGATTTATAATGTGGAGAACTAGTGCACACATCTACAGGACACCTGTGTGGATATTGAATGGATACTATCTCTAATTTAACTCTTACAATGAAAAGCCTGTAATCCTGAACCTCACTATGAAACATTTCTTTTCTTTTCTGTGCATCAACAAATACAGTGAGGAGGCATTCAGAGAAATGTACAGCTAGGCTAATGCAGTAAGCGAAGGGACTGCTCTCAGTGTGACAGAGGGGAAAGAAAAGAGGTGTGTAAAACCTCTCTCTGACAGACAGACAGACAGACAGACACACACAATCAGAAATACACTCCACAAAGCAAAATATAATGGCTCATTATCAGACCTCGGAGACCATAGAGCCTGCTCGGTGTCTCCTGCAGACCACTGAGGTTGACTGATGAGCAGCGGCAGCTCCCAGCTCCTTCACACTCGCTAACATGTGATGAGCAAGCAGGGGCGCAGAACCGAACACACACTCACTTTATGCAGGGATTCGGGGGGCAGCTGAGAAGCCTTGAACAGCTCTGCCACTTTGCTGGACGACAGTGTTCCCGAAGCGTCAGCTTGGCACAGGCTGTGGAGACCTGAGTAATACCTCTGCTCAGGTTCGTTCAGGGAGATGAAACTCCCTCCCGCACCCGCAGACGCCACACCGGATTCCGGATCCATTCCCCCGGGGGGGCTGACGCATGGAGAATCCGCTGGAGCTGGAGAAGCACTACAACCAAACAGGTCGATACATCCTGCTCCGGTTTCAAGTCGGAAGCGAGGGTTTGGCAGCAGGAAGGCGGTATCACCTCCGAGAAGAACGTTCCTTGTGCAGACAAAAGTGACTGCTCGGTCCGTCGGTTCAGGCTCATCCACTCCTACTGCCTATCATGGCTGGTTCTGGTTGTAGCAGTACCGGCCTGAGCCTGCTGGCGGCGGTAGAGCACAGGAAGAAGAGGCAGGCATTGTCTGAGAAACAAGAGGCTGCCATCGCATAGTGTAAGGCAAAAATGAGAAAGCCTTAGGTGGCATTTAATGATGCATTAAGACTCTTTTTCAAACTGCCAAGTTTAGTAATGTTCAGACCTTTCATGCTGTGTTGAGAAATGTTATGTACAAATGTAATTATAATGGCTTTAACTGACCCCAAACAGAGTGACACAAGGTACACTTCTTGCTTTTGGAAACATTGGAACAAATGTGTATCTGTTTTTTAATCACTTTGATTTCAACTTCAATTTATGATTGTGTTGTTGTGTTTTTATACGGATATAGACCTGTGTGTCTGACAAGTTATTTTGAAATGTGTATGCCTAAGTGACTGTGTTATTTTTATGATGTAAATTGAATACAAATTCAGATAATTAAAAATCTATGTAGGGCTGGAACCCCTTAAATATGCGAATGACCCAAGGGAAGCCCAGGAACCCATTTTGGAAGTCACTGTATTCATTTACACTTGTCTGCATTGGTGGAAGAAGTATTCAGGTCTTTTATTTAAATAAAAAGTAACAATATGTTAAAGTAAAAATACTCCATTGGAGGTAAAAGCCCTGCATTCAAAACCCTATATTGATACAGAAGTATGATCAGCACAATGTAGCCCACATTAATTAACAAAGTCAAGGCCTCGTTCTGCAGTAAAATGTCCCCTGTGACTGATATATTATTATATGATATTGCATTATTAGATTGTTAATACTGATGCGATCAATGTGTAAGCAGCATTTTATTGTTATTGCTCTAACCACTTTAGACATGTGTGTTTTAGTCCAGTGCAAGAGCAGAGCCAGACTTCATAAAGGCCGGGGGCATGCTCCATTTAACAGCTATATGCACTATTTTTCAAGCCATTTGATAATAGAATGCCTAAACAATTATACATCATTTGGGAAAAAACATGATAGTAGTCATGTAGAGCCTACATCCTGTTTTGTATCTAACTGTTCTCCAACAGTCTTCATCATTGTGAAACCAGAACACGACAAATGTTGAGGATGACTAATTTTCACTCCTGCCACCTAAAAAGGGGCAAAAATTGTCGGAAGTTACTATTTTTAAGTTAGGCTACATTACATAGGTAGGGTAGGGATTTGGTGTAAACAGCATTACTAATCTGGAAACCTATCTTTCTTCCACTGTGCTGGAGTAGAGTTCACAGAATGATTGGCGATATTTCCCCAGTAATAGAACCTTTGCTCCATTGATTTGCCGGTCCAGTAAGAGAGACTGAGGGTAAATGACACAAAGTTGAAGTAATTTTGAAAACCCTCAAAGATCGGGGCCCCTGGTCCAGTGCTTCCCAAATTAGGGGTCAGGCCAAAGGGTCACAAAATAAATCTGAGGGTTCATAAGAGGATTAATGAGGCAGGGAAGAAGAAAAAACAAATTTCTGCTGCATAAATTCCACATACATCTTTATACAAATACTATAATAATCTTTGTTTTTTTTGTGAAATATTGGATAGTTTTACCTTTTTGGGCTTCAAACTGTGTGATAAGTCCAGAGGGGAAATCCCTCCTCGGTGGAACTGCTAAAAACTCCTAAACATACAGTATATAATGTGTCGAGGGACCCCAACCAGACACTGCTTTCTTGTAAGGCGTCATAAGCCAAAAAGGTTGGGAACCACTGGTTTAATCTCTGACAATATGTTTTAATGTATAGGGTGTTTTTTGTTTGTTATGTTTTTAAAGATTTTTTGTTTTGTTGGCATTTATTAGATATGACAGGTTAGACACGAAGGGGGAGAGGAGGGGAAGTGACATGCAGCAAAGGGATGCAGGTCAGAACCGAAAAAGAACAATAATTCCCTCTAAAATATAGTGAAGTAGAAATTTAAAGGAGCATACAATTTAAATACTCAAGTGTCTACAGTGCTTCAGTAATTGTATTTAAAAACATTCCCCCATTGCTTGTCAGTAACAAAAGTAGAGTTACCATGGCATCATTGTTAATGCTATACTGTAAATGTATAGCATACCGTAGGTCTTTAGCCCAACTTGCAACACTGAAACCAATCAGTTATGTAAAGCAGATGGGGCTGTAAAAGCAGCCAAAGACAGCACTCCTAGTCATGTGTTAGATGTTTTAAAGAAAGAAACATAATGAATGTTACTCATCATTAGTGTAAATAGGCGGAATTCATTCTAGCTTTCTTAAGGCCAAGTCCTAATGTTCCTATAATGCCTCTGCTGCCATCATCTGTTCAGGAAAATATGTGCAGTCTGTGCTTCTACAGAAAAAGCAATACATGTGAATCAGCCTTCCACAGAGGCTGAACTGGGAGCAACTGAAAAGCAAAAGAAATGAGTGGAAGGGTTTTTAAAAGCCCCCCCCCCCCCAGTTGTGAAAAAAACTTTTAAGTTTAAAATTGTTACCTCTGTTTACTAAGTCCATTCTGTTTTTCTTCCTAATCAGACTTATTTGGATAAAAAAGAACAACCCAACACAAAACAACATTGTGTTTTTATTTCATATTTCTTTACTGTAACCAGTCATATAAAAAAAGATGAAGCAGGACTGTGTTAACTGTGTTCGCACTGTACTGAAAAGTACATGTCATGCTGTTTCAGCCTGGGTGTTGGCTGTTTTATGGGAAAAAACACTCATGACATTTTATGGGATCAACATCTTTTATGGTAGACCACGTGCTCAGTTTAATGTGGTCAACTCTGGATTTTAAATGGTAGACATAGGCTGCTATCATTAGAGAGAGAGAGAGACTTGGCAACAGACTTTGCCTCGAGTGCCCTATGTCAACTTAGTTTCTCATAAATGGCTTTGTCAGGCATCCTTCACTACGCAGTATGCAGTGGTTGAACAATTAACCAAATTGTAAGCATGATTGTCAGCACGGAAGGGATGATTAACCTTAAATTGACAAGAATGTTCACTGTGATTTTCTATTGTCTGTTATAGGTTTACCAGCTCAGCTATGGGAGATTGGAGTTATTCAGCACTTTATCGTCTATCTCACATAATAAAGCTATAGGTAAGGCCTGAGCAACATGTTTTAGAAGAGACGGGGAAGTAACCACAACAACTTGTCCTGAAAATCAAGATTTGGCATATTAAAGGAGGCAAATAACTTAGTCTAACATGTACCAGTACTTTTGGGTCATTGTGTGCTAATTATTTGTGCATACTGTCCACATCCTGTAACCTGTGTCCCAAATCAGTCTTTTGCCCAAGAGGAATGCTGCTCTTATCTTTAACTAATGAGCAGATATGGTTTGATGCATCACTCTTTCCCAGTCAGTTTGACACAATCTGCGCATTCCTGTTTTCATGCCACAAAAAAAGTGGGATATATTGCTACTTTAATAATACACACAGCGAATCACACACTGTACTGTGCTGAGTAAATAGAAGCAGACTGAGCCGCAGACTGAGTGTTGTTCTCCGAGAGGTCGGCCTCTCTCACGTTACCAAATCTATTTGGCTCCTTGGAGGCTTGAACAAACAGTAGCACCTTCACCGCAGCACCCACTTTACACTTTCCATGTTATACAGTGTGGGTGGGCTGTCCCAACGCCTTTTTTAACGAGAGGACTGGTTAGTTGAGGTGTGTCCTGGCTTAACCATTAACCTCAGGGTTTATCCAATGACGTTCCTCTGCTGACCTCCTCAAATCACTAATGTATGGGAGTTTCCATCAAGCCTTTTGCACCATTTGATTATTTTGCTTCTTGTTCTCTGGGGAAATGTTGGAAAAGATCTTAGTCCTGCTTTGTTTGCCATCTGCTTTGGCACAACATCTCTGTACACCAGGTAAGGGACCATACTTAACACCTTACTTTGTTTTCACATTTTATCCCACTAAGATACTGTCGGCAAACACAGGCATTGTTACTGTGACGCCAACAGTCAAGATGTATTTCTTTGTTGCCTCTCAGGTTTGGAATGTGGCTTCTCATCTGAAACCAAATCGGATTAGGCACATAACTCAAACGTTTGCCTCCTAACAATGGCTTACATGTGACTTCAACTATTATTCTAAAATACATGCTGGCTTTCTAGAACTCTATGAGGAAATGAAAAATGAAGCTTACTATATATGAAATGATCCCATCAGTGAATTTAAATATGTTTCATCTTTAAATAAAAGGTGCTTCCGATGGCTACAAAGTCCGACTCAGCATCAAAACTGCTCTGGGAGATCAAGCTGTATGTATACATTTAAATATTCATCTGCTAAACCATCAAAGCATTAGATCATAAATACAATCTCTTTCATTATGTTATATGCTGTTCTCATACTGTAATCATACTATATTATTCATCATCAACTGATCATTCATGCAAACAGCTACCCTTATAAACAAGTGTGTGT
This sequence comes from Sander lucioperca, assembly GCF_008315115.2. Lineage (NCBI taxonomy): Eukaryota > Metazoa > Chordata > Actinopteri > Perciformes > Percidae > Sander > Sander lucioperca. The sequence continues at coordinate 25,270,536 of NC_050183.1, forward strand.
GTGACTACTTACAAGGACAAGGTCCATCTGGTGATCAATTAACCATAAAGGTCTTTACTGAAAACAACACATGGTCTGTCGATGTTTTTGCAGTATGTTTGGAACGAGAACGAAATGTTCCTGTTCCGAGCAACTCTGGCTTTTGCCATGAGGACTCACTTCAACGGCCAGATGTATAAGTAAGAAAACCTTTGTGTGTTCTCTTCTGCTGTTTGGTTTAAGAAACCTACAATACAAAGTTCAAGAATACTTCTCTGTGTACATGAAACGGGCACAATAACTATAAAACTGTAATATAATCCCTTTTTACCATAATTAAATCAGTGACTCATGGTTTATGAGCATGTTATGACACTGATGTGGTCTTTTATTGTCTCGTGAAAACTCACCAGTGTGTCAAACATCGTCGTGTGTGATGAGACGCCCAGAGTGTCCTTCTGGTTCGTGGTGACGTCACCGCTGGACACTTCAACGCTTGTTGATAGAAAAGATGTGGAGGAGGCTGTCAGGTAATCATGATACAGTGACACGTTATTATGGATCCCACGTAACTTCTAGGCAAGGCCCAATTGGTTGGGGTTAGGCATTGACCTCGACTGGTTAAGGTTAGGATTAGGGATGCACCAAATCCAGATTTTTGGGGTTCGGCCGAATACCGAATACACTGGTTAAGATTCTGCCGAATCTGAAACCGAATACCGAATCCGTCGTCTGGTTAACACAAGTTTTTAGCAGTGACTGTCCTTCCTTTGCCGTACCTGAAGTTGCTGCATTTTGGCTGCTGTCTGTAGATTCCTTCATGCACAACTCGTATTCTTTCAGATGTTTCATACCAAATGTTGCAACAGCGGTGATGTTGTGTAGTGTTTAGGGTCCTCGCCACCACCAGACTAATCAGCATTGCAAATTGAACATGTAGCTGGACTTGAATGGTCTTCTTTTGACTGAAAGTACTGCCAAACTTTTTCTGCTCACGAGTTCCATTTTCACTTTCTCACAGGCTACTGCATTGAACGCTCCACCTACGTAAACACCTTCCCGTAATCAACGGCGCCGTCATTATGTCGACCAGAGTAGTGCGCGTAGTGCAAGCGTAGGGTTCGGTTCACTGGAAAAAAATTCTAAGGTTAGCCAGAAACCGAACCCCGTCAAAAAGCCCAATATTCAGCCGAATCCAAAGCCGAATCCTGGATTCAGTGCATCCCTGGTTAGGATAGCCAATTAGTCAGGGGATAGGACCTGAACACATCGGGTAACGTTACTTACTCGTAGCGTGTGAATGCTGTTGAAGGGGGACTTTTCTAGAAGTTACGTGGGTTCCATAATAACGCTACAGTGACACTGCTGCTCTTCTTTACTGTAAATGTCCTCATTTGGAAATGTTATGAGAGGTCCGAGGTCACAAAAAAAAATGACATTTAGAGTCAATGTTCCATTTAGTGCTTTGGGTTCGATGCTGTTATTTTGTTTTGTGTAAAAGTGGAATTGTCTTAATATATGGGAATCATAGCTGTTACTGTATTACTAGATACAAATAAATAAATAGCTTCAGATAGAAGTGAAGCTATTTATTGACATTAGCAAGCATACGCTCATAAGCTGTGGCAGCAAAACTACAGGCCTACTGAAAAAAAAAGAATGTGTTCGAAGAAGAATATGCATTTTTTTCCTTAATAAGGAAATATTTTCCTTAATAATATTTGTAATTCCTAACAAAAAACCTGTTGCCCAATATTACATTTCAACAAATCCTTCAACTGACCATACCACTGATAGGACACCTGATAGGAATATTGATTAAGAAGTTTAGCAATTCTACCCTCCTACATAGTATGAAGGGTCTTGTGAATTAGATATTCTACCTGTGTTTCGTAGTTCTTGAAACACAGGTAGAATTGGGGACTGTAACCTTAAGTGGAAGAGTTAATGTATAATAAGTGAGGGTCAAAAAGATATTTAGATGGACCTGCAGCACATATGGGAAAACCCACAGCTGTAATGCAGGCTTAATATCAAATGCTATTGAAGAGTTGAGTGAAAGGAGTGCTGAGTTGAAAAGCAGCAATTTAAGTTATGCAGGTCAATGTTTGCTGCAACCCTCATCTACCTCACCAATTGTTGAATAGTGACTGAAGTTTTTCCTCAGGCTTTACTGTAGGTGAATTAATTGCTTGGGCACCCATAGTAACTAGGATGCCTCCTGGCCTCTTACCTTTGGAAGTTTTCCAGTTTGAAATGGGAGTGGACCCAAGGACTGAAGACATTGTAGAGTCATTGCATCACCGTTGGTTCTAACAAAATTTAAGCATCCAGGACATTGTTGCATCAAGACATGCACCACAATTTGACTTGTGACAGACACATTGACCTGAAAATAGCCAGTATTCAAATTTTAAATCCTAACTTTTTTATTTTTCCAATAGAAAGTCCAGGAACCGCATCAACAGTGCCTTTCTGCTAACTGATAAAACTCTGGAGTTCATCGGCATCGCTCCTACCCTGGCAGCACCAGTCTACCCGGACCCCCCACCGTGGCTCATTGTGTTTGGGGTGGTCATGGGTGCTGTGGGTGCTGGCATAATCATTCTGCTTGTGACCTCTGTGCTCCAAAAGAAACGGTAAGCAGATGTCTGTAGATGAATTATATTTATCATTTTGTAAACGGGATCACTGGGCTTAGTCAGTCTTGTTTCTGTATTCTTCTTCTTCTAGCAAAAAGAACGAGAAAAGTGAAGGTGAGGATGATGAAGAAGATACACGGGTGAAAACGGTGGAAAATGGCACTGCGAGTGACGGTGTTTACAACATGTCATTCTCAGACGATGAGCGGTTCACAAAGATGTAAAACTATTGAAACATTTCCATGTAAGCAAAAAATGACAAAGCTGCTCCAGGTGGACTTTTATTGCACTGTGATATTCAATGAGCAAAATCATTTTAAAGTTGTAATTTCTCAAACATATGTCATTTAACCCTCCTGTTGTCCTCGGGTCAAATTTGACCCGTTTTTAAAAGGTTTCTATGTCAGAAATGTGGGTTTCTTTCAACCAAATTGTCAGTAACGTGGATGCTGCATACAACCCTCTTCCCAAGTAAAATAAATAATCAGTTCACTACTTTCATTAAATTTGGGTGTTTTGTTCAATATAAATGCATTTGAAGAAAAATTGATAAAAGAACGTTAAAAAACTCACAAAAATGTCAGAAAAAGCGCAAAAAATTTGAAATTCTGACCCAGAAAAACAAAAAGTTACATGATCGACGGGAAGACAACACAAGGGTTAAATCATTTAATTTTTTTCTTTTTTTAGGGGAGGAAATGTGCTAAACATTTCATTATCTGCTGCCTTAAAAAGAAACAAGCACTTGTAATTGTTTAATGCCTTTCATTTTCCAATTAAATGTGTACATTTTCTGCTTGGGGGATGATCAATTGAAGATCTGTGTGAGGGTGTGTGTGTGTGTGTGTGTGTGTGTATGTAAACGCATGTGTGTGTGTGCGTGCATGGGGATGTTTTGCAAAAGCTTACGTCTGTGATCTGCTCTTTGGAAATAAATCTGGTGACTACTAATTTACCCAAACGTATATTCAAACAAATGTTTTTTGTTTTTAATTTAGGGAACAGAATGGGATGTAAACCAGCAAGAAACTGGTCCCATGTAGACAAGGGCACATTTCCAACTCATTACAGCCAAATGTGTGTATGTAAAACCATAGATTTGTGATTTAAAAAAAATATATTTGTAACTCTTTTCATGATATAGAATAATAAATTCTAGATGTATATTTTTCTCATTGAGAACAATTGCTGGGCAAACTGGTTCTGTACTATATTTTCCAAAATTTTATTGATTCTGATGTGATGAAATCAAAATGGTGCCCAGCTGGGATTTCTGCTGCTACATGTCTACTATTATTTTGTGTGCTGCCATTGTCTTTCTTCTCCCAGACTACAGAGTGACAGTCAGCAGCAGCCTCAGTATTGTAGCAGTGTCCCTAAATTAAATGCTATGTTGCAATAATGCAATTATTGTTTGAATGAACAGTGGTCAAGGTCCTGATGAACACATTTATATGAATGGTTATGAGAGTCAGAACAGCACAGAGATTTGTGTAATCTGTATATGGGACATTTGTTGGCTTTCTTCGGTCAAGATGAGGATCGGATTTTGTGGGTTTCCTCTTGTTTTATGTGAAGAGTGTGTAGACCTGAAGATGTTAACATTTCCAGTAATTCATGAGAAAAATAAAGCAAAGTTTAGAGGAAAGTCTGACAAATAAACATAGTTTTGTGTAGCAGGAATATGTGTTTTCGCTTTCCAATCCTGGTAATCATCCCGTGACCCCTTCGATATATTCTTCAACCTTTGTTGGGAACTACAAATTCAGTAAGAAACAGGTAGCTATAAGTGGAGCTAATTAGGGATTGTACAAAAATGATTGCGATGGGAAGAGGGGTCTTTTTTGTTTAAAAACACCAACACCCTAATGCAGGGGTCTTCAACGTGTTTTAGGCCAAGGACCCCTACTACATATTGTATAAAATTGAGTCGCATTTTAAACTGGGCCTACATTAACGTGTAGGGAGGCCTAAGGCCTTAACACATACCTTTTTATGGTGTATACAATACTAAGGTATTAAAATACATGTTATTGACATATTCAAATATTTATACATCATGTTTTAATGTTAAACATACATGAAGCACAGTGAACGCTTAAGCTTAACTTTCAGACCAGTAAGCCTGTTAGCACTGTTGTGTAAATCACAAATAGGCCGATTTATCTTTACTATGAATATGTTACTTATGTTTATATATATTTAAAGACATATTTTAACTTTTGAAAGAAAGATTTTTGAAATGATTAAACAATATCTTGGTGCCCCCCCATCCCCCGAGGACCCCCCCTGTTGAAGATCTGTACCCTAATGTAGTAATAATAATCATTTTCAAATCAAACCCAAATTGAAAAATAGGAGTACAATTAGAATTACAAAAATTAGGGAAACAACAAAACGATGAACCCTGTTTACCGAATATCCCAGCCACTCTTTAGCTTTCAACCAAAAGCTGTCACCGTAGCTTTATACGACACATTTTACAAACTTTAATGTAGTTTTGCTTTCTGTTAAGATGCAGAATGAAGTAAGGTGGCACAACTGTAGGCTGGAGATATACCGCTATGAGAACAATTACAATATCCTCCGTTCATCAAAAAGAAAAAGTACATAACACCCCCGACCCCTCTCTCCTTTCCCAAAAAAATGTCATACGGTCCCTTAGCTCCATAAATGAAGTCTTAAAGTGCTCATATTATGCTTTTTGGGTTTTTCCCTTACCTTTATTGTGTTATATATATTTTTTGTGCATGTTATAGGTTTACAAAGTGAAAAAGCCCAAAGTCCCCCCCAAAGGGACTTACCATCTCCAACAGAAAACACTGTTCACAAACTGCTCCAAACAGCTCTATTGTAGTCCAGCCTTTACTTCAGAGACAAACGTGGTCACTTTGGAACACACGTTATAATGCTAACCTAGCTGCTAGCATGGCACGCCCTCATACTCTGCTTCTGACTGGCTAGTAGTCCTTACCTAGGTACTGTCAGGGCACGCCCTCATACTCTGCTTCTGACTGGCTAGTAGTCCTTACCTAGGTACTGTCAGGGCACACCCTCATACTCTGCTTCTGACTGGCTAGTAGTCCTTACCTAGGTACTGTCAGGGCACGCCCTCATACTCTGCTTCTGACTGGCTAGTAGTCCTTACCTAGCTACTGTCAGGGCACGCCCTCATACTCTGCTTCTGACTGGCTAGTAGTCCTTACCTAGGTACTGAGCATGTGCGACTCCCAACAAAGATAGAACAGAAGTGAGAGGTCTCACTCTGTAGCTAAAACAGAGAGCTCAACACACAGGGTGAAAAGAGGAGCTGCAGCAATGTGCAGTACAACAACAATATGGTGTTTTTTGAAAATTAAACCATGTAAACCTATTCTGGTACAACCTCTAAATACAATTATGGACCTGAAAATGAGCATAATATGAGCACTTTAAAATGGATGTGGGCCACAAACAGTCAGCAAGCATCTGCACACATATATATATATATATATAACATATTATTAGCCAATATAAATCCCCACTGCTTACTGGCCTATAGGTAAGGTAGTTACTAAAGTAATCCCCAGAAACTGTTCCTGAGGATTCACTGTGCCACATGTGTGTTTAACATTAAAACATGATTTATAAAATCATGCCAACAATTAGGGGGCTATTTTAATAGCTTAGTATTCTTTGGGAAAAAGGTATGTATAAAGGCTTTAGGCAGCCCTACATGTTATTGTAGGCCCAGTTTAATATGCAACTTAATTTTATACAATATATGTAGTAGGTGGTCCCTGCTCCAGCTCTCTTTAAAATAAGTGGTCCTTGGCTTAAAAAACAGGGGTGGCTTAGGCGATAGCAAAGTTGCAATGCACATGTCTGACTTTAGGCGGCACCATCGTACCGTCAGCTGCTGTTCGCCTGGACAGACGATGTTCTCGACTTCACACTCTTCTTAGCACTCTTTAAAGTGTGTGTGAATGGCAATATGCCTTTTACACATTTGAATTTCAAACATATTTTAATTTCCCATTATTTTATTTTTGTCTAACTATTGTTTTTTTGAAGTGGCAATACAGAAAGTCTTTCACATTCTAACTTGTGTCTATATTTAGTTGGTTGTTAAATTAAATCTGTTCCTGATCTCTATGGTGAGGACATGTCTGGATCTTGATCATTTTTGCACAATGACATTTCTGCAGTAGTTAGCATTTTGCCAGAAGATACCCACTGTGTGCTGACAATATGCAGTGTGGTGATGACTAGTTCTTCTTTGGCACTTCATGTACTATCCCACTCATTTCCCTCTGCATTTCCTTCTCTTGCTGGAGGAGTCTTTTTTTTTTTTTACATCTCATCTTTCTTGTCAGGAGGCCAAAGATTTTCTGTCAAATTTAGTTTGAAAGAACTGCAATCTTATTAGAACAGCAGCTGATTAAGACCTAAATTCCCACTGTAGTAGAAGATAGGAAGCGAGGAATAATTGCAGAAAGTCAAATACATTTGATCACATTATTGAAAATAATGTCATTATTTTTAATAACTCATCCTGATAGCTTCTGAATAAGAAATGAGCTTTGAAAACGCAATAGAAATGAATCATTGTCACTGAATAACATTACACATTCTGGAAGTAAATGATTGTTTTGTTGTTGCCTCTGTGCTCTGGGCTCATCACGAGAACAATCACGAGAACAATGCCTGTGTGTTCTGCACCGCATAATGGCTTTTGCCTAATTTTGTCTCTTTAAAAGGTGGGAGACAAACTAGCCTTTGGAGATAATTCTAGACGAGCAAACGCAAACACAATGGCGAATTATAATTAATCTTGTGTGGGTGAAATTACGAGGAACATTGTACATTGTAAGCTTATGTCTGCAACTGTTTAATAACTGGGAAATCAGATGCTTAATTTCCTGTGTGGATTCCAGTAAATAACCCCAATCAATTGTCCACTCGTGAGCAATAACCACTGAAACAGGAGTGGATATATATCTACATATGGACATCGTTTACTGTAGGCTACTTTCACAACAGTTCACAAGTCTTTGACAGTGACAATCTAATAATTTCTAACTGTGTGCAAATTGCATAGTGAGCAGGTTTCGCTACCGTGATGGTGACTACTTGCAGGAGTTGAGCTCTCTCTACGGAGCTACAGAATATCAATGTATACAGTTGGACTCATCGGAGAGGCTGTGTGAACACATGGCAGTGTCGGTTTTCAGTACAGTACAGTACCGTACGCTTGTGTGGTTCTAAAACTCTCCGATTCAGATGCTAATGTCACATTCAAATTCCAAGGATTTCCAGTGAGTGTGCCCCTATTAAACTATCAATATTAAATATCACAATTGTGGTCAATATTTGATGAGGCCTATTTTTTTTTCAAACAATGCAGCTTCCAGGGCTCAGAATCAATATTTCAAAAAAAAAGTGAATTTTTCATAACTTTAGCTTTGAAAGCCCGAGTGCATTATTAATATCCGTTACAAGAGCAGTGTGAAAAGTGACAGATTCCATATGCATTTTATAAACATAGTGAAGGTGAAATATACGCTGTGCACTGATTCCACCACAAATCTTGACTCTACTACTGTCAGCCTCCTGGGTCTTTTTTTCTCCCCCTCCCGGCAGGTTGGAGGGGGACAAGAAGATCTCTGTCAGGGGCTCTGTGTTTTGCCACCCCTGTTGTGTTCAAAATCCATCACTGGTTAATAGGCTTCTCCTCTCTGGAACTTTTTTTTTTTTTTTTTTTTTTTTTAGTGCATTCTAGAAATCCCATCTCTGCTGTTCTTTGTCTTTGTTCTCATTTTGTTTATGAGTCTCATCGAGAGTGAGAGTAGCCTCTGCCGTCTCTCCTCCCTCTCCCTCCTTCTCCTTCTCCTTCTCCCTCTCTCTGATGATCTCCACCAGCCTCTGAAACTTCTGGTTTAACTCCTCCATCCCTCCCACCACTCTCCCGTCGTCCTTCTCTCCGTCGCTCTCCAGCGAACTCAGTGACTCAGCCCGTGAGTCACGGCCCTCAAACTCATAAGTCTGCAGCGAGTCATAGGGCGGCTGCGACAGGTCAAAGGTCACCTGATCCAGGCGGATGTTCAGGAGCTCTTCCATGTGGAGGGGCTGCGGGTTGGCGGCTTCTGCTCTCGCAGGCTCTGCCCCGCACGCCCAGCCCCTGCTGTCGCCAAACATCCCCCTGGGTAAGGGTAAAGGCTGCTCCTTTCTCTGGAGTCTGCACATGTTCAGTAGCTGCACTCCTGCTGGGTACAACCCCCCGCCGCTAGCCCCGTTCATACACGTCCCTCTGCTGTTTGGATTCAGCGAGCCCACAATGCTGTACGTGTCTCCTTTCAGGTAAACAGCAGGATTTACAGAGTTGATTTCGCCGCCGTTTGAATAATTTCGCTCGGAAACGGAGGGAATGGAGGAATCAGTGTCAATGTCGTCTAACGTGCAGCTGGTGGCTCCGGTGCTGATCTGAGTCTGCGATGAGCCCAGGCGCCCCTCTTGCTGGTTTGACGAGGAGCTGGTGTGACTCTGGCATGAAGACTCAGTCGGGTCGCAGCGGGTCAGATTGGCGGCGTTGTTGGCGGGTGTCGACTCTGTTTCTGTTTGTGGATTTATCTGTAAAAGAGAAGAAAGGCCATATTAGATGAGTCAGACACAGATGCAGGGATAATATATGGAAGCAAAATGAGGCCATAATGATTCAAAGTTTTTAAGGAACTGAAAAATTGCTAATCATGAAATGTATTCACAACTGAATACTAAATGTTATGAAATTTAAATACCACTGAATTAATTGGGGGGTGGTGAGATCTCCACTTTGAGCAAAATTCAAATTTTAAGCATATCAAACACTTTTGCCTGCATTCTGGTGAATTTTTCTGCAACAATTTGTGCCTTTTCTGCATCAAGTTATGGTGCAAATGTCTTTATTTATGTAAAGGGGATTATAAGATATTTGAGAGGGTTGCACAGGCCAATTTTGATTATTGGGGGGGTTGTAATTATATATAATTCCTACTTGGAAAGAGGTCTGATTAATTCCATTCTGATTCGTTTTGTAACCGTGGTAGAGCCTTGGTGTCTGAAGTTTCTTTACATTTTATTTTATTTTGAAATGTTAGGTCAGAAGCCCCAACCTACATACATCAGGGGAGAAGAAAAAGCTGCAGCGGCGGAAATGACCATACTGTACAGGCTGAAATTGAAAGTGAGTATGATTTTAAAGTTAGCTGTACATAGAGCCACACACATACAGTAAATCCATAGTTGTGTTTGATTGCAGTCAAATTGCTTTCTAATATAATCAATCAATAAGATTGATAAGATTCTTCCGTGCGCCAATCAGGACCCAACAACATTTGAACCAGAATCTAATGACAGTTGGAAGACCCCGATGAATCACACTGTTGCTTATTTGGCATGAATATTTTATGTTTGTTTTCCATTGGGAAACATTATTCACTTGCTTATACGATTCAAATCCTTATGGCCTTTCTTTGCCTCCATATAATTGCTACACATTTGTACCCGTCAGTATTAACACTATCACTGACCTTTGCCTGACCCTGACTCTCGTTTGTGTCAGCAGCGTTTGCTTCACTGTCTCCATTTCTGTCTGTGATTTTGCTCTTTGCCAGCATGTGCTCTGCGTCGTAACTAGCAGTGCTCGTCTCGGGAGAGCGCCGCAGAGGCTCAAAGGTGCTCTGGTTCGGGATGACAAGGGAATTGCCAATGTGACCGCCGCTGAGCCCGTGGGTCAGCTGTGTTAACTGCAGACCTGCTTCCAGTGGCCCAACCGGATAATCTCTGAGAACAGGCAGCGTGTGGACGCCGTAGCACAGGCGTCCGTAGAGTGGAGCCGAGCCAGGCCTCTGCTGAGGGTCCAGGCCGGGGCGCGGGTTACGACTCCAGCTGTACGTCCTGGCCCTCGGCGGATTCTGCTGGGTGTACCATCTGTGCCAAGAGATAAATGTCAGGGAAGCACAACACAGTCAGAACACACAAACAAGCACACACGCGCATGCCACCATGGCAAGGATGGGACTTTTTATTTATTTATTTATTTTTTGGGAACAGCTCACATGTTCCTGTTGTTGTGCATGTGCTGTATTCTGTGCATGCTCTGCAGCGCTGTAATGTCAAAAGCGGCGGTGTCTGCTTCCCCTCCCCCCTCGTCATCGTAGGATATGATGTTCTCCCTGACATCATCCTCCTCGAAGGGCGAGTGGGAGTCTCGCTTCTGATGGCGCAATGACAGCGAGAGTGCACACACCACTACGGGGCAAAAAAAGAGACACATGACCACCATACTCTTTAGACGTTACAGCAGCAACCTGACACAGCTGCTCAGCGTTTCCCCGAAAAGTCACAACATATTCATCAGTGGTGGGAGAAGTATTCAGATCCTTTACTTAAGTAAACGTACTAATACCCCACTGTAAAAATACTCTGTTACAAGTGAAAATCCAAAAGTAAAATTATGTAAGTATCATCAGGAAAATGTACTTAAAGTATTAAAATTAAAAGTACTCAATGCAGAAAAATCCTCACATTTTAAAAACTGGAAACGATCCAAACAGTTCTGTCAATCAACTAAGTGATTAATGGGCTAATCATGTCAGCTGGACTTATACTACCCATATACTGGTAGTTTATAATAAAACATTGTATTTTATAAACTACATGTGTTTTGTGTGCGAAAATGTTAATTTGTAAAGTAACTAGTAACTAAAGCTGTCAGAAATATGTAGTAGAATAAAAAGTACAATATTTCTCTCTGAAATGTAGCGGAGTAGAAGTAGAAAGTGGCATGAAAAGAAAAGAGTCAAGTAATGTACATGTACCTCAGACTGTACTTAAGTACTTCAGTAAATGTACTTAGTTACATTCCACCACTGATATTCATAGTGCTTTGAAGAAGCCAAACCAAACCTACCCAGCAGAGTGGTGACACAAGCCAGCATGGCCAGTAAGGTGACCAAACTGAAGATGAGAGACGGCGAGGCGGAAGGCACGGGGAGACAAACCATGTGTCTCTCCCATCTCCTGTCCCTCTGTCTCCCCCTGTCCTCCGTCTGCATGCTCCCTTGCAGACAGGGACAAATGGTCACGGTGACTGTGCCAGTGTTGGTCAGACCCGAGGCTCCATCGCGCAGCACAACTGGCACGTAGAGGGTGAGCGAGGATGTAGAGAAGCCAGGGAGGGGCTCCAAGGCTGACTGGAGCACCAGGCTGGCTGTCACACCTGATAATGTGACCAAAAAAAGACACATCAAACATGGCCAACTGCACAGCAAAGCTCACACAGGTTTTGGGCTGGTGTGGTGTTTCTGGATTAAGCATGAAATAGAAAAACAGAGCCAATCGCTCCAACCTCCTGTTTCCCTGATGGAGAGGTTGAGGGCAGAGCTGGACTCTGGAGGGATGCTGAAGTGGATTGGGGTGTCCTGCCCTCCATGGTCCCTGTCAATGGCTCGCAGAACCTGAACTACCTGCATAACACACATCAGGATGCTCTGTTTCAGCGGTCAAGATAAATGATAAATCTGAGTCGAAAGGTCAATAACAGGATCGAAAAGAGGTTTAAGCCAGCCCCAAAAGAAAATCACCAGCGCCAACATAAAAAGAATTGAGAATAAAAAATAGCAATCAAATTTAAATATTCATATTATTTTTGTAACCAGTTTTGTTAATTAAGGTTTTATTTACTCAAGCATAGTATACATTTTTGATGATCAAATTGTCAGAAATAACAGGAAAATGCATAGATTTCTGCCAAATAAGGTAACACAGAATTGCCTTTACTGAACGTGACACTATCAGGTACATTTCGTCGCGTTTTTAGGAAGATGAATAGCTCGTCCTCGGAGTCGGCAGCCGTTCTGACTGCTACTCAGATTGATTTCTCGTGAGCACGAGATACTTTGCTCACGAGCGTTGCCAACTTAGGGACAAATCTGGCGACTTTCTGTAGAAAAGACGCAAGGTATTTCTTTCTTGTGGCCGCCAAAACAGTCACGTCTCTTTTCGGTTCTGTGACTGAGGAGTAGAGGAGCAGCCCCTCCCCTCTCTGCTCTGTCCTCATGGCAGGCAGGTAGAAGGGGAGGGGGGACAGGGTGCGGGGGCCGGTGTAGGTAAGAGAGACAGCGGGACGCGATGGGAGAAAGACGCCACTGAGCTGGCCTGGCCCTGGAAAAGGAGAATTCTTTATCTTTCTCCCTCCCTTTGTAGAATTTTTTTTTTACTTCAAAGATAAGCTACCTATTAATAATTATAATGTAATATTAATTCCTGTATTGAATTTGTGATTATTTGGCTAAAGATTTCTATTTCTTTCTATCTACCTTGCTGACACAACCACTAAAACACCACAAAACACTGGGTAGCAGTCACAGGAAACTTATTTTACTGCAGTTAAGTTTTCAAGAATAAGCTCTCTTACAGCATATTATTAATATCCATCATAATGTATTAAAAATCTATAGCTACTATCTTGAAAATGCAAAGCTGAGTAAACAAAGATGATGTGAGTTTGCCTCCGCTGTAGCAATTTCTAATGACTGTTTTATCAACAGAAGAACTAAATTAAATCAAGTCAAAAACGAGAAAGACAAAAATAGTCACTTGAAGGAGCTTGAGCCAGAATGGATGAAAACAGGAATAAAGTCTGACATTAAATGTAAAATTAGGCAAAAACTAAAGAAGAACGGACCTGACCGGGGGCGCTGGAGTCACATACAGACGTTGTGTACTGCCTGTCCAACTCCGGCGCATTGTCATTCTGGTCTAGTGTCTCTATGGCAACCACAACCCTTGACACAAGATTTGGATTGTCTGAAAGAAAAGGAAACCAGCACTAATGTTGAAATTATTACTGAATTGGTATCATTTCTACAGCACACTTTGTATTCCCAACTCCGGGCGGTGCTTTCTGTGAAATATGACTGTGGTAAGCTCTGCTGCTCATAGAGCCCGGGGGCAGAGGGGTTAACATACCCCTTTGTGTGGCGATGACAGTGATATTATGCCACTGCTCCTGCTCGCGGTCCAACTCCATGACTGTGCTGATAAAGCCCGTGTCAGAGGCGATGCGGAACACAGCTTCGGGGTCTGACTGGGGATCGATGGAGTACCTAAGACACAGAAACAGAAATAGTGAAGAGAGCCCTGAGTGAGTGACTAAACGAGTGAGTAATGGACAGTGGTGGAAGAAGTATTCAGATCCTTTACTTAAGTAAAAGTACTAAAACCACACTATAAAAATACATGAAATGTTACTGCATTGAAAATGTGACTGTAGTAAAACTATGTAAGTATCATCAGGAAAATGTTCTTAAAGTATTACAAGTTAAAGTACCCAATGCAGAAAAATCCTCACATTTTAGAAACTGGAAACTAAGTGATTAATCGAATAATACAGGGGTGTCAAACATACGGCCCGTGTACCAGAACCGGCCCACCAAAGGGTCCAATCCGGCACACTGGATGACTTTGCAAAGTGTGAAAATTGCAGGGAAGTAATTAATTCCAACTTCAAATGTACCACTTTAATCTCAAAGAATATCTGAGTTATTTTTCTGTAAATTTAAGACTTTAATCTTAGAAATTTCTTTAGAAGAGTTTTTTCTCTTAATATTACCCCTCTCTCCCGTGTCCATAACATTGTTTTTTTTTTTCCTACGACGGCCCTAGAACGCTATCGTAGCAGAAGCAACTTGCGTTTGCCAACATCAAACTGACAAGAAAACTCTGTGTCTGATCTTTCTAGAGTGGTTTACTGGTCTGGCACACAATCAAATTAGGGGTATGTGGCCCATGAGCTAAAATGAGTTGGACACCCCTGGACTAATCCTTTCAGCTGCACTTGTATGTCCGTATATTGTTGGGTAGTTTCATTTATAATAAACCAGCGTATTTTATGTTTTCTGTGCAAAAATCTTAATTTGTAAAGTAACTAGTAACTGAAGCTGTCAGATGAATGCAGTAACTTAATACTTGAACAATGGCTGTAACCCTATTACTTCAAACCTCTAATATTGACTGTTGATTTGTGTCTATCCTACTGTCTACTTTATTCCCTTATAATGCCCATATTTAATGCTCTCTTATTTAAACTTTATCCTTGCACTGCTATAGTTTTTATATTACCATGTCTACATTATTGTCTTATATTGTCCATATTTAATGCTGGTCTCTAGACTTTATCCTTGCACTATTGGACTTATTTGCACTACCACCATGACACCCACTCTCATAGAGCACAATAAAGTAACTCAACTCAACTCAATAAAGTATCTATCTATCTATCTATCTATCTATCTATCTATCTATCTATCTAGTGGAGAAATACATGCAATATTTCTCTCTGAAATGTAGTGGAGTAGAAGTAGAAAGTGGCATGAAAAGAACAGAAGTACAAGTACCTCAAATTTGTACTTAAGTACCATACTTGAGTAAATGTAATTAGTTACATTTCACCACTGGTAATGAAGTAGTAACCACCTGATGTTGGTGCTTTGTCCTGTGTCTGGGTCCACAGCGAAGACCCGGCCAACGGAGCAGACAGGCGGGCAGTTCTCGGACACGTCCAGATGGTAGCGAGCCTGGGAGAATCGCGGCGGCTCATCAGCATTAAGGACCATGACCCGGACTGTTGCCTGGTCCTTAAAGGGACCTTTCCTTAGGTACCGCGCATCCACTATAGGGTTGGCAACTTCCACGGAGAAAGTGTAAGAGCTCCGGGTCTCATAATCCAGCAGCTGTTGGGTGAAGAATAAAGCATCCTATACTTTATTGAAGCCCTTTCATATATGATTCATACCCTGCATATTTCTGCCCCTACAAAGCACTTCATAATTAATTTCCATTCATCATTCTCATTCTTTTTTATCTCCCTATAAAACTTACATACAGTATTACATGTTGGAGTTATTGCTTTCATCATTTCAAGATTTCACTGAGCAATTGTTCTTTGAATGCCCGATGCTTAGAAGTCAAAAAAGTCACACTGGCTGCCTTTAACACCGCTGCTTACTTCAAATGGGCTCTACAGTTTCTCCCCAGCTGCTCATTAGTTCATTGTTACTCTTTAATTGCTTGTGTGGAGCCTTGGGAATCTGAACCTGTCAGCTACAGAGCAACGTTTGAGTGGAGTACTGAAGTGTTTAAATGGCCAAATACAATTAATTTGCAATACCAGACCAAGGGAAATTTGTTTAAACTCATGAAGTGTCACATATTAGATATTTTTTCTCATTATGTGGCCATTTAAGCAAAACCACCAACATGTACCCATGATTGGAATAATATGGTTCCTAATAGCATTAAACAGACTCCAAACCCAGTGACGTTTAAGGAAACACTGAAACACTGGCTTTTAGATAACATACCCCTGTAAAGACCTTTGTGTAGGCAGGGTTGTATGTAACTCATTTAACGGACCAGTTTTAGTTTAATAGGAAGAGTGTACTTCAGCCTGTTGTCAGAATAATGCCTGTTAATGGACAACGTGAATATTTTCTGTTCTGTTTTATTGTGATGTATTATGATGCTAATGCCGTACATCACTATCTTCAGGGGCAGGTACGCACGCACGCACACACACACACACACACACACACACACACACACACACACACACACACACACACACACACACACACACACACACACACACACACACACACCTTAACGATATCTAACTACAACGAAGACCGCAATGGAAATAAATCCTGTCACTTTTTTAATGTTTTTTTTTTAATTGTGCATGTACATTGGTGTTGCAACTAGGGCTGGGTATCGCCAATGATTTCCCGAATCGATTCAATTCCGATTCACAAGGTCCCGAATCCCGCTTTCGATTACTACTCAACTTCTTCTTGGATATAAACGAGATTCTCAGAGAACTAATGCTGTAAATTGTACAAGCAAGAAGCAACCCTCGCATGTTATTTTTATATATTTTACCAAGTTAATGTCTACAATAAAAATTGCCCCCCAAAAAGTTAGTTTAAAGTACTCCTTACTTATACATCTATGGTGAAAAGGCATATATTAAATCATCATACATCACTCTTTGTATTGGAGAATCTTATTTTAACCCAGCCCTAGTTGCAACCATGTAAGTGTCTTTTTTTTTTTTTAAACGAATTGTCAAATAAACAAAAGAAAAGACAAATGTAGCTTCAGATCCTCGGCTGCTATGGAAACATCAGGTGTCTGTACCTGCGTCACTCACCTTGTTTAGCACAATGACAGCCTCTTGGTCTCTACCGCTTATATTAAATGTTTCAGCCTCTTCGGTGTCCAGGATAGTGAACTCCAGCTGTGCATTTTCTCCCAGATCAGGATCAGAGGCAGTGAGACGGCCCACCTCCACACCTGGTGCTGCTAGCTCAGAGATGGAGAATGACCACGCACCTGCACAGAGGAACACATCAACACAATGGTTGACCGCTGATGAGACTGCTCAAGGTACAGCGGGATGCTGTCTGCATCAATTTGGTATCAACGAACATAATGCATGTGGCTATTATGGCTCTCATTTACATATTTCACGTCCAAGTTTAAGGCATTGGCTCCCATTTTTTTTTCAAATCTATTTTAATACATTACTCACATACGGTATGTAATACATTAGATGAGTTATTTATTGCTGTAATCATTCCACCTGTTCATACCGGCTGTAAAGAGACCCTTCCTCATGCAATTCTAATGTAAGAGATGAATCCAACAGTCTGCATAAATTGCATTCTTACTTTCATCTGAAGCTTATATCATATCTTCCAAAGTGACATTAAATTTAGTGTGTATTTCCCTGTTGGGAATGTCTTGTGGGAGTGTAAATTTAAAACATTGGACACTTGGTATGACTAACTCTGACTGAAGAAGCCATATTAGCTTTGGCTGAACTTTTAAATGCATCTTTGCACAGAATATCTCTTACATTGGAACTGTGTTAGGAAGGGATCTCGAAGGGCCAGTGAAGAGAGGAGGAACAGTAACCCTTGCTTCAATGTACAGATATAGGCATGTATAGTATATAATTAAATATGAACTAAATTGTATGCTACTACTGATTTTAACCCATGCACAAATGGTTCAGAATTGGGGGGGGGGACACTACACACGGCAGTAAGAATGATCAGTCCACGTACAGTAAAGGCAATGAGTCTGTGTTACCTATTTTGACAGAAATCTAAGCATTTTCCTGTTATTTCTGACAATTTGATAAACAAAAATGTATATTATGATTGAGTAAATAAAACCCCAAGAACAAAACTGGTTAAAAAAATAATATGAATATTTAAATAACAGCCTGACTCTAGAGATACAACTGAGATTACCTCTCATATTCAAGTTTATGTTCTGCTTGTTCAACAGTTGTTTGGTAAACTGCTTTTAAACACATTTTTATTCTCAATTCTTGTCATTTTGGTGCTGGTAATTTTCCTTTGGGGCTGGCTAAATCCTGTTTGGGGGGTGCCAAAAATGCCTCTATGCAGGAAAAACCCTGCATACTGTACATGTTAGACATTTTGTCTTTATTGGAGCTGAAATGACTCATCAATTGGCAGATTATTTCATTGTAAACTGAATATCTGTGGGTTGCAGCTACAGATTTCCAATGGTTTTGGGATGGTAATGGCGGACTGGTCCAGACTAAAATGTCTCACAATATTGGATGGATTGCCAAGAAGGTTTGTACAGACATTCAGAAGATGTGAAGCGTACTGACTTTGATCCTGTGACCTTTCAATCCAGCGCCACTATCAGGTCAACATTTCAATTTGTCCAACGTGTGTTTAGTGCTAATTAGCAAATGTTAGCATAGTTACACGCTAAACTGAGAGGCTGAACACGGTAAACATTATAAATGCTAACATGTTGGCATTACCATTGTGAGCAAGTTAGCACGCAGACGTTGGCATTTAGCTCAAAGCACTGCTAAAGCTTCAAATGAATTGACAGATATAGGTCCAATGCAGTTTTTTGGGCTTTTCCGCTTTTATTTGACAGGACAGCTAGGTGAGAAAGGGGGAAGACATGCAGTAAATCATCACAGGTCGGAGTCGAACCATGGACCTCTGCGTCGAGGCGTAAACCTCTCAGTATATGCTCGCCTCCTCTACCCACTGAGCCAACCCAGCCACAGTCCAATTCTGTTTTCAAAAAAAGATTTAAGATGTTTATTGTCACACCGTTTATACGAGTACAAACGCGTGAAAAGCTTATGCTAAGAGATAAGTAGGAAATGTAAAGGACATGTTAAAATATAATAAAATAAGTAAATAACAATATATTTAAAAAGGTAAATAACAAAAGACATAAAAAGACACATAAAATATAGTAACAGGGCTCAACAATAAGGGTTGCCTGTTTGCCCGGGGCAAGTAAAATGCCACGCTGGGCCAGTAAATCTAACTTACTTGCCGATTGGGCAAGTGGTAAAAATTTTACACATGGGATCAAAATTGGAGCAACCTTTCAGTTGAAATGCTGTGGAAACTGCTATACTCCTAAATGTATTTGTGTGCTCATTTACTTGACTTAAAATGCAACATGACAATTAACTTTAGTCTTTGCTGTTATTTGATAATCGCTATTGAATAAAACAGTTTGTACTGGGGCAAGTCAAAATTGCCTTTGGGCAAGTAGATCTATGATCTGTGCAAGTGCAAAAAAAACACATTAACGTTGAACCCTGAGTAGAATTAAATATGACAACATAGTATAAGAAAGGGCGCCGGGGTAGTCACTCGGTAGAGCGCGTGCCCATGTATAGAGGTTTATTTCCCGATGTAGAGGTCTGGGGTTTGAATCCGACCTGCGGCAATTTCCTGCGTGTCTACCTCCTCTCTCTCCCCTTTCACATCTATGCTGTCCTGATGATGAAGGCAGAAATGCCCCTCCCCCCCAAAAAAAACAAACATATAAGTAATACAAAAGTATATACATTCAAGGCCTGAAAAGGAGTCCTCATTAAACAAAGAGTTTAAGCTTTTGCTGAGTGAATCTGTTGCCGTTACAGTTTATCTTGGATTACAGTCTGTTCACTTAACAAGCATGAAAAGGCAGCCAGTGATCTGTGACAGGTCATGCCGTTTACTTGGCCCATACATCACTTGCACTGCAAATCCAGAGAAAAAAGCTTCCCTTTTAATCAGAGTGGCGCTACCTCGCTGATTATCAATCATTCAAATCCTCCACATCATGACGAACATTCACAAAGTCACGCCCCTGGCATTCAAAGAGCAAACTAAATGAGCCGTTTGCTTACATTGTGGCATTATTGTCAAACATAAAAATAATGGCCGGGAGCTGATGTGGTGAGGGAGGGAAGATATAGTCAGATATCAGTAAATAAATAACACTGCTGGCATTTGGAAAATATTGAATTGCTTCTATAAAGCACTGTCTTGCAGGACAATATATCAACCCGAGGAAAGGGGGGCCTTTAAACATTAAGATGAACGGCGGTAAGTGGAGACTGTCGGGAAGAAGAAGTAGGGGAGAGGTAGTATAGAGAGAAAAGCAGCATATGTCTCAAAGCGTTAGACGCATTCTGCAGTGATTTTACCGTCTATTGAAGCAGAAAGCACTGAACTTTAAGATGAAATATTAATAGCATGAAACAGGGAAAAGCTCGGATAAGAAAAAGTGGACATGATCTTTCACTCTTCAAGGCACAGTCCATTTTGAACCCCAGGGACCAAACGGGTGTGTTTGTATGAATGTTAATGCCAGTCATTTTGGCAGGGGTTATGTTATTCCAACTGATGGTAAAAGCAATGATTAGGAAAAGAGTGCACAGAATCAACGATCCCCGGACTGACAAGCGGTTTAACTGCTTCAGAGTTTATCTTGAACCTGTCAAGACAACGAGGACCCAAAGGAGGCAAAACACATCAGACTGGTGTCACGAAACGCCATTACAGGACGTTTCATCATTTTAATCTCTATTCGCAAACACATATGCTTCAGCTACAGGGATTGAAAGCAGCCGTCAGTTCAGTGATCTGATAACAGCAGTGCTTACTCCGTCTGAAGTGAGGGGGGTTGTCGTTGACGTCGCTCAGCCTCACAGTGATGGTGGTGGTCCCTGATAA
Organism: Sander lucioperca; assembly: GCF_008315115.2. Classification (NCBI taxonomy): domain Eukaryota; kingdom Metazoa; phylum Chordata; class Actinopteri; order Perciformes; family Percidae; genus Sander; species Sander lucioperca. The sequence continues at coordinate 25,291,258 of NC_050183.1, forward strand.
TCCGCCCAGATGCCCACCCATGTCTTTGGCCTGGAGGACGACCAGATATTCGTCCCGAGTCTCTCTGTCCATGTCTGGTATGGCTGTCCGCAGGACGCCTGGGGGGACAGGAGGAGAGCGGGACATACAGCAAAGACATCACAACGGCAACAGATTTCACAGTGACACATCATCTCTGGAAATAACCGTCAGAGCGAGTCAGATGCATACATGTTTAGAATTAGGACATTGAAAAACATATGACTCAAGACAGTGGGGGAAGAAGTATTCAGATCCTTCACTTACGTAAAAGTACTAATGCCACACTGTAAAAATACTCGGCTATAAGTATCATCAGGAAAATGTACTTAAAGTATTAAAAGTAAAAGTACTTAATGCAGAAACACATTTTAGAAACTTGAAACGATCCAAACAGTTCTGTCTATCAACTAAGTGATTAATGGTCTAATCATTTCAGCTGGACTTGTAGGCCGTTATATTGTTGGGTAGTTTCATTTATAATAAAACATCAGATTTTATAAACTACATGTGTTTTGTGTGCAAAAATCTTAATGTGTAAAGTAACTAGTAACTGAATCTGTCAGATGAATATTGTGGAGTAAAAAGTACAATATTTCGCTCTGAAATGTAGCGGAGTAGTTATGTGCCTTTTTACAGTAAGTAGAAAGTGGCATGAAAAGAAAAGACTCAAGTAAAGTGCAAGAACCTTAAATTTGTACTTTAGTACAGTACTTAGAGTAAATGTACATAGTTACATTCCACCACTAGGCAGCGACACGTCTCTGGAAATAACCGTCAAAGCGAGTCAGATGTATACATGTTTAAAATAAGAAAATACAAAAAACCATCCAGGCCACTTGAAAATGTGAGTTCAAATGTTCTTAATCACACTGGACATATGGTAGCAAATACACAACATATGATATCCAACCGAGCCACTGGGATTTACTGTATGAAGTGGAATCATCAGCTAGAGAGGCATTTTCTGGTAAACAGCTTTGAGGGGAAGTGCGGTACATGTGAGGCTGTGACCAGACCTGTCTGAGGATCCACAGAGAAATAGTCCTGGCCCTGAGTAATGGCATACACCAGCCGGGCGCTGTTTCCATATGTGGGATCATCAGCATCTCTGGCTGTGACTTGGATTATGGACGTGCCTGGGAAAGAGACAAGGCGACAAATGTGAGAGGGCATAGTGGCGTTTTAAAGTAGTTAAAGCTGGCGCAGGGTTCATAATCTTAAAGCCATACTCCACTCAAAATCTATCTTTTGAATATCAAGTACTTACATGTGGAGGGTTAAAAGGATAATCCACTTCTCTGCTGTCTATCCATATGTGCAGTATGATAAAATATAAATTTTTTAGATAAAATATGATTAAATACCCCACTTCATGTTGCACAATTGCCCGCCTTGAATTTCTGGAGCTGAGCCAGATGCAGTGTATTTAGCCCCAAGTGTGATTTTTTGTAAGATAATGAAAATATTATTAGACAGTGGGAAATTTCATCATGCTGCAGGAATTGCTTAGAACAGCAATGATTAACAGATTCATTGATTCGTTGATTGACAGAGGATTAATCTGCACCTGTTTTGAAAGTGTTTAAGTCATTTTTCAAGCAAAGATGTGAGGCTTTTCTTCATCATATATGATAGGTTTCTATCATCTCCTTGGGCTCCCTAAGCCCCTTGGGCTATTTTCTGACATTGTATAGACAAAAGGATTATTATTTTTAGAGATTATGTTGTAGTGCTAAGTAGGCTGAGAAGTTTCTATGGATTTTTGTCACATTATTTTCGTCATGCTAGAAGCCTTCTTGAGATGGCAATGCTGTTCTGTTAGCCAGTCAGTCAGTCGGTCCATCACTTTAGTCCAGACTGAAATATCTCCACATCTGTTAAATGAATTGCCATTAAAGTTTGTACAGACATTCATGGTGGCCAGAGGATGGATCCCTTTTCTAATCCCCGACTTTCCCTCTAGTTCCACCAAGATTTTTTTTGTTAGCGGATGGGCCAAACAAAAAAACATCAAACTACACGTCGATGGCTTACTGTTAATTTAGGTAGTTCTGATCACGTTGATGTATGTTTAAGAGTTCATTTTTCTGATAAGTTTGGTTTTCAATTAGTTATTCGATGTGACAAAAATGGGTTAGGGTTATGGGAAACGTCATGACTGACAGCTGTAATTGACTAGCGATTGGTCGGACGGGTGTAAGAGCGGGAACTTGATACCGCAGCTCCACCGCCCGATCACTTGTGCACAGACTCTGGCTCGAAATGCACAAGATGGCAGCGCCCCTTTTCCGGGATATTTTGGCTTCATTCTTATAGTAGTATAGTATAGTGGAAGGACCAGGCCCCCAGGAAGTGCGCAGTGCTTTGAAGCAAATTTGACATAGCGGCTAATCAGTGGAATTACAACTACCGTGTCAGTCACAGGATGCAATGGGGCACAAAAATACTTTTTCCCATCGACTTACATGGCGAAAGAGAATTAAATCAGTGGATACATTTTTTTAAATGTCACAAGCCCAGCGAAATGACTCGTTTTATTATCAGAATTTGATCCATTCGGTCCGATAACATTTGGAAGGTCTACAAGAGCCGCATAATAAATAATTTAATCCACATTCAAGTTAGCGGAGCGCTAAACCGGAAGTAGTCTTTAGTGTGCCTGCTCTATGGGCCCCATCCAGGTAATTTTAGAAGCTGAAGTTGAACTTTGTTGGCTTCAAAAGCCACTAAGCAACTCTCATACAAATGAACGGGGCTCTGCCTCGAACACTGAATGCGGGTTTTTCCATGGGGAGGACGTAGAGACGAGACTATGATGTAAACTACTTTCTGCTGTCCCACAATGCAACGCTCTGCATTTTACAGACGCATGTCGTGTACATTGACTTGTGTGCTGGTGTCTGCTTCGTTCTAGCGAATCTCTTTAGGAGAATAGCAAGGCCGGCATGTGTGTGTATGCTGGGGAGTGTGCGGTAGACCGAGTGAGAGAGTGATGGGAATTAGCTTCGGAGCGAGTACTGATTCTAGAGGCGTAGACGGAGAAACAAAGTGTCTCCCCTGTGCTTTCTGACCATGGTCGGAAAGCTGTAGCGGGAAAGTTAACCCTCTCCTGGATTTCATGTTGTTTATGGAGAAGGAGGACCCGGAAATGAGTCGGGGGGGAAATGTGACGCTACCAAGCCACGGCCAAACGGACCAATCACAGTTGCGTCGCCGCAACATGTAGTTAAATCTTTTTGAGAAGTGTACGTCAGACTACGGCGTAGGGTCTGGCATAGGGTCCGTATCTCCACGTACGTACCCACTGCGTCGATTTTCCGCAGGATCATAAATTGGCCATTAGTCTTGTTTTGCTGTGAAAACTCATCCCCATTGGAATCCATTGTAAGCTGAAAAAATTCAAACTGAGCACACCTGCTGCTCCCAATGAAGGATAACACTACTCGCATTTTACAGCCACCTTTCAAGAGATTTTGAGTGGAGCGTCGCTTTCATGTTGTTTTAGCGCATTACCTATGTTGGCCATCTCTGGCACCATGGCAACATAGGGTTCATCGAGGAAGACAGGCGGGTTGTCATTGATGTCCTGCACTCTGATGATGAACTCTGACGAGGGCTCCAGGGCTCTGCCTGTCTGACGGTCTGTAGCTGTCGCGACGAGACGGTACTGGTCCTTCTCCTCACGGTCTAAAGACTTGGTGACATGTATGTTGCCTGTGTTGCCATCAATAACAAACACAGAGCCCACTCCCTCTCCCTCTAGCATATACTTGGTGTGGCCGTCTCCTCTGTCCATATCTGTGTGCAGCTGGAAAATAAAAAAAAACATACAGAGTAAATTACTGGAACACCTTCAGGCAGCAGCACTTTCATACACGGTGCGCTGATGCAGGTATCGCTCATTAACACTCGTCTATCAGTCTGGAAAGTAGTGCAAACATGACTGTGTGAAATGGGTGATTTATGTTAAGACGGAATGTGCTCTGTGAGTCTGAAACGAATGGCACCAGGTGTGGAAGATACATATGGGACCGGGATGAGTACTGATGCACACAGCTAATTAACTCACTGGACCAAACACGCCACTGGGGGTTTGTTGAGGGTAAAACCACATCAATGTGGACTGTGGCCCTGCGAATGTCCTACATGTATGTTCACAGATGCAATCTGCTAACACAGGCCGCATCCATTTGTAAATCTTTCTGTCACTTATGTCCATCTGTCCCTTCCTTCCCCTTCTTGTAAATCCATCTGCCTGACTTCCCTGTACCTTTTAAGCTACCTCTTTTTTCCAGTACTTGTCTCTCTCTTTTCATCAAGTTACCTCGGTTACACAGAATGCCCATCTGCTCACATTTTTCATTCCTCTCTCTCTCTCTCTCTCTCTCTCTCTCTCTCTCTCTCTCTCTCTCTCTCTCTCACACACACACACACACACACACACACACACACACACACACACACACACACACACACACACACACACACACACACACTCTCTCTCTCTCTCTTTCTCCCTCGGACTGTTTTGCTCTCTGGTGCAGAATACTCGCTCTGTATTTAATGGCAGAGAGGATATTAGTGTGAGCTAGATAGGTAAAAGGCCAAACACACAGAAATAGAAAGCTAAAGAGATTACTCAGCCTTCATCACACTGAGCTTTCTGACCAGGAACCTTCACATCTCGCTACCCCTTAAGGCGTATCTGCACATGTTCATAATCCACAAGGCTTACTCACAACCTCTGCAGTGGACCTTTAGATACTCACGAGAACTGAAGCCCCGATTTTTAAAATTCAGCTGCTGCAACAATGAGCAAACTAGATATGATTTTTGCAAGGCATATTCATTCAGTTACACGAAATGTGTCAGAGTCATTTGTGAAACAGAGACATTTCATTGCCTACAAAATGGTAACATGGAATGGATAATATGTGTACAGTCACAAATCTATATATTCAAACATAATGCATGTTAACAACACATGTTCATGCAAATGCAATTCACACAAACACTGCACAGCATGCAGGCAGAGACCATATAAGATTAGAGTACATTCTGTGTGTGGTATGTGTGTGTATGTCTTGGAAGATAAAGTTGAGGATTATAGAAAAGCGTGATAGCATACCCTACAAATTGCTAGATAAGGGACTCAGGTTTTCTTATTCATCCCTACACCCATATCCCTCTCCCTCCTTTCTTCCTCAAAGCTAGCTTCGATTTTGATCCGATACTTCACCACGAGAGACATCTTTGTGAGAGTCTGTCTATCATGCTCCCCTGTTCTTTGCCCCCCACTTCTCTCCATCCTCTCTCTTTCTATCCAGCCCTCGTCTCCTCACTCGTCTAATTGCTGGCTCAGTCCTGCTGTGCTTCAGTCAGCATGGAAAAACACTCTCACGGTGGGGAAGACATTTATCCGGACCGTACAAACAAAGCTGGGAAAAAGAGGAAATTGTCTCTTCCAATTCCTTATTCACTTTCTCTCCTGCTCTGTAATCTGAAATTTTCCCCTCCTCTCACTCATGCAGTACACACACCTCCAGGGTTTATATCTGCCTCACATTTCTTTCTTTGGCAGCCAAATTCCTCCTCTTTCGCACGGGTTGAGGCACCTGTGATTTGAACTGTTGACATGTCACCTCAATGTCTCTATTTTTGGCAAAACAAACCTCGCCCGCCTCTGGGAGAAAACGTCGTGCTTCCAACCCCTTCGCAATGGATGCTTTATTACATGAATATCAACATCAAGACTGCTTTGCAGAGGAATGAGCAGCCTTGTGTGTCTACTGATTGCTTTAAAACCCCTCCCTGACCGTATCAATAACAACCAGAGAGGAAGATTAAACATTTATGAGGTGTATACTGCACTGGTAAGAATCCAATCTAGTCTGTCACCATAAAGTATACTGCTAGCTACAAAGTGGCTGGCAGCATTCCCCCGTTAGCGTTACAGCTGATATAATCCTACCCCGAGTATACTGTAGCTGCCAGCAGCTGCATTAGTGCGGTGGAGAGTCTGACTGTGAAATGCTACAAGTAAACCCCAGGGATCTGAATGGTTCAGGTGTGCTGTGGCTTAAATCATCTCAGACACTTTACGTGTTGCGACACCGGCAGCAGCTGAAGGTTGCTGGTTGTGGTGACTGTAAAACTCGTATAAAGTATTAGACAAGACAAGTGGAGGGCTGCTGCACAAACACTGCAGTTACAAGGAGTTATATTTGTGCCTCATTCCTGAAGGTGTAATGAGACATTTTGAAAGCTTTTTTTGCAAGAGTGTACATCATATTTTGTAGAGAAATTATTATCATGCAAAGGAAAATCTATTTGGCCCTGAATGAATGTATTTGCACACAAGTGCCAACTTATTTAATTTCTCCTCTCTCAATGTCCCTGACCCTTGGACACTCATCGGTTCAAATTGTCTGTCTTGCTCCTAACATCTCTGCTCTGTGCGCTCTCAGGTTTGCCTGTCAGCTCCCTTAACGTGACTTGTTAGACAGAACACGAGGCAAATTTTAGAGTCAGCGCTTTTGAAGACAGAAGATGTACATTTGCAGTGCAAGTTGAAAAGCTTTCAACTTGTCCCGGGGAATTTTTGAATCTGCTTTATGAACATAAAGAGACGAGAGGAAAAAGGAGAGAAATTGGAGACAAATAACAGAAATAACCAGAGTTTCAGTTTCAGGCTGAGGAGGAGCTGAACACAAACACACATACACACTCCTACGCAGCAGCTAGCTTATAGCTAATGTCTGACCAGTCGATACATCGGCTGTTTGGGGCGGATTACCACAAACGGTCAAAGGGGCAAATACATGAGGGTTTTTTAAAAGTCATTTTTAAACGACTGTTTTGTCATCAACCTTATTACTAGTAGTATTACCGTTTGCTAGGGGAGTAGGGAAGCACTGGAAGAATGGCCAACAGGCACATAGCAGCACATGATTAGTTTAAAGGGTTGGTTACTGTACATACCTAGTCTTATGAATTTCCATCGGTACTATATTAAAACCTAGCTATCTTGATCAGTAAGTAGCTAGCTAAATTCTGCCAAATAAACAATAGTACTAGCTAGGCACTTATTAAAGGTGTTCTAAGCGATGTTGGGTTATGTTACTTCTTGTTGACGTTCAAAGTATTGTCAAACAAGACGGAGGCTAGCTCGCCCCTCCCTCCACATCCTGTCCCCTCACTTCCACGCACTAACCCCCCAACCCCCAAATCCTTCTTGTCGGTTATTGGCTGGAACACTGTTTGTTATGTTTGGTGGTGCAGGTTGGCGCAGTTTGCTTTTGTTGCCGTTTGTAGAGCCTGGGCTGTCTACAGAGACCACGTTTTTTTTTACAGTGTGTTCAGGGGACAGGCAGCTAGCAGATAGTGAGGAGATGTTTGCTGTATGTGACAAAAAATGTTGTAGCCTAAAAAACGCATGACATCGCATAGAGCACCTTTAACATGCTATTCAGTGGTTAATAGTCATTAAAAAGTCAGCTAGCTATATAAAAATTAAACTCAACTAGGGGCTCTGCAATTTTCACAGGTACTTGTGATGCTTAGTTCAAAATTAATTAGAGGAAGTTATCTTATTTTTAATTTTTTTTTAAAGAAACGAATGATTATGAATGATTATAATTCCTTGGCTATACATGTAGCTGGCAATCATCAAGTTAGCCAACTAGCTTAGTTAGCTACTGCATGTATGGCAGAGGTTAGCTAACAACCTACCAATACAGCTAGGTTGCAAGCATATAGACTAACTAAAGCACAGAATAAAACACCAACAAATTGAATTTAAATGGTCCATAAAACTAGGCTTGTAACTAAAACTGTTCTTAAAACATTTTTTACACAGTAAACCTATTTGTTTAAACGCTCACAGAGTGAAGTGTTGGCCACTCTCATCATGGTCTCTTACCATTTCCTTTTTTCTTTCCCTACTCCACTAGTAAGCAATAATTCTTCTAGCAAAACAGCCATTCATAAACAACCTACTCCAATATCCAAATTGGCTGGAATTGTGGCCGCCATTATAAAATAGACATCTGTAAAACTGTTGAAAGGACACCTGGAACTGCAAACCAGGTTAATAAAGTCTATTGGCCGAGCGGGAATGTCCAGTGGGCTGGACAACGAGGAAGCAAACCTGGAGTCCAGAAAACTTTTTTTGGCTTATGCGCTTGGCAAGCAATTTTTCATTCAAGTGAGTGGGCGACATCTTTAGTTCTAATATTACATCCATGAGTACACAGAGCCGGAAAAAGGACAGGGGGAAATGAGTCAAACTGAGGAAAAGAGGTCATCATTGTGCACTTATGTGAGTAATGGCGCACAACTATATATAAATGCATTGAGCACAGAGTAGATTTTAGTTTCCTCAAATTAATTATTCTTTCTCTACAAAATATATTTCATGTGCTTGTGAAAATATTTTTCTGAGGCACAAATACGACTCCATACAATAGGATACAGGTGATTCACATGATGACTTCACAGCTTACCCGTCCAATGAGCACAGGCTCGGGCCCTCTGTACTCCTCGATCACAAAGAACTGGTTCCAGAGCCAGCTCCTCCGGCATCGAGAGCGAGGCTCCGCTCGTGGCAGGTACGGTTCCGACCAACCCTCTTCAGACTCCGTGACCCATTTAGTGGGGCCCTGTGTCCTCTCAGGCAGAACGTCACCGACACCTGTCTCCAAATGGAGCTTAGGCTGGAGAGCGTACTCCTCGCCTGAACTCGGCACTTGACTGTGAGCATAAATTACACCTTCAACCTCTCCATTAGTCAAATAGCTTCTTTTCTTGCGGTTCATGGTGAGTTCGGGGCTATGTTTAGTTGATAGGGATTTAGCAGTAGATTTGGGATTTTTAAGTATGACTGGTTGCCTTGCTATATTACCCCTAAAGTCAAAATCATTAGATTTTCTGTCATTTTGTCTAAAAGCCACATTTGGCAGGGTTGTTAGATCAGTTTTTCCATTCTGAAGCTGGCTCTCCAATTCTTTGAAACTACCGAAAAAGTTGTCAATGCTTAATTGTCTTTTGCTGGATATTACATGCAAATCCTGACCTTCCTCTGAAAGGCCAACAGCCACCGAAATGCCATTTCTTTCCCCTTTACAGAGTAAAAGAAAAAGAAGCACAATATGTGTTGCCATTGCTAAGTTGAACAGTTTGTTTCAAAGAATAACTGATGAATGGCTGATCAAATGCAGGTTTTCATGATGATCCATCTTGTTTTCTTATACTGTGCGTCTCCTCCTGCTTCAGGTTTCCTCTCCCCCAGAGTGAGTCTTCATTTCGCCTTCTTTTCTCACATGCAGTACACATGCTGCACAGGATCACCTGAGAGAAGACATAATTAGTGTGATCTTGACGGCATTCATTAAAATGGTAAAAACAAGTGCTTCACGATACAGAAGTGAAAAGACAAAGACACGTTGACATCTTACTCATTATCTTGTAATTATTTTGAGATACATTTGTAGACACATTTTTTTTGTTGAACAGCTCTGTTTGCTAACCCGAGATCTCTGCCAGCTGCTGTATAAATAGCTGCACAGAAACTATGAACATTACGGTCCGATAAGAAATAACCTAAAAAGGAGAATTCCTTTTATACCAGATGCTGTTATTCATATTATTCTCATTGCTGTTGGCATTGCTCTTGTTGTGTGTGAATGCTATTATTGATCACTCAAGCATTCTCAGAGAGTTAAGCATGGTCTTAAAAAATTTCAATTAATTTGGAGCCTGAGGGCCTAGTGATGAGGTGGAGCTCAGGTACTTTACTGTCCCTTGTCACACACAATTGCCTGGACATCAGGTGATCGATGTCATCCCTAAAGATGGTGTCCCATGCCTCAATGCCCAATAGTGAAAGAAGTTCCCTTTAAGAGATTAATTAGACTCATAAATAATGAAGGACTTGTCCTCGTTTCCCAAAAGTTTAATGATCTGCGTTTCGTTAGTATTTGAGTCAGATCCTGGCCATTGATCTTTGAAACTTTATGTACTAAAAAGTGTCAGCAGCTTAACAAGACTAAAGCGGTGTAATCACAGTTTTTCAATCCACGTTCTACCTGCATCCATCACTGTGTGTCTGACATCTGTTTTTCACCTTTATGCTCACATGGAGGACACCATTAGCACACATACAGTGGCGTATTCAGCTGTCTGAGGGGCAGCGGCAGAAAAAAACCTTTTGTATTCATGAAAACTGCAAAATTTCAAAGTGGCTTGTTTGTATGATTGCCGTACTGTTTAGTTCAAAAACATCCAAAACACCAAAGTACGAAGACATAGCGGAACAGACACGAGCTTTTATTTTGAAAAGTCAAAGCTTGGGAAGGCATCAGCCGGGAGGGAATGAGACGGGAGGTCTCCAGGCTGCAGCCATACCCGACTCTCGGCAGCTTTACCCATCCATCCATCTTCTTCCGCTTATCCGGTAACGGGTCGCGGGTAGCTTTACCTATATGCTAAAATATACAATGACTGAGGAAGCCTAGTGACGAGTCCATAGCAACCAGTTCATGTGTTGAATGTGTTATTACCCTGTGTGCTTTGTTGAATGGTCTCAATGTGTTATTGTTTTATTTCATGTGAATACTAGTTTAGTTATTTGAAGTAATGCAGTAATGCAGGAAGTGTGCATTTAGTTTCCATGCTTATTGTGTTTCCACAACAATGTTACTGAAATGGCCACCATAACAGTGGAGTGTGATGTGTAAGATGAGAAAGCAGAGGTTAAATCATGTATGTCATGGTTGTAAAAAAACCAGTGGCTAGCTATCTGTACATCTTTGCCAAGCGCAAACCAGTACAGAAGGCATCAATAAATGAATGGGGAGGGTCATGCCTCTTTTCCCAATCATTTTGGAGGGTCACAGAATTTTTTTTTGCTGCTTAGAACAGTAGCCAAATATTACAAAAAAATGTAGGCCTAATCACACACATCTCCTGCATCATAATTAACATTAGTGCTGTCAGTTAAACGCGTTATTAACGGCGTTAACGCAAACCCATTTTAACGGCGTCAATTTTTTTATCGCGAGATTAATGTTCTTTTTGGCCAAGCTAACTTTGTAGTTTTTTCACATGCTGTTGCAACAACTAGTAACATTAGAAAAACTACAACACCACACCGGATCTAGCTAGACCGGAAACAAAACAACAGGCACGCCTGCACTTGTTTGGGCTTGCGAGCCGGCCAAAGAGTAGTAGGCTAACGTTACGTTTTAAGTGGATGGCGAGCGCGAGACGCAGAAATGGATGCCAATAAAATTCTGAATGGAAAGTTTACTTTTAAAAAGTTGTTGAGGGGGACAGTAGTTTCACCATACACAGCCTGTATGACACGGAGAAAGCAGCCACACTGGAACTGCTGCAGAGTGCTGCAAACGCTGTCTCATTAACCGGTGATCACTGGACGTCAGTGAGGAATCAACATTATTTAGAAGTTACTAAACACTATATTGACTATATATATATATATATATATATATATATATGTATATCAGCATACGGTTTTAGGACTGTGTTGTTTGTATCGTTTTTTTGACTGTTTTTGTCATTTGGGACATTGTCCACCCCCTTTTCTGTCCAGGGGAATTGTTATATTCCTTATTAGAAAAACATAAAGGTTACAAATGTCCTGCTGTGGCATCTGGTTTTTGGACCATTTTGTTTGTACTGTATAAGCAAAGTGTTAGTGTTACATCTCAGTTAGGTTAGGTACTTGGAGAAATTGTGCAATAATGACTCACACGTTTCTTTTGTTTACAGTAAATAAAAAAATAAACAAATACAAATCTTAAAGTCAAGTTCAAAAAGTGACTTTCTTTGCATTAATTTGATTCCCAGTTAAGATACACTGATAAGAATTGCTTTCCATTGTTAATATGTACTTAAAAACAGTTCTGAAATGCAAAATAATAGAATTGTATTCATGTGATAAAACATGCGATTAATCATGATTAACTATAGACATTTGGCGATTAATCGTTTGACAGCCCTAATTAACATATAACATCAAACCTTTCACATGAAATGAGTTTCCTTTCAGGAAAACAAGACGCTCAGCATTAACAGGTGACAGCCAGTTGCGAGTGTGGGAACGAATGTCCCCAGCAGTACTGAAAAGTCTTTCACTGGGCACAGAGGTTGGTGGAGCACAGAGGTAGATCTTTGCTGTTTTCGCCAGCAGTGGAAATCGCTGCTGGTTTGTCTTCCACCACTGAAGAGGATCCTCTCTAAGAGGAATCAGAGGCTCACTGAAAAAAACACTTATCTCCATGTCAGTATTGCTGCAGTTCAGATCGTTCCAGCCGCTCCAGATTCCTCCTGAACAGTGTCATGTAGTGTGAACCTCCGGGCCTTGTTCCTCAGGCTGTTCAGTTGCTGTAGTAGTAGGCCTAGCAGATGCGTCTTGATCTGATTCAGATACACGGGATGCACAAGCAACTTTGATTGGATCTTTTCTGTGTCACTCACCTAAAAAGTTCGCCTTGTATCTGGGATCCAGACTTGTTGCCACAACAAAGTGGCTATTCTGCTTGCTTCCCTCAAACCTATCCTGCAGAGATTTCAGCAAGCGGGTTTTCATCTGCTTGATTCCACGGCCGTTTCGTTGTGGATATAGCGCTTCAACATCATCACAGCTGGTAGGACAGTGGATATATATGCATTTTCTGCGCTTATTTCTCTAGTCGAAGTGTCTGAGCACCTTGAGAACATCCTCCATCAGAGTCCACCCCTGTGCATGAATATGTTGCACACCAGCTGTCTCGGACACGTAGATGTTTATGGCACGTTTTTGTTCTGTTAAACGTTCGAACATCAGATATGTTGAATTCCATCGTGTTGACACGTCCTGGATTAAATGGTGATTTGGCAGCCCCAACTCCTGCCGTAGAGCAGACAGCCTTGATTTAGCACTTGAAGAGTGCCTAAACTTTAAAGTGACCAACAGTTTTCCTGGCCAGTGCAATCACGTCAGAGACACTTTGTTGTGATAAAAGACTGTTGTGGATGCACAACTGGAGTGTGTGCGCAAAACAGCCAGCACTTGGAACCCCTGCCTCAGATATGGCTTTCTGCATGTTTGCAGCATTGTCCCTCAAGACCAGGTAACACTTATTAACAGGTATGTCCCATGCTCTGATCATTTCTTGCAGTGTTTCTGCAATGTTTAATGCGGTATGCCTTCCATCGAATGCTTCACATCGAAGAATAGCATGTGTGCGCTTAAAATCATCATCAATCCAATGTGAGGTCACACTGATGTAGGACTGTGTAGTAGTACTCACAAGTCCATATGTCACATGTAAATGCCAAAGCATGTGCTTCGGCAACGTGTGCAAGCGGGAAGTGATGGACTCGTACATTTCAGGGATGATTTTGTCAGTAAAAAAGCGCCTGGAAGGGATTTTGTAACGTGGCTCAAGCAGATGGAGTAGCTCGTTGAATCCAGTGTCTTCCACTATGCTATAGGGCTGCAAGTCAGTGGCTATCGTTTTCCCAATTGCTGCATGAATGGCTTTGGCTCGTGGGTTATCTGATGCCCGCTGTTTGTTCGGTGTAGGGCTAGCAAAGCTGGTAATGGTCGTCTGGTTAACACAAGTTTTTAGCAGTGACTGTCCTTCCTTTGCCGTACCTGAAGTTGCTGCATTTTGGCTGCTGTCTGTAGATTCCTTCATGCACAACTCGTATTCTTCGGATGTTTCATATCAAATGTTTTAACAGCGGTGATGTTGTGTATTGTTTAGGGTCCTCGCCACCACGAGAAAAATCCGCATTGCAAATTGAACATGTAGATCGCCTTCTTCTGACTAAAAGTACTGCCAAACTTCACTTTTTCTGCTACCGAGTTCCATTTCCACTTTCTCACAGCCTACTGCATTGAACGCTCCACCTACGTAAACACCTTCCCGTAATCAACGGTGGTGTCATTACGTCGACCAGCGTAGCGCGCGTAGTGCAAGCGTAGGGTACGGTTCGGTGGAAAAAAATTCTAAGGTTAGCCCGAAACCGAACCCCGTCAAAAAGCCCAATATTCGGCCGAATCCGAACCCGAACCCTGGATTCGGTGCATCCCTAATTTTAACATGTTTTTTTTCTACTGTAAGGACACCCTAGAGGGCACTTCATAATGTTTTCTCCACTAGCAGGGTATCAGAGGGCATTTTAACATGTTTTCTCTACTGAAAGGGCACCCTAGAGGGCACTTCATAATGTTTTCTCCACTGGAAGGTAACCCTAGAGGGCAATTTATCATCTTGTCTCCATTTGAGTGCACCCTAGAGGAAACTTCAACCCGTTTTCTCCATTAATTGCACCCTATAGAACACTTCATCACGTTAACCCTACTGAAAGGGGACCCACAGGGGCACTTTTGTGGGTCAGGGTCTCCTCTGTGATCTGATTAAAGAAATGTACATTGAAACATGTGCTTTGAATAATTTAAATTCAAATAATTCAGTGGGCCTAAAGCACATTTGCCTTCTGCCTTTGATTGCACTGTATAATATGAACCATAACTATTTCCTATATATATCCAAATTGATATGCTTCATATGAACTGAATGAAACATGAACATGAAACCAATGTTCTTTTTTTTACTCCAGATAGTGACCTACTGTCTAAAGTAATTTAGTAATTTCTACTCTCTTCACATCATTTCTTCTTAAAAGGAAATTCACCCTTGAATATTTTGTTTTCATTTCGCACATTAATTATACCAAGTTAATCATACTGTATGTAATGCTTCATGTTCAGCATCTGCATCTGTTTCCTATCATGTTAAATCTAGCAAAATACAAGAAGTGGTTCTTCCAAAACACTTTTGTCTTCCTCAGCTATTGTGCATTAGCATAGACTGAGCTCCCGGCTTACATTTCTCTCTGCTAGCTTTGCTCCAAAACCACGTTGCCAGCAGTACATGTCATTCACTGTTGTTTGAAGTCTTGAGATATGTGTGAAATGTAAGGCAGGGATAGAGGATGAAAGCGTGAGGACGATTTGCTGTTGCCGGCTCAGAATGGAATGATGAGTGGTGACATAGCTCTAAATTGCAAATCGCTGTTTCAGTCTCACTTCACTCTGCATCGAGTCGCTTCACTGCAACAAGGCTATTTCATTTTTATTAAAAATAGCCTGTGCATGTCAGGCCTTTAAAATAGGGAAAAATGGGAGATGGAGGTAGAGAGTGAGAGGGGGGTGTTGGTGGTTGGTGGTGTTAGAAGTGAACTGGGAGGGGGGACAGCCCGGCTGGCTTTAAAGACCAAGACGTGGACAGATTCTGTTCCATTTAAACATCTCTGGCTTACTCTCCTCCTTCCATTCGTCTTAATGCTTATAAACCTCTCATCCATTCGTACTGCCTCTGGTGTGCTCAGTGCACACATCTCTTAAGTTTTTTCAAATCAGACTGGTGAGGAGAGTGAGTCCCACTGTATACTCAGCAGTCAGCACATCAGTCACCTCATTATAGTCAAGCCTTGACATGGCTTATTTTTTTTTTTTTTAAATCATAATAGCAATATCAACTGGCGCAATACACACATTGCAACAGGCTGCGACATATCGCGAGAGACACTCTGAGAATGTTTGTATTAATTGAAAGAAAATATCAATAGAAAACGGCACTTTATAATGTAGATGTCATTCTTTTTTTAGGGGTGCCTTTATATTCAATTCAATGTTCAATTTGTTCAATAAAAGAATGTTGGAAATGATTTCCCTTAATTTGTTTGAAAGTCAAAATTTATTGTATTTTAGCATAATACTGAAAGCAGCAGAAATGCAAAACTGAGTAGGCTATACACTTACAGATCCAAGTGGGGGCAGGGAAACACATAGTTACCATTGCACAAAAACTACAGTTAAAAAACTAGTGTGTGTGTGTGTGTGTGTGTGTGTGTGCGTGTAGATGATAATGTACTCTTTGCCATTACATTATGTTGTAAACATAAAAGTACATTACATTTCTCAAAGCACATGATGGCCTCTCTTTGGTTTGGTCACACAAACCCACCCACACGCACACACACACGAACATCTAGACTGCTTATTAGCATATCTAGTAGATAAACACTAAACAGCCTGGAGCGTGACCTTGTCTTGTTAGAGAAAGGGAGAGAAATGACCTAGTTGATGCATGTTAATGGGATTTACACACTTGGGCTAACTATTTTAATGAATGTAGCCTCCCCAAATATTGCTGTCAGCTACTACTAACCAAGGTCCAGCGACCCCGTCATATTGGCGAGCGTCCCCGCGTGAAATGAAGCTGTGCACGCGGCAGGTGAGTACGGCGCGCAGAAACCGAGCTCGCGCGCACATTCGCAAACGGTACCTAGCCAGAAAATTAGAGGGAAGCACAGCACTATCCGTGCCATCTGTCAAAGCTTGGCGCTCGTTTGCTTTTCCAAACCTGTCTCCCAGCCAGCCGTGTATTATTTCACCTAAACAGCTCGCGCACGGTTAAATTAAATCTGCTCGCGACAGGAAAAGGCGAAAAGGTTTGCTTCTTATAGTTTATTTGCGAACATCAATAATAACAGTGGGACAGTTGGGAAACCGCCTCACCGTGGCTAAGCCCCCCCAAAAATAAAAACTGAACGAGAGCCGAGGAGTGGAAACTTGTCACGTCTGCGTAGGCGTAAGTGGCTTCACTTCAATAAACTAGTGAATCGTGAATATACAGAAAAAAGTGCTTTAGTCGAGTAGAATAGAGCTTACCGTGTGTTTGCGGCTCTGCTCCGGTGGCTCTCTGGTTTAACGGAGCTGAAATGATCCAACGTGGGAAAGGATGCCGAGGTTCATCAGAGCTCAATATGAGGTCTGTCCACTTAGCCTAGTCTCTCTCTCTCTCTCTCTCTCTCTCTCTCTCTCTCTCTCGCTCTCTCTCGCTCTCTCTCTCTCTCGCTCTCTCTCTCTCTCTCTCTCTCTCTCTCTCTCTCTCTCCCTCTTTTCCTCGCTATACATAGTGGAGAGGGTCTATGTCTCTCTTTCCCTCTCCATTTGTTTTTAACTACCCGAAGGAGACAGATAGCCACCCTAAAAGCCTACTATTTTTAAGGATACACACAGTGACCACTGAGTAGGCTACCACACAGGCACACAGTGACAAATCACTATTTTAACTTGGCTCAGTTTGTTAAACCAAATGTCTTCAAAATCATAGCTTTGGTATCTAATTATCACCTTTATTATCAGTTTTCTGGACAACATGTACATCGTTAAAAAAAATAAACCTTCAATATTGTTTGGTTAGGATGTAGCCTGTCATTCCCTTGAAGCAATCCTGTGTTTGTAATCTGCTTAAGTATAGCCAGTCTCCATAATCATCTTCAGTACGTTTGCATTTTCCCAGTTTTTCCACTCAGAAGCTGGGCCAGAAAATTGCTACTCAAGGATGCTTTTATGATTACATTTCACCAATAGTGTTCTCCCACTGGCTAAAAAACGTGTCTGAAATGTATGACTGTAATTACCACACATTGAGAGGATATTTTCTCCAGTTAGTTGAGTGTGCCTGCATGATGCGTTTTATTTCTTGGAAATGAATGATCAATTTAATATACAGTACATTTCTGTAATTCAGTCCCCCATTAAGTCTTTATGAGTCATTTCAATTCCTTGTCTCAGAAAAAAAACTGCTTCAAATAATACAATCTAAATTTGAATTTACTAATCCAAATTTCAAGGATGAATGTTCAAAAACACATAATTTCATACATGTCTATATTTGTCCTTTGGATGCCCAAGATCTAAATATTAAGCCTGATTAATTTTTGGAAAACAGAATAATATGAGATTTTAGGTAATATGATATTTTATACATTTTGACATATCTTATCCCATCTAATCTTATCCCATACCTCCTGGAATAGAATATGCTTGTTTCTCACCCACATGTTTTGGATATTTCTTAATTTCTAGAAAAGAGAGACTGCTTTGCGCATCTCAATAGTGTAAAAAGTGATCATTCATCCACAGAGAGCAGTCTTGCTCTGTACATCAATGTTTCCTGATCATTTGTGAGTTCTCTTTCCTGACTAAGAAACAGGAGAGCCTTTAAACAACTGGTGGTGATACAAGTGTTCACTGATATGACTAAAAAGCAAACTGGCAACCCTAAAAGGTCACTCCTTAGATCCCTTGTACCCAGCTGGATACAGAAGTTTATTAATGCCAAAACTTATGCGCAAGCAGAAAACAAAAGCCAAGTCGTAATCAATCTGCTAGTCAGGATTTGAGAGCACAAGAGACAGATTTACAAGTGCAAAACTGTGAGAGAGGGCTGCCAAACATTTTTTGGCAAATTTCTGGCTGTAATATGTTTTAAAAGTTTTTTTAAAAGAATGAAAACAACAACAACAACAACGATGTACTGATGTAACTCAGAAGGCGGGGTCAGTGACATTTCACTTCTTGGTCAAATCCAGTGGAGTTTGTTTTGCTCTCAGCTGGAGTTTGCATGCAATAAGAAACTGCCAAAACGGAACAAAAAGCTTTGAAGAGGTCAAGCAAAGGGAGTCCTAACGCTCACTGAGTCACAGCTCTTCTTACACCCTCAGAACTTTGATTACTATCATGATTCTGTTCTGTCTTGCTCTTAGAGCGGCCACACACTGGCTGCGTGGCGTGAGCATGGCGTTTCTGTTGCGTGTCAGCTGTGTGGCGGCTGCGTAGATTTTCCTGTCTTTGCACACCAGAAACGTGTCTGATGCGGCGCTGCTGCTGCTAGCCTTGTCTGTACACATGTATGTTTCCCATTGATTTACTGCACTCAAGCACTATACTTTAGGGGTGGGGGAAAAAATCGATACAGCATAGTATCGCGATATTTTCCATGGCAATACTGTATCGATACACAGACGCCAAGTATCGATCTTTTATTATATATGTGTTGGTCAGTCTGTCTGCTTGACAATCCCATTTTGCAACAATACAATTGAAGTGAGATGAACACAAAACAGATGTTGACAAAGTTTACTTTTGGGGACATCATTTGAAATTGGGAAAAATTTGAAGTTGGAAAAAAGGTAATAAATTGCAATATATCGCAGAATATTGCAATATGTTTAAAATCGCAATAATATTGTATCGTGACATAAGTATGGTGATGATATCGTATCGTGAGACCCCTGGTGATTCCCACCCCTACTATACTTCATGTTAAACATAAATATATACTGATTTGATTACAGTAAAGACAACGTCGGCAGTATTGACGGCAAAATAGGCTACAGAATATTTCGTTCTGTATTGACAGGTGCAATATTTGAAAATCAATTATTGTACATGTATATGTAAATGTTTATATTTGCGTGTCTCGTGAAAAATAGGCGTCGGTTCTATTTCTAGCATGCACGCGTTTTCGGTGCGGCTCGAGCAGCGCCTGAGACGCGCGTGTCACGCAGGCAGTGTAATTACACTGGTCCAATTAAATAAGGCCACGCATCGTACAGATGTCCTTTGATCATTTATTTCCACCTTTTCGTCGTAAGACACCGTGAAAACTACAAGAAAAATAAACACATAAAATACAATAAGTCAAATATACTTTTTCAGTCATTTTACAGTCTCTTAAGTTCCTTAAGTAGACGGGCCCCACAGTGTTAGCGTCACAACAGTACAGAAAGTGCATTAAATGCAAAGAAATAACAACAAATATTAAACACAAATATGACAAGGCTGAAATACAAAAAGCACAATTACCGTGTGCGCCTCTTGGACCGTGCAAAATCTTTGTTTGAGGCCGTACATTTTTTCTCTGCAGCCATGTTGGCTCTCTCTCTGTATTCCTCTAACCCACAATGCAACAGGTGAGGTGTTCGCTAAACTCTGGTCATTTGACCTTTGACCTCAACATCAAAAATGACATTTGTAGTAAAGAACAACAAATTTAAACAAAAAATATTTCTAAGGTAAAATATTTTAGTACAATTTTAAATCCAACATCCCTTTTTATACTCTTATTTATTACATTTTTAATGTTTTTAATTCAAACACTAATGGAATTAGCAAAATATAGACTTAATCATGAAAACTCAGTAACACTGTCCCTCAGACAGTTGCAGGCAGTGTGCAAGCTCTAACCTGTTACCATGGGAGCCGAAATAAAAACGGACACGCCACGCAGCTGACACGCTCACGCCACGGAACCCCTGTGCGGCTGGCCTTAGAACTTGCTCTGCACTCACAACTCTGTTGGAATCTGGACACCAATATGTTTCCACCCTTAGTTTGTTTACCCCCCGCTTAATAATTCTGTCATTAATGAACTTCCTAAGATGGGAATTATGGATGAGGTTGGGGAGGAAGGGAGGCTTTCTCCTCTTACAGCTGCTTTCAGTCGTACAGTGGTACTCTTGTAGGTTTGAGAAGACACTCAAGTCTCTGATGTTTCACTGGAGATGTGCTGAGCATCATCACGCAAACCCTACCTGTAATTTATTTAATACAGTGGATAACACATTAGGGCTGTTCGATTATGGAAAAAAATAGGGCTGAACGTTTTTTGAAAATAATCTGATTGCGATTTTTTTCAAAAATATTGTGATTGCAATTTAATATGCGATTATTTTTTAAGCTCTCTGTCTTCTGTATTATTCAACAAAGACAAGCAATAAATCATTGTATAGTATGAACAACACAAGATTAGATAGATTAAACAAACTGTTCTTTCCTGGAGGCCAGGCCTGGATGTGATGATGAAATTAGGTGATGCATAAATTTATATGAATTACCTTTTATTTAACTACTTCAGTTACAGTAGTATATTGAGCGCTGACCAAGCCTGGTGTAAACATTCATATGAAAGTCAGAAACAAATCACAAAAACTAAAGTGCAGATTGCAGAAATATAAAAACAAATATGTGGCTTTACCACACTTAGTAGTATTTAGATTATTTAATTATTATTTACTGTAATAAACATATGTAAACATGTGGATTGCACTTTTTAAACACAACTTTACTAGACAGTTAAATAAGTAAAAATATAGTATATACAGTATATACAACGGTGTATTTTTTTTTACAGGGCACAGAGGAGCTGCCTCCAGCCCCTCCCTCCCCTCATGAAGTTGCGTGCCGCGTGCAGAGTCTGGTTGTTGCCCCTCCCCGCAGCAGTCTCCTCCACTCCATATCTTTATAACGGAGCTAGCTAACTGGAGCTAACCGCTAATCAGAGCTAATCGTTGCTAACCGAGCCTTCAATTCTGTGTGCCTGTATTCATTAACTGCATGTATGGACTCGAGCCAGAATAAAACCCTTCATTTTATTAAAAATGGCTGTAAAAGTCAGAGTTGTTTGAATGACAGAAATCTGCTCAAGGTACGGCGTAGCGGTAGCATGCTAAGTTGATGCTTTCTCTGCGGAGTGCAGACTGATTTGCTCTCGCAAGTCACGTGACCAAATCGCAGCCTTTGCGATTAGGAAATCACATTTTAACATATCACGATATTGCAAATGCAATTAATCGTTCAGCCCTAGAAAAAAAATCATAATTACAATTATTTTGGTCAATATTGAAATCACATTAACACCATTACTCGTTGTCTTTTGGAAAGATGCTGCAATTATTGAACTTAAAAAAACAGTGAAACAGTTAAACAAATCAACAGTAAAAACAAACACCTTGAACTGTGAAATTTCCCTTCATACTTTTCCTGTTTGAACATTCTTTTTTTTTCATTCAGAACACATGACAAAATAAGAGTTTACTTGCAAAACGTAACGTGCAAAATAATCGTTTTTCTCGATTACTCTGTTTTTGTGATCGCTAGGAGCCGAAATCGTAATCGAGATTAAAATTTCGATCAGTTGCACAGCCCTATAACACATAGATACACAGGCGGCTGCAAGCATACGCACACATTAGCCATCAAAAACTCTGTTACATCTGGCACTTTGCAAAAATAAGCTCGTCATATCAGCATTTTGAGCGACAACCTTCAGCACCACTCCAACATTTTGACATGTAGCATCATTCATATGCTATCAAGTTTCCTCCCATATAGTAAATTGCCTCACCCTTGAAAACTTTCCTCGCCATACTTTGGCTGCCTTCACTGAAGTTTGAAAGGGCAGTGCTGAACAGTGAGAACAAGGATGAACGGCTCTATAACTTTTGCTCTAATATCCCTCGCAGAGTCATTGTCACCAGAATAATTACTAGTATGCCTAATTTACTACCAGACTGCTCAAACAGAATGAACATGCAAGTTCAGCAAAATTGCATTGATACTTTAATTAATTTATTGAAGTGTCAGAGAAACTTTCAGACAAATTTTGACAGCAGACACAAATCAGTTTTCAACTACCGGTTATTGCTACAGCTAAATTAGTACACGGCACATTATACATGGCAAGACCTTGAGACATTTAGATTTTTGGGCTGTTCACTCCGGCCCTTTTCTCCGCTTCTCTCTGTGTCTGTGTGATTCAAACACATGCAGGAGTAGGCTGTAATTATCTCACACACTTGAAATGATTCATAATGTTTTAACGTCCAAATTGAAATGACAGGCAGCAGAGTGCTGTTAGAATACATTTTTATCATCAGCGCAAACAAAACATCAGCTGTTTATTAGAGGGAACGATATGCATGCCCAAATCATTTGAGAAATAGCCTGGAGGATGCAACTGCCTGTCCTGTTCATTAATTCAGTATCTGCTGCAAAGATGCCATCCCGTCTCTCTAATATACTCCCCGATGTTTGCCTTTTCTTTTCTCTTGCCATTTTTGATGTTTCATGTCTTTACTCAGCCAAAGTCACATCCCGTCTCTCTCTTGTCTTTCTTTTTCTCTGTAATATTCCTCTTTCAAGTCCTCTCTGCTCCTGCGTGTCCACCCTTTTGAGGAGATGTGATAGATGTCTACACAGTTTCCTGAGTATGCATCCCTGTGTGTGGCTCTGTAAACAGCCTCTCTGGCTATTGATGTGGCCTCGTCCACTGTCAGCCCCCATTGAACCCCTTGGTCCAAAATGGAGTAGGCATAGGGTGATCCCGAGCCCACGGAGAAGAGCGTTCCCTGCAGGCGAGTACCATCACTGCACACATAGTACAGACTGGGTCCAGAGAAACTCACTTGCTTTCTAGTAAAGCACTGTTGACCAACAGTTGTTGAAAAAGCGCTCTGAGCCAGAGAGGCCTTTTCAAGACTGGTATCTACAGACTTCCCAGGATCAGTCATTTGACTCTTTGTTGTTTCTCTACGACCGCTGAAATCAATCTTTGCACCTCCATGGTCATGGCATTCATTTACCTCTCCTCCGTCCCACCCACACAATGTGGCAGCCACACACAGCTCGGTTCCCTTAAACGGGTGAAGCATGTGGGAAAGCAATTTGGCAGCTCCGCTCGTGGACAACCGTCGGCCATGGCGGAGTTGGTAGAGCCGCAGTTCTCGAGCCAGAATCCGTTTCCAAAGGGCACAGTCGGCTGAAGTACCTGAAGTAGTGCCCACCAAGTGACTGTGAACAGGCAGGATCTTCTGGGCGGCTGGGCACGCCACGAGCCCAGAGCAACTGGAACGAGTGTCTGCTGCAGCCAACACGCCGCCCTGAAACATGAAGGCCAGGGTGGTGGTGCCGTGAGACATGGGGAAAGGCAAAGGGACAGACTGAGAGGAGGCCAGAGGAAGGCTTGTGGGCAAGGAGAGGGATGGTAAGATGGAGTCTTGATATGAGACTGCGCCGCAGCTCTGGACAGTGCTGATTTGCCCAAATTGTATCGGGCTTTCATCCAGGTACTCTGCAACTGGTATGTAAAAATTGAACAGACTTGTGCTGTTGCTAGAGGGCAAACCACTCACATAGTTAAAATCAGTCTTCTTTCCAGCAAGCATGGAAGAACATTCAGTGGTTATACTGTCCAGAAAGATGTCCTGGAAATTGCACAGGTCCTGTAAAGCCATTGTATGATTTTTCTCAAAAATACCCCTCTCTTATCAAGTCCAATCAAAAAATGAATATCAACTGCCTGACAAAGGTTTGTATGCCATCTAGAGTTGTAGATGGTAGATTTTAACAGCAGTCACCCTTTATATAGATAACAAGACAGCGTTCATCTATGTGTGGTCATCTAAAACAACCAAACAGCAACAGTTACTAATGCCTCATTCCCTTTGACTTTGAAGCATAAAAAGTCAGTAGCCCATGGGTAATTAATTTTGGCTGCTGTATCAGGTTGTTTTTCAGATCAGATTTCTTCAAAGTCTTGTGTGGGAGTAGGCCAAATAGGACGCAGGGTAAGGGCAAGGCTTCGGCTCGAGCACATCAAATTAAGTTAGACTCTGAGCTTTGATGCATCACTCCCATGAAAAGTTCCCTTATAGAATCAGGAATGAAATGCATCAAACAACATTTTTGTTGTGCAGCAGAGTCAATTTAGCCAAGCTATTTAGGTACTGTAGCCCTTTAAAAGGCAATTCATACAAACTGCTGTACTTGCAACACCAGTATATCAGGTAATGCTGCATCACACAGGATGTATGCTTGCACAACTGCCACCTGTTTAGGAAGCACTCTGCCAGGTGCCAACAACTGACAGCCGACATTATTTTACTTACTTCATTTGTCGAATAATGTTTGTTTTTATCTTTTAATTCAGCCAAAAAAAAAACTCAAAATGAACGTGTTACACTCAATCTTTTGTGGATGTGTCTTCACTGCTGCTATTATAATGGTAAGAACTCTATTGAACTTTACTCTAATTACAGTGATAACCCAGAAATGAATTGTTGAATGTGAAACTTTCCAGAGTAAAGGCACTAAAACCCACTGTACACTAGCTGGTTGGAAGTTGAAGTGGAGCATTAAGCTGCTAAAGAACCAGATATATTAACAAGAACACAGAGCTATGAAACTTGCATTTGCCATATGGCCACAAACACAACTAATGAATGCTAATGTTGCTTCCTAACTGATGTGTAAATAAGATACTCTTTGCTAACAAGTTAATATCAATTTAAAAGGTGATGACACCATGTTGTGTTCACAGCTTGTTTCCACTGCCTCGAGTGGCCAAAAGTATCAGTTAATGCAGGTTTAAGTAACGTCTTGAAAACGTCCTCTGGCAACTTGTTTCCTGCCTAATTTGTTTAAGTGAAAAAGACTGCATGCTGGCCTATTTATCTTTACTTCACTTTATTTTCATATCACCCAGGGACTTTGTGTGTTACAAGCCATTTCAACCTCTCCATCCCAGACTGGTGAGTGCCCGCCTGACAATTTCATAGGGTTTGACTCAGCCCCTGACAAAGTGATAGACGGCTCAGTGGTCCGTGTGCGGCATCGTTGCTCCAGGCCGTGTCAGCTCGCAGTGGAAGTGGTGGTGTCTACAATAGGAGAGACAGATTTAGTGGTCTTCAGGAGGAAATGGTTTAGCAGCACATCCCGAGTCTACAGGATCCAACAGGTGCCGCTCAGATTGCCTACATCCATTTTATATCAACGCAACTTTTTCAACAGGCATGTCTTAGACACCCAGAATGTGACAGTTCGTGCTTGGTTACGCCATCTTAACGATGGCAGGGAACCCGGGACATACCAATGCTCCATGTTGAGGATTTATAAAGTGCTACAGATAGAGCCACTCTCAGAGCATCCAACTAACCCTCCCGCTGAGTGCCCTTCATGGCCTGCTCAACTGATGTGGCAGATGATCAGAAACAGAATTCATCATTGTCCACACGAGTCAGGTCAGATCCTTCAAATCTTTATTACCAAAACCTTTAATGAACATGTACATAGTGTTTCAGTATGTAATCTGCTGTTTTACTTGTGCATAGACGTAATCGATATGCTGAAGTTCCCCCTGGCAAGTCCTGGTGAGCATTTTGGAGTGGTGCGCAGGTTCCAGCCTTTTATTGACAGAGCCCTGGAGAGCGCCCGTCTTCATGCTGTGACACAGCCCAGGTTGGACTTAAACTTCACACACTCACTTCTCATTTAGGTCACTTTACTTGGAGCTTATTCTGTATGAAGTTCAACTACACAGCATGGATAAAATCTCCAGCAGGGTCTCCAAATGTTGTATCAAATAATTAAGAATAGCAGAATTTTTTTTAGATGTTAAACCCTATAAAGGTGTGCAATAAAACCAAATAAGCCACCACATATTGCCTCAGATGTAGAGTTTATAATGCCGGTTGTCAGCAGATTGACAGGCCACAGGTCAGTGATTGTAACCTTTTCAATGCTGTCAGCTGTTTTAACATACTCCGCTTTTAGTTTTACTTCACTGTCATTACAGATGACTTTACAAGCTTAACGAAGCCTCTTTACCAGAGCGTGTAAGCTTTTTATTTACGGTCAATGCAAGACAGCGAGGTCAATCATCTTTAGCAGATAGCGCAAACGTTTTAAACTCTACCTCACGCTTCAGCAGCTGAAGAAATGATTTGTCAAATCATGTGTTGTCGCTTCGTTTTTCAGCGTCACATTATCCGTGTGGATCTACCTACTAAAATGGTGTCACAAGAAGCTCTGTGGGATCATCCATCACGTCAATAGGAAAAATGTATACGACTCGGCTCTGATGCAGCTTACAGACACAGGTGGGTCACAGCAGCTTGCGGGTACACCCGACACCAGTTCAGGGGATTAGATTGAGGTATCATGAGACGATTGTGAGTGATGGTGTGTGTTTTGTGAGACTGCGGAACAGACTGTGTTATGTATTAATAAAGAGCTTTGGATCTCCTGCGGTGAAATATATGACATATGTCATATCTCCTGTGTAGGAGACGTCATATTTCAGGCACGTGTGACAACAGGAGAAGATGAAGCTTTCCGAACCAGTGTAGTGTTGCCCCGGTGGAAATGGATTAGATTGGACTGTTACATACAGGACTCCAAGGTATAAAACCTCAGTGTGTGCCTCTGGGTGGTGGGATAAGAAATATTTAACATTTTTAAAATATAGCTTGGGGTAACATCGTATAGTCTTCCCTCCTCTTCTGTTTGGTTTGGTGCACTTGCTTTGCGGTGTTGTTAAATTCTTTTTGGAACAGCTGTAAGATCCTGAAAGATGGTTCCTTTCCAGCTGGGAAACTCCAGGCGATTGCAGTGTGTACTGCAATTTGGAATCGTTCACAGCTGAGTAGGTTTTTTTTCTCTTCTGTGTCATGAGCTCATGCATTATTATGTCTGACTTTCAGGTGCTGCTGGATGCAACATGGGATGATGAAACCCGCAGATATGAATATGAGTAAGACGGGTTACGGATTTAAACAAGCTTTATGTCAATTGTTTCCTGATTTTAAATGTTGTGAAATAAGCAAAAGACAACTGTTGCCTAGACCTAGGCTATATGAAAAAAAAAAAATCAAATATCACCATATTTTTGACCAAATACCTTGATATCGATATTGCGGCGATGTCGTTGGGTTGACTATTGGTGCTTTCACAAAAAATGTACACAATGATTTGTGATAAATAATCATCAGTAATGCGGATGTAATGAATAAGGAAAAAAGGCAAATAATACAACAGCTGGAACAGTCTGGTAAGTTCAGAAAATTACATCACTTTACTGTAATGCAGCCTTTAAAACCTGGAAATGACAACACTCATATTACATCATATTACGATATCTAAGACGATATCTAGCCTCACATAATATCAATATTATATCGATATATTGCCCAACCCTACTGGTACCCTCACAAAGCACTTGTTTGTCCAGTTACCGCAATAAAGCAGGCATGGCTCATGTACACAATGATCATAAGAGCTTGTTATATTGTTATATTTTACAGATTTCAGGACAGTGTCCATTACGATGACACTGATGGATACTTTGTGATCGGAGGAAGC
This sequence comes from Sander lucioperca, assembly GCF_008315115.2. Classification (NCBI taxonomy): domain Eukaryota; kingdom Metazoa; phylum Chordata; class Actinopteri; order Perciformes; family Percidae; genus Sander; species Sander lucioperca. Next base: position 25,319,123 of record NC_050183.1, read on the forward strand.
AGGTACATGCCAGGCATCCATGGGTATTTTGGGCCTACCAGGTACTATCGTTTTGGAACTAAAGAGGTAAAGTACCTGTTTTCTAATCATTGGTAATTCATTGTTCTGTTATTTTATTGCTGTGTTAAAATACTCTAATACTGTAATTATCCATGTCACAGGTTAAAAACCAACTTCACCCCGAGTCAACATTACAGCAGCTGGATAAGACCCATCAGCAGTGTCAGGAAATGAAAGCATTTACACGAGCTTTTCTCCAAGAAGTAACTGCGAATCACGTCCCATCACCAATCAACACAGGTGATATGTTATGTTGACAAGTCCTTTAAAGCAGTGTTGCAACCATTGCACAGAGATCCACTTTACACAGATCTCATATACAGGATGTCAATGCAACAGCTGCACACATTCAGTATGGGAAGACGAAAAGGTGACAGGTTGCTTTTTATGTTTTATTTCAGATGCCTGTACCCCTCACTTCATAAGACTGTGGGCTCAGTCTGGAGAGAAAATATGCATCCAAACATGGACCTGGGAAAAACAATTTAAATACAGCACACTTTTTCATTTCTTGCAAACAAAAGAGGAGGAATTTAGAACAGGTGTCATAGATTGTTGCACTGTTTGACCACACAAGTCATAAATATCACATCATTATTCACAGTCTGTGACATTTTTCTGTATCGTTTTCTGTAGGATCTTTGGGCATGAAGGACCTAGGGAGTACTTTGTTTGAGCAGGCAGTTGGTTCAATGTTCACTGTGGATCAGGCACAGAGTAAAATCACATTTAAATCAATGGCTCTGCTTCAAGTATCCTCCTGCTTTGGAAATCACAAAGCGTCTCTGTTGTTGGCTACTATCCACCTCTCGGGCCTGGGCCACTCAGTCGATCATCAACAGGTAGAGCCACTGCTTTCTTTAAACCTTAATTGCTACTTCATCACGTTACATCACTTCTGTAACAATGACTGATAATATTGACGCCTGTGTGTTTCAGGGTCATGTCTATAGTTTGATTGGCGCGTCGGGGGATAATCGTTTTGCCCTAATGCATGCTGGGTACAAGCACACACAAGGAATTGATGGGTTTCCAAAAGACTTGGACATGGCTTACAGCTACTATTCCAACGCTGGGGCACAGAGCAGCATTGATAGTTTCAGGATACATGAAAATGAGGTATGTTTAAATTACATTTTTAATAATTAATGCTAGCATGCTAGCAGTATGGCTCTAGGGATGGCAATATCGATCTCGAGGTCGGTCGGTCCTCCACAGTTGGAACTGAAATATCTTGACAACTACGTGATGATTGCTATGAAAGTTTGTACAGACATTCTTGTTCCCTACAGGAGGAACTGTAATAACTTGGGTGATCCTCTGACTTTACATCTAGCGCCATCATCAGGTCAAACTTTCACTTTGTCCAATACTTTGGTTCATGACCACTTACCTGCAAAACTAATGGCATTCCTAACAGCTTCTGGTGTACTTTGTGTTTTGTGCAATTTAGGAAATGTTAGCATGCTATAATGCAAAACTAAGATGGTGAACATTTTACCTGGATAACATTAGCATATTAGCATTGTCTGTGTGAGCATGCTGGCATGCCCACATTAGCATTTAGCTACAGTATAAGCACCACTGTACCTAAATACAGCATTACAGAGTCCCTAGCATGGTTAGACTTAGTCATGTTTATTAATATTTGTTTTGTTTTACTGGTAGTACTTTTATAAGTAGTAATCGTGGAAGTGGTAAAAATAGTGTTACATGTACCAACTGAAAAAACAGAGGAACTGATAACATTGGCAGTGAGGTCCAAGTATTTATTTAGCCACAGTAATACACACAATTTATCTTTTTTTAGGAATAGTTGACATTGATGTTTGGTAAAATGTGCTTATTTGTGAGAGACATATCTATCAGTTAAATATCATACTAGAGCAAGCGGCTGGTTAGCTTAGCTTAGCATAAATTCTGGTAACAGTATTCAAAGGTATCCTCTGCACACAGGCAAGAAAAAGTCTGTCACATCAAAACAACAAATTTTTACATTTTGGTTTTGTGTATGGATTAAACAAACGAGATGTAGCATGTTAATTAGTGAGTTTTAAAGGTGCTGGTAGTCACAGATATAAGTGTGGTATCGATCTTCTCTTTTAATTCTCGGCAAGAAAGTGAGTTTTCGAAAAGTGAACATAACAATCAATGCATAATAACATCAAACCCTATATCAGATGTTCAAAATATATACAAAAATTCACAGTATGTACAGTATAAACAGACAAGCATAATAAGTCATTCAAACACGTAGACATCAACATGCACAGACAAACAAATCAACTAACAATTCATACGCATATTGTATGCACAAACACATACTGTACACTTGTACATGACAGCAGTATTACAAAAGGGACTCCTAAATATGATTAATAGTGTGTTTGTTGGTCCAGCCAAGGAGAATAGGTGGGTCTTAAATCTTAATTTAAAAATGTGAATGAGTTAGCTGTCCTGATGAATAAAATGAAGACCAATCCAAAGATAAGGAGCCCGCTATGAGAAAACTACTTCAGACTGATTTCCTGTTTATTCTTGGAATATTTAAATAAGATGCATTACATAAATAGAGGTTCATGAAGATAACAGGAAGGCTTTACTGTCTGCGCCAGCTTGAATAGGCAGCCAATGAACTGAGAAAACAATTACGGTGAAGTTTATTTGGCAAAATTGTAGCTGCTGCATTTTGACCAACTTGAAAACTTTCTGAGTCGATGACAGTACAACAATCCATCTGGATTCAATCTTAATTAAAGGCCATGAAAACATATTTTCTCTATCAGCTTCTTATCCTAAGCAATGACTACATAATGTTCTGCCAAAGTTAGAAAGGTTTTATTTATTTCAGTTGAGCGATATCTGTGCTGTTTTTTCTAAGCTCTGCTGACTGGTTTGAAGTGGGCGGAGCTCAGTTTAAGAAAAAGTGATATGAGGCACTTCTGAGCACCAATCAGGATTAAGCAAGCATTTGAATCACAATCTAATGACTGTCGTGGGGTTGATGCTTGTGCTGCCACTACTGCCAATCAAATCTGATCAAACCACACCCACACAGTCCTGATGAAGCAGCTTAGTGTTGAACATTAAATAAATATAACTCAAACTTTGATCGTTGTATAGTGAACAAGTTTTTAGTGAATTAATTTATTTATATTTTCAGAAATTAATCCGTGCAAATGTTCCACTTGAAGTTCAAATTTGGTGAACTTTGACACTTCAACCAAAGCAGAGGTGCCCAAATTCTTTTATATGAAGGGCCAAAAAAACTGTATCTGGATGGAAGGCCGTGGGCCAAAAATAAATGTATGATGTTATGTGAAAATGTATTGTATTAAAAAAAGAAAATGAACATTCAAATCTAAAAATCAATTTTGAAAATAATAACGCTGCTCTTTATTCTGCATATATCTCCCAAATTACAGACCTTTTACAGTCATTTATCACTTGCAATATCAGTGGGAGACATGAAGTCTGTCTTTTGCTTTTGCTTTCAACATTAGGCTCCAGCTGACTTCCTACATTTTCTTTTATCAGTGTGCCACTGCCTCGATCACTCCATCTTGACTTGACGTAAACATGTCTCACAGCACGTGAGGGGGAGCAGGAGAGATAAAGAATACCGTAGTTATGTAATTCTTCATAGATAAAACTTCCGTACATAATTTAATAAGGTACCAAGTTTACCAGCACTGTGCTTTACATTGCCGTAAAACTCAGATTAAGTACTTTTTAGCTACACAAAATGTACATTTCATAGTTATAATGGTTAGTATATTACAGCACTTTCAAAATAAGAGGAGAATATGCATGTGCATGTAAAATGCCATCCGCTTTCTTTGTGTTGTTGTTCTAAACTCCAGTCGATTCGGGAAACATCCTCCGAGCTAGAACCGACAATCAAATTATATTTCTCTTTTTTTTTTGAGTAAAATTCTCATCATACACTCGACAGTCAAATTTTATTCCAGAGCTCGCCTCCCTACGTAAACATATTCCATCAAAACAAGTTCCTTCCCAAGGGGCTATTTTGCAGAGGCACCGTTGTTCTGTCCGGCGTTTAGCCCCGCCTAAGACGATTCTAAATGGTTTAAAGAAATGCCAATAAACCAGAGCACGTTTTTCTCCTATGCGGGATTGTTGTGTGAACTAGCCAGACCTTCCTCCGCAGTGCTGTGGAGATAGGTCTGGCAATACTAGACTACTAATAGCCCAGCCCAGTTAGCGCGTTACTGGTTAGCTCACCAGCTACAGTAGTTCACTAACTAGCACTGCGAGTAGTCACTACGTCACCAAGCTTCCGGCCCCACCTATTTTAAATGAAGGAGGGAATGTCACTTTGTGGTATGACCACTGCTTTACAACAGCAGTAGTTGTATTATTTGTAATAGTAGCAGTACTACTAGTTTACTATATTAATGTTTCATTTGTCTTTTTCTAAAGCAACACACAATTGAACACATCTATCTAAGCAATCAAGAGGATTTAAACAGCCTCACACATGAGACAAGTGACGTCTTTCAGTATCTGAAATACAAAGCAGAGAAAGGGGACATAGAATCTCAGGTATGTTCGAGTTACTTTTATTCCTCCAGTATGATCAGTAGGCATAGTCCAATGTTCAGAACAAGCCAATAAAAACTTTTCTTTTCTTTAGAAACGCCTGGGAACAATGCTTTACTGGGGACAACAAGGAGTCTCAAAAGACATAGCAAGTGCGGTGAAGTGGTTTGAAAGAAGTGCTATGCAGATGAAGGATCCTTCAGCGATGTATGACTACTCCATCCAACTGATGAAGGTTCTGCAAGATCATAAAGACCCAACCCATTTACGATTAAATTGAACACTGGATATTTTGTGTGTTTGTGTGTGCGTCTGTGCTTTGACACTTATTGATTCACTGATTGATGACGATTCCTTCAGGGCCAGGGAGTGAAAAGAAACTATACCCTAGCTTTTAAGCTGCTGAAGAAAGCTGCAGCGATGGTACGTGTGTACTTCTAGAAATCAATCTGTGTGTTGTATGTGTCTTCCCTATACCACTGTCTGTTTCCTTGCTTTAGGGCTCAATTAACGCTCTGAATGGTCTTGGCTGGTACCATGGGGTCATACTGAACGACCACAAAAATGCAGTGAAATACTTTGTGCAAGCAGCACTAAATGGGAGCGATGATGGCATGTTTAACCTGGGAATTTATCATCTCAGCGGGAAAAACCCGGACAACCCTTGGAGGAATGAGGTTAGAGTCCCACATCTTGTCAAAATTTTGTTTCATCGCTGATCAGTAGTAGAAGTATTCAGATCCTTTACTTATGTACAAGTACTAATACCACACTGTAAAAATACTATGTTACAAAAGGCCTGCATTGAAAATACTACTTAAGAGTACGTAAGAATGATAAGGACAATTTACTTAAAGTATTACAGGTAAGAATACTCAAAAATCCTCACATTTTAGTAACTGGAAACGATCAACTAAGTGTTTAATTGGCTAATCATTTTAGCTGGACTTGTAGGCCTATATATTGTTGGGTAGTTTAGTTTATAATAAAAGCGTATTTTATAAACTACATGTGTTTTGTGTGTAAAAACCTTAATTTGTACAGTAACTAGTAACTAAAGCTTAATGTAGTGAAGTAAATATTACAATATTTTCTCTCTGAAATTTAGTGGAGTAGATAGAAATTTGCATTTATGTTCAAGTACCTCAAATTTGAACTTAACCACCATTACCACTATCGCTGATCTGGTACATTCAACGCGTGATATAGTTTTTATATGATCCACAGACGGCTGCGCTCCTGCAGTTTCTGAATGCTTCTCGGCTAGGTCATGTAGCTGCATCGGTGGAGGCAGCTTGGTACCTTTCGACAGGAAGCCTGGAAGGGCTGTCTCGAGATGTGGAGAGGGCTGTGATGTAAGAGGCTTTCATTAGCTTGGTGAAGAAAGCTTTGTTATGGGCTGTTGCACTGTAGCCTGCAGCTCAGTGGCATCTAATTTCAATGACAGTGGCTAATTCAAGGGCAGAGCCCAGTATTTGCATATCTAAAAATAAGAGTCCACTGTCACTGCATTATTGTCTGGCACGGAGAAACTCATTGTTCCTCTGATATATTATGAATTTAAAGAAGAACTTGCTGCAGCTGTAGATGCTTTTTTTTAGAATGACCTCAACAAATCAGAACCTATTTTTAGATCATGTTAAAATATTTTCCGTTTATGTGGAAAAAAAATGATATTCCATAATTTATCACCCATCCTTTACCCTCCGTGCAGAATGCTAAAAAAGGTCTGTGAACAGAATGGACACCTTGGATTTATGGTCAGAGCTGCTCTCCAGGCCCACCTCCAGGGCTCTAGGTAAGGACTTTTCAATTGTGCTCATTTATTCATTTTCTCTGGGCTTTACCATTTATCTCTGCTTCTTCACATTTGTTTTATTTTGTTGCCAACAGGCAGGAAGCATTTGTAAAGTATGTTTTGGCAGCTGAAACCGGTCTGGGTTTGGCCCAGAGCAATGTTGCGCACCTGTGCCAGGTAAATGTATGCTGTTTCTCTGGTTTTTAACCCTTCATGAATCTCCTTAGCAAAACAAGGAATATTCCTTTTATCTGATTTTCAGCACAGTTCTAAAAATCAATGTCTCATAATTGTAGTTCTGAAGGTAGCTGACGGACAAATTGCACATACTCCCAGTCACATACTAAAAGAAGAAAACCAAGCCGGAGGGAAATTGTCAGCAGTTGATAACATAACCTTCATCATTGCTCAGCTCTTTTTTTCACCCTGCACTCATTCTCCCAAATGCAGGAACTGAATCTCAGTTATGATTGTCAGTGGAGATATCATAACTACTCTGTATTAAACTATGATCCCCATCCATCCGGTAAGTTCCTCTCATTTCATTTTGCTTTAACCTCTCTCTCCTTCTGTCAGTCTACTCAATAAACAATCAAGTATTTATCTTCTTTTATAGCGCTGCTGAAAATGGGAGACCACTACTACTACTCTTCCTCCAGCAAGCGAGAAGACTCATTATCCTTTGTTGATCAGGCCATGTCGATGTATGGCAGAGCAGCTCTAGCAGGAAGCCCTCAGGTGACAGATTTACTTGGGCTGTAATCTCATCACTTTATGATAAACTTAATTAAACCTTCATGGGCTCAGGCACACCGCAATAAAAACAACAAACAGTATTATACAGCATTGTTATTTAGAGACTTTCTCTGTGAATAACCCACCTGCCCCTGATATGATTTTAATTTCACACAAACTCACAGGGATTGTTCAACTTGGTGGTTTTGGCGCAACAAGGCCACGTTCTTCCATTGAGCATCCACGGCTTGTTTAATGTGTCACATCGTAATGAGCAGGACATCGTGGTGAAGATCTTAAAAAGGTGACTGCCACAACAATTACTAATGTCAATTAATATGTTTTGGGTGATCCATAATGGTACCTGTAATATACAACACATTCTAAATCCCATCGCGTAAAATACAGGCGCTTGGTCAGGTGCCTTTGGCGTTGTTATTGATGCTAAAAGTCTGCTTTAGCGTCAGATCTAAACACGCTTTATCTTAATGCGCTGGGTCGGGACTATTGGCGTCACTTTTGACGCAGTTAGGTTTAGGGAAAGATCGTGGGTGGGCTTATAAAAGGTGCGTTTACATGACACGCGGGACAAGAACGGAACAATTGGGTTTAGGTAAAGAAGAACGGGACAGTTGGGTTTAGGAAAAAAAAGAATGGGCCAGTTGGGTTTGGGAAATGATCGTAGGACACAAACTCCGGTCTCTGGGGTGAAAGTCCTGTACTGTTTGACCCATCCACCTTCCCAACCAAACAACCTCCCTCACGCGGAATTTCGGGCTTTAATACTACTCGCTACCACGCCGCGGAGCTGCTGCTCTCCCCGGTGCATTCCACACACACGTTGATGGTGCTTATTGCGTCGTATCTGACGCTGAGAGCCAATGACCAAGCGTCCGAATTTTACAAGTTGGGAGTGAGAACGGGTTGTAATATAATGGGCTTCTACAAATTTTTTTAAATTTTTTTTTATTTGATAAAATATTTGATGTTAACATTACCAATGGTATTTCTGTACATACTCACTGGCTTGCCTAGAGTTAGGTGAGAATATTGGTAAAATACACTCATGTAGCCTATGTATGGTATATATGAAGGCACCAGCAGCAGCCTGTTAGCTTAGCCTAGCACAAAGACTGGAAACAGGTGCAAATAGCTAGCTGTTGTCATGCTTTTTACACTTTTTAAAAGAGAAAAACAAACGAGATTTAACGTGTTACTGTGGAATTTGTTACCTTTGGACAGAGCCAAGCTAGCTGTTTCCCCCTCTTTGCAGTATTTAGTCAGTCTAGTCAGCATATATGCTAAGCTAAGCTAACTGACACTTTTAGTGTTTGCTTGATATTACCAGACAGAAATAAATGTGGTATCAATCTTGTCTTCTAACTCTTGACAAGAAAGTGAATATTCCCCAAAATGTCAAAATTCTTTAAGGCAAATTCAATTAGCTAACATTAGGTGTTATTGCTAAACACATCTAGATTTTGGACTCCCACTTCTGCTCTTACAGTTACTGCAGTTACTCATTGACCTCATTCTTATCATTTCAATGATGTGCTTCTACTGTTAATTTAACAAAAAATATGAAGGCTTGATGTGCCTGTTATGGTGTGTAACACAGTTTCCATTGTTTTATCTCCTAAGATGTGTGGAGACTGAGGAAGAAGAAGCAGTAACGCCCTGTTCTCTAGCACTGCTCGGAGTCCAGATGGAAAAAGCCTTGAGGAGAATGACTCAGAATCGTGCACAGCTCCTCCTGGTAGGCATAAGGCAATCCACTCTTACTGTACTGTATTTAGTAAGAGAACAATTAAACCCACCGCAAGCTGCACTCCTACAGTTTATTATCCTCCTTTGATATTTTAATCTACCTTTAATTATTGAAATACGTGAAAAATGCTAACTGGACTTTCATCATGAATAAGACATTAAAGACACTATGGACTGCTATTTTGAGAACAAAAATGTGATAATTTATTTAAATCGTTCTTCTCATTTCTCTAGGTATATGCATCTCTTCTTTCTGTCGTCGTCATTATTGTCATTGTGCCATTGCAGAGCTGTCTCGGTAAGTGATTGGGTCCTTCTCTTCTGCACCCACTTGCACATGTTTGCCACAAGATGGCGCAATTTCCCCACATATTGGTTTACTACCTCTTGCTCTGACTTGAACATCAAAACATCATCTGTGTAATCATGTTTGTTTGCCATGAAGCTTACCTCCACCTTATCTGCAAATTAACACAGAACACAGGGTTCCCAGTTGCCGAGTGTTTGCACTGAGGGCAAGGACATCGCCTGTCAGCCAAGACGGTGTGAATAGAGAGCAAGATGGTATCATGGGAGGAACCTACAGAGCGACAGGGAATCCATGGCTTACCATACTGATTGGCGAGCAGCGGCTCCGGCAGACCTGCGATTTGGCCGTGACTCTGTCGGGCGTGTGCCTGTGTGCTTCCTGGACCACACTCCTCTATCATCTCTTATGACATACAATGCCCAGCACAGTGATCCAATAGCCACAGCAAAAGCCTCAGACACTACATATTGTAAGAGCATACATTTAGAGGATGAGTTACAGCACTGTTCATGTGACACATTTGTGTTTCTGTGACTCATTTGAAGTTATGAGACAGGAAGAGAAGTGCTGATCAGAGTGTGAGTGTGCTGCTTTATCAGCGTGGTGATAATGTTTCCGCAGTAACCATTTTTCCATTGTTTTATTTGTGGGGAAAAAAATACTTATCATGCAGTTCATTTAATTAGTGCTGAGTCCGTCCTGCAGTTTATATGATCTCTGGGATTTGGCACCAAGGAAGCAGAGTGAAGCTACTCTTACGCAACGTGTATGTCCAGTTAAACATATTTAAATATTTTTTGATTATTATTAAGTCATTTATCTTGTGAAAATTGATTTCAGATATAGCACTGTTAAAACTGACAGACACATTTAAAAGCATAACGGCTCATCCACAGCCTCAGTGATGGATGGTGAAGGACAAGTGGAGATGATGGGATTACATTTCACTGAAATTGTACCTCGTACAGTACGATTTCGTGTGACAAATAAAAATGATTGTTTGATTGATTGATGGAAGCTGTGTTCTAATAGGTCAGCTATTAAGTTTTGTCCCCAGCCTTATCAGAGACATGGTGATAAGTGTCTCACAGGAGACTGGACATGCAACAACATTCAGGGCCACCTAAACATTTGTCCAAGGCCAGAGCAATGGAATTTTAAGAAGTTATTGATTTAGTCTAGGCAGGTGCTCCTGGTCGATAGATAACAGACTTTAGACAATATCAGCTTTAGCCATCGCTATGGGAGACAAGAACAAAAAAAAAACCTTTGACCTGAAAAATAAGTTACTATAGCAATGGAAGACACCTCAAACACACCTTCAGAGCCCTTGCTGGGGTGTTAGTCAAAAGGTAATGCTTCTCTGTGGTGCTGTTGTTACTGTATTCATAACAATAATGGGCAATATCTTTTAAGGGATTTAGTTTCTATTGCTGCAAACAAATATGAGGAATAGGCAGTGTTACTCAGTTCCTAACGGTTATTTACAGTGTGGTGACAGTTGTGATGATGTGCACTTTATAACAGTAAGTGTTGATGCCTGGTATTCACGGAGCTGTTATTAGTTAAATAAGGAGTTTCACAGTGTAAACAGCACCACGTGGAGCTCCTTCAGTTAAGAGTGAAGTCTGTATATAATTTGGGGATGTAATAATGATCTCCCTTTTCCTTCTATCTCTGTCCCTTATGTAGTCTGTCTTTCTTTAAAGGGACAGGTCTCCAAATCAAAAACATTGCATAGCCTACTTCTACATGTGAACTGCAGTCTTTGTTAGATGTTTTTTTCTGCAGTTTATGTGGTAGTATTTTCATTGGTATTGCCATTGCTAAATGCTTACATTTTAGACACATTTTTACACTTGTCAATGAAGTTGTATGCTGTGGCTGATACCCCATCTCTATGAGTATTCATGCTGTTACCCAAAACAAGGTCAAATTCATTTCCAGCACTAAAATGTATATGTAAGGTATGTAGAAAAAAACCCAATGTAGGCAGCTTTGTTACAAAGGAATTGCTAGTTAATTTGGAAAACACTGTTGCTTTCTTCCCTAGAGTTAGATATGAATTGATACCAGTCTACAGCTACAGCTGGTTAGCATAAAAACTGGACAAGTGGAAACAGCTAGCTAGCCTAGCGTGTTAATAAGCAAGCTTTAGTCGTGCTGGTAGGTACATTTTTGTTGCCTTTGGGCTGAGCCGGGCTAGCTGTTTCCCCCTGGTTCAAGTCTTTGTGCTAAGCTAAGCTAACCAGCTGCTAGCGGTTGCTTCATATTTACCGTACCAACACGACTAAGTACTGTAAGTTAGCTAATGTTAGCTGTGGTTGTGATTGCTCAACACATGCTATACCGTCATATCTGATCTCACACTTACTGTTACTCATTGACATCATTCTTATCATTTACTGCTATATTATATTGATTTACTGACCATAAAACATTCTGTTATGATTTTGAGTTAAAGCTATAGTGCGTACTATCTGTCTCTCCCATGAGGAATTCTAAGTAATGACAACAACACTGTCGGCGCGTCCACATGATACAAGCCTTACGTGATCGCGCACGCGCCCCCACCCCTCCTCCACACAGTTGCTAGTCAAGGGAGTAAGCCTCTCTCAACAACACGTACCTCCTATGGCGCCATTTTGATGCTAACAAGCCATCACCCGCCGTTAGCATCCCATTGACTGCCATTCATTTTGGCGTCACTTTGACAGAGAATAACTTTACATCTGAAGCGTTTAAAGACTCTATTTGTCCACTGTTTATTTCTAAAGAAACACGACAATGTATAAAAGGCTCCATTATCTTGTATCTCACGTTATGGCTCCGTAGTAGACGTTTTCGTAAAAATACTTACTGTCGCATAGTAGAGGAATTAGCGTATAGTACAGGAGAAGCTCACAGGCAGTTTGGACTTCCATTAGCTGTTTAAGTTGAATTACTAATGTTAACTAGCATTTTAGTTAGCAATAATTAGCCTGTGCCTATGTTATCTCCTTACATATAACTACGCTCTCCGTCTCTGCTAGATTGGGAATGATTGAGATTTCTCTTGGCACAGCTACCAGAAGACTTCCAACTTTCAGACACGTTGCTCACGTCACATTTACATCTTCAAGCCTACAGGAGGACACGGAGGATTAAAAAAACATGATGGACTCTTCAGAAGAGGTAATGTATCTTCACTCGAGTTTTTGCGCGTGAAAGTCACCGTATGACACAATCTTCTGAACATAGTCATACTGAGAAATAGAGAGAGAGTTGTGTGGAGCTGATAGTCTTCATTAACTTTGTATCAACTCATCTGGCAATGGCTTGAATATAACGGACGTGCAATAATATCAGAAAGTTACGCACTAAAGCTTTAAGTCAGTTTAATACTTTATGGCTCAAAATCCAGTGATCCTTAATTGTGGAGAACTAGACCCATATCACCACCAAGATCTGCACATTAGCTCATCTTCATGGAAAATCTGATACTGATAAACATTCTTTTCATTGATTCAAGTTGCATACAATAAAACTATTGTCACCTGAAGTAGACAGAAATTAGTCAAGTGATTTTAAATGATGTAGTGGACTGTCATGATTTCCATTTGATTGTTTGAGTTGATAATGCGTTGCTTACTGTGGCCTTGAATAGTTCATGGTTAACAGACACTTTGACCAGCATTATTACACGCTGACAGAATCTCAATTGATTTACAGCTTTTTCCTCTGTTTATTTTTTTTCAGTTGAATTAAACTGTCACTGAACCCTCCGGGGTATTTAATTAACATGGAGGCACCAAAAAAAAACTTTGACTGGTAGACAAGTTGTGTGAAGAAGAAAAACACCTTCATATTTAATTTATATATTTATTTAAGTCCAACTGGCTTCAGCATGTGTACACGTCACAAAAACACACACAATCATGTCAGTACTATTGATTTTCCACAAGTGCAATTTTAGTTAGTAAACAGTAATTGTTAGTCAAAGAGTTTGATGATACTCTCTGTAAGCATCTCATTTAATTTCACTTCTTCTCTAATGGCAGCTGTAACATGCAATTAAATACAGCAGCCCATTGACATTCCATTCAAACTCCTACACTGTTCACAATGAGGTCCTTTTTATGAGGGTAAGTGTCCGCTTAAACAGAAACAACACACATGGCTGCCCGTAACCTGACACTTGAAGTTGTAGTAGTCTGTGGTTTTATACATTAACATACACACTCCTCCGTAAGGCTTTGGAGCTCCTGCAGAGACATCCCCATCTTGCGCAAGCAATGCACAGGGTCTACCATGGCTGAAACATGTTGTCATTTAGTTATTAAATAGGGATTGTATCCACCCGCAGACCACCCATCTCACCTTAGCTTTAAAGAACTTCAGAGACACAATAGTAAAATAGAGGGATTACATATTGTTAGTGTTCAGGGCCTTTTTTGGCAACCAGCCACTGTGCCAGGTGGATTTTAAAATCCACTAGCCACACAGGCTTTTTACCAGCCTTTATTTTGCCAAGGTGAAATACAGGAAATGCACGAGAATCGTTTTTGAACTTGTTAAGAATACACAGGGGTGGCTGTGGCTCAGGTGGTAGAGCGGTCGTCTACCAATCTGAAGGACGGCGGTTTGATCCCTATCCCTGCAGTCCCATGTCGAAGTGCACCTTGTAGGGCAGCCTCGGCGGTGTGAATGGTGAAAGGCTCCTGTGCTATGTAAAAGCACTTTGAGTAGTCGTTAAGACTTCAAAAATGCTATATAAATACAGTCCATTTACACTGAAGTACTGTCAAGTTCTTAACGAGATCAATATAATTAATGACTCTTAGAATTCATATTTTGTAACTTTCTATTCATTGATTTCACAGACAGTTATCATATATTGACTGCTCCTCTGAGTCCACAAAGGAGGAGCAGACCCACTCCTCTTTCTCCAACTAACAACTAACAGAATATTCAATTCTCATTGGCTACCCGCCAACGTGGCAGGTGGATTGACAGTTTCACCTGCCAGGCAAAATTCATCCGCATTTGGCACTCACTGTTAACTTCAGGCCCTGTTAGCATTACATCAGTAGCTGCTTGTTATATTCATGATTTAGTTTTTATGTCCTTCAATCACCTTGGCAAGGGGTATTGTTCACCAGGTCGCTAGATAGGGTTAGGGTTAGGGTTAACCCTAACCCTAACACTCACCATAATAACACACGCACACACACACACACACACACACACACACACACACACAGGTATGTTAATAGATGTTACTGCATTATTGTCCACTGGCAGCCCTTGGGGCAGCCAGCAATAGGCTGTTAGCCTGGGCCGACCAGAGGGCGAGGCCCCTGGAGGGGAGAGGCTGCCTGGCGGGCACAGGGATACATTTCTTAAATGTAAAATATGTGTGTAGATTTTTCATTTGAATGTAGGCGAGTGAACAATAGCACAATGTGAAATAACTCAGGAATGTTATCAGGATAGGAGAACAAGCTCTTTTTTTCCATAGTGTCAACATTTTTAAATGATACAGACCCAGAAACCTGACTGAATGTCTCAAGGTCAGAATACCACTTAGCCTAAAAATGTCAGCAGCTAATACGAGAACTGAATGCACTGCGTTCAAACTGAGTGCATCTGAAGCCTGCAGGGGAAAACATGTATCACCACCCACATTGCTAAAAGTAAGCTACACTGTATGCTGAAAAGTGATTTTGCCCACACTGAATAAAGGTTGACATGCTTCTTTTGCAAGTCTACGGGCAGTGTGTACTGCTGTTCACTTAACTTGAAATAATAGAAAAGTAAGTGGGGGAAGCGACCAGTCGGTAAGAGTTGTTCTCGGAAGCTATTATTTACTGGAGTCAGTTTGTACCACTGCAGAGCTGGTGTATGTGTTCAGGTGTTGTTCTCAGAATTGATTCAGTATTCTTGATAATTGTGCGAGCCTGCAGACATTGCACCTGCAGGGTTTGGTGAAGGAAAGATTTTGTAGCTCTGTTGGTAGGTAGGTTGCTTGTTTTGCAAGATATGTGGACACCAGTCCTCCAAACCATACAACTATATGGGTTGTTTCTTCCTACCCTCTAACGCGACGGTTGCGGTTTTGAACGTAAAGATTGCAGATTTAAACACGTCTCTAATTTTGGGAAACGGTTGCAGTTTGGTTATGTTTAGGCACAAAAACTACTCAGTTTAGTTTAGAAAAAGATCATGGTTTGGGTTCAAATCATACGTTACTTCACTTTCAGTTACGCACTTGACGCACAACGGAACGTTCCTAAAGTTAAAAAAAACTCGCCGTTCACTTTTATTTTCAAACAGGAGTCAAACCCCACTCTCCTGGGTGAAAGTCCTGTGTTATATGTACATTACTCCTGTATAATTACTACGGCCACTTGCGGGCTCCGTCACTACAAACGTTACCGTAATATAAGTCGTAATTGCTGCTTGAACAAACGACATATGGGAGCGTTTTTCGGGGGAGGACAGTCTCTGTGGACAACACTTCATCTTCCAATCAAATGCCTGCCTTGTTATCCAATATCATTTCACACTTCTGTCAACTGTCAATATACAAAATCTGAATGAACCTACAACTTTTCAAGTGTACAGGAAGTGAGCATTTTCATATTTAAAAGATTAATTTCAGGTAGAGTATCATTAGTCAATTTATCATTTGGCTTTGCTGCATAAAAGTCAATAGTAGTCTTTTCCACATTTTGACTTTTCATAGCAGGATAAGCAAACGTGTAACTAACATCAATGATGGCTCCATTTCATTAAAGTGTCCCAGTATGTCATGTAAGTGACCTAACTTGCACAAAATCAGGGCCACACGGAATCACGTCAGCAGATGCAGAATTCCGCAGATCTTAAACAAATTTTAAAAAAATTATAACAATTTTTATGTTAACAATGCACTCACTAAATTATGCATTCACTGTTTAATTTGCCATGGGACAAAAACACCTGCTGCTCATCAATGCTGCCAAATGGGTGAATGTGATCACTAAATATTAAAATATTACAAATGTGTTGAATTCTTGCGCCTCCCTTGGGAGGTGTTCCAGGCACGTCCAGCTGGGAGGAGGCCTCGGGGAAGACCCAGGACTAGGTGGAGGGATTATATCTCCAACCTGGCCTGGGAACGCCTCGGGATCCCCCAGTCGGAGCTGGTTAATGTGGCTCGGGAAAGGGAAGTTTGGGGTCCCCAACTGGAGCTGCTACCCCGACCCCGGATAAGCGGACGAAGATGGATGGATGGATGGAAAGGCCTAAAAACATAACCGTGTGCTGAAAATAAAGCCACTGCAGACTTTACCACATTCCAGCTGCAAGAATCTTGAGAATGAAGATCTGATTGTGTCCATCACTTACAGTCGCCGTATGTCGTCACTTGACGGTTTGCTGCTGTGGACCTTCACTCGTCAGCAGCCAGTAATTACACATGAGCATGCCTGCTGCTGTTAAACCATCAGTGCTACCGTTAACAATCAGATTAAGTCGGCCTCCCAACAGACTCCTGGCGATGTGTCTGTTAGTGTCATGAGTGAAGAGATACACTGTGTCACCTACCTTAAAGACACTTGGACCTGTGCATTGCCATGAATGTAAATGTAACAAACCCATTAATCTTTAGGACATGTATGCTGACTTTCACTGTGACCATTAACACCTTTATCATTCTTATCAGTTCATGAGGTTGGGTGACCTCATGTAATTCCTGCAGCAGAGCTCCACCCAACTTCAACCCGAGCAGAGGTCTGATCAGACGTATTAAATGGAAAGTCCTGTGTGGGCGTACAGGACCTTTATTATGTGGTCATATATCTGGTTTATTGTCCATCTGCATGCATTGGGCAGCGCTGTTAATAATTGGTTGAGAGTTCCCTGGCACTACTACTCAATTGATCATGAACACGGTTAAGTGTAGCCATAGTTTTATAAAACAGCCTATTTAATAATTTAAGGATAATGTAGAGTGAGCCGGTAATTATTGCGAATTAGAACCCCGACAGGGTTATGCAGGACTGCCAAGCGGAGGGGTCTTGAAGCAGCCTGAAGGGGTTCTAATTTGCAATTATGACCGGCCCGCTCTACATTGTCCCTCTTATTACACGGCTACTCATACAGAGGTTACCTGCTGATGATGCCTGAGTCCCGGTCGAGGCGGTTAACTCTACCGCTGATGAGCACCGCTCTCCAACTCGTCAAATACTGACGCTTGGTCAGTGGCTCTCAGCTTCAGATACCGACACAAAAATCACCCTTTAGGGCAGGAATGTCAAACTCAACTTCTCTAAGGGCCACACTGCAAATAGAGAAAGAGTCATATATGCCAGGAATGTCAAACAAGCGACAAAACGTCATAAATAGCACCAAATGTTTTGACAAAAAAATTCCCAAAACATCTGAAAAAACATCAAAAACGTTGACAAAAGCACCAGAAATACCATCAAAAATGACCATAAAAGCGCCAAAATCGTAGGAAAAAGCAACAGAATGGCAGAAAAGGGATATTTTTTTAAGGATAATGTAGAACGAGCCGGTATTTATTGCGAATTAGACCCTGACAGGGTTATGCAGGACTGCTCAGTGGAGGGGTCTTGAATCAGCATGAACGGGTTCTAATTTGCAACAATGACGCTCTACATTGTCCTGCTTATTACACGGCTACTCATACAGAGGTTATTAGGTATTAGTACTTTTACTTAAAGTGCTCATATTATGCTCATTTTCAGGTTCATAATTGTATTTAGATGTACCAGAATAGGTTTACATAGTTTAATTTTCAAAAAACACCATATATTTGTTGTACTGTACATTCTGCAGCTCCTCTTTTCACCCTGCGTGTTGAGCTCTCTGTTTTAGCTATAGAGTGAGACATCTCACTTCTGTTCCATCTTTGTTGGGAGTCGCACATGCTCAGTAGCTAGGTAAGGACTACTAGCCAGTCAGAAGCAGAGTATGAGGGCGTGCCCTGACAGTACCTAGGTAAGGACTACTAGCCAGTCAGAAGCAGAGTATGAGGGTGTGCCCTGACAGTAGCTAGGTAAGGACTACTAGCCAGTCAGAAGCAGAGTATGAGGGTGTGCCCTGACAGTACCTAGGTAAGGACTACTAACCAGTCAGAAGCAGACTAGGGCGGGCCCTGACAAGCAAGCTAGTGTGATCCAAAACAAACCCGCTTCAGCCAGTAACCATGGCTTCGGCTCAGCCGTACATGTTTGAACCCGAGTCTGATCCCGAAACGCAGGCAGAACAACCCGAACCAGTTTCGCAACCTAGACTGGAGCAAGACCTTTCAGAGTGTTAAGTTATTTAAATGTTAACAAAGTAGTCTTTCATACGTAACGTTTTAATTCTGCTAGTCTCCTAGACATGCAATACAGTATCATTTGTTTCATATTAATATAGGTTTACAGTATTTGCTTTAAGACATTGCTCAATATTTATATTTACTCTCTCAGTATTGTATTTTATCATTGCATAAAAAGTGCTCTACAATTCTCCATCTTTGCATACCTGAAACGTATCTGTGGTTGAGGTAGAAATATGGCACATTTCACAGGAACTGAAGATAAAACTGGGTTACACTTTACATGAACTCCAGCATCTAACACTGTGATAACAGAAAACATATTTTGACACCAGCATGGCACATGCATTATAATCAGGGCCACACGGAATCTGCAGATTCCGCAGATTTTGAACAAATTTAAAATAATTTAACAATTTTTATGTTAACAATGCACTCACTAAATTATCACCTGTTTAATTTATTGTGTGACAAAAACACAGGCTGCTCATCAATGCTGCCAAATGGGTGAATATGATAACTAAATATTAAGATAATACAAATGTGTCGAATTCTTAAAAGTGTTATCACTGTGAATTATGTAATAAATCATTCACTTGGAATGGAAACATGGAAACAACGCAATCAAAGCTGCAGTATACGGCGGAAAGTCTTTCAACATTGTCTTTAATCAATTACTTAACTGTGTCAGCATTGTCCACTGTCCCAATAAATGACTGTTTGAGATAATTAAGTAATAAATAAATAAAACAAATTATGTGGTTACAGCCTCCCTTTGACTTGAACATAAACCCAGGAAGGACAGTGTCCAGGTACAGCAGCGTGGGTGATGGTGTGAGGGGGGGGCAGATACTTTGATTGGACTCTGGCCAGATGGACAGTACAACAGTACATGCAGGTTACTGGCTGTATTAATCTGGGATTATTTGTACCTTCAACCACAACTCCAAACTGCATATAGAGTATTTCAAAATCTATGGACTAACAATTGCTTACCAAATAAATTTAGAACTAAGAGCTACCTGGAAAAGAAATTCTCTAATTATACAGTGGGTAGACTTTGATCGATGTTATTGTCTGAAGTCACAAACTTACTGTTCAAAGGAAAAACAGATACAAAAGCAATAATCTTTTTTTGCTACAGGAAGTAATTTTCTCCTAGCACACTTACAGGAAACCAGTGAACATTCCTGATGTATCATGTGAACACACACATAACCAGAAATGTCTGAGTTGAATATCCAATGAACTGATTAAAATGTAGTCTATATATCGACAACGTTTCATTTACAGGATTGTTCAGGTGCTGCTGGAAATTCGGCCGGATGTGCTTCACTTTCCTGTTTCTTTGTGTTGGCGTTCTAACCTCCAGAGGATTTGTGAGGACTATGGTTAACTGCTCCTCAGATCTCTGCAGGGTAAATCCAGACAGCTAGCTAGACTATCTGTCCAATCTGAGTTTTCTGTTGCACGACTAAAACTACTTTTATACGTACACGTTTCACCAAAACAAGTTCCTTCCTGAGACTATTTTTCAACGGTACCGTCATTGAGTCTGCCACTTAGCGCCGCCCAAGACGATTGTGATTGGTTCAGAGAAATGCCAATAAACCAGACCTTCCTCCGGAGCGCTGTGGAGGTAGGTCTGACAATGCGAGACTAATTAAAATGACATATCAGTAACTATATGTAACTTCAACTTCCCTGCC
The DNA here is from genome assembly GCF_008315115.2 of Sander lucioperca. Classification (NCBI taxonomy): domain Eukaryota; kingdom Metazoa; phylum Chordata; class Actinopteri; order Perciformes; family Percidae; genus Sander; species Sander lucioperca. The sequence continues at coordinate 25,339,378 of NC_050183.1, forward strand.
AGCAGCGGGGAGACCGTGGGGTTAGCTAGCTAGGGACCGGGTTGGGCGATATGTATACATTTTTTCAACTGGCCACTGTCAGCCCAGCAACCGTCAGCGCACCACCTATAGTGTATATAGCTGCCATAATTGGGGAATAAATATCCCTGGGGCAGCTTCTGGATCTGCCCCTGGCCACGTAACCAGTGACATTTCTCGGTTAGGTTAATGTAGTAGTACAATGTTTTCCTCTGAAGGAGAAGTACACAGCAAGTCAGTAATATACAGTTGGGTTGCATATTAAGTGGCTTGAGGGCCTTTTGTAAGCAGCAGGTTCTGAACACACTGCAGGCACTGCACTAGTCTATTGAAAAGTGATGTACTGAATGGAAAAAATTGACAAAACTGCGGTTTAAAAATAGGAATTTCTTTAATTTACAAATATTATAGTCTTAAATACTGAAGCATAACACATATTTTGAAATGCTGGTTCGAAATTGAAAATAAAACCAACAATCTCTTACACATACCATAAAAATATAAAAACATGTCATAACATTCGGAACCACCCATAGTTAAGTCATAGCAGATAGTGAGTCTGAACAATAAACTGAAAACATTGTAAAATAAACATCACATGGCCAGAAACAGCAAGTTCATTCTAACGTGTCCAACCCTTGTGTTCTTATTCTCCACATGGTGGTGTTTACTACAGTGGTTAGCATATAATCCAACAAAGGAGAATCATCAACATACCACAACACAAGAGGTGTGTTACAAATACATTATTGCATTGAGTATAGCCTCAAGATACACATTTAACTTGATCATATTAAAGATGTGTTGCTTTAACAGCCTCCGTTGTATCCTCATCTCTTGACATGGCTGGATTATCGTACATCTCCAGACTCTTCTGGCTGTTCCTCCGAATCTTTTCGTCCTCCTTTTTCCTGCAGCACTTGCAGCACTTGCAGCACCAGCAGCAGTGTTTGCTACAGCAGCCAAAAACCTTGGTCACCACCTTGTCCCACGGCGCCATGGAGTGCAGGGGCCGTGGCAAAAAGTCCCAGTCACGGAGGAACTTTGGCAGGTAGCGGGGGCAGCGAGACTGCATCATGTTGACAATGATCACAAAGACGACCAACACAACGATGGGCACGCCGACGCCGACCAGGACTTGCCAGCCAGCCAGCGACAGGCCGAATACAGACAGAGGTAAAACCAAGAAGCACAGGAAGAGGTAGAAGACGGCAAACCAGCGGTACTTAGCCGTATGGTTCCCCAGCCCTCTGGCCAACCTTATGGGCAACCGCGTAAAGGGGATTGGATACCACAGTAAGATCCCCATGATGTTGAAGAAGAAATGGCAAAGTGCAATCTAGAAAAACAAAACAGAGATGACGGTCAAACAAAGCTATCACTGTCAGATATCATAGAAAATATCAATCAGCGAGCAATGCTTTGAGTTAAAAGCTATCAGCATGCTAACAATTATAATGCTAGCATGTTGATGTTTAGCAGATATAATGTTTACAATGTTTGCCTTAGTGGTTTAGCGTGTTAGAATGCTAAAGTGTGCTAATTATCAGTAAACAATTAGCGCAGCTGAGGCTAATGGGAGTTTTTAGTTTTGATGATGGCACTAGATGATTCAACATTCTATTGTACCATTTTGTAGTAAGGGTAAATCTGATGTATCTTTCCAATTTACTTTATTTTACATATTTGGATAAACCTACCCTACAAGGGGATGAAGGTTATTCAGTTTCATCCTCTGGGGACAATGAATATCTGTACAAAATGTCATGGCAAGCCATCAAATGAAGCTCAGCATAAATTCTTTCAGGAAGACTTCTAAGCTTTCATTCACCTCTCTCTCTTTCCTAAACTGATCAGCTGAACTCTTCAGTCAAACCAACCAAAATTGGCCATGAATTCCATGAGCCAATCACATCATAGCATCCCTGCTTTAAATCTGCTCTTCTCTCTGCTGCTGTCAGTTGTAATTTCGGGCAAATCGTGCAACCCTCCTCCACCCCATTCACCTCCAGTCATCGTCATCCACGGCACCCTAGGTCCCCCTCTGGAAGAACGCTCCTATACTTCCATCCAGTCTTGAGGCTCTTTCACCACCACCAGTGTCTTGACTCCATCAGGGGATATGCCTACTCTTAGCTTCTCTACCCCTTATAAAATTATTTACATAGCGATGGAGTCTAATCGTCAAAGACTGTACATTTCAATATCGTGTGATGTGATGAATACATTTATTTATTCTTTGCACCTTTCAACAAAGTCTCTCCTGATTGAAATAGAAGTTAAGATATTTCACTAAAAATAACAAACATTTAAACCTCATGATTGCCCTCGAGTAAGTCAGGGGATCACCAAAGTCAGTAGGATTCATCCTCTGGGGACCATGAATGCTTTTTAATAATATTGCCATTCACAGACCCACGCTGCTAGCATGGATAAAAACAGCCACATAAGGGAAACTTTGTATTGCATCTTACCTGCAGGGAGTTGGAGAGTGTTTCTCCAGGGCTAGCCATAGCAGCAAGTATAGCAGTGGTTGTCGTACCAATATTAGACCCCAGTGTCAGGGGATAGGCTCTCTCCAGGCTAATGACACCAATACCTGGTGAAAGAACATTGACAAATCATGGTGTAATCAAAAATAAAAATTAGAAAATACAGCTAAACCAATATGTAAATGATGCCTTACCAACTAGAGGAGTTATAGCTGAGGTGAAGACGGAGCTGCTCTGAACAATGAAAGTCATCCCTGCTCCCACGAACATCGCAATGTAGCCGGTAACCCAGGCGAAGGGGAAGGGGAAGTCTGTAGTCAAACAGAAACATAGAAAGCGGGCAATAAACCTGATGAAGTGAACACAGTGTTAATGCACACATTACCACCTCACGATTAGAGCAAACGACTAGTTTTATCACAACAGTATTGTGTCTCCATCACGCAGCAGGACTGATGGATCTGGAGGCGAGCCAAAAGCAACAGGGAGGCTGTACCTGTGTCGCCCATCAAGCATCCCTATGGAGAGCTGAAGGGCTGGGTTCAAAAAATCGCTTTTTCCGATTTTAATCGAATTTCGTTTGAATGATCCAATATGGATTCATAAAATCCACAATTGATCCTTGTGTGTATTTTATGAAACTAGAAAAACCTAAGGAATCCATGGGTACAAACTATTTAATGCTAGCTTGTCCGGAAGTGGGTTAAATGACCAAAGTTAGGCTACATTTTGGCGAGGGAAAAACTGGCATGGCCATTTTAAAAGGGGTCCCTGTGTCACCTCAAGATATCTGAATGAAATGTCACTCAAAAAAACTCACTGACTGTAGAGTTGCACTTAATTGTGTGTTCTTGTGAAATATCAGTACATTAATGTAACTGCTTTGGGGTGAATTATCAATGTAAACAATGAGACTTTTAATAATGCAGCAGGTTAGTGGGAAACTTGTACAATTGTAGAATCTCTTTCATATCCAAGCTAAATTGGTTTTGCAACTGAAATATCTAATCAATATTGAATCGCAAAAGTAATGGATTCGGGACGTTATCAATCAGAATGGACTCTATTCGTGAAATCAGTGCCGATACCCAGCCCTAGAAGGCAGATGTGCTGACTATCAAACAGGCTGGAGAGAGCATGTTAGCAGGAAATTGTTGCTATTTTTTTTTTTTACCCATGTTGAGCACCTTCTTGATGACCACGGCCACCTGTCCCTTTAGCATGGAGTTGAGCAGCTTGACGATGAGGATGAGGCAGGTGCAGAGGACGAGCAGAGACAGGGCCAGGAGAATGAGGCCCACGGCCAGGTCCGGCAGATTAGCATTGACAAAGATGTGTTTGCCTGCAACAGACGGTCAAAGAGATGATTGACATTTAAGCGTCCACTCTCGTCTCGCATTATGTCGCAGCCAAAAATAGCCTCATGTGCGTGACTCACTTTAGAGCAAATCTTCCTTTGATAAATTGAGATGATAGCAAGAATGTTTTTTTTTTTAAGCGCTCAAGACCAGTTTCTGATGTAATCAAATTGAAAAAGTGGAAAGTGTTTTTCCTATTTCTAAAGCCAAGCACAAAAGCATTTACTTTAACTGGGGGCAGAATACTTTGACCATTTTATGGTCATGTGGCACTGGTGCTTTAACGAGGCAGCGTGAATAGACGTATTGAGCAGGTAGACGGGTCAAGGGAGGGTATTAGCTGAGTCACTATAACGACTCAAAGGTAGTCATTGTCCGGACATCAGAGGTTCTGGATGAAGGAGGTTGTTGTGTCTCATATATCACTGAGCTTCAGTGGATCAGATGCTCCTAATTGCTTTGTAAATGTTCTTTTTTTCTTTCTTTCTTTGAAAGAATTCACTGATAGTATTCACTGATGGAGGCACGCTTACATTTCTGTTGGTAATCGGTCCAAGACGAGTTCATCTGGGTCCAGGTCAGGTTTCCTTCCTCCCAGCAGACTGCACCAGCAGTGCAGTTCTCCACTGTTGCGTTCCAGAAAGTCTAAAAGCCAAAAAAATAGTCCCGAATGGTTTCTAATAAAAACACGCAGAATCTTTTAGCGTTTTAAAAAAGCTTCAACTTTGTGTAATTTCCCCTCAGTCTCCTTGGCAACATTTACATTGCTACGTTTTTTTTTTTGAGCCAAAAGCGATCTCCGTGCACACTCCAGGAGAAGAACTAATCACCGTTTAAACTAACACACCCAAACCGCATATCTCATCAACATTCCCGTATACTGGGCATGCACGTGCCGGGGTCAACAGGAAGCAGCATGTTTACTCCGCCCGTTGCTGGTAGTTGCCATGGTTACGTTAGTAGCTTAGTCTCAGAGAACGAGAGTTAATTTCCCAATCAGGCAGCAAAACATTGGCGTCAGTGTCGGTGTTACCAAAGGTCTCCATTTGCGGTCGTTGAGACTGCAACACAACCCCGCAGATTCCAAACCATAACGGGGTCAGAAGTGATTTCAAATGTCTCCGGTTTAGAGGCTCTGAAACGCCAGAGCAGTGTGAATGCGAGGTGTAAATGTAGCAAAAGATATTCATTTTTAAACCAAAATATAGCAATGTAAATATAGCCTCTGACTGGACCGGCAAATAAATGGAGCAAAAGTTCTATTACTGGGGAAATATCGCCGATCATTCTGTGAACTCTACTCCAGCACAGTGGAAGAAAGATAGGTTTCCAGATTAGTAATGCTGTTTACACCAAATCCCTACCCTACCTATGTTATGTAGCCTAACTTAAAAATAGTAACATCCAACAGTTTTTGCCCCTTTTTAGGTGGTGGGAGTGAAAATGAATCATACTCATGTCGGCTCTACAGGATGACTCTTTTCCTTGGCAACTTTTATGTTTTTCCCAAATGATGTACATATTTTTAGGCATTCTATTATCAAATATCTTGAAAAATAGTGATTCCCCCCCCCCCCCAGGTCTGGGCTGAGCCTCGAATGTTTACAACGTCTGGCTCCGCCCCTGAGCAGCAATAATTAAGAAGTCAATGCTGCCATAATAATCTTTAAATTATCATACGTAACATTCCACCTTTTATGAAATAACACACCTTCAAAGCATGATCTAAGAACACAATCACTGTGGTCACAATACAACAAGGACAAAATCAATCATTAACAGGAAAAAGCAGCGGTAACCACAGCTTTATCATATGTTTTTACTGCTACTGTGTTATGGTCGGTGTGTGGCAAACTAATAATTTATGCACGTGATGCAGCTCTTGTTGCTTTCTTACCGTGTTAGTCTCTTTTTTGCACCATATTTTGATCAGACTCTTGTTTCTGGCTGCTGGGTCACCGGTGGCAATGCCAGTGATAACAGATTTGTCCAGCTAAAAAAAACAACAACACAATTTTAAAGACATTTAAAAAAAAAAGGGTTCTTTATGGTAATGTTGCATATTTCTTGATGATTTCAATGCCACTGACTCCACCCAGGGTTAGTATAGTGAACTAAAACTCAAACCAAAATAAGCAGTAAAAAATATTTTTGTAAAATGAAACTAAATAAAAACTAAAACCTTAAGAAAAACTAAAACTAAACTGAAACTATACTGCCAGGTTAAAAAGCAAAAAACAAAAATTACAATAAAAATGAACGCAAATCATGATATTAACATTCCAGGAAATGGCGCTTCACATGGGACACTAAAGTAGCACGAAGATGAAACATTAAACTTCATGGCTATTCCTATATAGTTCTCCATACCTGTAATTAGGGCTGGGCGATATGGAGAAAATCAAATATCACAATATTTTTGACCAAATACATCGATGTCGATATTGTGGCGATATTGTCGGGTTGACAATTGGTGCTTTCACAAAATATTTACACAATGAGATTTGTGATAAATAATCATCAGTAATGTGGATATAATGACTAAGTGGGTAAAGGCAAACAATAGAACAGTTACAACAGTCTGGTAAGTTCAGAAAATGACATCACTTTACTGTAATGCAGCCTTTAAAACCAGGAGAGACAACACTTGTGCATATTACGATATCCAAAATTGAAGACGATATCTAGCCTCATATATTGATGTCGATATAATATCAATATATTGCACAGCCCTACCTGTATTTTGTATGTATATGTAGCTACATACATCTGAGATATCTGAATATACTGGCCCTTAACAAAAACAAACTAACACTACTGTAAAACTAAACCTTTCTGAAAAAACTAAAAGTAACCTAAAACTAGCAATCACACTCTGAAAACTAACTAAAACTAACCTAAACTGTAATAAGCTTGACTCTACCTGGATGATGGAGTTGGTGAGAGGGTCAGTGATGACGTTGAGCAGGTCGGGGGCATCCTCCCCGCTCTGGATATTAAAGGATTTGATTATGAGGTTGGTGAGCTTGTACAGAACACCGGTGGCGACTTCCAAGGGCAGAAGAATCAGCACGGATAGCCAGTTGAAGAAGTCGTGGACCGTAGCGCCGGCAAAGGCCCTGGAAGTGAAGGAACACGCTCTTGTATGCACCAGACACTGTTTCTGGAGTTATTATTGTACCGCAGCATTGTCTTTGCCCTATCTTTATCATTACATGCTCTGATTTACCTGCGGAACTCATTTCGGTCTCCTGCCTGCATCATGGCCACTATAGTGTTGGTGACAGATGTTCCGATGTTGGCGCCCATGATGATCGGCACCGCAGACTGAACGTCCAGCACTGCAGAACAGAAGTGCCATTATATTAATGTGTGAGACACTATAATAGGACTGCAACAAACGATTATTTTCATAGTCGATTAATCAACCAACACCAAAAATGTGTCTTTCGCGATATTTTGCAACCTTTGGCGATGTGGTTGTTGCGCCGGTTGATATTGCGATGGCGATAAAAAAACAATATATTGTGCAGCCCTACACTACAGCTCCATGCACGTGTCTGGGTTGAAAGAGTCAACTAATACAAGTGTATGTACTACAGTACTCACATCCAGAGGACACCATGCTGACCACAATAGAGGAGGAGGTGCTGGAGCTCTGCACCAACACTGTGACTAACACCCCGATCACCAGCCCAGCCACAGGATTGGACAATATGACATTGTCCTGGAAGATGTCACCAGCAGCTTTGCCTGCACACACACACACACACACGCACACGCACACGCACACGCACACGCACACGCACACGCACACGCACACCCTCAGCAAATTAAATAAGTAGCACTTTGTTGGACCTGGCATTATCAAGTAATTAACTAAATGTGCAGTGATGGGCGGTGATAAAGATCCAACATATTAGATGTAATTGTGTGATTTTACCTCCGACCAGCTGGAAAGCAGAGCTGAGAACATCCAGCGAGCAGATAAACAGGTAGAGAAGTCCCAGCAGCGTAACGGCCTTCAAAATACCAGTCAGCACTCTCATAATCTTCCCTTTTGTATCCAGCTCTGTGAGAAGAAGAAAAAAATCCACAGAGTACTGAATCAGAGTCAGGTTTTGTAAAGGTGTTCTCACGCTGTGCAGAGAATGAAGAACTGCCTCACCTGACCACTTGATCCCAGTGTCTTTGAGCTCTGGGAGATCCCAGGGATCTTCTGCATCTGGATCCTCATTCACCAGGTCCACGGTGGAGTAAGCCGGCAGGATGGCCACCTCTTTAACCGGAACGTTGTCATCTAATGCAGGGCAGAGACGAGGGGATGTTACAGAAAAGGTGGCAACAACGCAGTTTGAGCAGGTTATTTAAAGTATGCAAGAGAAAAGGACATACCAAGAGTGGGGGAGGAATCAGTCCCCACTTGTGGTCTTGGAGCCATGACTGTCTGGGAGAAGGGGATTTACGATAAATTAATAAAACAAGTCAGATATACATGTCATTATATTATTGGCAAAATTAGAAGGCGCATGTTTACTAGTGGAGCAAAAGCTGACATTGATAAAGTGGACAATTTGTCTGTGCTATCAAATGTGCTATCTTTGCAGGTCACCTTTTCAAAATAAAATAACTATTTTTAAAGCAATCATTTTAGTCTACAAACAATCTGTATAATAGTCATTATAACACAATGGAATTATTTACTGGCAATAGCCTCAACTTGACCACCTTTACAGTTGATCCAGTAGAACTAAATCTCCAAAATGACTGTGATAAAAAAAATAACACACACACAATTACAAAAACAAAAACTTATCACTAATTCAGCTCTAAGATAACTTAGAAAAACTACATATAACACATTTCCCCGCGCTCCCTGGATCCTTAAATTGATTAGACAGATTTCCTGGATTACAATCACTTCACATGTGACGACGTGGCCTCTCTTCCACATGAGGAGAACAGACGGTGATGGCTGAATACGCACCTGCGTGCCGTGGAGCGCTCTGAGCGGGGAGAGGGACGCGTCACCTGGCCTACCTGTTGCTCTCTGCCAGGAGGAGGGCTGCTTTTATAGCGCGGCACACACACACACACACACACACACACACACACACACACACACACACACACACACACACACACACACACACACACACACTGCTCTCAGTTAAAAGGTCGCGCACACGTACAGAGTACAAGCGGCTGTGAGGACGGTGCATCTGTAGGATATGTGGAGGTAAAACCAGTGAGATTATTTAAGGAATTATGAGAGGATGGCTGGAATTGATTCCACATTATATAGGCCTAGTGTTGCATAGGGAAAAGAAATCTGACACTAAGTACTTTATTTTCTCAACAATAACATATTGGTCGACTTAATTAGAGTTATAGCTAATTAAGAGCTAAATAGATACAACTCTCCTATATGTATAGTCTCAGCCACAGGTACAGCCAAAGGCACAGGTAGTTGCATGTGCATGATACTATAGTGAAGTCAAGGAAGCTGCCCCCTTGTGGTTGTAAATGTAACACTCAGCTGCATTTCTTCTGATTTCTTTCTCAGTAGTGGGGGTGGCAAGAAAAGTTTTTTGTGTTTTCATAGATTTTACCAGATATTTTAATGTTTAAAATGTTCTGTATTTTCTGTTTATGTATTTTTTGTAAAATACTGGATACTTCAATCCAGAGATCTTCAACGTTTTTAGGCCAAGGACCCCTTAGCTGAAAGAGAGACAGTAGTGTAGAGAGACCCTCAACTACATGTAGCCTATTGTATAAAATGAACTTAACTTAAACTGGGCCAGAGGGATGAAAATGGATGGCTGTGAATCCCAGGGGTGATTCTAGGATCAGACCTTTAGGGGGGCTCAGCCCCTAATGAGACACGGATACAGCTCCTTGCAAAAGTGTTTATCTTTGCTATTAGAATCATTTTAATGTATCTTTTCAGACATTTAAATTTTTGAAAAAACAAACTTTCAAAACATTACTTTTTAAACATAATTTGGCAGCCCCCCTGCACTAATCTGAGGACCCCCTGTTGAATATCTCTGCTTTAATTAATTGAACAATATGAGAAGGAAAACTAATCTTTGGCTGAACTGCTCATAACACCTGTCCACACAAAGACCATACACTGTAATGAGGGGGTCACAAATATTATAGAAATTATTATTATTATCGTTTTTTATAGTTGTGAATCACTGTTCTCCATTATATTGATTCATTGTTGGTCTTTGCAAGTTGTCATTTAAAACAACTAGCATAATGTATAGCTCTAGTTGTATGCATGATCCATATCCACTATCTTCACACAGGCCTGATCATGCATGTGCGCGCACACACACACACACACACACACGCACACACACACACACACACACACACACACACACACACACGCACACACACACACACACACACACACACACACACACACACACGCACAGACACACACACACACACACACACACACACACACACACACGCACACACACACACACACACACACACACACACACACACACACACACACACACACACACACACACACACACACACATGCAGACATTTATTGCTGATCATTTAGCCTGAGCTGAGTTCATAGCAGAGATATGGCTGAGATATGACTGTAACAATTTAGTATATTACATCTGAAATAAATGGTGTGTATTTAAGTCAACAAGAGCGCCTGTCTCCACAATATCATCTGTTGAGTGTTTGATGGTTGTTTATTTGTGCTTTTGAATGCAACCTGAAACAGTCAGAGTATTATATTTTTATTCTGCTCATTCGCAGCTCTGTTCCTCCGCTCTGTCTTTTTTTAAAAGAGTTGGGAAGCCAACAGCAAATAACTTTACTTTTACTGGTATCAAACCAAGAGAAAAGTCCTCCCCTTGTCCTAAAATGGTCATTAATCGATACCAGAGAACTTCCTTGTTTTATGAATGAATATATACTGTATGTATTTGACCAATCAGCGATAGTCATCCCTGCAAATCCCACCCCGAAGGTTCCTGTACTTTCTGAAAGTACCTCCGATCAGGGGCATTTTGGGGGCAGAATAAAGCCCTCCAGAACTTTATTTAAACCCTGGTCCCTGTGGTTGAAACACAACAAGTTCCTTTAGAAGGTTCCTGGTTCCGGGGGGAAGTTCCTGTGCTAATGATTAAGCTAGAATGATGTTTCAGTTACTCCCAAACCTCAATAGATTTAATGCTGCACTAAAAAAGAGTTCACTGAGTTCAACTTTAAAGACTCAAAGCACTTGATAATGATGATGATACTACATATACTTGGGACTTGCATGGGTATTTCAGCAAGACATGCACGCACACTTTAAAGATGATGTTTTCTTCTGAAATTGAACTCCAAAGGCAGCCTTTCCACATGATGCATTTAACCTAGTTTGGTCACCAAAGTTTTATGTGAGATACACTCCCTAGATTTAAATCCCTCTGGGCCCTTAGCTGCATGTCTGAAAAAGCCTGTCAGACTCATCTTTTACCCCTTTTATCACTGAAAGACCCAAGCTTACAATAACACAACATACCAGTTATCTATATTAAATCCAATTACTAATAAAAATAACTGCTTTATTATTTCAGTTGTTGTTGTTGTTGCTTAATTTGCCTTGAGGGATCGTAACCTGATATCTAAGATATCCTGCATACAGAGGTGGAAAGTAACGAAATACATTTACTCACGTTACTGTATTGAGTAGTTTTGTTGTGTATTTTGTATTTTTCAAGTAGTTTTTGAAATCGGTAATTTAAAATGTACTTGATTACGTTTTGAGTGAAGTATTATATTTCGCTACATTACAAATCCCATCCGTTACTGAGTAAAAAAAAAAAAACTCTGACTAATGAAAACCATGGAATCACGCCCGGAACCACTACAGTGACGAATGATCAGCATCTAGGCTGCCTACCAGGCTCCAAGTCTTTCTGTAGGAGAATGATCAGCATCTAGGCTCCCTACCAGGCTCCAGGTCTTTCTGTAGGAGATTGAGAACGAGTTGGAGGTGGATCAGGCGAGTGACGATGGTTCAGAGACTGTTTCAGTAGAAATGCTGAAACATCGAATTCTGCTGCCCAAAACGACGAAAATCCTTGGCCACGTTTTTCATTTAAATTCAAGAGGGCCAATAGTATCATCATGCAATGCCAGATGTGCCTGTCAAAGGTGACTGAACTGGCAAGTATTTGTGCATTGGTACTTCGAACAAAGTTTTCATGACTAATAGCAAATTGCCAATTAGCAAAACAACATGTTTCGTGGCATTGCTAATTTTTGTCTAGCACTAGCAACCCGTAGGACAAGGTATGTATTGGACACTGGCTAAATCCCCCTGCCCCGTTTTACAGGGTTTTTTTATGTAACTTTTACTTAAAGTACATTTTAAATTAACTACTTATTACTTTTACTTGAGTATCTTTTCAGATAGGTAATTTCAGTAATATTTACTGAGAGTAGAGTAATATTTCATCAAAGTATTGGTACTTTTACTTGAGTACAATATTTTAGTACTTTTTCCACCTCTGCCTGCATAACATCACAGCTTCTAAACAACAGCTCATAATCAACAATCATTATACATGGAATGACTCAGGCAGTGGCAGGTACACAGTGCAAAACAACTGCCCTGGAAAATAAGAAATTAAAATACCCACTCCAAAAGATTCTTAGTGCAATGCAAAATCTGCTGGCTGCCTGCTAAACCGAACACAAAATAATGAAACAATAGATCTACAAATGCATATGATAAATTATACTTAGCAACACAGTTTTAAATACATCCAAATATTACTTTGTATGATCATATGAGAAAAAGCAACAATACTCATGTAAAACATCCACAAAAATACAGTAGCACACATTTCCTTACAGCAAAGCCAGTTAAAAGCTGTGTTATGTTAAGAATTTCTATGTAAAAGGTGCAAAATCTTAGACTGGGTAAACCCAGCCCGATCTGCTGGCGATTTGATTTCGCCCTGCAGCTCAGGCTGGAAACCTGTACATTATGCTATCCTGCTTCCGTTGTAAATCTGTGGGGACCAATCACAAACTGGCTTATCCACCTGGTGTGCTATTGGCGGATTTAACACGATGATGATAGAGAAGCGATGGCAAGCAGCTTTTTGTTTACATTCAACATGGCGGCCACCGAAGCGCAGCAACACGTTGATGCCGCTGTCGCTGCTGGTTTGTATGTGTTTTCCTTACTACTGACTGGCTCTGCAAAGTACGTGTTGGTCTGATTGGTTGAAGGACTATCCAATTGCGTACAGAGTCATTTGAACTATGCCCGTTGATCACGCCTCTTGTGCAGAGAAAATACAGAGCAGACTCCCCAGACTAATGTTCATTCTTCTAGACCACAATCTGCACTAATTGACTATATTGACTCTTTACTACATTTCAGCATTTATATAGTCTGTCTATTCTTGTATATTGTATTATTACTGATATTGACTCTTTACTACATTTCAGCATTCATATAATCTGTCTATTCTTGTATACTGTGTTATCTCTGATCTTCATCACTACCTAGACCACCATTTGCACTAACTGTATATTGTCTCTTCTCTACATTCAGCATTTATATAGACTGATTACTGCTTACTGTGTTATTACTGATCTACATCACTTAATAGTCCGCAACCTGCACTAACTGTATATTGACTCTTCACTACACCTCAGCATTTATCTAGACTGTCTATTCATATGCATTGTGTTATAACTGATCTACTTCACTAACTAGACCACTAGACTATCTGTTTACTGACTCTTTACACCATCGACTCTTTACACCATCTCAGCAGTGATATAGACTCTCTGTTCATGTATATTGCATATCCATCGACTTACTTACACCTCACTATGTGCCGGCATTTGTAATTGCCCACTTATTCTGCACTTTATGTAGCATATTGTATTCTGTATTCTTGTATTGTATTGAATGTGAAACTATTTCTTGTCTTGCACGCCTACGCTTTTCTTGGCCAGGTCGCCGTTGCAAATGAGAACCTGTTCTCAATGGTTACCTGGTTAAATAAAGGTTAAATAAAAAAATAAAAATAAAAAATCTTAAAAGATTGAGTTTGGTCTGGTGATAGCCAGTTTAGCAAAATCTGATTCTGGATTCAAATTTAAATGAATTCATAGCTTCTTTGATTTTGATGTTTTTATATGATTTTTTTTTGTGCACATTCCGATCACTGTAAATAAAATACAGTTCACATTTGTAGAATGATACTACTTCACTTTTGGACAAACAGCTGTGAACACGGACAAGCAGCACCACGTTCAAAGTGCCTAAACCTAAACTGTGGATAAAATCCATAAAAACATATATATATATATATGTTAAAGTATTAATTCCTAATTTATTTAATCAAATCTTTCTACTCTAAGTCTTTCTAGAAATCAATATAAAACACAATGTTTTTTAGTAGAGATGTTGCTGATATCATTATAAATAAATGAAATAAATCACCATAAAAATGTCATTATTTCTTCAAATATTGCGCAACTGTGAGTAATTATAAGCTGCTAATTATTTTTGCTGGTAAACGACATGAAGCCAGGTGCAGTACATAGTTGATTAAATAACCAATGATAAGAAGTTACTGATAATTGTTTGTGCACGCGCCCAGAGGCTCCTGTGCAGTTATGAGCAGTAATATTATGTGTGATAGCTACAGTATCTGATTGGCTCCAACAGGGGTTCTTGTTCTGGCCTTGACCTCTCCACAGCCCACACAGTAACATGACATGATCTGTGCACGAACCAAGCTCCACTTCAGATTCACAGTGTGGTGCACGGTGATGTATAAAGAAACATCTTAAAGTGGCTTTATTTTACAACTCTCCTAGTTATTGATTGACTAACACTTTAAGTTTAATCCAATGTTTTTTTTCTCAGAAGACCCACATACCATGGAAAGGTCAGCTGAGGCTTGACTCTAACCTTTGGAATGGTGCTGTCATCGTCCCTCCCTCCCTCCACCCACACACTTATCAAATTACTTTGTGCTTATGCCTGCAACTATATTAGATTTTGAATGCACAGAGTGACATTTATTTTATTTTATTTTTTCTAAGAAAAAACATTTGACATGACATGTTTTTTCAAATTTTACCTAGGTGTTCAATTACCTCATTTATTTGTATTTTTATTTTTTAGAAAACACATTGTGACATGTCTTTCTAATTTGACCTGTATGCTCAAAATCCCATGATGCTATTGGAGTTTAACATATTAGTTGAACCACTGAGAATTATTCTGGGGAACACACATTCAAGAGGGTCTGGTGGTGGGGCATCTGGATAGCTCACCTGGTAGAACTACAGTGCAGTACAGAGGCTCAGTCCTTGCGCAGCGGCTGCAGGTTCAATTCCGACCTGCAGCACTTTGCTGCATGTTGTTCCCCCTCTCTCTCCCCCTTCATGTCTAAGCTGTCCTATCAAATAAAGGCCTAAAATGGCAAAAAAAATTATCTTAAAAAAAAAAATAGAGGGTCTGGTAATGCTAGTAGCCCACACAATGATTACGAGAAACTGGCTAAAAAAATCCCATCGTGCATTATACTTTATTCTCCTATGGCCCATTTACTCCATCTTAATGTTTTGTTTCCCTTCTGTTATGGTAGCAGAGTCAATGATTGCCTGCAGGGCCACTGAGTTCATACCACCTCTCTGCCATGCTGGCACAGTCCACAGAGGGTTTGGCCTGTTGTTACTGCCGGGAGCCACCCTGTAGTACCATGCTGTGAGTAGGCTGAGCTGAAATCGATAAAGCCATAAAGATCATCTGTAAGAACTCGTCCAAACTGGTTGAGTCTCAGAGGGTAGTGAGGCTGAGCGGCTACAGTGTCAAGGTTTCAACCAAATTGACAGTGAATTTACATGTGATGGAAAGAAGGAATGCAACATAATGCCTGTAGTCTATTACTGCCAAGTTGTATCAGTGTCTTCTGAAATCTAATGTTTCCGTTGAGTCGACATAGCCGAAATGTAATTTCCAATACTGTCGGCTATAGTGCATCATTTCAAAATAAACTAAGATAAGATAAAATAAGATAGACTTTATTAATCCCACACTGGGGAAATTCCTGTGCTACAGCAGCTCAAAGGATTTTTTTTCACACACATTAGAATAACACAAATACACATTAAGTAGACATAGGAGAAAAAGTATACATAAAGTATAACAAATAGAAAAAATAGAATTAGTTATAATAATAATAGTAATAAAACAAACATATTTACGCAATAAACACCCTTATATAAACAGACAGTATATAAACACAGATATACAGATGAGTAAGGTGCGGATGAATAGGAATGACATATTGCACAGTTGGAGGTAACTAGTATCTATGGCAGTTAGAGTACACATTGTACAAAATAAAACTCCATCCTAGTATGAATTCAATTCAACAACTTTATTAATCCCACAAGGGGCAATTAGTTAGGAGCATCTACAGACAACACACACATACATAACAGCACACAAGCTTACACCCTAGAGAGTAGATACAAAATGATAAAAAAAAAGGTTTTATCCATGTAAAAGTTGAATCGCAGAAGAGATAAAAGAATTAATGTGGCAATTAGTTTTAAAAGCAGGTAAAATATAACGATGTCTTGATGGCAACAGAGAAAATTCACTCGGAAGAACATGATCAAAAGACGACAAAATGCTTGTTGCTTTATGCAAGATTTGTTGATTACAAAGAGAAGTTAAATCTCTTTGTTTTAACACCAATAATTTTAGAGCAGGTTTCACTATAGACCCTTTGCACGTGACGTCACGCTCTACTCGCGCAAATTCTGAACGCCATGACGGACGGCGGAAGAATTATGCTGTAGACGGACGGCAAGTCAAACGCATACGTGTTCGTGTTTGCTCATATAATAAAATTATATGTTATTTCTTGTTGCGCGGTGGGCTTCTGTCTTATGTCTGGTTTGAGTCATTGTGTTAACAAGGGGAACATACTTCTAAGGTTCCTTTGATATTTAATGTATCACAAACTGGCCCATATTAAATCACTCTTAACGTAGAGCTAGCTAACTATTAGCCACGTAATGCTAGCGCGTTAGCCTGCCTAAACCGCTTCGATTTAGTTAGGTTAGTTAAGTTTAATTATATTAAAGTGATAATAACAACGTACCACACAGACTCCGTTTGTCTTCGTATTGGAATGGTTCACAACTTCCCTTCAGTTTCACTTTATGTGGCTCTTTTGGGAGTTTGTCTTTGCTGCTGGCTGCAGACTTTGCATGGAGCTCAACAGGTGATTGCTAGCTAACATTAGCTTCTAAGATAACTTGTGTTATTTATACCTGAAGTCAGCTGTTGAAATACATTAGCCTGCTCAGAGATTGTCTTTAATATGAATGGAAATTCAAATGTCAGTACGTATTTCAGTAAGTTATTCACACACTCGACCGATAACGGCACGACAACTTATTGTTCAATAGAAGAAGCCATAAAGAAGAAGATAGTATTATTATTACAGTGTTACAGTATTACAGTGTGTTATTTATTTTAAACTGATTCAAACTAATGAAACGTTCCGCTCGTCTACTACACATAGAAAGTAAAATGCTACTACACTGTTTAGCTTGCTTCTGCTGATTCTGCCATCCGTCATGGCGTCGTCACGTGGTCGTGGTCACATGTTCGCAAAGGGTCAGGCTGTTTCTGTCCTTCACTGTGAGGCTGTGAAACTAGCAGATAAAAGAAAAAGTCATAATGCTTTTGATAAAAGATTGATAAAAACAACAGAGAATGACAGAAAAGAAGTTCAGTTTCCTGAGTAAGTGAATTCTCTGTTGCCCTTTGTTCACAATAGCCTGAGTATTAACACTGAGTGGATGGAGTGCAGAGAATTGCACCTGGAGGAGCAACGCTCTCTCACTCTGGGATGTACCCTACAGTAGGTGACATACAGTTTATTCAAAGAATTTCTAATATGGGAAGAAGTTCCGCTCTCTCGTTACTTCTGGCATCTGAACTAGTTGCAGTTCCACTCTTGATCCATATAGGGGGCGCTCACAGGCCAGTGCAGAATGCATGGGACTCTATGGAGCTATACCCCTCAAAATCCACTTTTCTCAGGATTTAATTTTTTGTCTAGTAATTTGAATGTTGCATTCGAAAGGGGAGGCTAAGAAAATACACACTGCTGCGTGTTAGATTTTTTTAAAGTGCCTTTTTTGTTCTAAAAAGCCTTTTAAAATGTCAATGACGTCATACACATATACGGCCAGAGATTCTGCTTTACGGCGAGCTCTGAGTCGCTTCTTTTTTTCTCTCGAGGCATCGACAACACAGCTGACAGATTAGACTCTCCCTGTCAATACACAGGCTAGAAAGAGGTTTACTAATGTTTTAAAGACCACGCCGAAATATTCACTCTGACATTCTGGTTCTGCTTCGGATGCCGTCAAGCGGGATCTGCGATCGTAATCAGTCCTTCACTGACCAATCAGCATTCATTAGCAGAATGCTAGCGTGTTATGGGCAACAACGACTCAACCTGTAACAAATCGAAAGGGCATAAGTACTCGTTCATTCAACTTTTGACCTATAATCCATGTTGAACTTGCAAAAACTACAATCAAATCTGAGATTTCTCAACGACAATCAGGCGAAAGAGACAAATTTAGCCGTCTAGCTCCATAGGGTCCCATTCATTTTGCACTGGACCGTGATCACCCCCAGTGGAACTCTGGTGGAACTGCAACCAAAGTAGGTACAATGGGGCTGAATAGGGAGTGGAACAGCTTTCCGTAGATGGGCTTTGGTTTATTACAGTATGCACCGAAGCACAAAGGAGCTGCTGAGTATCAGTCGGGGTCTCGTGACCGTCCTGGGACACTGAGGAAATAATCATTAACAATTTAACAATTCAAGGGTTACCAAAAGGGATAATACAGCAGCATGACCAGCAGTATTCTGATAATATACAGAATAGTTTGTTAGCGCACAGTATATCAAAGGGTTTCTAGGTGAAAAAAGCTATAATTTAATCTGTATTTGTTTTAGCTACTTTTATTTTTAAATCAATGCATCAAACAATTGGTTATTGTGCTTCCATTATTGCAGAATAACAAAACAAAATGAAAAATAGAAATCCAAATATGTAATCCTTGTTTACTAACTTAACTAGTTGATGTAATGATCTTTTAGTTTCTTTGATAGAGACTGATGTATGACAGATTATGCCATATTTGCATCACTTCAATTCAATTCAATGAACTTTATTTATCCGTTAAGAACTTCATTTGTGCAGAATATCAGTCAGTGTACAGTTCCCATAACCAGCAACACAACCCAGTTCACGTTTCACACAGTCACACAGTCGGTGTGTACAGTTCACATTCCCTGCAACACAACACAGTATACCACTTGAATCACATTCACACCCCCGGCAGAATTTCCGGCGGCACCGGAACGATCCCGTAAATGAAACGTTGTCAGTATAGACTAACCCCTCAGTCACATTAGCTACAAGAGACAGCGACAAAGCGGCAGGCTGCCATTCATTTTTAATGGGAGTGGCCGTTTGCCAGCAACAAGCGACGAGCTTGCCGCTGCCACGAGCAAGGTGGGGCCAAAATAGACAAGAAGTCTATTTTATGCAAATGCTGAGCAATGCGACAAAGCGACTGCCAATCGGTGCGAAGGCAGCGTGAGGGCAGCATGGCGTATGTACGAAAATCATTCAACATGGTGGAAACGCTTCAGGACATTGTATTTCTGTATATATCTGATATGTTTGGCATTTTATCTCATATATTTTGTTACCCCTGAGAAATAAATACCTTTAAATCCAAAAACATCATTCTTGTGACTTGACAATACCTCTGAAGTGACTTGTAAGACCTCTTGCACATAAGCGCCAATACCGTGGGTGGAAAATACTGAGCACCCACGTACGCCAGACTGCCAGTAGGCTCCATTCATTTAAAATCAAACATTGTGGAGCGTCTGTCATAGTGTGATTGGTTATGTTGCTGTCAGTCCCATGCTGATGGCGGTTATGTGTCAGTTAAACTTCTCATCTCCAATCCTATCTGTATCTGTGAGAAGTGGCGCTGTCCTGAGTTGGAAGTCCAACATGCGAGTTGCAAGATAGCCTACATTGCGGCTTGATTATCCAGTTAATAGGCGTGTTTGTTCGTGTCGGCCGCTGTCCATTTCCTAAGGTTCTGAAATGCAAACATTTTTTGACTACTTTTTGACTACACGGGCGTGTGCCTGTGAGCACCCACACAAATCGGCGCTTATGCGCTTGCAGATACTAGGCAATAGCATGCTACTATCGATACAGAAGCGGCACGCCCAGGAACGCCCATCAAGCGAGTGCGTGTCGCTGTCTTTTGTAGCTAATGTGACTGTAGACTAAGAGAGAGATTCAACCTGGATGTAGCTTGAGAGGCAACAGCCTGGGGCATCAACAACAACAACAACATTCCCCCAAGCTCCTTGTTAAGCCTTGTGTTGTCTTCCATTCGACCATGCATTTGTCGTCCTCCCGGGTCAAAACTGAAAATCAACTCTGACGTCTTTTGCTTTTTTTTCGTCACTTTTGGCGTTTTTTTTTAAATGTTTTTGCTGCTTTTTTCAACATTTCATGCTTCTTTTCACTACCATGTATAAACACCACCAACACCAACTTATTACTAGTTTTACACTTAATTTTTGGTATTCATGGTCAATAAACCTCATTTATAGGAAATTATACCTAATACTTGAGTTAAAAAAGCAGAAATTCTGAATTATTTAGACTACTATTAAAGGAAAGATAATCACAGACTGGTATATGTCAACGTTCAGTTGAGATACTGTTTCGAAACATTTAATATTTTTTTTTTCAAATGCTAAAAAACTGAATAAAACACGCAAAATTCAACGAGAGTAGAGATTTATGCTTCTGTTTAAAACTAATTCAAGAGGAATAGCTTTTTGATGAAGTTACATGTCATATTTAAGAGTGTGTGTCTGCCTGTCAGCACTAGGCAGGCTCCCACATCTACCAGCAGATGGGGATACATGTCCAAAGGTTTGTGTTCATGTCATGGTTTGAAGCAGAACCTCGCTCATCAGTGTAGTCTTACTCTATTTCAATAATATAGAGTTCAAGCTCTAGATACTTATTCATTTAAACATTACATTGAAGTAATGGATCAATAATTATAATCCAATAATAAAATATGGGCCATTCTGCATGAGTGTATTTTGATGTCAATACTAGCATTAGGGCTAGGTGAAAATAATCGATTCTCCAATTAAAATCAATCTTTGTTTGAGTGATCTGATATTGATAAAATCCTGAAAGTGATCTTTTAATATACAGTATATCTTCTCACCTTCTCTTTTTTTTAAAGATTATTTTTGGGCAGTTTTAGGCCTTTATTTTTGACAGGACAGCTTAGACTTGAAAGGGGAGAGAGAGAGAGAGAGAGAGAGAGAGAGGGATGACATGCAGCAAAGGGCCGCAGGTCGGAACTGAACCCGCGGCCACTGCATCAAGGACTGATCCTCTGTATATGGGCGCACGCTCTACCAGGTGAGCTACCCAGGCACCCATGGATGTATCTTTTATGTTAGTTCTGTTGTTTTTTTTAAGATCATTTTTTTGGCTTTTATTGCCTTTATTCAAAGGACAGATTAAGTCAGGAAAGTGGGAGAGAGAGGGGGATGACATGCAGTAAAGGGCCACAGGTCGGAACCGAACCCGCGGCCGCTGCAACAAGGACTGAGCCTCTGTACATGGGGCTCAACCAGGTGAGCTGCAGGCGTCCCAAGTACAAAGTACTTTAAACAAACTTTTTGGTGGTCAATTCTTAATGTAAACAATAACCTGGTGCATAACAAAAGATATTTGAGGGTTGCTTCTTGCTTGTACAATTTACAGCATATGTTCTCTGAGAATCTCTTTTATATCCAAGCAAAATTGGTACTGTAACTGAAATTTCCCTGACCTAATTGATATAGAATCAATCAGAAATGTAAACGAATCAGGACCTTGTGAATCGGAATCAAATCGGGAAAATATTGGCTATACCCAGCCCTAATGGCTACTGATGAGTACATTGTAATATTTCTATGCTCTGTTGCATTGATCACTCTAAATCTTAAGTTGTGAGCTTATTTACTGTATGTACCCTTGTACAGTATATTATCACATTCTATCATGCTAAAAATAGCAGTCTATTTTCACAAACTGGATGTATATTTGTCAAAAGTGGCTCAAAGTGCTCCCGTTATGTGATGCAGCAGACGGCTGAGGTCATGCATCAGGGTAACCTACTGCTGCTGTTTATCTGATGGGAGATGGCTCAGCTCCACCTGGTGCATCATCAGACCAGCGCCGACACCTGGCCGACCTTGGTGATGATTGATAGGAAATACTGATTCATAAGTCCTCCGCCACACACACAACACACACACACACACACACACACACACACACACACATACACAGCCATTCCTCATTCTTCTCATCACACAACAATGCATTTTTACAGAGATGAATCTTTCTATACTTTTGTCATGAAAAATGCTGATTTTGTTTGATTTTAGCTGCTGCTGTGCTTTGTAATAAACAATTGTGGCTGCTTTTTTGTTTTACCATACACATGATGCAAATTAGGCACTTACTGTAACCAGGGGCGTCAAACTCTATCTAGGGCCACACTGGAAAATGAAAATCGCATCAATGTATGGTTTATTTACATGCTTTTAATCGAAAAAGTAAAATATTTTTGTCTATGTTATTGCATGTCCCATAGTCCTTTAGCATACAATTTGGCCCACATAAATCCCTAAAAAAAAGTCAGTAAAAACATTCCTTAGCTATCATAGAATTTAGCAAGTCAAGCAAAACAATCATTCAGATTTTTTTTTGGGATTTTGACATTAAAAGGCTACCAAACTGCCGACTCACAACAACCTGTGACACAGGCCCGAATATGCAAACTCTCTGATTGTGTGGTCATTTCTGAGTCTCAAAGTCGGCGAACCTGCCAAATTCTGCTTTGAGTGTCGTGTAATTGCAGTTTGAAAAACAGTTTCCCATCTTTTTGGTTTGGTGCAGAACTAGGTGGGCCAACATTGTGAACCTAAATTAATACGCGGGCCAGATCGAAATTTGCGAGGGGCCTGACTGCCCGCGGGCCTCGAATTTCACACGTGCACTAAACGATTATATGACATCGATTTAAAAAAAGGTCCAATAATTTACAACCAGAGGCGTCCTGATAAAAGACAGGAATGTTTATTGAACAGCATGAAAAGGATTTAAATGCATTGTATCTTCCTATATTCTAATGTTTTTCAGTAATTACAGACATATTGTTCTGAGTCTGAGAAACCTATATTATATAAATATTGGCTATTGACTTGGGAGCTCATTATTGATCAACTGGTGTCCAGTCCAGTATATCTTCAGTACCGCAGCATGACCTGAAGAGAAAACATAACTTATTGATCTATGAAATGTTCTGTCAGTGACATGTCTGTGTCTCTATGGACAGACTCATGCACATGTGAGCTGTGACTGTAGATCAGAGATCTTCAACAGGGGGTCAGGGACCCTTACAGGGGTCCTCATAGTTACTTTAGGGGGGGCCAAAGTTATTGTTCAATCATTTAAAACAAGTTTTAAAGGTAATATGTCTGAAAATATATATAAACATGGGTCCAACATATTATTAGCAAAGATAAATCGGCCTATTGTTAATTTTTAACATTGATGACTGGCTTATTGGCCTGTAGGTAAGGTAGCCACTAAGGTAGCCATACAGTTAAGCTTAAGGATTCACTGTGCTACATATTCATTTATTCATATGGATCTGTCATTTTATCATCCTGTTTATGATGTATGTGTATGTTGTGTGTGATGTCTGTAAGCTACTGGGATCTTGAATTTCCCCTTGGGGATCAATAATGTATCTATCTATCTATCTATCTATCTATCTATCTATCTATCTATCTATCTATCTATCTATCATCATCATCTATCATTAAAACATGATGTATAAATATATGAATATGTCAATAATAATTATTGTAATACCTTAGTATTGTATGTACCATCAAAGGGTATCTGTAAAGGCTTTAGGCCTCCCTACATGTTATTGGAGGTTCAGTTTAATATGCAACTCAATTTCATACAATATGTGGTGGGGGTCCATGCTCCATCTCTCTTTCAGCTAAGGGGTCATTGGCCTAAAAAACATTGAAGACCCCTGCTGTAGATCAAATAGAACAAGTATTGATTAACTTACGTCGCTGAGCCACTCAGTGAAGGCAGAGATGCGGGTGAAGACGGTGGGTTTCTTCACTTCATTGCACACACGAGAGGAAACGAAGCTGGTTACACCCTGGACGTACCACCTCCCATCCTGACCCAAACAGTTGAGAGGACCGCCAGAGTCTCCCTGAGAGAGGAACGGGAACACAGTCACAGTGGAAAGTAGCAGACCTTGTTCACAGCAGGTGCTTTAATACAGTGACTCCCAACCAGGGGTACGTGTACTTCTGTTGTTGCCAGGCGGTACTTGGAAAAATTGTGGAGCAGGTCAACTAATTGATGAATGAATACATGATTTGAATGAAACAATATATCAGCTGTAACACCTGAACATTGAAGTTGTATAAAAGTGCTTAAAAAACTAGCAAGCAAGCACAGAAGTTTAAACAGGTAGCTAAAAGTAATACATAAACAGTGATATGATAAGATAAAAGTAATGAATACATGGTAGAAATAAATAGCTAAAACTACTGACTAAACAGTTCAAATGATTCGCTAAAAAGTAATGGAAAAATGGTTGAAACTTTCAGCTTCATTATTGCCCAAACCAACCTTAATATTGGCAGTTCAGTTGTATGAAAAGCTTAACAAAATGTACTTATATACTGTATATATATATATATATATAATGAATAGTGTTATACATTTGGAACATACATTGGGAATTGATAAAGGGGAACGTGAGTTCATCTGACAGGGCTGTGGGGGGACCTCCGACTAAAAAGGTTGGGAACCACTGCTTTAACACACTTTTGATAACAACAAGAAGTGGCTTTTCTGTTGTTGCCTCACATTGCATCCAGACACGACGTCTCCTCCTGCACAGATCATGGTGCTCTTGACGTTGATGCCCCACCAGTCACTGCGGCTGCACACACTGTGCTCCACCACAGGCAGCAAGGCCTGCTGCAGCTTGTCAGGCATGGGGCCATGGGCTGAGACACACACACACACACACACACACACACACACACACACACACACACACACACACACACACACACAAAGGACAGACATGCTCAGCAACACATAAATACATACATACAAGGCAGAGAGCAGTGTTGGAAAACAGACTTCAAAACTGTAAACACTCATTACACATTGCTCATTTAAAAAAACTATTTACTCAGCAGCAAAAGTAATTCGTTTTATTACACACACACACACACACACACACACACACACACACACACACACACACACACACACTGTAGAAACATACATAGATACTATATATATATATATATATATATATATATATAAAAGCAAGCAGCTCTACAATGGAAGGATATACTGACCATAGACAGCTAGCTTAACGTTAGCCTTGGTGAGTAACTTACGCTAGCTCTCCACTTGTCCCGACCAGACCCAGTTAGTGCCTCTTATGTATCAACATCTTTTTTTAGATTGGCATAGCCATTGAGGTAAACATTAGTTTCGTAACTGTGATGTGTAAAAAAAAAACGTAAGGTAGTTTAAAAAAAAAAAAAACATGCTGTTAAAAACCCCACCGTTTTCCCTAACTAAATACTTATCTATATCTATCTGGAAGAAAAATAGGCCGTCTGCTGAATCCTAAAAAATAATAATAGGCTATATTACTGTAACCCATTTCCCAACCTGTGCCTCTGTTTCCGACTCAAAACAAAGATGGCAGCCCGCCGACTACGTTCATAAAGCCAACTGCACACCGAGCCGATTATCGGCCGTTGGACAGTCTGGCGAGGTCAGTAACTTGAGTCTGTTTGGTGTGTTCCGTGCTGTCGTCCGTCCGAGGGGCTTTCGGCCTTCATTTTGGCTGATTTGACATGTATAATTGGCGGGGTGGCCACTGCCAGCAGTCGGACTCAAATGATCCATCTGATTGGTGGAGAGCTAACCCGGAAACGGGGAGCGGGATGAGCTTGACTAGAGCCTCTCAAAATCTGACCTTTGTCGATCTGAAATGAAGACAGATTCACCAACTGCATGGCCTATTTCTCGCTTAAAATGTTTTCAGAAACACGTTCCATTGAACTATTTTAGTACAATATGAGATCGTATTCTGAACAAGCCGCCATGACAGTCTGGCTTTGAATTTCCGGAGAAAACAGACCCACGTGAAGCGTTCGTCCAATCAGCTGCCGGTTTTCATTTCTGGGCGCTGCCTGCTGTTATGGAGACATATTACGTCTCGTCTCTTCGGTGTGTTCTGAAGAACTTTTTTGACCAACTCGGGGAGACTGATCAGTCCAACTGCCTTCTCTCGGGTCGGCCGTCTGGTCAGTGTGTCTGGGCCTTTAAGAAGGAAACAAAGTTGCAACTTGGGAACTTACTAAAAGTCTTTTTTTATCATTTTTCACCCAGGTGATCAGAAGAGTCTTTGATGATTCTGGAAATAGCCCCAGAACAAGTGTTTTAAACGCCGTTTTGGGTTTTTCAAAAATTCTCGGTTAATGATCTTTTAGAACTAATGGATACTAGCCTGACGCCGTCATACTCAGATTGTAGTCAGAACTTCCCGACCTCAAATCGAATCTCGTGGGCGGGGCTAAGTTCGGCTGACATCCAGGCTAGCTGGATACCATATAGTATGCTAATACATGAGAGGCACAAACAGCCTGGGCCTGACACTAGGCCTGTTTGTCAATCAAACTACCAGTCAGCAGTTCTCAAGTAGCCTACAATGTAGACTATTAAGTACAAATTTGAGGTAGGCCTACTTGTACTTTTTAAATTATTGGATTAGCTGGAAAATGCATTGCAATGCATTGTCAGAGACTGCAGATGGTTTATGTCAACCAATGCTCACAATAAAGTTACAACTGAGTTCTAGACAACATTTTCACCTGTCTGAGCCTGAAGCACCCATTCATTTTTTAGCCAAATGAAACCCTGCAGTGCTCTGCAGCCATCAGTGCAAAGGCAGGATGACAGGTGAGGACATAGGAACATTACTGTAAAGGTTGCCCCAGCCGGAGATGTAACATGGTGTCCCGTGGGTGGGTATCTCTCCAGCCTCTGGAAGACAAGCCACGCCAACGCTGTCACTCATGATGGGGCTCTTATCCAGTTTCAGCAGGGCAAGATCGTTGCTTTGAGAAAAAACACTGTTATATGTACATTTTCACTGACTGAGTGGAACATACACTTTAAGCAAGCTTAGATCTTTCAGAGACTGTTTTTATGGTCTTTATTGATAGCATGAATTCATTGAATCCCTTTCAGTATATTGTACTGTATATGGGTAAATTGGTTACATTACTCCATTTACTTAATACTGTAGGTTCTTCTGCTTACTTATTTTATGCGTATTAAGGCTTCCACTGGTGATACGAAAACAAGGGAATTCATTGATTTGCAGTCGAGAATTTTAATGTAATAAACTCACCCAGCAGCCACAAAGTCAATGTCCCAGTTGGGGTGGACAATGATGCGCAAAACATCTCTGATCTGTTCCGTGCCCTCCTCCTGGCTCATGTCATGCTCCCCCAGGACCACACGGTACACATCCCCTGGCCTGTAAGACACCTCATTTCAGATTACATTTCCCTGTGTTATATGCCTCATATTTCTACACAATTCTCTAGATCTCATTTGTATCACACTATATTCCGACATTGGTTCTGGGTGCTTGCTTCAATAAATCCTTGACGTCTGTCTTAGGCTCTCATGTGTTATCCCTTGAGTCACACAGTAGGTATCTTGTCTTATTGTTAGTCACCAGATGCAGTGTCCAGCCGTCAGCACCCAGCGAGGTCCAATCAGAGTCCCTCCGCATGTGTGATGGAAACGGCTGCCGTGCTTCACCTGCAGGGAGATCTGCGCAAAAAATGTATTAATTAGAGTTTAATTCTAAAAAAAGAGTATAGTTAACCTTAGATCTGGAAAATATATCAACATTATAATGATATTGTGATACAAGATTAGATATCGTCTTAGATTTTGGATATCTTAATATGGCGTGTTGTCTTTTCCTGGTTTTAAAGGCCATATAACAGTAAAATGATGTAACTTTCTGAACTTACTTCCTACCTTACTGATACTCTTACTAACTACCTTACTGTTCTGGCTGCTCTATTATTTGTTTTTACCCGCCTAGTCATTATATCCATGGTCCTGATAATACAAAATATGTGTCAAACTATTGTGAATTAAGTATTGTGGTGCTGCAGTGACGTCCCAGCCAAATCGAACCTACAGACTAAAGAAAAACATCTTTTCAAAAATCACACTATAATCATTTAAAAAATGTTTTTAATATGAATCAATGAACATGAGAATAATGATACAAAAATCATCAATACCTCCAATATTGTGAACCATATCGCAATATCAATCAAAATAATCAAAAACAATTAGATATTTCCCTCATATTGTCCATATAGCCCTGCCATTTGCTCAAAAACATTGTGATACTGTTTAAGTAGTGAATTGAAAACATTGGGCTTACAGTACCTGCCAAGGCCAGCTGTGGGGGCGGGCATCCTCTCCATTCACCACCCTGTTGGTATCAGGCTTGATAGCAGGTGTACCACATCCAAAAACTACAAACACATAACATTGAATTCTATAACTGAGAATTTAGTGCTTAATCTATCCACATTTTGTAAGAACTTTACCAAGTTTTTGTTCAGTTTGACTTCTCTAGCTAAGCCATGCTACTCACCATATGCTACCTGGAGCAGCAGGAGGGCCAGTGTCTGCATCATGGTGTCAGTCTGTAGATACACACACACACACACACACTCTCTCAGCTCAGATCAGCTCTCTTATACATTCTCCGATTCTGTCAACCCAAGCACAGATTACATTGAACCTGTGGAAAATTCTAATCAGTGTCTACGGCCGATTGTGGCTGGGAAAAACATCTTGTTCCACAGATGCATCAGTTGGTCTGCCATGCATTCATGCAAAAAAGGAGATTGTCAATGTACATGTGCTAACATACTTGTGCTGTGTCTGTACAGATAATTTCCCAGTGCACCATTTTGCAATAGAATAGAAAAAAATAGAAGTGAATAGAATATAAAGCCTAGGTAAAATGTTAAACTAAGGATTCAGGAAGTTTTTTTTGACATTTTTTTGAAAATTAACCAGTGGTGGATAAAGTATACAGATGTACTATCCATAGTGTAAAAATACTCTGTTAACTTTAAAAGTTTTGCATTCAAAATATTGCTTAATTAAAAGCATGTAGTACGTAAGTATTATCAAAATAATGTCTAAAGTATCAAAAGGTAAATGCAGGGTGGACCCTGTCAGTAGTCATACACACACACACACACACACACACACACACACACACACACACGCACACACACACACACACACACACACGCACACACACACACACACACACACACACACACACACACACACACACACACACACACACACACACACACACACACACACTTATACTTAAGTGAATGTACATAGCTGCTTTTCACCACCATACATAACTGTAATATCTTTGCACTGAGGGAAAGTATTACATGTTGTCTGCTTGACCATACCGTATACTGCTGGAAATAATACTGCATCACTCTGAAGCACAGGTGTACATTTCCCGGTGAATATAATGCCACAATTGCACATTTACATTACACTGTTTGTCACACAGTAACAGGAAGGGATGCATTTTACATTAATTGCAGGCAGCATTCCGTAGTTAGCATTTGTGAAGCGGAGGAAAGACCTCCCATTACTGCTGACATTACACAGTGATCTCTGGGAAGTGTTGTGTATACACAGCAATAGCAGCTAATCACAGATTGGTGCTTAACCCTTGTGTTGTCTTCCCGTCGACCGTGCAACTTTTTGTTTTTCTGGGTCAAAATTGAAACGTCTTGGTCGTTTTTTTTCAAAACTTTTGTGAGTTTTCCCCCTCCGATGTTTATGTCACTGTTTCGGATGTTTTTGTACAATTTTTCCTGCGCCTTTTGACGTTTTTGTGGGTTTTTCCCCCACGTTTTTGAAGCTTTTGCGGACATTTTTGTCACTTTTTTCAACATTCTTTAATAAAAATAATTTTGAATGCTATAAAATTGAATAAAACATCCAAATTGAAAGAAAGTAGTGGGCTGATCATTTATTTTACTTGTGAAGAGCGTTGTGTGGAACAATCCGTGTTATTTTTCTGAAAATTTGGTTGAAAGAAACCCACTTTTCTGATTTAAATGGGTCAAATTTGACCTGAGGACAACACAAGGTTTAATGAATATAGCTACATGAAAAACATGCAGTTGAACATAAAAAAGAAAACCTCCAGCCTGAACACACAGAACAAACTGTTCCTGGAGTAAAACTGTGGGGTTTGTGAAAATGCGAGTAGCTGAGGTAGCAATTCAGAGTGAGTGTAGAAGAAAACCAGAGAGCGAGAGGAGAGGAAGGCAGAGAAACTGAGACAGGGGGTTTAGTGTCGTCAGCTGTCATGGTGCTCAGTATACTGCGAGAAATACATTTTCTTCCTGCGACCACAGAACTGGATAGCTTTGGGTTACCTTCAAGAGAAACAGTCCTGTAACAACTTTCTCTCCTTTAATAACATGTTATACGTTGACGAAGGGGCCCACGCTCCTGCCGAACCTGGATCCAATTCTTCACGCCTCGCTCAGACAGTATCCTTTCCTCCTGAGGGAAACTAATAACACTCTCTGGAGAGGACAGCGTGCATCTATAAATTTCCCCTTTTAGGAAGCAAATCAAATCAATAGTGCCTTAGCTAAGAGGCTTTGCTTGTTTTCCCGTCGTGTTAAGATAATTCCCTACACCAGCCTTTGCAGGAAGATTTATGAACCTGACATGTGCTGTGTGTTTGCATAACATAGCAATGACACAACTGTGGATAATTCGAATTAAGGCTACAGCTCACAATGAATTAACCACCGATGCTGTTTACAGGAGGTCAGTCAGGTGGGAATTGTGTGTAAAAAAAGAAATAGTGTAAAAAAGAATCAATAGCAATTTTAAATCAATTTAATGTTAGTGGAGGACTGTTATTTAAAATGCAAATATTGGAAACTTGCAGCAACTTAATTACAAACCTTCAATCACACAGACATTTAAGGTCATTACGGAGAACAGAGACACATTTAGCAGTTTTCAACATTTTCCCACAAACTTTATACATTAGAACACTTTGAAATTTACAGTCACATCCTTCAATAATATTACATAGCAATGCAACCTAATTTAGCCTGCATCTTAAACATGATTTATATTTACAACACTAAGAGTCTACAGCCAGGCTAGCAGCTCTGTGAGGCTGGACTTAGGGACAGTGGTGCTTTGAGCTAAATGCTAATGCCAGCATGCTAACATGCTCACAACGACCTCTTAACTAGGGCTGGGCATCGTTTTGATATTAGCAATTCTGATTCCAATTCCGATTCTTCCTTTCAATTCTGGTTGTTATTGATTCTCGATTCTTTGAGGGGTGGAGTTGAAACGGGTCACATGGTTATTTCACAGATAAGAGGAGCATTTTGATTTGATGGTGATTTACAGTTTTACCAGGTTTTTTAATGTAAAATAAAGAAGAAAAGAAATAAAGAAGTGCAGCGGCCGCTACGGAAACCAAAACATGTGCGTGTTAAATTTGGAACTGACGATTGGATTCGAAACCAAATTTTCCAAACGATTCTAATAAAAAAACGATTCCATTGGAATCAGAATTTTTGAAAACATTCCAAGATGGAACTGCTTCTCGATGCCCAATCCTACTCACACCGCATTACCTGCTGGTGGCTCATAACGTGTTCAAATAACGTGCCGGCTCCAACAAAGCCAATGGAAGGTCAATTAGGATGCTTTGTCGTGGTGGAGACACGTATTCCCTGGTTCAACACAGCCCTGTCTCAAAGTCTGCGTAGCGAGGAGTACGGGGTAGATGGATGGATCAACCCAACATGGTTCACTGAAACGTAAGTTAAAATATGTAATGTACTTAAAGGTCCAATATGTAATATATTTACTGTAATAAATCCAAAAATGACCCCAATGCATCATCAGATATTAAGGAAACATGCTAAGTTGAAATACTATCTTTTCTGACAACAATGCTAATGCCAGTATTTTCTCCTTTTGAAATTTCCGTTCCGGGGAGGAGGGGGTGGGGGAGACGACTTCCTAAACCTTATTAAGTAGTTTTGTTACCTAAACCTAAATTGTTTCCATAGTGCCGATACGTAATTTTAACACATTACGTTATGCTAAGAGGTCGTTGTCGTTTCACGTATTTCTGTTAGATCAGGTCGCACAATGACAATGCCAACATGCTAATGTTTAGCAGGTGTAATGCTCACATGTTGCCATTTTAAGTGTGTTAGCATGCTAACATTTGCTAATTAGCACTAAACAAACAGGTGAGGTTGACCTGGGAATGTTATTAGTTATACAAGTATTTGCACATAAACCAAAATATTGGGTAAATAGACATTTTTGTGCAACTTGATTGATGAAAAGGGATCCGCAAAGGTATTACAATTCATCCCAAGTAATGTTTGTACCAAATTTCAGTTGTTGAGACATTTAGGATCGACCAGCGTTACCATCCGTAGAGCCACAGCGCTATAGTGTGGCTAAAAACAAGTCCAGTCAATGTCTATTTAATCAGAAATATCCTGAGGAAATGATTTCTGTATCATATTACAGTACATCATATTTTATAGCATAATATTTCTTGATTTTATGATAAAATGGCTGGAAAATATTTAGTTATAAAAATATATAGTTTGGTATAAAGTTATATGAGCTGTTCCTAAACTGCCTGCATGTATAACCCTTTTATTGTTTTTTCTTTTTCCTCCATAAAAGAATTTCCATCAAGACATTGTTCTGCTGAACAACGTAAATCGATATTTCCAAAGAGAAATGCAGTTAGCCACAGAAGCAGGCCTGCTCTTTATTCAGTGGTAGCTTAAGACAGAGATAAATCATCTGAGAACAGCCAGCGCCGTTTAAGGCCAAGTACATATCTCCCAAGGTTTTCAGATATGTCAAAAAATCTGACGAGTGCAGCCTGGAGACGGAGGAAATGCTGCCAATTAGACCTTTGAAACATAAATCACACTTTACGGCTCTGTCACATCAAGTGGCCAATATTCAGTTTCCAGTCACTGAGAAGAAGAATATCAGTCATTAATAGAAGGCATAAAATAGGGTGAATAAATGCATAGCACATGCAGCTTCGCTTGAGTTAGTTCATGATATCACCTTTCACCACAAGAAAGATGTGGTGCATGAACATATGATTTGGTTGAAAGCATACAGTGTGTCTCCCAGTGATTCATATTTTCAGAAAGGGCCGAATGTACAGTATTAAAGAAAAGGTTGGATATATTTTGGTATGCTTATTTGCTTCCTTGCTGATGGTTAGATGAAAAGATTGAAGCAATGCTTGACGATTTGATTCAATTACACGATCAATGAATTCTGTCTTTCTTTGGCTCCCCTTGGCTGTTCTGGTACCATCCGGTTCTCTCACTTCTCCTGTGTCTGCGGAGGATGGTTGCTGGTGATGGAGAAGCAGAGTGAAGTCTGCCTGAAGGCTCCCGTCAGAAATGATTATGTCTGCTAGTAGCTCTGCACAAAACGTAGCCTTCGGCTGTTTTTCTTTTTGGACACGCAATCCTCTTCTCTAACTACTGAGACGCTCCGCTCTCTTACTTACTGCTGCTCCTCTTCTCTGTCAGGATAGACCAGGTGGGTTTAATGTAATTATTGCAGCAGATGTTGGTTCTGAGTACTTTTTAAAACATTTACTCAGCCGTGAACAGTTGAGCGAGTAATTTATTTTCTCAGCAATGCCCTATTTCACACTTAGCTGCAACGTCTGTCTCTGTTTGACGCTGCTTCACTGGTGGTTCAATGGGACTCTACCAGCAGAGTAGTGTCCTGTTTCAAATTCTTTTCTTACAAAATAGGTGAAGAATTAAAAGAATGTCAAACATTACTGGTGTTTATTATGTATATGTTATATATTGAGACGCCACTTTACATTTGGATGGACTTGGCCACAGTTCTCAGGTTAAGGTCATTTCGGGCTCGCCCGGCAGATGTTAGCAAATGAAAAGTGATGTTTAAACGTGTTGTTGTAAGGTTTAAGTCGGGGCTGAGATCAAAGCCAAATGAGTTTTTTCCTCAAGTGTCTTGTTCTGATTGCAGAATAATGGTGAGGTCATTGTCAGAAGGAACAACAACTACAAAGTAAATGCCTTTGTTGTCTTTCGTGGACCCCTCAAGCCAAGCAAACAAAAAAAGTAGAAGAAAAGAGGGGAGCTATTCATAACAACGCAATTACACCACCACTTTGATAATTGGTATTTATAGATGAAGCAAACCTAAATCCAAATAAACTTAAAGTGCCCTAGGCCGAGCAGCTGGAGCTTTACAGCAGAATGTCTCTCTTTATAAGTCTTTCGTGTCTTTAACCATCATCATCATCTTTTGTTTCACACTTTTTCTGATAATCCAACCTTAACACCTCGGACCCCCGCCGGCCAGTTCAGAAACACTGAGTTTTCACTGGTAATGGACTCCATTTGGGCACCTCTGGGCTCCTGTTGAGCTACTTTTCAGTTTGATTCATTGCTGCCCCCCCTTTTTTTACCTCCTCTTCCTCCCCTCTCCTTTCCTTTCCTGCCTAACATAAACCTTGTTGGTCAAATTAAAAACAGTTTAGCTTGCTGCACTGGCTTGCATCACAAGCCCATAAACACAAAGTGCTTTGGTCATGTAAGACAGAGGCCCTGTGATTATCTCTGCTCCTTCAACTCACAAATCAAACATGGGTTCAGCTGCAGGCCCTGGTATGATGAGGAGCATTTTATCAAAGAAAGTGAAAACAAGAAGCCCAGCGTTTTATTGCGGGAACTGGCTCAGTTCTATCACAATGAAAGAGCATCTCGACACATGGAGAGCATATCTGTGAGGGATTTAGATTTTGTGTCCAGAGATGGAAAGACAATGAAAGACAATTTGACGCTGCGACAACCAGAACTTTAGTGGCCGATGGAAATGAGTTCCCTGTTCATTTGTGAGATTTAGGAGTAACACTTTTTGGCAATAACCTTTCAGTGGTTTCTTCAAGTGCCACCTGCTTACTGTGAGATTAAATTGAACTGAACAGATCCGTAATTCAGGGTCCACAACATCAAAAGGAAATCAACATAATAAGGCTTAATCGCTAAATTTCTGATGGCTAATGACCCCAAAATTGACTGTCGGTTTAGATTAGACAGCTCAATGCTTAACACTAACCTACCAGAGCTGAAATGAAATATGCTACTGAATTTTTATTTTTAAAGGGAGGGGGTAGGGAACTTCGGAGATACCAGCAGAAAAATTATAGAAACACCAGACAGGGAAAACCAAAAGCCAGTCCTTCTCTTTAGTCTCCTCTCCCACAGAGGCTAAGGTTTCTTGGCTGTGACTGATGGACAATAACAAGGAAGCCCTCCCCACGCACTACCCGTCCATAAGTCATAGTTATGTGTTGTCATCGCCGTGCTCTTTTTGTTCTCGTAAGATCGGATATTCTGTTATTAGACTTCAAATGAAATAGAAAAAACACATGCACTTATGTTTCAGACACAGTTCTTCATTCTCAACATGCATGTTTAGAGTTATTTTTAAATAGTTTTATCTTTTTCAGCCATGCTCTCGGCGTAGCTCTAGGATTGGCAATGTCAGCTTCTGTCCAGACTAAATATCTCAACAACTATTGAAAGAGTTTACAGACATTCACGGTTCCAAGATGATGAACCCTAATGATGGTGATCGATCCTCTAAACTTTCCTCTAGCATAAAACGTGGCACACACATTCACATTCTTCTTAGGCCTTTTTTTATGGCATTTTAGGCCTTTATTTGATAGGACAGCTTAGGACTTGAAAGGGGAGAGAGAGGGGGAATGACATGCAGCAAAGGGCCGCAGGTCGGAACCGAATCTCGCAGCTGCTGCGGCAAGGACCGAACCTCTACACATTGGGAGCACGCCATACCAGGCGAGCCACCCAGGCGCCCTGAATTGTCATGACTTAAGTGATCCCTTAACTTTTTATTTATTGGCACCATCAGGTCAAAAGAGACACTTTGGCACTGTACTTTGTTTATTAAAGCTAATTAACATATGTTAGCATTCTAACAGGCTAAATTAGGATAGTGAACATGGTTAACATTATACCTACTAAAAGTTAGCATGTTAGATAGGTCATTGTGTGCATGTTAGCACGCTGATATTAGCATTTACCTGTGCCTAAATACAGCCTCACAGAGCAGCTAGTATGCATGGTATGACTCTAGCTAGCATGAATCTGTTTTTTTTTTCAATGCTGAGAATGTACAAAGAAAAATTAATTTATAGACCCAATAACAGTGTTTGTTTACAATAAAAACTCTTGAGTCCCATACTTGTCCCATACATACGGCGCTGACCAAACTGGCACGATATACTCTCATCTCGTTCATCTAAAATACATGTTTGATGCTGTCATACGTCAACACTAACGTAAGGTTGGAGACCTAATTTACCTGTTGGGCCACAGACTAAAGAAAATGACATCACCCAAACTAGCTGTTACTGTTCTTAACACTAGATTTGGTTTATCAAAGACGCTAGCAAAGCTACACAGGACAGACAAAAACCCACAGCAGAAACATAAACTAGGTCAGACCACCATGTTATATATCTTGTGTTACAGTTACAGCTGAAAATGACAACACAAATAAACAAGTTTGTCAATTTCACATTTCTCCACAATTCAAAGCAACTTCCAGTTGTCTACCCGGATGTGATTTTTGTGTTAGCGCGATACTTTTCTAAACGTATTAGGTTCATAATGGGGTCATTGACCAGCTTAAGCTCACCTCCCACTCCCACTGACACCTGCAACACCCCTGCAAATTGGCAGGCGGCAGTGGTTTAATATACTGAGCTATGAAGTGTTCATAAATCTCTTGCAACCTGGTTAATAGCAGCTTTGAGGCCACTGAAGAGACAAAGCCTCTCCAGATACACAGTTGTTGTTTTTACTCACAAAATAGTATCTTTATTTAATATTCTGCATTTCAAAATAGAAATACATAGGACTTTTAAATGAAGAAAGAAAAAGGGAAGAATTGATGGAAAAGAATCCCAGAAATACTATTCAAAAAAATAAGTGCAGTCAAATAGATCTAGTGTTTTGGATTATGACAAATGAAAAACAGCACAAAAATTGACATGATATACAAAAGCAATTTAGAAAAAGGTTGAGCTGTTCCACACAGAAATATCCTGTACACAGCTAGATATGTTCTTTCCTGTAAACTTAAAGCCTTGTTGGTAACCACAAAGAGAAAGTGTGTAACTCAAGATGAACTTGCAGTCACTTGGCCGGCAGCACCAACGTGTTAATGAAAGTGACACGTACTCAGCTCAACCTGAAACCCGAGGCTTAAACAAATACATACAAATCACTGCACCGATGTGTCCAACACCACCTCCACAGTGCCCGCTCTCAATGATGACATGGGAAAGAGCAGTTCTCCCCTGGTTCTTACAGGTAAATACACCTGTATATTTATAATTTTATGCAAACATTATATAAATATTGTCACAAAGTCGTTGACATAAAGTTGGAGCTGGCTGACTGCTGGTGCCTCCAGAAGTTTAAAGCGATACACAAAGAGCTCTCTGTGGAACATATAAGCATTCACACATGCTCAACACTATGCACTCCAACACGCACGCACGCACGCACGCACGCACGCGCACAAACACACACACACACACACACACACACACACACACACACACACACACACACGCGCACAAACACACACACACACACACACACACACACACACACACACACACACACACACACACACACACACACACACACATTGTGTTGGAATCTTGCTGCCATTAACATTTGTAGCCACGTTTACAATTTGCACAGCAAATATGGCTACAAAGTGTAAATAACAGACTTATGATTTCGCCTTTCAGTGTTTAAATATCTCCAGATTCATCTCATGTTTCTCAGGTGGATTTATTTTTTATTATTTTTAAAGAATAGTCTGGGTGCGTCAGGGGTCAGGAGTGTGGCGTTGAGCATGCCATTTTTCCAAACAAAAGCTGAGTGTATGTGTGTGTGTGTGTGTGTGTTAGGGCCCATGTGCTAGTGATTTCACCGTCCTCCTCTGTGTACGCCGGGCTGACAGGGGCTGAGGTCTCGGGGGGCCAGGTACCGTCACCATGACTGTCAACAGGGACCCGAAGCAGCTGATAAAAAGAAGGTGTGCTGGTTGCTGATTGGCTGTTGTCCTTGCAGAGGTGATACACTTAAACAGCATGTCATACTCTCCCCAGACTCAGAAAAGGTTATGCTGAGGACATCCCAGCAAGTCTTTGTGAGCAAGAAGATTGATACCACTCTCATGTTTGTCCGTCAAATATTAGGCTATAACCAGCAGCTGGTTATCTTAGCTTAGCATAAAGACTGGAAATGGGTTAACAGCTAGCCTGGTCATGCCCAAAGGTAACTCTTGCCTACCAGAAATTCTAAAGCTGTGCTGTCACCATGTGGTTCAACCAGTGGAGACTCCAGGAAGTCACTGTTTCTAATGTCCTATTCACACAGACACAGGACTAGTATTACCTGGGGACCTCTAGTAATTTGTAATAATTGCGGAGGTCGGCTGTGATCTTAATCCTGTGCGAAAGTGCCATGTCTGTAAATTGTCAAGTAAAGATTTCACCACAAATTACCTACTATATTTCCGCCAAACACAGAGGTTGTGTGATAACATCAGTCCTGTGCGAATCAGCATCTCTGTAATTTGGGGTCGTATTGGCTGCGTTGGCAATTAGCCTATAGCAATTAATGAAAGTTTTCACAGAGTCTTGACATCATATGCAGGGGATAATGTCAGTAAATTTGAGTAAAATCAGTAAATCTTTGCTTCTTTTGTGCGAATGCGCCACATTTTCTAAATCTTAACTTGAGGTCCCCTGCTTCTGTGTGAAAAGGGCTTAAGAAATAGTCTCGCTTGTAACGCAAAACCACAAATTGTTCTTTGTAAACTTTGATTTTGGTACAGATAAAACAAAAAGATATAACATGTCAATTAGTTAGCTATAGGGGTGCTGGTAGGTTGATTTTGCTACTTTTTGAAAGAGCCTGGCTAGCTTTATGCTAAGCTAAGATAGCCACAGTCTTTTTGCTAAGCTACCCGCTGGCTGTAGCTTTATATTTAGTGGAAAAATTACATATTTCCCAAGCAAATTTTGTCCCAAAATGTCAATCTATTCCTTTAAAGATTTAAAACCTTCCAAACTGACTTTAAAATTAATCACGCACTGTAATCTTGCTAAATGTGGCAGCCCTGAATGCATCAAGTACGTGTCTACATGTCTGAAATAAGATGAGTCAGATTTCCTTAACAACTACTGAGAGCAGGTGCAGACTCCCACTCGGACCTCTGGAGTCCAGGATGTTGCTGTCTGTCTTAAGGCGTCTCTGGTGTTTGTCTGGCTCATCCAGACAGAATTCACATAAGACCTGTTGTGGCCCATTTGTCTCCTTACGGATCCTTTTTCTGGCGGATTCTTCTGGGGTTATGTAAGTCTTTGGGTGTTAGGAAAAGGAGACTGGATTCTTCAAATCCCAGTGGATGTGCTCGGAGTCATCTGATTAGTGAATGACACGCTGTCGGTCTGGGAAACGTTATGACAGGATCCACATCCTCTTTAGTGCTAAGCAGATGTTCCAAATTCTACTATGAGCAGTATTAATCTTGTTTATAACCAGGGAGGGAAAAGGTGTGAACAGGAACTTCCACTAAAACATTGGATTTATTATGATAGCTAAAGCGATTAATTTTCTCATAGCTGTTCATATTCAGAGCGTTGACTGTACCATCCACAGATGTGCACCTGTTATTATGCACTCATGTTTAACTGAATGGCATTACACACTGTTCACATACATACACGTGCACATGTACTGGACTACAAACATACTCTGTGTGTTTGTGTTACCCGTAAGGACTTGAAGGTCTTGGATGATTTCTATAAGTT
The DNA here is from genome assembly GCF_008315115.2 of Sander lucioperca. Classification (NCBI taxonomy): domain Eukaryota; kingdom Metazoa; phylum Chordata; class Actinopteri; order Perciformes; family Percidae; genus Sander; species Sander lucioperca. Next base: position 25,379,639 of record NC_050183.1, read on the forward strand.
GATCCAGAGGGGGGCAGTGTCTCAAAAGGCATTAGAATTTACAACACCACCAATGTATCCTGTGTGTTTTAAATTGTATTGTATACATCATTTATTTAAAAAACAATGCATATTATATGAGAAAAGTGCCCACTTTAGAGAGTAGACAGGCTGGACTAAAATTGACAACTAAAACTAACTGCAGGGCCAAACAGATTGTTTTTCTGTAACATTTTCCATCTAACTTTTTTAAACTACGGTATTTCTCTACGTGAGGGCCTCAAAAATATGCTCTCAAAGTGTCCCTTTAAAACATTGCTTTATAACACAACTTGCCTCCTTTACAGAGAAAACATTGATCTTGCAACTCCTAATTTTTGACGCCAAAGAGGAAATTTGAGCTCTGAATCATACAGTCCTTATTTATGAGGCTTGCTATAAAGGCTTTTTTGTTTGTTTTAGTTTTTCATTTTTTAATGGCATTGGCAAAAGGAGATGGTCCAAGGAAGCCTGACCTCATCATAGTTAGCAGCTCCTGTGTTCGTGTGGCTCACATTTGCTGTTTTATTGTCCGTCTGTTCTTGGCTAAACCCACTCGCACTCACACAAGTGTTCTGAGATCATATTTGGGTGTCGGAGTAACAATCCTCTTGAGCAGTGTGATGAGAGTGTAATTGGGAGTTTGCTTTTACGTAAGCTGGATTTCAGCAGTTTCTGCAGTGTTTTCTATGGTTTCTATTTCTCGTTTAGAGCTGATTGTGATTCCAACACTTGAAACCCAAGAAGGTCACCCTGGTTTTATTCAGTCATCATCATTGCAGGTGGTTATGACAGTGTGAAGGACTGGTGAAATACAGCAACAGTCTCCAGTAGATGGTAGTAGTGGGCAACTCTAAATGAGGTTTCAGCATTGCAGAAGATATTTGAATTAGTTGATTCATTAATCAAAGGACATGTTATTCCAATAACATAAATGCACTTACACGTTATTACAGTATATAGCTGATACATGTAAGGTAATGACTGAATGGGCATTAGTCTGTAAACAAATTGTGACCCCACTGTAACTTCATATTTTTGACATACAGTAATGTAGCATACTTAGTGGTGGATATTAGGTGAGACCTTAAGTCCTATAAGAACTTCCCCTCAGCTTGCAGTGTAGCACATATAAGCTAACATTGACAATCTGACAACATTTGAAGCTACAATAGAACATAAAATACGCTAACTAGTCAAATCTCAAGAAAGTTGAACGTCTAGCTAGCTAAAGGCAAATTTTTTCATTAGCTGTGGAACTAAAAGATAAATGAATACTGGACTTTTTCAGGACATTCATCACATGTCAGAAACACATGCTAAGTGTCTGCTGAATGTATAATTACACAATTGTTTGCTAACAGGTTAGCTAACTTGATATCAATGGAATTGTGTAAAGGGTTACAGTTTGTTTGAGTGAGTCCTTCTGCCCCCTAGCTCGACTTTGTTTGCTGGTGTTCCTTAAGTGTAAGTCCCAGCGTCAATCACTGCTAGCGAGTACCGTAATGTGAAAAGATTCCAACTATCACTTTAACCTGCATTAAGTGATTTTTTTTGGCCACTTGGGGGCAGCAGAAACTAGCTAAAAACACTGGCATTACTTCACCTTATAAAGTTAATATGATGAACTTGTTAGCAAACGGTTTCGAAGTTACACATCAAGCAGATACATTAGCAACATTAGCATTCATGTGGAGTTGTATCTCTGGCCACCTGTCAAATGCAAGTTAGCTTAGTGCTTAACTGTGTTCACCAGCCAGTCACTAACTTTGTCGTTCTATCGCTTGGTGGTGGGAACCTGGTGTAGAGTGGCTTTTTAGAGCCGTTTTGGTGTAAACAGCTGCTGGATATGATGATGATGAGAAAAGTTAGGGTAAACCAAAACCGGCCATGTTGCAGGCAATTTGCGATAAAAACAATTAGCTGAAAAAAATGCTCTGTAGAGCTGTTTAGAACTGCACAGTCAGGTGATAACTATCTGCGATTTCAACACTATGAATTCACATAACACAGTCATTTGATCCACCATTGATATGAAATAGCAATTGGAGCAGCTTTATGTTGATGAGGAAGGAAGTTCAAGATATAATAATTCTATAGTGCAGGCATTAAAACGAGCAGCGAACATACTATAGACATACTGTGTTTAATTTGTTATGGCTAAAAACGTATTGGCACACACTGCAAAAATAAATCCTACATTGAATAAATCATTGTCTGGTTCACAACTTTAATGCTCAACAAAAGAAAACCCGTCTCTTGCTGAGCTCAGGCTTTATACCCGCGGCTCACCTGTGAATGTTCAAATAAAGACCTCTCACTAAAGAGCGGAATGTTTTCATAAGTTAATGATTTCCTCTGTGAACAAAAACATGCACACAGGAAAACTGAATTCTTCATACCTGTTACCATGCACCATGCCTCTCCAAGCTTAACTCTGTTCAGGCTCATGTTCTTCCAATTTTCTTTAAAGGCAGCAAATCCAATTGATACTGTTCCTAACGAAGATAAAAGAGCCAGTTGTTTTGGCCTGATGTCATCTCTCACAGTAATGAAATTGTCTCTGGTAAAAGTTTAACACAGATGAAATTTACTGACAGTATATGTGGATGCAAAGATGTACTGTACAGATGGCCTTTAATGAAAATAAAACCCAGCCTTTTAACAGGTACGATTTTTAAACATCTTTGTGCCAGATGAAGTTTTTCTTACAGTCTTTGATGGTGTTTATAAATGGCAGCCACAGGATTAATCAGAAAAAAACAACTAGTATTGTGTTTACTCAAATCTTCAATATTATTCATCATCATATTTGGATATCAGGAATGTTACTTTTCATCAACTTGGCATCCAAGTGATACATTAAGGTGCAAGCAACTGAATTTCCATCACCAAAGTTATTTTGCACAATGGCAAAAATGAACATCGTAATTCACCAAAAAGCAAGTAAAAACTTGATGTTGTAAGCAACTGTTAATCACAGAGGTTCTTTTATGGCTGTGATTGTGTGATCTGACTGGTGGTGTGTCTGTCTTAGCACAGACACACCACCAGTCAGATCACACAATCACAGCCATAAAAGAAGAAGGTCCTTCTCTCTTTTCTGACTTTTCACACTGTAGCCAAACATTACTACCCAGGTATAGCTCATTTGGTCTCAGGTTTAACAAACTCTTTTTTTCTAATAAAAAGGTTATAGTATATAGTATATCCTTATGTCACTCTAAAGTGATTTTAATATCCATATTCAACAACTGACAAAAATAACAATAGCAATAATTGTAATCCCTTTTGTCCCAAGTGGTATTCTGTCATTCTTTGACCGTTATGATCGTAACATGGGCTATATGTTGCTTTCGATGTGAAATTAAGGTCTTAAAAAGTGCCTTTTTTCCCCGCATGAGCACCTGCCCCCCATAATGTCTGTGCATGCCCCTGCATGTGTGTGTGTGTGTGTGTGTGTGTGTGTGTCTGTGCGTGTGTCCCATGCCTAAACTGTCAACAGGATTGTTTCCAGGAGGTCATAATGAAACACAGATCATTTCATCGCAGCATAAACTAATAAAGGAGGACAAACAACAGCTCACGAACATAATCAAACCTGACGACAAGTGACAGACGAGCATTAGCTGCATTTCACAAAATTAACATTTAAGTCTCCGGCAGGGCTAAAAGTCACATTTTAAAAGGGCTATGAGTAGTTCATGGAAGCGATTATGCGGCTGGCCTGTGGCCTTGTGAAGACCCAAACAGGGATACGAGGTCAGAGGTCACGCAGACCATTAGCGGCGTCATTATGGGGCTTGGCTTCACATTTGCATGCTGCAGAACAGAACATGAGCTAGAGCTAAAACAAAGACAAGATTAGGGCCCTAAAAGCCGTCAGGAACACTCTGAAGCAACACACTGTTTATACGTATGCATGTGTGCGTTTCTTTAAGAGCATTAGCCACTTGCCATCATTCCCCCCCCCACACACACACACACACACACACACACACACACACACACACACACTTCATTAGAGATCTATCTCTGCAGAGAGTGAGCTTTACGTGGCAGCTGAATACATACAATTCATCATAATCCGGTTGATCTCTGAGATGTTTGCTGGAGCTTTAGCCGGCTCCATTTCCCCGATAACCCAGTTTGTGGAGGCTTAGATGTGCGATAGAATGTGTCGAAAAGTAATCTTAGGAAGGAACACTGTGAGATGGTTGCTTTAAAGAGATCACGGTTGAGTTACAGTCATCAGCTAACAATAGTTAAGTTTAGTTTATTGTCATAAGAGCTGCAAAGATTAATGTTGTCAACTATTAAATTAATCTGCAACTATTTTGATAATTTGGTAATTCTTTATGAATATTTTTATTATTTTTTCTTCTCTCCTCTGTGACAGTAACCTGAATATCTTTGAGCTGTGGACAGAACAAGACATTTGAGGACGTCATCTTGGGCTTTGGGAAACACTCATCAACATTTTTCACCAGTTTCTGACATTTTATAGGTCAAACAACTAGACAGAATAATCGACAATGAAAAAAAGTAATTAATTGCAGCCCTGATTGTCATTCAAACATGGTAAGACATGAAGGAATGACATCCGTTACCCAGGTCCAGCAGCGTACACAATAAATAACAGATTGCAGTGTCATCATAGCTAAAATAGAACCTTCAAATAATAATTATAGAGCCATGTAATCATATGATCCCCTCGATCTCTTTTTATAATTTAACCAAAATGAGAGACGTGTTTGCGGTGTCCGTCGTCTCTGGTGGTGTTGGTGTCGATTAGGAAGCTAAGAACTCTGTTTCATATTCATGGGCTGATGGGGGATGGTGTGGCCAGAGGAATTTTACCCGCCTCACTTGTCCACCACTGCTTGTGTATTGTCACACTTTGGAAACACGCACAAACAGCGTGCACGCACAGACACACACACACACGCTCAAGCACACAAAGCTTGTGGAATGGTTTGTGACTCTAATGGCCCTTTCTTTTGGGGGCACTTTTAATTGTTTGGTCATCGTCTCCATGCTCAGTGTGTCACAGTCAATAAAGCCACATTAGAGGAGACAGGAGGTGAGGGGTGAGGAGGGCCGACACAGGGGGTTAGGACCTTGGCGTGGAGAGAATATAAAGCGTCTAAACCCTCCCAGAGTGGCATTGTCCCACTATCAGAGCTCTACTGAGGACGGGCTGTCACTGTGGCCCATTGTGAGGCCAATGACTCATTCTTACTCGGGGAACAACCTTTAAAAAGTCCCAGGGATTTCAAAAAGTGGGGACAAACCTCTTGGATTTGCTTCAGCTGATGTATGTGTCAGTGTTTTCCCTAGGTTTGTGGAAGACTTAGGTACATGTATTTGGTGGGGGGTTTAAGGGTCCTCAAGAATGTGATGTTTTTCATTTAAAAAAAACATATGCAATTTTACATCATGGTAGGGAAAACCCTGCGTATGTGGTGTGTGTGTGTGTGTGTGTGTGTGTGTGTGTGTGTGTGTGTGTGTGAGTGTGCGTGTGTGCATTTGCATGTGTGTGAACTTTAAAACGATCGCATAATTTCATGATCAGATATCATTTATCTCTCGCAAACCCTATAATTTTTGGTAACCTTTGCTAATGTGTACAAAAAAATAACACACAGCCTCTCACGCAGAAAATAAACCAAGCTGAGATTTAATTTGTCTCATATGTTGCAGCGAAGGGCTCTTACATGCATGGCTGCAGCTCTTTTATTTGATGTAACTTGCTTTTAAGCTGCTGTCAGTGATAGCCATAACATGTCACCAGAACCTGGGAATTGTGCGATGGTGACTGTGATAACCCGGGCTCAGCCTCTGAGAGCTCAGGTCTTAACTGTCACTCTCAGCATCTGCAGACCACCAAGCTAGTCCCACTGACCTCGCTGCGACCTGCTCCACCTCACTGTCATGAACTCTGCTCACCACACACCCATCTATCTGCCTAATGCAGGCCTGTGTACCACTAGAGCTGTAACAATTCCAAATTTTGCTGTACAATTAATTGTCTCAGAAAAAAGTACAATTGACAATAGAATTGTCTCTTTCTATCAAATTTAAAAATATTTGTTTAATTATTTTTTAAACAAATTAAACTTTTGAATGGATCCTATGATACATGTTTTGGTTATATCACTGTTATGTAGTCTCTCATTGCCAGACCTTTCTCCACGGCGCTGCGGAATGTAAATCAGTACTCTGTAGTACCGACATTGTTTGGTTGGCACCCTTAAAAGTTTTTGTATTTTGTGTAATTTGGATATGTTTGATGCAATTTCAGTGAAAATAAGCTACTGGCAGTAAAGTCTTCTTTAGAATTAGTTTAATTAAATATGGCTGGTCTGATAGCAGCACTTATTTGCACAAAACAATGCACATGTGACGGCCACGTCACTCAGTGACGCTGTGTTGCTAATTCATGCTACAAATGTACCTTTGCTACAAACTACAGTATGTGTGTATCTCCTGTCTACATCCATAAAGAGTTTTTTTGTGTACTTGTATTGTAGTTAGTTGGCTGGGCAATATATCGATATTATATGAGACTAGATATCGTCGTATCGTTTTCCTGGTTTTAAAGGCTGCATTACAGTAAAGTGATGTTATTTTCTGTTACCAAACTGTTGTAACTGTTCTATTAGTTTTACCTTTACCCACTTAGTCATTATATCTACATTACTAAAGATTATTTATCTAAAATCTCATTGTGAAGATATTTTGTTAAAGGACTAATTGTCAACCCTATAATATCGCCACAATATCGACATCGAGGTATTAGGAAAAGAATATTGCGATATCAGATTTTCTCCATATTGCCCAGCCCTAATACCTGAAAATGTGCTATTGATGATTATTTTAAGGTTCTGTGACTAAATACACCCTGCCAGTAGGAGGCTCTTACTGGGGACTGAATTAACTGAACCCAGACCAGATTATTGGATTTCACTGGTGCCCCTCCCTGCTCTGTGTCTGAGGACAAGTCTCTGGACACATAACTCAGAAGTGGTTCTTGGACATACTGTTCACTCCATATAAATCCTGGGCGTTTTATGAGCCTCTGGTTTACTAAGCTGTCCCCTTCTCTTTCTCATCTCTCTCTCTCTCTCTCTCTCTCTCTCTCTCTCTCTCTCTGTCTCTCTCTCTTTCTCGTCTCGTCTCTCTCTCTCTCTCTCTCTCTCTCTCTCTCACACACACACACACACACACACACACACACACACATAGTCACACAGTCACACAGCTCTCTACTGTAAAGGTCACACACCTCTGCCTTATTTTGGGACTTCAGATACGTCTCGTGGTGTAAAAATCATAAAACTCCCTCATTGCACAGACGTGTTTTTCTCTCTTACTCAAGTATGCTTCGGTTATGTGTTAGAAAACGCTATCTAAGCTAAATTTAAAGAGTCATCAGAGTCTCACCACACTGGTAACCCTCACAATGTAAAGCGCACCGACATGGCAAGTTAGTACTACGGTTAAAAGTTAGAAGCCACAATTTTTAGTTTAGGTCCTTGTCTTGTGTGGCCCATAGTTTAGGACCCACCTGCCAAAGTAATTTATGATCCTGTTAAGAGAAACACTGCCCAGGATCTTGAAGGCTGAATTTCTGGCCCCAGCGCTGCTACAATATTTCACGATTATCAGGCTATCCCTGGCGGTGTCATAAAACACCTCATATTACCACACTTCCCTGTCTGTCTCTGTCGAGGCCTTTTTAACACCCTCGCTGTGGTGGGTCACAATTGAAGGCACTCTCAGGAGGCGATATTTTCTTCCGAAACCCCAAATTGGCATGTCACAAAATTGTCAGATGTATTGGTCATTAAAACGGGGAGTTGGCCAGACTCTCCTATTATTATTCCTATATTCTTTTTCAGTACAGCGTGTATTGTTGCTCCAATATAGATGCATGTTGTGCTGACAGTAATGCTGATGCAGAACGAAGGAAGTTAGGAGTCACAAAGGGACTAGCCACAACAGTGTTTTACTGGCAGGTCTTTCACTAAAGCATATAATACTGCTGTTGATTTTAGCCGGCTGTAGACGAACTGCAGTTAGCCCAGTCAATGGCACTGTTCAAGGCCTCTCCATCATTCTCTGTGAGCAAAGCTGTGACTTGCTCGTAAAGCTGCTCATAAACTGACACTGACAGAGCCAGCTCTGCCCAGATACATAAAGCATCCAAAGCAACACACACAACGCATTAACGGAACGGTATTAACAACAACTCAAAGCACTTGCAATTCTTTTCACCTGAATCGGGCCATCAGAGTGCACATGATTGAAGAAGCTTTTAACTGCTAAATGTTTTAACTTCACTGCATTAAAACTTTATATCAAACTGTCGGCTTAAAAGTACTGCACTTACAATGTGATTGCTATAAGAGGTGACCCATGAATCACCCTGATTTGACTGAGAGCTCAAAATCAACCAAAAGAAGAGTAAAGTGGAGGGCTGAATTAAGACGTGAAGTTTAAAACCTCTTTTGTGAGATGAAATATTATAATCTTCCAGAGTATAGGGTGGGATTGACCTCTCAAGCCCACACTGTATTGAGCAAGGGCTCAATATTAGCTCAAATAATGGCCCGTTCTGAATTAGCTAATCCTGCTATTATCTGAAATAAGAACAACTGGCCAGACTCAGTGACTGCTTCGCTGGGAATCTGTTTTGTGTCTTTGCTTACGGTTTTAATTGTAACAAGCTGAGGGGAGAAAGCAAAAAGACTGAAATCTATTATGCCAATGTCACTTGGGCAAGCATTCCCATCGGAACATCACAGCAAAAGAGTTCTTTAGGTGCAGATTCCCACCAGAATGGCACAGAACCCCAGCCAGGAAAGCTAAAGGCAGGTCTAAAGAGAAACAACCTCATTTTACTGGAAAATTGTTAATTTGAGAACTCTATGAAGCACAAAGATTGCAATCGAATGGAGCAACAAATGGAGCAGACAAAAGGGGTCAAAGGTTTTTGTTTTTTGCCGTGAATGGAGGCACAGTGACTGAGGAATGAAGACAGAGCAGCATTTAAGGGCCCACAAAGCTGTGCATTTAAATAAACAGGGTTACGTCCTTCTCCTTTGGGCCCAATGAAGTCCATCAAAGAACATGGTAATGCCTCAGTGAATGGACGCAAGGACTCCCAAACTCCCGCCTTTTCACTTCGTGTGAAAGAATGTGACATAATAAACACAACATCCCCCCACAACAGACATAAACTGAGCTTTAACAATTTCTGCCCTGGTTACAGCTTTAAATCATTATTTGGGTTGCCATGTGGGATGTTTTGCAGTGTGCAGATGTCATTATTTGTGGGACATTAATAAGTAATGTTGTGCCCTCAAGCAGTAAAAAACAGAAATGCAGCAATCAATATTAATTGCTGAGGGGCAGGAGCAACAGCAGTGGAAAAATGTGTCAATTCTATTGTAGCCAATAAAGTTAGGTCTACACAGCTTCCGGGATTATCAATGTACAAGTTCTGCTCATATATTGCTATAACTAATATAGTGAATTGTAATAGAAAGTGATGGAAGAAATATTAGATCCTTTAAGTGAAAGAAGTGATACCACAATGTAAAAGTCCTGCATTCACAATGTTACTTAAACCTGCATTCATTCATTTGTTTGGCCACCTGGGGGCAGTGCAGAAAGTGGTAGACACAACATTGACATATTATCACTCAGCATGAGCATTTGTTGGGGTCATGTTTCTGGTCACCTGGCTAATTTAAGGGAAATACTGCAGCTGGTTAAGATTATTGCTAGTTTGGATATTGGGTAGTTTCAATAACAATGCATTAAACTATTTTTAAATTCTCATGTTTTGTGTATGAAATTTGCAAAGTAACTACTATATTTGTCAAAAAAAAGGTTGTGGTTATAATTTTTTTCCCTTCTGAAATGTAATGAGTAGAAGTATAAAGTAGTTCAAAATTGAAATACCCAAGTACAGTACAAGTAGTTAAATGTACTTAGTCACCTTCCACCACTGTTGAAAGGTCAGCGCATTGAAAACGACAAAGCCGTCACACAGAAAAACAATTGACTAACTTAATCCTGCACTCCAAAATGAGCCAGATATCAGCAACAAGAGAAGATTTTATTAGCCTGAACAGATGTTACTTTCCTGCTGATTATCTATTTGTAAGCATGTACACACAATTGCAAGCAGAAAATCTTGTTTACGATGTAGGCTCAGAGATTGTGGGCCAGTCCAGTCTAGAGACAGGTGTTCCCCGCCAGCTCGGTCCCAGCTGAGCTGCTACATAGATGCAGCTCTTTCACTCGGCAAAGCATCCACATTCCAACTACTTTTAATTTTACTAGAGCCCAGGGGCCACTAGACCCACTTTGGCTCTGGATCTATGGCGTCTGGGCCTGGATGTTCTCCATGGACCAGAGCCACGCACGCACGCACGCACGCACGCACGCACGCACGCACACGCACACACACACACACACACACACACACACACACACACACACACACACACACACACACACACACACACACACACACACACATTATCCTGTGTAAATACTGCAGGCCAGGCCCAGCTATAGGCCAAACTGGGTGGGAGCACTGTGCTGCGCTTTGACTCAGACATCTGTTCATTTAACTGTTATCTGCCATCATGCCCTCAGGTCACCTCATTTGGCAAGCCACTTTGTTAAGCTAAGGGGACCGAGGGAATTTTATGCTAGGGTCCTGTTAGCTAAAGGTTGTATTTGGTTCAGATAAGTGGAAAAATACACAATTTACTGGGAATTTTGCTCCCTTTGTAGGTGAGTGTCAAGGCTTCTGTTTCTGTTTCTATCTTTCCGTCTCTCTCTCTCTCTTCTTTCTGCAGACACAGTATCTTGTGCCGCTGGATGTGAGCCCTCTCTTCCTCCATATAAATGATTAAAACCCTCATTAGCGTTAGGTGATTTGGCTGCAGTGGAAAAGGTTTTGGAGCGAGGCAGAGAAGAGATGGAGAGCATGGAAAAGAAGACGAAAAGAAGGGAGTGGACCGGGAAAAGTGAGGGGGGTGGCAAGTAAGAAAAGAGGAAAAAACAGATAGCGTTGAAGGAGGGGTGGAAAAAGAATGGGTGGCAGGAAGAGGGTGGATTGATCAGTTTGGAGAAACAAAGGGAAAGAGAAGATGGCTGAATGAAATGGATTGAAATGTAATGTTAATGGCAAAGGATGAGAAAGATGAGTAAGGAGGTTTTTATATTAGCATTTTCTCAATTTAGCATTTCTACAATAGGGTTCTATTATTTCTAATGCAAGTATTATAAAGATTTGTTAGTGATTCTAGAGGAGTAAAGGGGCCCGTTGTTATGTGGAGCAGAACTCAGGGGTTTTGACCTGCGGATATGAGTCTTATTACTGAATCATCTCTAATCTGTTGTACAATCCTCTTCTGCAGCCCTTGATTATGAGTGCAACTGGTCCTTAAAGAGTTCCTATATAAAAGCTGGCACTTTCTGCACAGTTTCATTCATAAGACAGGGAGAACCAGTTTGCAAATTGAGGTTTATTTGCTTGACTGCTAAAACTCTACAGAACACACTTTTGTAAATAAAGCCTGGCAAACTTTGCCTTCTGCGGTTATGCCTCTTCTAAGTATGCATGTGTGTATATGCTCTCATGCGGGTGGCCTCCATAAAAGCAGATGTTACAGCACAGTGCAGCAATAAATACTACCACTACAGTGTATTCCTTTAATCAGTGATTTACAGCAAACTACTTTCAGCCAATGACACGCTTGGGTTGCATGAGCAGGAGCTTGGCTTCAGCCAGCACCTGTTATCTACTTCTGGCCAGAAACACCTGAGTGCTAAACATGGTTCCAAGTCCCAGGAGAGATTAGATAAAAAAAGTAAATGAAGCTAAAAATGAACTTGAGCACATGAGATATTGAGACCCAATAAAATGCTACTATTAACTTTATGATTTGAATGATTCACCTGATACCTTCTTTTATTAACTTTTTATGTAACACATGTCATGTGAGCGCATTCTTATCATTACGAAGGGCAAGTAGGTGCTCACAATATTCAGACTATTCAGAATATGCTCCTTGTTTTGGGTTTGATATATATGTTAAAGCAGTGGTTAAAAAGATGACAATGTCGGTCTGTCGCTCCACTATACTTTAGTCCAGACTAAAATATCTCAACAACTAGTGGATGCATTGCCATGAAGTTTCGTACAGACATTCACCTTCCCCTTAGGATGAGCTGTATAATAATAATAATTATTGCTGTGTTTAGTGCTAATTAGCAAATGTTAGCATGCTAACACTCTAAACTAAGATGTTGAAATTGGTAACAACAAAGACACTGGCATTACTGATAGACTGATAGCTAGTCTATATTCTTGACGTTCCACTTCCGGGATTGCTCTGGTGCTGCAGGAAATTCCGCCGGATGCATGCATTTTCCGTTTCCTTCCACTTTCTTTGTGTTGGAATTTTAAATTTGGTGGATTAATTAGGACTATGGTTAACTGCTCCTCAGATCTCTGCAGGGTAAATTGAGACAGCTAGCTAGACTATCTGTCCAATCTGAGTTTTCTGTTGCACAACTATTTTGCAGCGGCTCTGTGATTGTGATTGGTTTAAAGAAATGCCATTAAACCAGAGCACGTTTTCCTCCCATCCCTGAATACTATGTGGAGTAGCCAGACCCTCCTTCAGCGCGCTTTGGAGGAGGGTCTGGCAAAGCGAGACTAACTAACTGATAGCTAACGGCATTTCGTCAAATTAATGCAAAAATATAATTTGGTTTCGGATTTTTTTCTCAAATGAAAATGCTATTTAATTTCTGTTAAATATATGCAAATATAAAAGTATTTTTATATTTGTTACTGTCCTTTCTGTTGTTATATGTTAAGTGAGTGTTGTACTTTGAGAGCAAAGATTAACCGGAGTTAAATTCCTTGTTTGTTTACGCAAACCTGGCCAATAAAGCTGATTCTGATTCTGATTCCATCAACACACTGTTAATAGATTTACTGTCCCTAATGACTCTTTGAGTTATGACTAATAGTATGAACACCCATGACACCATTAACCCTAGAACTGTCATTATGTAACGAACGCTGGAGACAAACTTTCACATACAGTGCAACGGGTAAGGGCATCAAGGTCCCTCCACTCCCTCCGCACTCATTACAGCCGAGCGGCCGCCCTTGATAAAGCATTGGAATGTCTTGTTTATAGATCCACTCCCAACCCTCACCTCAGCTTACCAACGCCACGACAGGCCCTGGATATGTTTAGTTGTTTGTGGTCTACCACATTATTAATGCTTGATGGTTGCTCACTGTCTCATAGTCACAGACTGGTGTCCTTTCAGAGAAACTGGCAATATACTGCATGTGCAGCAAACCAGATGGAGGAAACGGGCAAAAGGCGGTGATGCTATCTAAAATGTGCAGAGTGAGCGATTTCCCGTCTCTTCATTTTTGACAAAGAAAAGCAATTAACAAGCAGTGAGGAGGCTAATACTTCTCATTACAGACCTTTGACAGCCTTAGCGAGGCACCATACAAAAGGAGGAATTACACTGGGGTGGATGAAGAGAAGCAATAAATGTGAACCTCAGCTATAGGATGTCGCTATTTTAGACAGACTACAATGTAAATTAACTTCTCTATAGACTCTCGGGGATCTGCAGTCGACAAATACAATAGAAAAGACCTGTAAAATGTAATGCATTCCACCACAATATCCTTGCAATAAATAGTACCTTTGTGGACCTTTTTGTTCATTTGTGGAGATTTGTAAAGGCTGTAGCTTGTGATTTGTTGTAGTGGGTTGCATTGATAGGTTTCCCATTTACAGACAATCCAGGATGAACATGCAGCAGAGAGGTAGAAAAACATATGACACAATGTCATGATAGCTGAATTATTATAACATTTTCAGTATTCAGAAATGAGGCAACTTGCTGGAAACCAGTCAAAATACTCTTTAAAGGAAAATGTGTATGCAGCACTTGTCCAGGAACGTCAGCTAGTAGTAATGATAATGCTAACAGAGACTATAAACAAAGTTAACTCTACAGGTAGTGTCCCAAAACATACAATGATAAGCAAAATTAACGTTAGCATACCCAAAGAGTAACACATGCATAAAAAAATAACGTTAGCATAAAAAAGAAACAGCATTAACAGAAAAGTAAAGTTAGCATAACGAAAGAGTAACGTTAGCATAGAACAGTAACGTAAGCATAAAGAAAAGTAACGTTAGTATTAAAATAAGTAACATTAGCTTTTGAAAAAGTAACGTTAGCATATTTTTTCATATTTTCATATTTTTCTTTTTTTTTTCCTGCAGTGTACAGATACAGAAATAGACTGACGTGTTACACTGCATTTTCTTCAGAGTAAATAGACTCTGTTATCAATAGACTAGCTAGATGCTTTTGATAACACAATCTTTGGCTAGGTAGGTAAACACATGACACTCACCATTAATAACTGTAATGACATATCTCTGTTGGTAACAAGTAGCCGACCTCGTCTGCTATTTTACCACTGACACAGTCTGAACAGCTGCATTAGTCATTGTCCCGCTGTTCATACAACCACAAACTGCAACAATAGTGAGCCCAGAGGAATGTCAGATACACACACACACACACACACACACACACACACACACACACACACACACACACACACACACACACATTTGCCTCAAAGTGTACACAGAGAAAAGAAGTCTGAGGAGGAAAAAATGTCTCACCTCAGCAACAGGATTGTAAAGTTAAGTTTAGGAGTGCTTTAAAAGGAAAGCTGTGTCCTAAAAAGAACCCTTGCCATTACGTAGAATTTATTGAGACACACCCAAGTGTGTTTCTATGTGTTAGTTAGATGAGAAACACAGTAACAAAAATGCAGTTTTAACATTTGTCGTGGTGCAGTTTGCTGTCAGCTTAGTGACTATCACATTATAGGCCGTGGATAACAGAATATAGCATTTTATCCCTCAAAAGTGAGAAAATGACTAGTTAGTTCTTTTCTGATTATACCCTTTCAGTCTGAGGTTTTCACCTTTCCTGCCTCCCTCCAGGACTTTTTTTGGATTCCTGTCAGACTTCATAAGCAGGATCCCAAGTTCTTTCCAGAGGTCTCTCCAAACTCCAGCCCATCCATCACTATGATCTCTATTATGCAGCAAGCTCCCTACCATGGTCCTTGGACCATGATAACAAGACAGCGTAGAAACAGATGTGTGAAAGTGAGCCGAGTTTGCACGCTGCAAAATGGAAAAGGTGGGCAAACACCTTTATTTATCACGCGTCTTTTCATGAAGAAAAGGACTTGTGAAGTGTAGGGTTCAAGTAGAAGAAGGGAAATCACTGGTCACACTGCATTGCTGCAATACAGCTAAACTACAGTTCTATTCAACCCCATCCCCTCCAGATTTGACTTCTAGCACATACAGTATTTAATCACCGAGTAATGACCCTCAGGTTGTCATCTTTGGTTTGGCACAGTCACGCTTTTCAGGCCAATTCACAGCTGGGTATTCCTGGCTCACCTCTTTACCCTCTGCTTAATTTATCTATTTTCCTTTGAGAATAAAGGACATCTTTGACTCCACGAAGTGAAGAAAACCTCAACTTCTTAACTTGTGCTGTATGAATTCCCCGTTTTTTTTTTTTTTAGGCTGACAGCTCGAAGGGATCCACCAGCTCTGGGACGGAGCAGCCCTTCGTATTCTCAGGTTGTGTGACCCTATTGTCTACTTTGTGTTCTCACTGCTGTCAGGAGGGAAGTGTGATAAAGTTGCCTTTTCTTTGCCTGTTTCTGTGTTTGACTGTCTCTGCAGTCAGCCGGTTGCTGCGAGGGGGACTTTGGGCACACAGGCGATTGTTTTACGCGAGGTTACAGGAAGGTCAGATCCAAAATCAATGAGGAAACAGCTCTGCTGCTCCAAACTCTATTTCTGCCAAGCAGGATCCTTTGAGAGGAGCCGGGATATCAGGAACCCCAAATGGGAGGATCATTAACATGACAGATAGAGGGAAGAGAAGGGAAGAGAGGAAGAGAGAGAAGAGAGCTGTTACGTGTGAAACGTGAAACGCACAGGTGTAATGGAAGAATAGTGTTTTCTTGAAAACATTCTCGGTGCTAAGCAGAATTTTATCCTCTGGATCCATTACACTCAATGAAATGTGACAAGTATTGCATGTTCAGTTTCATACAGCTCTACCATTCAACGTGAGGACAGAAAAAAACCCTGTGCATGCAGGAAATGACTAAAAACCACAACATGTTTAAGCACTTTAATGGTCAGGCAGGGCACACTGGTGCTGTAATTGCCAATATCCTGATAAAAATGGCACAGATAAATAAAATAGCAGTACAGAAATAGTAAAAACATTTTTTAATTTATATTCAAATGGGAATATAAAGGTGGAAAGGGTGAGGCTACTTTTAGAAGACATTTAAGTAGTTTCTCTGGAGAAGCAAAATGATGCAATAATGTCCAGAGTGTCTCTTTGCCTTATAGAAAACCTCAGGGGGTTGCTTTAATGTTTCCTATCCCCCTCTCTGCTTCCTTGGAGCAGAGCGGATATTACAGATCGGAAGCATATAGCGAGTTTATAAAATCTCACACTGATTATGAGCAGTGTGAGCCCTTGGCTTTCAAGTTATTTTGTTCAGTGATGCTGATCCAGGACGTTTAAGTTCAGGACAAAGCATTAAACATTGGGTTTTGTTCCACTGCGTTGCTCGCTGTCTTCACTGGCTCCAAAACAACAGAGCAGCCTGCTGCTGATTTCCTCTACCCAAAAACAACGTTGCCATCTTATGTCAATTATTAGACTTTAAAGCAATAGTTTGGTATTTTGGGAAATGCGCTTACTTGAGTTAGATGAGAAGACTGATATACTACTATACTATACTATACTATATTATACTATACTGTAGCTCCAGTTACAGCCAACAGCCAGTTAGCTTAGCATAAAGATGGGAAACAGGAAACATAGCCTTGCTCTGTTCAAAGGTAATAAAATCAATCAAACAGGATTAATTAGTGAGATTTAAGGTGCTGGTAGGCAGATTTTGTTACTTTTGCGCAGAAGCAGGCTGGATGTTTCCCTGTTTCCAGTTTTCAAGCTAAGCTAAGCTAGCTGCTAGCTGTAGCCATGTATTCACTGGGCAGCTATAACTGCTTTTCGGACCACTTGGGGATAGTGGTGATACATCACTGACATATTATCACCCACTTAAGTTGGTGAACTTGTAAGCAGACAAGCTGTGCAACAGTTGCGCATTTACACATCTAGCTGATTATCCAGTAACATTGGCATTCATTTGGAGTTGTGTTTTTTGGCCACCTGGTGAATGCTAGGTTCTGTTTTTTCCTGTCCTGTTTTGGGTCTTGAATAAATCCTGAGGGAAATATTTGGCTCTTTAGCTGCTAAATGCTTCACTATGTTCATTAGCTTGTTGCTAGCTTTGTGTGTCTGCCATTTGGTGCTGGTTATGTAGTGCACATTGGGGTTTTAGAGCTTTCACACTGAAAAGCTGCCTGCGGCTAATAAATGGCACTATGAGACTGGTGAGAATGAATCTAAAGAGCAAAGAGTTGAAAGATGTTCAAATGCTCTGTAGAGCTGAGGGGAACTGCAGAGTGATAATTCTATACGTTCATCACCACAAGTGCCTCCTTTCACATTAGGGCCTACTCATAGTTGATCCATTGAAAAATAAAAAATAAATAAATCAGTGATAGTCGCTTTAAGGGAAATGAAAAAATCTTTTTTTTGGTTGCATAAAGAAATATAATTTACCCTAATGTTCCGTGTACATTTACCTAATGCAGACTTGAAGTGTAAATACCATGACCCAGGGCAAGGTTAGGCCCCTTTTGGCCATTTTTCCTCAGACATTTAATGTCCTCCTGGTGTGTAGTGAAGGTAGACCTGACTACATGAACAGGAGGATGTGTGCTGACAAGCATTTCATGTATGAACTCTACTCATAAATGCCAGTCAGCATCAAAGCGTAGAGTGTGCTGTCAGCCCCACCTGCCTGTCTAAATGGTATAACAACATATAAGCTGAAGTATTTGCAGTATATGAAGACTGAAGTACTTACCTGTCTTGGTTTAAGATTAAAAACCAGGTCTTACCCTAATGTTATTACAAAAATCAATTCCAAGCCACTGTATCCTACAATATCTCTGTGAATGTAGTTGGGGCTTGGACAGTTGAGTTACTGTATGCCACTTCATTTCTCATACTGTGAGTCAATTCAGATTTTCAACACTGCAGAGGAAGGATTAATGTGAAGCAGGGGAATTTAGGAGGCTATGTGTTCCATTCTAACAGTAGTGAAGTAATAACACCATCTTTGAAGTGGAGGTACAGTCAAATATGTCCCTACCTGATCCTCTGAGAGCAAAATCATGCCGTCTGCTAACAACCAGATATGATCTGATGTACCCATAGTCCAACGGAGTGTGTGTGTGTGTGTGTGTGTGTGTGTGTGTGTGTGTGTGTGTGTGTGTGTGTGTGTGTGTGTGTGTGTGTGTGCGTGTGTAGCAAACTGCACGATAAAAATTAAACTCTGTGAAACTTTGATGTAGTTTGACAAAACAACTCAAGGTCCACTTACTAGCTTTTTCCTGAGCTTTCAACCATACTGTATGACAGGGGTTGTGCCTAATATTCCATACAAACATGCAATGTGGTAATAATATAGTTCATAACAGTCAAACGGACAGTGACCAAGGCAGCTCTAGAACGTGAATCACACTTCTACATATAAAAAATTCAGTGATTTTGTCACCTGAACTAGTTGCTTACCTTTCCAGTTATTTAAACATTATCAGACGGTGAGGTTGGCACAGGTTGGCACAGGTTACCATAGTTAAGGAGACAAGGAGACTCTCAGGAAGTGACGTGGTAATTAGAGCTCAGTGCGTCCAAAAAGATACATACTACTGTTTATTGACAAAAGTATGTTGAACGACACATTTTCAGTATTTTACAGGTAATGCATAGTAGGTGATTTCAGATGCAGCCATGGCCTTTATCAGCTGATGGCTCAGTTGTCATGGAGATGGAACTGATGACATGCAAGAGAAATAAAAT
The DNA here is from genome assembly GCF_008315115.2 of Sander lucioperca. Taxonomy (NCBI): domain Eukaryota; kingdom Metazoa; phylum Chordata; class Actinopteri; order Perciformes; family Percidae; genus Sander; species Sander lucioperca. The sequence goes on from NC_050183.1 coordinate 25,398,794, forward strand.
TAAGCCACATTAATTCTTGACCTTAGAATAAGTAGCCTAAAAAAGCCAGTAAATGGACATTGAGTTCAGTTGGGATTATTTGCTGAACTAGTAAGCTATTATGAAGCATGCACTGAAATTTTAAAGAATTTGTGAATGTTTTAGAAAATGTTTGGGGTTTGTTTAGTGGAGGCTTTTGTACAGTTGTAGCTAGGATTTACTCAATGCAACATTGCACACTAAAAAATTATATGATTACATCTTTTAAAAATGTTTTTAGAACTGTGACATTTTTGTTATTGCTTCAAGTCTATTACAGTGTGAAATGTTGCTGTCACACTGTGGAACAAAATGAGATGACATTTTGGGAATAATGCCATCCAAGTGTTTGAAGTTTCTTTGCAGTAATCCAGACAGCATGCAGATGATTCGTTGAATTTATTCAGCAGTGTTAAGACTGCTCTCGAGAAAACATCAATTACAGTAGATTGTTCTGGTGGTGTTTCAGTTTAGTGCGAGTGGTTTGGCTGAACCAGCAAAGCAAAGGCTGTGTGATGCGTGTTTAGTGAGTTCTGACACGGTCCAGATCTCGGTTGATCCTTCTCTATTGAATAAGCACATGTCTTTGGGGACAAGAAGATTGATGCTGCTCCCACTGAACTCTGGGATATCCCTGTCCTTGGCTAGGCAAGATTTCGGGGTTTGTGTGTAATGGGGGAAAACCACTTCCCTTGCTTGTTAAACAAGACCATTAAAAGGCATTATGAGCTGGCCTCTAGAAAGACTTTTGCGTGTCATTGGTTGCATCTGTTGGAGGGTGTTTCTGGGCTCTCTTGTTTCTTTTGATTATAATTCCGCTCCAAAGTGTTACAGAAGTCAGTGGAAACACTGAGAGACACAGTGAAGAGGAGCCCACTGTGCAATGAGACGACATGTCAGACAGTCTAACCCAGGGTTCGGCAATCTTTTCATTATGAAGTGCCATTTCAAAATGTTCTTTTTAATCAATGTGCTATTTCAGCATTAAGCCTGCCATCATCTACTAAGCCTGCTCAGGCTGTGTTTTCCTCCATGCCGCATTCTATGAAGAAGGCAAAGAGTACTAACCAATCAGAAGCAGGGTAGGGCGGATCTTCTGGGAATGCGGATGGGAAAAAAGTCAATCAAACTACCATAAATAACAGGCCATGCTACTGCCAATGGCTGTGAAATAGGTCATTTGGCATGCAGATTGGAAAAAACTCCATTGGTTGAGCTACCGCGTGCCTAAGGTTGCTGACCCCTGGTCTAACCTTTACGCAAAGCATCATTAATGTTAGTGAAGCTTTCAACTATCAAAACTTTTGATTTTGACAGTACTCAGCACTGCTACAATATATAATCTGACACATTTCGAACTTCAAAGCTTCTCCCTGCTAACATGCAGCACATCCCATGATCTGAGCCATCCAAAGCCATGTCAGACCCTTCAACTACAATCACATGTTGTTCAGGTTACAGTGGTGGAATTAAGGTTCAAGTGGGGGAGGAGGGCCTTGTCAGCTGTTCCTTTATGGGTCAAGAGAGTTGCACCATCTTACTGTATGTGTAAATTCATTTTTTCACTTTGTCTGCCAAGTCCTTTCTATGTTTTCAGTAACTAGTTTAGTGGATTACACTGCAGTCACATAGCTGGTTCGTAATGTGGTCATAAACAATCAAGTCTCTTGCTATTCTTTGAATTTGTCTGCGATTTAAGATTTATTTATTGATGAGGACAATGCACATTAATCAACATTTCTGTAAATGTGCTAATGTTCATTTTCAACTGCTAGTTGCCTAGCACCCGAAGAAAACCCAGGTAAACACGGGGAGAACATGCAAACTCCACACAGAAAGACTGCCTGGACCGGGGATCGAACTCTGCAGTGCCTACTTGCTGTGAGGCACCAGTGCTAACCACTAAGCAACCGTGCCGCCCACAGTGGCAATAGTCTGACAATTGTGGCAACTCTCTAATCTCATAATCTCATCTCTCCTCACACCTGAGTCCATACTGCTCATAAGGCTGATGTAGTGAGTTGTTTAGTAGCTGTTGACAGTGTTTTCCTCTTTTAAAAAAAAGTTCTACATGCTGTGCTGTTCGATTGGGTCTGATTTGGTAATACATTACTCTGAAGTGACTTTACACAAGGCTCAGATTCTGCGACGAACATCTGGTGCTACTGGAATCAAATAATGGAAAGGATGAATAAGCCTGCTGGATAGTTTGCGGTCATGTCTGTTTGAATGGACATTACTAATCAATGACTCCTCCCCAGTTTCATACTGGGGACAACAACAGTCTGCCAGACTACCACGAACAAGTGGTGCATGTAACAGCAGTTTAATGATTACACATACATTTGGCTTTGGATTGTGTGTGCATTATCACATATATATATGTATATATATATACATATATATATGTATATATACACAGTGCTTTAACTAAAAAGAGGAATAAAAAAAATCATCTTCAAAAATCAAAAATCCAACCTTTAAGGACACCAATTTTCAAATAAATAATGTATCATGAATAAATAAATGTTCTTCCTTAAAATACAGTGGGCATAAGTGAGTACACCCCTATGTTAAATTCCCATAGAGGCAGGTAGATTTTGATTTTTAAAGGCCAGTTATTTCATGGATCCAGGATACTATGCATCCTGATAAAGTTCCCTTGGCCTTTGGAATTAAAATAGCCTCACATCATCACATGCCCTTCACCATACCTAGAGATTGGCATGGGGTACTTTCCATAAAATCATCTCTCAATGCAAATCAAACCAGCTATTAGGCTAACCGACATAAAAACATGCCAATCTCTAGGTATGGTGAAGGGTATGTGATGATGTGGGTCTATTTTAATTCCAAAGGCCAAGGGAACTTTATCAGGATGCATAATATTCTGGATACTATGCATCCTGATAAAGAGATGATAGAGAGATGATTTTATGGAAAGTACCCCATGCCAATCTGTTTCATTGAACGTCTGTGTTTTTCCCGACAACGGCAGCTGCAGATTGTTACATCCTGGTGTTGGATCCTCTACAGTGACAGCGTTAGCTGTCAGCATTTTAACCGTGTTTAATCCAGCTACTAGCCAACGGTAGGCTAACATTAGCTGCTCTCGAGTATAGTGTTAACCATTGACATATATAACTAGTGTCACGTGCGGCGATGTTTCTGTTGCCTGTAACGTCCGTTTTCAGAGCTTCTGAGAGAAGCGCAGACATATCAGTGGCACCGAAATGAGGCGCCGAAATCCGCGTTGCTATTCGTTCTGGTAGATACCGGTCGTTATGGCACCGGTGCCGTATTAGCACCGGATTTCGGTACCCAACCCTATTCAGGAAGAATATTTTTATAAGCAAATGTTCCAATCAATGATCCAGGCAGCGCATTCTCGTCTCCCTCCTTCATTTTACAGTCGAATGGTGGCTAGAACGGCTCCGGGTCAAAGTTCAATATGGAATGGATTAATCTGCGTTATTTTTTTTAAACGCGTTATTTTTTTCTCAGATTAATTAATCGATATTAACGTGTTATTTTGACAGCCATATATATATATATATATATATATATATATTTACTGTATGATTGTCAGTTTACATTGGAAGTCTTTCTCCGCGCTATTATTATTATTGTTTTATCTGTCCATCAAACAAAGGTAATTTATTTTTTAATTTCCGGTGACACATTGTGGTTTACAAACTTGCCGTTATAGCCGGACTTGAATTCTTGGACGACTTTTGCACAGGCTTAACCCAACGCCGTAGAAGCTACCAGGAACCCTGGAACCAAGTTCAAGCTGCAGGTCTGGCACACAGTGGAGACAAAAGGGGGTTAATGTGATTAAGGTTGTGTCGGAATAGAGACTTCCCTGTTAGAACTTCCAAGGAGGAGGATTAGATTTGTCATATGCACAGAGGAGCCCTGACTGTGGTTGTGCACACTTCACTGCTCAGGAGGAATCCGTGAAGCGAGTGTCCGTGCTGTTTGGGATGTTCATCGGACAAAGTAATATGAGGGCAGTGTCAGCTGGAGAGGTACTGGGCTCAATTCCCAGAAATATCACACTTGTGCACATGGATGATTACCAGAATGCTTGTATAAGAGAACGAAGGCACCAAAACGCAGAAGATGTAATGTAATCTGCGCTGTGCAGTTAGATCCCAGTGTGGGAGGGCCATTAAGTATGCATGTTAACACAGAATGAGGATGGCATTGCTTTCTCTCTCTCTCTCTCTGTCTCTCTCTCTCTCTCTCTCTCTCTCTCGCTCTCTCTCTCTTCCAGTATACAATCATTCCAGTGGCAGTGGATGGCCCTCTTATTAGGTCAGTTGAAAGTGGAAAATTAGCACAATTCCCCCAGGCTGGGATTTATCCCACATCTCTTCCAATTAGCTTCCTGAGCTTCTGGAGATAATTGCAGTGTACAGTGCAGAGACAAGAGCTCCCACAACCTCGCTGCTGCTGCTTCTGTTGCATTCCTGTCTCCATCCCACACACAGTCATGCACTTCCTCACAGAGAAAGAGAGAAAAAGAAACTAAGGGAACGGTGAGAGTAACTATAGGATCAACATCCCATCTCTACTGGTTAATCCAGCTTGGAGGCGGACCCATCCCTTGAGCTTGGTTCCGCTAAGTACTTACATACGCTACCAAGAGTTTGGAGATGGGAGAAGTTTTGCATGTGTTGTCATTTATAGCGCTATCATCTTTAATAACGGGGAGGGATTAGCGCCATTGCCTTTTGATCTCTCTAATCCTCACTCCTCAAAATCCCAAACTTTATCGGCTTGCCTCTCTGCTGGACCCGCTGATCTGCTGGGAAAGACAGGAATTGACCTCAAATGAGGCGCTGTCCTGTGAAATCGCCGACAGGTGACAGCAGTAATTCACGCGCGGAGAGAACAGTTGGCCTAATGTGGCCATCGGAGATGAGCCTGTTGGCTCTCACATGAGGCTGTTGTCAAGGGAGATTAAAGGACTTCATAAATATGCCCTTCCATTTTGCGGCACCCTATATCACCGGGCTGCATTAATCAGCGCTGGCCATCCATAGCGCAGTAATTGCATCTGAAGATGAAAGCCGGGGAACTTCATCTTTCCACCTGTACCATACATCCCATCACGGATTTGTCACATATGATTCATGTCAAATATGGAAACAACACAGCATATATCCACCTCCCAGCATCCATACATGCAAAAAGAGAACAGTTAACCTTTATCCATTATTTAATCATACAGTAGCACTTAAAATAACATTATGACTAGTTGAAACAATATATTGTAGTTTGGAACCCTTTTTGATATATTAGATTATGTGACGTTTCTTTTTCATTGTAGAAGATGATCAATTAAAAGGAGCTAACAGAAATGTTTTGTTGCTTGCTTACAGCGTTGAAAAGCAATAAGCAATACATGAAATCCATACAGTAAAAACACTTTAAAACAAAAGAGAAAAGAATAAAGTTTCCTCCCTTAATTCTTCCATAGTCCATCATCCACAGTCAGGAGCAGCGATACAACGCTCTCTTCATTAACGTGACATGGACTCCCTCTCCGTCGCATCCTCACGATTGATGTTCCACTTTCGTTTATGGCCCTCTTCTCTCCGCCGCCATGCTCTACATAGAGAGGGAGCAGGTTCATGTCAGCGTCTGAGAGTAGCGGCTCGTGATCGCACACTGGAACTAATTAACGGGCCAGGCCTCCGTTTATGTTAAGCAACGTTTAAGAGTGGAGAACGACAGGAACTTAATTACACGCTGCTGGAGACAAGAATAGCCGCTAAAGGTTTCAGTGTGCAAAGTGTGCAGGGGGCTCGCAGCTCTGCGAGGCTCTCGGCCGAGGCTCGCGTGCGCTGTCACTGAGTGGATATTAAAGTCGTGTGTCACATTGTTTCTCTCAAAGATTTGCGAGTATCGTATTTCTTGTGGGACATGTGCAGGGTGAGGCACATACAGTAGATTTATCTCCCCCTCTCTTTTTTCATCTTTATTCATAGGCCACATGGCAAAAGATGTTCACAGTTACGTAGCTGTTGACTCTTGGCTTCAAAACAGGCTGGAATTAGGGGGTCTTTGTTGGATTACTGCTGTTGTGTGTTTGACTGACTGTATATGTACTGACTGTCCACTGGGTGTATTTAAAGTGCCCGTATTATGAAAAAAACACTTTTTCTGGGATTTGGGATGTTATTTTGTGTCTCTGGTGCTTCCACACGCATACAAACTTGGCAAAAAAAAACATCCATGTTGTTTTGAGTGAAATATGGGTTTCTGTATATAACCTGCCTTCAGTCTCTGGGTGAGCTGTTCAAAATCTGCACGGCTTTCTACGTCACTAGCTGAAACAAGCATGCTAGCGCTAGCATGCTAGTGGTTAGCTCCCTCGTTCTCAATGGCAAAACACTGCTACAACACACACAAGTTCACCATAATCTACAAAAGAACTACTTACATGTCCCTGTTCTGCAGGTATTCCATGAAAGTTGGAAGTGTGCCGTCGTTTAGAAGAAGTCTCCCGGCTAATCCTGCCTTGTACTAACTGAAGTTAGAGAAACAGTTAGCTATCTGATGTGATCCTTACCTAGCTACTGCGCATGTGCAATTCGCAACAAAGATAGAACAGAAGTGAGAGGTCTCACTCTGTAGCTAAAACAGAGAGCTCAACACACAGGGTGAAAAGAGGAGCTGCAGCAATGTGCAGTACAACAAAAATATGGTGTTTTTGAAAATTAAACTATGTAAACCAATCCCCGTACAACCTCTAAATACAATTATGAACCTGAAAATTAGCATAATATGGGCACTTTAAGTGTGTTTCTTGCTTTCGTATGTGCTCTGACTGTGTGTAAAGCATAGACTAACAGTCTATGGTGTAAAGCAGCTTTGGAAGATGTGTTGGGCTGTAACACCACAATATTATTACTTTTTTAGTAAGTTTAGTTTTGAGTTTTTTTTTTATTTAGCACAATTTAAAATGACAAATAAAACAAAAATCACATAATGTACAGTGCAGGGAGAGGCAGAAAACCGAATGGGCTTATTGGCACTTACGCTCTCTGTGTGTTGCCGATCTCAAACTCCGTTCTCATCAGGAAACAACAACAAACTTTGAGCTAACGAGCTACACGCTCCCTCCTCAACCTAGTCTCGCTTTGCCAGACCTTCCTCCACAGCGCTGCAGAGGAGGGTCTGGCTAGTCCCCACAGTATTCTGGGATGGGAGAAAAACATGCTCTGGTTTATTGGCATTTCTTTAAACCAATCACAATCGACTTGGACGGCACTAAACACTGCACGGAGCCACGGTGCCACCGCAAAATAGCCTCAGGCTATCCACTAATCCACTTGTTTTGGTGGAACGTGTACGTTCAAAAGCAGTTTTAGTCGTGCAACAGAAAACTCAGATTGGACAGATAGTCTAGCTAGCTGTCTGGATTTACCCTGCAGAGATCTGAGGAGCAGTTAACCATAGTCCTCAGAAATCCTCCGGAGGTTAGAACCCCAACACAAAGACAGAGGAATGTGACGGTTGAGGATACAGACTAACCTCAACCTAAATAATGTTAAAATTTCACAATATCATCAATATTTAAAGAACACAAAATTATACTGAAAATAATGACTACATAATAGTGAGTCTCCGGGTGAGCTGGTCAAAATTGGCAGGGCCGTCTATGTCATCGGCCGAAACATTTGAATTCTCTGAGTCTCAGGTTCTGCAGGAGACTGCCCTCCTTCTTCAGGATCCAATTCTGGTTCGAACATGTATGGTTGAACTACTGCCGCCATGTCCGTAACTTTCACACGTAGTTCTATCTAGTCACGTTAGTCTACACTCTCCCCGTTACTAATGTCTGTGCCCAAGCACTGACTATGTGAGTATCTACTGAGCATGTGCGACTCCCAACAAAGATGGAACAGAAGTGAGATGTCTCACTCTGTAGCTAAAACAGAGAGCTCAACACACAGGGTGAAAAGAGGAGCTGCAACAATGTGCAGTACATCAAAAATATGGTGTTTTTGGAAAATTAAACCACGTAAACCTATTCTGGTACAACCTCTAAATACAATTATGAAACTGAAAATGAGCCTAATATGAGCACTTTAAGATATATTTTTTCCTAACATTTTATAGAGGAACAGTTTTTTGTAGTAATGAGTAGTGTAAAGGATTACTATTTGAAATGCACTAATTACATTACAGTTCCTACTCCCAGTGTGTGTTGGTGTGTCCTGGTGTGAGCAGCAGGACCCCCTCGGGTTACGTGGAATGTGTGTTGACCTAAAGAGGGGGCTGCAGAGGTTGACAGGAAGTGAGAAGGAGGTTAGCTCGGGGAGCCTTCTAGAAAATGTAGCTGCAATAAAACAAAGCGTGCTCTTGAAAATACTTCACTGATGGATTTACAAACTTCAGGCTGGAGGAAAGGAAGTCCAGTTTATTTGAGATGCTTTTTTTGTGGTCAGAATATACGCAAGAAAAAAATCATGTGGGATGATTCAGTTGAAGAGTAGAGAGTGCAGGAGGCTGAGTGAGGAAACGATTAACGGAGGGTCCTACTGTATGATAAACTGTGAGCTGGGATTCTGCCCCTTCTTTTTTATCTTCATGCACTTTAGCCACAAAGCCCCAGCCCTCCACCTATAGAGATGTACATTAAAAATGCATGTGATTTTCTGCACCTTTGCATTTCTTCTGTTGAAGTAATAATCTGCAACTATTCTTAATGAATCCATAACAGTGGTTCATAAGAGCTTCCAGACACACCTACATTGTGAAGTGGTTTCTATTTCCTGGGATGTGCATTCACAAGATCAGCAGTAATAACTTTTTTTATTACTTTACGTCAATATTTTTCATCTTCCGTGCTAAAAGTAAGAAAAATCGAGTCTTACTTTGAACATAAGGGTTACGTTACTTTGAGAGTCTGTGAGTGGATGCTGACAGTTTAATCTAAGTGTAAAAACTTTTTGTAACTTTAACCCAGTGAATCCAATGAAAACCACATACACAGGTTTATTTTGAAGATGTTTATATGGGTGATATACTGTATAGTAAAACGGTATGCCATCACTGTGGTTTTACGTTGAGCCATAAAAGCTTGACCTGGTTCATGGCGAAATCAGTTTATGCGGAGGAATGTGGAAAACTCCACTCGGTCACATGCTCTTATTAGTCCAACACATATTTAAACAGTTTGTTATTTATGATGTTGCATTCCAGGGTTTCGGCAGTCACCGGGACCTCACCTGGCGCCTGGGTTCAGCAGGAACCCTCAGACCAGACCGGCTGACTTCTGGCCACATGTGACGGACGGAAAGGAAAGCATGCTATTCGCTGACGACAGCTAAGTTGCATGTGAATACACTGTGGAAATTACGACTTGGACGCGTGAATACTAAAAGAAAAAGAAACCAAGTTAGAAAAGAGTACTGTGTGGCCAGGTTAGCTCAGTTGGTAGAGCAGGTGCACATATATATATAGAGGTTTACTCCTTGATGCAGAGGCTGCGGGTTCTACTCCGACCTGTGGCCCTTTGCTGCGTGTCATTCCCCCTCTCATGTCTTCATCTGTCCTGTGGAAATAAAGGCCAAAAAATAATCTTAAAAAAAGAGCACTGTGCTTTATCTTGGGAAGGGTGGTCAGTCTTTTCCTCCTACTTCCCCTCACAATAACCATTCTGGAGAAGTTGTTGCCAAAGCCGCAGTTCTTACAGAGGAAACCGGGCCCAGCTGTGACGCAGCTGCCTACACTTGACACTCCAGCATCGCTGAATTATTGCATTCAACGTGGTGTCCTGACCTGGACATTTGAGCCTTGATTCTCTTTTTTTATCTGCGGCTTAGCTCGGTCAAATGTATTATCTGCCAGCCTTTTTACCTTGGTGCTGCGTCACCGTCCTGAAACAGGGAGCAGCATTGTTTAGCGTGATGTGATCCGTGCCCACTTACGGCTGTCAACAGAAAACCACATGGAATTCCCCCCGTGCTTTGGTAAATGTCATGTCTGAGAAAGGGAAAGCTTAGAGACATGGCTTTTACTCCATTGCAGGCTACTGTGTGGATTTGTTGTCGGTTCCGCAGCACACAGGATGTGATGCGTATTTTTGTCAACCAGTGATCAGCGAGCGATCTAATTACACACTAATCAATCACAGTGTAATGAGTCTGTGCCTGGCCGGGTGTGGCCCGCTCCAACCCTAATCCACTGCATCTGTTGAAGGGTAATTCCACAACCCCGCTTACTTAACTTCACACGCCAAACTTTTACTTCTTTCCCATACGATTTTTCTATCACACATGTCCTGTGCTCTGGCACTGAGGAAATTAAGGGGTTCTGATGTTTAGCTTTTGATGCAGGGTTAATCTTTTCTTTTTTCTTTTTTACTTCATTGCATAGTTCTTTCCCCATCTTCCCACATTTTTATACATGCAAAATTAAATTGATAGCTAACAGATAATAACTGCAACACGCAAAACTCAATCAACCATCAGAAAAAATAAAAATGAAACACAACAAAACCAGCAAAGACCAAAGAAACCCTCACCCGTACCTTACTGCAAATCTTTTATTTTTACGGATTCTTTTTTTGGGGTAGATTTGTGTATGTGCTCTCTGATTGTAAAGGTAAATGTTTCCATGTCTAAAGTTTGTTCTATGGTTGATAGACATGCATTTATGCAACCATGTCCTACACGCAGTATGTTAAAAAGATGCATGTCCCCTGATTTTACCTTTCCTAGTAGATTAATACCCAAGGTATTTTCAATTTTCACAGGTTCAAATATATACTTTATATAGGTTTTGTCAACCTCTTCCGAGAGAGGTAATCTTGACATCACACAGAACAGAACATTACAGTATGTTACAACTGCACTATATTCGTAATCTTTCTTTTCATTTTTATTTGTGCTTTTATTTCTTGATTAGAAAGCCTACAGTCTCAGACATTCTTTCCCACGGTACTTTAAAAAAAACGGATCAGCCTTCCATGTGAACCAGAGGGCCGTCCCTCAGCGAAATGATTTATGAAAAGAAATTCTTATATATGTTTTTAAGCCGTAAGTGAAGCATAGCAAGGTATATAACTGAGAAGAATGAATGCATTAACTTCATAAAACATCCCAGTTTGGGGTCAAAGACAGCAGGAGAAGAGGGAGCTGCTTTCCACTCATATATTTCTGATCTTTTCCTACATCCTACAAATCTCCACCAGACAAGCTCTGCAAATGTTCTCTTATGTGCTCTTTTATTTTCCCCTTTTCTTTCAACTCCACTGTGTTGGTGTGGTTCCTTCATGACATTTCTGTAATTAAAGCCAAATGGCATATCCCTCTATTAGCCCCCGCAGCTGCTTGCATTTAATTCCATACAATCAAAGTGTCCTGTTCAGCTGCTCGCTGTCACAGCTACCAAAGCCATTTGTCACAACAGGGATAAAAGAAACATTTACAACAAGTAAAGATATTGCTCATGTTGTTTTACAGAGTTAAGACGTATTTAGGGAAAGAAAGACAGACATATAACATTTAAAAAAACAGTGGTAGTTGCAGATTATACGTCCATACACCGCAGAAACCACCTTTCAAATGAATTTCTATAGTGCGATGCTGGTGGAGCCACAAAGTGAAGTGTTAGAGTCAAAGACGTCCCGGTTGGGAACTTTAGAAATGAAACCCTGTCAGACACATACGCACGTACAACAGCTTAACATTTCCAAAGTTGACACTTGTGGAAAAAATACAGCCAAAGTGTTACCTGATATTCTGCACCCCTGTGTCATAGGTTCCTCCAGATGGGCTTTCCCCCCCCCAAAACCTTGTGACCTTTAGAAAGCGGCGATGGTGTGCGATCCCATGAACACCCCCAAAGGTCAGAGCACAAGCTTGTTTTTGTTTTTAGACCTGTTTCCTTGTGTTTTGACTGGGTTGCATGTGCGCCAGCTATAGAGTGAGCTCATACTTTTTATATAAATGAACTCATCAGTGAAGCTTATTAGGGCACAGAAAGGGCAGAGAGCGCATGCTTCAGTCCAATATCATGATTGTCTTTTCTCTACTGCTTTTACATCTGCAGAATCACATCTGGTCATTTGAGACAGCATGTTCAGCATCAAGAGGGGCGTTGCATAATATCGTAAGAATTTTTCTTTTGCTCTGTTTCTCTCCTTATTTCTTTTTTTTTCGAAACCCTCCTGGCCTTGTTACATGGGAGAAATACAAGAATACAGGGGTTATAGGATAGAAAAGCACATCACAGGAGGCCTGTCTCTTAGAATGAAATACATTTATTTTCATAAATAGAGCAGTAATATGAAGCCTCTTAAAACTGTCTGACTGTGGGCAGTTATATTCCACTGGGCAAAATTATTTCATTTTTTGGATACATTTTTGCCACCAGTGAAATGAAAGTCAAACTGATCCCATTTCTGGAAAACTTCCTTATTTGGTTTGGCAAAGAAAAAAGAATTGCATTGAAATTAATACAATTTTTTCCACAATTCTGTATTCAGCCCATTGTATTGGATGCAGTAGAGAAACTCTTCAGCGCCAGGCTTGCCCTGTATCCTGGAGACAAGAGGCCTAAACACTTCAGCTTGGATTTAGTGCATTCGTTAAACTATTCTGAAGTAATTACGAGCTATTAAATGAAGAGTGGGGTTGCCCTGTCGCTGGTGAAGCAAAAAGTCACTCCACATGAAGGTGATTTCAGGAGACGCAGGGGCCTGTGTGCCCTGGCCCTGCAAAGCTCACACACACACACACACACACACACACACACACACACACACACACACACACACTGGGACGCTGAAGGCTAATGACATGAATGTGCACCAAGGCTGCTTAACATTTAAGCATGGATACATTTAACAGTTAAGTATACACACACAACGACATGATCGCACACACATCACGGACTAGTATATCATCCCATCAGAATTTGCGAAGCATGATGACTTAGTTCAGTGTCACATTAAGTGAACCCGCTCATCCTTTAGTCTGAATGAGGGCATTAGGCAGCAGCCCAAACACACCATGCAGGGCTTTTATGCTCACTGCGTTTTAACACTCACACAACTCGCATAGGAAATTAGAAGAATAGAAAAATGTGGCTTCGAGTTCAAGTTAGGGCTTGGTAATATATAGATATTATATCGACATCGATATATGAGGCTAGATATAGTCTTACATTTTGGATATCGTAATATCACAATTTCCTGGCTTTATTACTGCATTACAGTAAAGTGATGTTATTTTCTGAACTTACCAGACTGTTGTAGCTTTTTTTTATTTGCCTTTACCCACTAAGTTATTATATCCACATTATTGATGATTATGTATCAAAACTCTCAGTGACTACGTTTACATGCACATAGTATTCCGGTTTTTGCCCTAATTCTGAAAAAGATGATATTCTGACTAAGCTGTTTACATGGCTAATGAAATTGAATATTTCACTAATATTCCCGTTTACATGTAGCCGTGCAAAACAGGTTTTTTTCTAAGTTTACCAGCGGTGGCGGACTTTTTGGACCGTGCGAACACAGCGTCCCTCTTTCATTCCTTCAACCAGTTTCTTGAAAAGGTCAGCGTAGCGATGTGTGCGCATATTCAAAAACCTGTTGATATCCAAGTCTTTGATAATGTTTAAAAGTAGCTGTGTTTCTCCTTCTTATGGGGTCTCCAGCCTTGCAAACTGTTGGCTGGTTGGTTTGTGTACAGAAACCATAGCAATGCACAGAGCTGACCATAAACCTGCAGTAAAAACCGGAATCCGAATGCGCTGTATACATGTCCAAACCCCGAATCGGTCTTAATCGGAAAATGCTATATTCGGAAAAAGGCCTTATTCGGAATATCCAACCGCAATATGCTGTTTACATGACCCGAATCAAATTCGGAATATTGTCATATTTGTAATAATAGTGGAATATTGGTGTGCATGTAAACGTACTGAATGTTGTCATGTTGTAAAAGCAGCCGTAGCCAACCCTACAATATCACCGCAATATCGACATTGATGTATTTCGTCAAAAAAAAAAAATATATATATGTATATATATATTTGATATATATATTTGATTTTCTCCATATCGCCCAGCTCTAGTTCAAATACCTCAAACATCAACAACTAATATGAAGAAAAAAGAGATCACGACGAGACTCAACCAAATCAAAGATAATATTCAATTTTTTCCGTGTTACCAGAGAAATATGACTTGGCAATGGCTCAGTCAGTGAGTCAGTATATGATCAAAATACAGAGTAAGAATTCATGATAATCACAAGAACAGCTACAGAGAAGGCTGGGAAAGAGAAAACCACCAGGGTAGATCCAGTCACCACACCACCACACATCATTCACACACACACACACACACACACACACACACACACACACACACTCACACACACACACACACAGTGTTAGGTGCTACGGCTCTATGCAAGTGAAAAGGAGCAGAGAGGAACGCTTCAGCCAGCAACCCCTGCAGTATGACCACAACGTTGTTCCGCAGCCTGGTTGCTAAAAAAGGCATCCAGTTTAAAGGTGCTATAATCAGTATTTTTGTATTTTAACAATGGCTTAAATTAATGTGTGTAGGCTATGTGAAAGGTGTCGCTTGTAGTAATGAAACTACAGAGAATTATCACTGGATTCTGCAGTTTCTCTGAACTCTCCAGAGCTTAAAAGCTTTTTTTTAGCTCATTGTTTGGGTTTTCTGTCTCGCAATTTTACTATTTTGGTTCACTCTAACCGCTCTCATCAGTGTGTTTTTAAGCAGCAGGCAGCTGTTTTCAGAGAAAAAGCTTTAAAACCCCCCACTGTGCGTTACCTGCCGAGCACCAAACAGCAGATAGAGAAAGTTAGCAGCTAGCTGGTCAGATATTTCCCCAGAAGTTGGTGGAGACCAAAACAAAGCTAAAAGGTAAATATATTTACCAGAATACAATTCCAAATGAATACTAATGTTGCTCCAGCTCTGCTGGATGTGTAAATAGGTTCAAGTTTGCAATGTTAATGTTGTGTTCACAGCTTTTTGTTGCTGTTCCCAAGTGGCCAAAAACTCAGTTAATTCATCTTTAAAGTAAGGAACTCTCGGTTAATTAAGACATAACCTTACAGAAGGCATGTCACACACATAAACAAAGAAATATGGTTGAAGAGGTCTTGGTGGTCAAACTCACAAAAAGTTGATGCTGACTGACTGTGTGTTTTAATTCAAGTTCGCCATCTGAAGTGAAGTTTCAAGCTGAGACGGAGAGTGAAAACTCATAACGGGATCCCATCTCGTGGTTCATGTAAAGCAGCAGCAGCCCAGGCCGCTCAACCTCAGTGACATCTTATCTGATTTCCCCGTGGCTCCCAGTGTCAGACACGCAGAGGATAAGCACTTCACTCATTCTGCTTCATCACTCAGAAATGTCCTCTTCTTCTCCCTGTGGAGACGGGGGTCTAGAGTTGAAGCTGCTAGTGCGATCAGCGTGTCCCCGTGCTGACATGATGCTGACCGCAGAGAAGCTGCTCCAGACTACCGGACAGATGTGTTTCATTTGGCTTTATCTGTTGACACATCCTGTCTGCGTTGCATGCGAGGACAGCATTACGCAGCGACAGCGAGGGCAGAGACAGCGAGGGCAGAGACACCAGACTGAAATCTGAACTCGGTGGGGAACATTTTCTACTGCGCTGTCATCTTACACCACGGTCAGTTACATCACTAAATTTGGCTGAAAAGTGAATTTATTTGCAAGGCTAGCAGCATGACACTATTTTTATTTATTTATTTATTTATTTTACAGACATTCATGATCCCCAGAAGATGAATCCTAATGACTTTGATTATTTCTCTAGTTTCCAAACAGTGATATTATTAGATCAGTTCTTTATTATTTGGTTTAGGACCAAACACGTGTAAAATGAATGACATTTCCATCAGCCCCTACTTTGTGTTCAGTGCTTCTTATAATCAAATGTTAGCATGCTAACACCCTAAACTTAAATGGTCACAAACATTATGCCTTTTAATCAGCATGCAAAGGTGCTGACACACGCAGCAAAGAACTAGTGACGACGAAGGCCAACTGTGGCGCTGCCACACATCGCCTGTTTCTTAGCCAAAAAGTTGCACTTACTGTATACACACCGCAAAGACTACAGTCGACTGCCAACCAGTACATACATAGGCACAATTTACAGGGGGGGTGGGGGGGTTACAACCCCACCGATAATCAAAACTGGCCAAAAACCTATTATAATTTCCTTTACCTAAATAAAGACATTTGAACCAGAAATTGATGCAGAAAAGGCATAAATTGTTGCAGAAAAAGTCTCCAGAATGCAGAAAATGAATGCTCAAAATTTCGCTTTTGCTCAAAAGTGGAGATCTCAACCCCCCCCTCCCCCCAATGTTGAACCGGAAAGTTACACCCTTGATTACGTAAGTTCTGCGCCTGCATGAGAGGAAATAACTCTCCATGCCAGCAGGAGGCATTAATCTATTCGGTATGTTTCTATGAAACATACAACAAAACACCATTTGTTAAAATCAGGCAGCGCAGAGTACTTACAATGATGTTGAAACAACAGTTTTATGTAACCACTGTAGTACAACTTTTGCTCATTTTTCAAACACAATCCCAGTTTTCTCATAGATGTCGTGACGTCTTTTGCCCTGAAAATCAGTAAATCATCATTGTAAGAATTTGACCTGCTCTTTGTTTTTGGCTTATTTTCATGTTCTTTAATTCCATTCTTTAATCGATATTCATCATTAACACTGAAGGATCCTTTGCTCCTCACTGCTCTGTTCTTTTCTACAGAGAAAAGGGGCTACCTCGCATATGTATGGATGTCTTGGCAGAACAAGAGCTGACCTTCAGTGCTCTGATGTGGTGTAGGGAAGTGACCGACCCTCCCACACGCACGCCTCCCCTGCTGGTCACTCATGAATATGCCTCTAATTGAATTCACTGGAGACAAACGAGTGTTAATTGGGAGGATAACGATGACCGCAGCCAACTATTCAGAGGCCGGCCTTCAAAAAGGAGGAGGCCTCCTGCCCACCACAGGCCTGTTCTTCTCAGCAGGAGGGGGTCTGTGGGGGGGCTGAGGGGAGGTCGGGGAGGGGGTGGCTCTACAGTCCTTTGTGCTCCTTTTCTTTGGGAGGAAGCAATAAAGCAATAACAAAGCCTTGGTAGTTGAGTCCTCTGTGCTCTGATTCCCCCTACGCTCCAGTGTGAAAGAGGAGGCCCTGTGACAGATCATAACCGCTAACAACAACTAGGCTTGTGTGTGTGTGTGTGTGTGTGTGTGTGTGTGTGTGTGTGTGTGCCTCTGTGTGTGTGTTTTATTCTCAAAATGATCACATCCTCAGAGCAATACTTCAATATTAGATTTTAGTCTTTTCATGATGCAAATACTGAGCAGGTATGGCATAAACATATCAATTATTAAACAGGCTCATCTGTCACCACACACAAACACACACACAAACACACACACACACACACACACACACACACAAAACGCAGACTGTGAATATGGGCTTTCATTTTACACAGTGAATCGGCCTGCAGGACCTTTGCCAGTTGCTTTGGATATTAACTTTGTTTCTTTTATTGCAATCCTACAGTAGTCTATCAATATATAAAAAGTATAAAGGCAAGCGACTTTACACTCACTTGTTTAAACTTTTTTATGAGATAATATGATCGGAAAAGCTTAAACACTGAAAAACACGTGGAAGCAAACAATTGCAGGCGGCTCTGTTTTATTTATTTCTGTGTTAATTAAGATGAAAAGGTGTGACACTCCCGAAGGCCAAAAATTGTAGATTATTCAATTCATTATCCTTGTTGTTTTGGGCTGCACCTTTTCAAATTTGATTAAAGTGTCTTGGTTCAGTTATGTGTTTGTTCCCGAGACTGAACTTTTGTTTCTGGTTGAATTGTATTAGTGCTTCTACAGTACTTTCCAGTAGAACTACTTTAATCATAGCTTGAAGTGTGTCAGGACTCGCTAGTACACAATGAGCACTTGAACTTTTTCTTGCACACTTTTACTCACAAGTGCTTTAATCAAGCGCTATCATCACGTCAAAACTTTAATTTGTAATACTTTGGTTAAAGACTCTTTGGGCCCTATTTTAACGATCTAAGCGCATGGCGTGAAGCGCCTGGCGCAGGTGGTTTAGTGTCCAAATCTACTTTTGCTAGTTTGACGACGGAAAAAAGGGTCCGTGTGCCAGGCGCATGGTTCAAAAGGGTTGTACTTAGTGTCTTCATTAATCAGAGGTGTGTTTTGGGCGTAACATGCAATAAACCAATCAGTGTCATCTCCCATTCCCTTTAAAAGCCAGGCCTAGGCCTTGTACCTTGGCGCATTGCTATTATGATGGAGGATTTGCACCGTAATATTTTTATTTGTAATCTTTTGCATGTGTGTGTGCTGCTGCCCTTCCCTGTGTGTGTCACAAGCATAGTGTGTGCTGTGCATAAGCCTAGGAGCATTTTACTAATGTGCTGTTAAAATAACAATAAAATGCTGCGTTATTGACTTTAGACCTGGTTTTTGTTGGTCAATGGCGCGATCACGTTCCGCTGCCTCAACATAGCAATACGCCCAGAATGCACCTGAACACACCTCCCTGTAAGACCAGCACGCCCATGGGCGCAAAGATGCATTTGCTATTTAAACGATGTGGGCGCTGGACGGGAAACTGACAATGCGTCGGTCTTAAACTAGCAGAGACACTTGCGACGGGCTTTGCGCCGCGCTGAACATCAGAAAAGAAACATTTCTTAGTATCCTTTATTCAATGTAGAAATTATAAATGTAATACTTAAAGTTAAAGCTGGGGGAGGCAGTTTATTTTTGTCGTCGTTGGGCAAAAATTCCACACAATCTTTCAGAATATTGTAATTCCAGTGGTCTGAGAAAAAAAACTAAACTTCTGCATCACTTCCTTGGCTGTTTTTAGGCTTTAGTAAATCTAGCCGTCACAGGAGACTTTGTCCAATCACAGGTCATTTCAGATAGAGAGCGTTCCTATTGGCTCTTCTGCCAATGCAGATGCCTGTTCACCATAGCCAACGACTTAGAGCTGCAGCTAATTCATGGGTATAGTTTACCCATGAATTAGCTGCAGCTCTAAGTCGTTGGAGAATATATATATATAAGAGAATTTTTTTGTTGTCCATGTATATACAGTACATACAGGAACGAAATTGTATTAAAAAAAAGTAGTCCAGTTTATTGTCCAAGGGAGTGGACATTTACTGTGAAAACAGACGGGAAAGCTGGTCTTCTGGGGCTAGCCTTTAGCCTGTCCTCTCACACAGTGTAACAACAGGTCTTTTAAGTAGCCTTTTGATAGGGAAAGTGCTGACACGTGACATCATGAGGCGAGTTTGTGTGACGCTGATAACCCAGATTTGCAGGTGTGTAGGAGAGATTCATTCAGGAGATTGTTTGAGGAAACGAGATGCGGAGAGCCTCGAGCGGGCAGTAAGTGCAAAATGTGTAAGTGACGTGTGCCAGGAAAAAACCTAAATAGCCAACAGACTAAAGAAGACATACATGAACAGGTGCTTTGAACTTTGATTCGAGTAAAGTGGTGAACTTTTTGAAGTCAATCAACTCACACAGTTGTGTAGACATCCCGGTATCAACACATATATTAACCCACACTTCCTCCTGCTTATGGTGTTGCTGTGTATTTACTAACCAGCAGCTATCGGGTCACCGGTGAAAGCCCTCCTGTAGTGTTCTCTGTCCTGCCGTTGTCTCTGTCATGCTGCCTGGCCCTGTACCCATACATCCATACCCTGTACCGGGGTTAGCTTCTGTTTCGGGGAAAGCGGGATTTGTGTTCTCCTTTACCTTGTTAAGCTAGGTTAGCCTCCTTGTGCGCACTTCTCAAATGTACTTTCAAATTCGTGGGATTTTTCCCTTTAATGAATTGTCCACATATTTTACCACCTTCCACTGCAAGGCACATGCTTTTATCTGACACAGTCATAATCAAATAGGACTCTGCCGCTTTCTTCCGACTTTCGGTACCGCCATAACGCCAGGCGAGGGGCATGGACTATGTTGTGTTCAATTTGACATGGAATGTCGGAATTTCTGGGTTCCCAGTCGGAAACTATACATGTCTATGGCATAGACTGTATAAAACAAGTCTATGGTCGGAAATGTCAACTCTGAAAGATATAACGCTATTTGCTCTATTAAAGACGTTGACAAAGATGAAAAGCTAAGGACATTTACTCGATCATTTTATTTTATTTTAGTTAGTTTTGCAAACAGACATTACAGTTTTAGTTAGTAATTGTTTTTTTGTAATGCCTCGTTTTTGTTTTTATTTTAGTTAATGACAATGTTTTTTCCCACGTATTTTTTTGTTATTTTGTTCGTTTTCGTTAACGATTATAACCTTGGTGCATGCCCATGCTCGCTTGATGGGAGGTGCTAGACAGAGAGGGGGAAGAATTCTGGCGTTTTTTTTTTTTATTCTACCTCTACTTCAAGCACTGACTGTTAAAACTTCACACTATACTGTTAGTGCACTTGGCGTCTTTTCCGTAACTCGTGACAGTTTGCACTCTAACAAACTTGGCTTAAAGTATGGCCATTAAGATCATCTTCTTCCAGTTGGATCACTAAAAATAAGTTCGTATTCTCTTCCTCTCCTATGGGAGCACAGCAGCACTCAATCACCCCCAGCATGACCCTGGACTATGGCATGAGTTCAAAGCTGCACTGGGCCTCCACATCACCCAGAAGAGTCTGTCCAATCACCTCTGCGTCCCACTGCCGAACCTCGCTGGCATCTGTCTTCTTTCCATATATCACAGGTGAGCGTTGGCCATAAAGGGGATTACTCTGCGGGGAGACTGTGCATCCATTTCCACCATTAAACCGGATTCAGGTGCTGCCTCTTCTGCTCTCTATAGGTATCCAGTGAGTAATGGATACCCCCGTGCCTCTTGCTGCCCTTTCTTATCTACTGTATAGCCTGGAGACGTTCACTGACTCACACAGACACAGGCACACACTCGCTTATTCAAACAGGAACACTTTGTCACTTTTGGTTCCCGTCTGGAGGCTTTCTGGAGTTTTATACAGGAGATCAGTGTTCAGAAGAGGTATTTTGGACCATGACCCATTATGTGACGGATTGGCCAATGCACTGTAACACGTCCCTCATCCCTTGTCCTCCAGGGACTCATGAAGACGTAATGTGCTCTCCAGAATTTTGCCATAAAGGCTTTGTATTTAATCACCGCTTTATTTTACAAATCTCTGTTATTTTTTTTTCTTTTCGAATAAGAATTGGGTTCTAACTTTGCCGTTGGTGTCTGTGTGTTGTGTAGCTGCGAACTCGGAGACCACGTTGGACAGTCGATAACGCTTCAGTGGTCTCACGGTGCTAAAAGCCCATGTCACAGGGCTGTGTCTAAACACAGGAATGATTTTCACGGCTGAGAGGGCGACTCTCCAAAGTTACGTTAGTGGTGGAAGACGAGATGAGGGGACTGCTGAGTTTGACTATAACTCACAGTGAGCAGAGAGAGGAAGGGAATAGATATGGAAAAGAAAGGATATGGTATCATCAGGTTTCAACCTTTTAAACTGAAGCAAACATATTTAATAATGTCCTCTTAAAAAGAAGCACACAGCCAAGTTTGAAAGCATATTACAGTATAGTGAAAACACAGAGGACGTTACAATATTTATTAAGTATTTTCAGTGGAAAACCTAAACTAATTAGCCATAGATGCAATTGCTTTTTAAATAAAGCTTTGGATAATAATTACACTCATCAAAACATAATCCCAAAAGTCAGTTTATTCTTTCTGTCTCTTTATTTTCGTCTCTCGCCCACTCATTCAATCTGTTTTTCTCTTTGGAATGACTTTGAAATGTTTTCCAGTGGGATTACGTATTGCCAACTGTACTCCATTTCATCATCTTCCAATATCTGCATAAATAAAAGCTATTACTTTGAAGTAGTTTTACAAAATGGGATCTTAACCATTTCCACTTGATCCCAAATTCACAAGTTTTTTTCTTCTTTTCAAAAGCATTTCTATTCCAATATGTTTGATACCTATATTTTTAGCCATTCTAGCGGCATGGCTCTGGGGAGTTTGTCGGTCAGTCCACCACTTTGGTCCACGCTGAAATATCTTAAGAACTATTGGACATTTTGTACAGATATTCATGTTCCCCATGTTCATGTCACTCATGCTCACAATAGTCATGAATTAGGACTGTTTGTGTCTTCTTAATTCTTAATATCGCTAATGTTGTAGGTTATTGTTTTAGTGTATTTGTTACTTTATTATTTGACATAGGCCTGTTCGGCAGGTTTTACGGATTCATGGGGGGGTAGCTCAGCTGCTAACCAGCTTAATCAGGGAGAGTGGATGCAGGTTTGCCTCATTAGGTCTTTTCTGAAGGGAGGGGCTGGGCAATCCTAAGGTGAAGAACAATAGGTAAGATAGTTAAGGTAGGATAGTTCTGCATAAACTGACATTTTTATAATATTTGGGGTGCCTATTGTAGTGGGTGCACATATGTATAAATAGTATTGTTGGCAGTAACTAATCTGTTCAATTGTCATGATGTTTTGAGAAACTTAATTAAAATCATTAAGTGTTAATGTTGTTTGCTCCGGTCAGCTCACCCTATAATCACCTGTGTAGGTGGTATGGTCCAATTAGGGGGGGTGAGTTAAAAGGATCTTGGCAGCTTGCTGTGAGGTTGCTGGTTTATTTGCTGTTATTTTGCCTCAGTTTAATATTTTGTTTCTGTATTTTGGTTTGAGTATATTTTGGTGTCATTTTTGTTAATAAAGACACAAAGTGTGAATTTTAAAAGCCTCCTCGCCAGTCGTCAATCCTGACAACTATCATCATCACATGACATTATCGTCATTACTTTCTTGTGCGCCGTATGAACATTTTGTCTCTAGCATTAGCGTTAGTCTTTGCTGGTAAAGAAAAGAAAGTTTACCGATTTTCAAACGACTCTGTGCACTGCTGTACATGCAGATGAACGGCACCAGTGTCTGGGGGGGTCACAGTTTACCCACCAGAAAAACTCTGCAGTCGCCTCAAAATCGGGAAGTTTCCCTTTTTAGCGCTTAGCTTAGCAAAGTGCTAGTGAATCCATAAACAACATGGTTATTAGCCCTGCATCCTCCCCAGCTTTGCCCTTTTGTCCAAATATGTTCACTTCTGGCTTTAAAAAAAAATACAAAATGGCGACGGCCAAAATGCATACTCTTGGCTTCAGTCCACAAGCCAGTAGTTTTTTTTACAGTCTATAAACCCATGCCTGAAATAGGTTTTAGTGTTGTTAAATATTGGACTATGGTAAATTACTGTACCGAAGTGGTTAATGGGAATATGAATGGCAGTTGTTTTTCACGTGCTTGTAAAAGCAGTGAGTTGTTGTGAATCATCACACTGATCAGGCTGTCATAAGAGAGCAGACATGGAAAATGCTGATGGAAATGACATAATTGTCTAACGGTAAAATATCCTAACCAAAACCTTTGCAAAGGCTATAACGTTGAAATCATGTAACCTAGGGCAAGTCTCACCTTTTGTCTGCATTACAGTGGAAGAGCACTCCACTCTATTCAAACATGTCTGAAATGCTTCAAACACAGCCCTCTTGTGTTCAGTCACTCGTGCTCAGAGCTTCATTTCAAGTAATTGAGTTGAAGTAAGCCAAAGCTCAGGTAAAGTGAAAGACCCTTAAAGTGATGGCTGAGATGAAATACTGTCATTGAGGGTTGCCTGTTACGTGCATCCGTCTGTCGCATGATGTCATGTCTGTGAGGTTCAACACAGCTGTGGTCCCCAGCATGGAAAAAGCTGGGACTTTCTGGATTTCCTGCCAACACTGAATCAAGTGCATTACGCCTAAATGTATTCCCACAAAGCATATGTGGTGCACATAGGCATTTAGTGGTGCCCAATGGTGAACTGAACTTGCGGTGACGTTGGTGGAAGTAGGGAAACTGTGATGGCAGAGCTCTGAGCGCAGGTACAGGGCAGTGAAATAAAACTCTCCCCTGGAGGAGAGCTACCCAGGCCATGTGTTTGACGTGAAATGTTCTAGAAGTGTTAAATTATTCTTGCACGAAACTCAATCTATTCCCCCTATCGTCACTCCGGTTCCGTCGCGTTTGATCCCTACCACCCCAGTCACCCAAGTCTTCCTCTTTGAAAGGCTACTGTTTCTCCCACCCACCCCCGTGCATTCCTGTAACACAAATAAACAGTCATAATAATGTTCATCTCCTGGTTCTGGGGCACAATATCTTTGATGACTGAAGTCTCTCGGGGGCTCCTGTTATTCATCAAAGACCTTCAGCAGAACCACAACCTTGCTTGAACAATACACAAGCAAAGTTGAGGCAAAGACTTCTGGGAGCTTGTCTGAACACCTTAAATAGCAGGCAGAGTACAGGAATGGGAAACTCCCATGTCGTCAGAAAGGCATGGGGATGTATCCTGAGGGTTGCAGGGAGCACTTCCTAGTGTGTAATTACTGGACTTTAATATATAGTTCATTACACTGCTCAGACCCCACACACCGCATCAGTGTCACCAGAGAGATGAGAAACTGACATTGATTGGGAATGACAAATGAAGGAAGTGTTTTTAAAATAGCTGCTTACTGTGAAGGCAAATGGTTCTGACTGTATGTTGTATTCATGAGTGCGCCTTACATGTGTTACTAAAGAGCAACACAGGTGTCATTCAGAGTGACAATATGTAGGCCTCTAGCTACATTTTCCTCAGTCAATGTGAAATACAAACCATATGTAATTGGGTTTAGATTTTTCTTTCCAAAATATACATGCCAACAAATCAAGCTAGACATGTACAGCTGTCGTATTAACGACGAATGTAAATACATAGGCTACATAGTTATTTTTTGTTATTTATTTACTAAAGACAAGAGAAATACCTAATATTAAAGTTGAACTGATACCTGAGGAAATTAGCATAGCATATATATCCTTGGTGTTTCGTTTGACTTGTGTACTTATTTGGTTAAAGTTGTGACGGCTAACGCTAGCTTAGTCTATATGGACGTCTTTGACAACGTGTCATTTCCGGGATTGTTCAGGTGCCATTGGAAATTCCGCTGGATGTCTCTAATTTTCGGTTGGATGTCCCTCTCATTCCACTTTCTTTGTGTTGGCGTTCTAACCTCCGGCTGATTTCTGAGGACTATGGTTAACTGCTCCTCAGATCTCTTCAGGGTAAATCCAGACAGCTAGCTAGACTATCTGTCCAATCTGAGTTTTCTGTTGCACGACTTAAACAACTTTTGAACATACGCATGTTCCACCAAAACAAGTTCCTTCCAGAGGCTATTTTGCAGCGGCACCGGGGCTCCGTCTGGCGCTTAGCACCGCCCAAGACGATGGTGATTGGTTAAAAGAAATGCCAATAAACCAGAGCATGTTTCTCTCCCATCCCGGAATGCTGTGTGGACTAGCCAGACCCTCCTCCGCAGCACGGTGGAGGAAGGTCTGGCAATGCGAGAACAACACTAGCTAGACCTCCTCCTTTCAGTAACCCTAACTAGCTTCCTGTGAGTGTACTATAAACATATCAGCATGGGTCTTCCTAAATGTTGAATGTTGTAGCCTGACTGACGTCCTAAATTGCAAACGGTTGTTAGCTAACACCATAGACAGTATATAAGAATGGACCAACGGGTCCCGTGTCTCTGGACGGAGACCAGTGAAGGATATTAGAAGCACTTTTCCGGTGATGGCTGAGCGTTACTGAGCAGCCTCCAATTAAGAGAGACGACGTAAATGTGCCGTCAGCACACAGTGTCTGAAAGTTGGAAGTCTTCTGGTAGCTGTGCCAAGAGAACTCTCAATCATTCTGAATCTTGCAGAGATGGAGAGCGTAGGTATATGTAAGGAGATAACATAGACACAAGCTAATTATTGATCACTAAAATGCTAGTTAACATTAGTAATTAAACTTAAACAGCTAATGTGAGACGAAACTGCCTGCGAGCTTCTCCTGTACTATACGGTAATTCCTCTACTATGAGACAGTAAGTCTCGTGGTTATGACACAATTGTTAGCCTATTTTTACAAAAACGTCTGCTACGGAGCCATAACGTGAGGTACAAGGTAATGGAGCCTTTTATACATTGTCGTGTTTCTTTAGAAATAAACAATGGACAAATAGAGTTTTTAAACGCTTCAGATGTAAAGTTATTCTCTGTCAAAGTGACGCCAAAATGAATGGCAGTCAATGGGATGCTAACGGGAGGTGATGGCTTACTAGCATCAAAATGGCGCCATAGGAGGTTCGCGGTCCGAGGAGAAGCTTACCCCCTTGGCTAACACTGTGGAGAAAAAAAACAAAAAACATATTGTATCAACATTCGTAGGATATAAAGTCTGACATTCTCCAGTCACTAGCACACCACGAAGTTGACAGCCCGTCTCCTAGCAATGCAGGTCCCCAAAACTATTGTCATAGTTGAATCTGAGTGCAGTGACAACTTTATGTTATGGTCATGTGAGAGTTGAGATCAAAATTAGGAAATCATTTGATTTACACATGTTGGTCTAGATAAGTGTGTGTAGAAAGCAGGTAGAAAACAAATGAGGTAACAAAAAAAATTTGAGAAACTTTATGTTGGGTTTGTAGTTACGTTTTGTTAGTTGACATCTTAAATATACATATACATAACATAATACAGACAGTTGCTTTTCTTGTTTTAGGTGATAAAAACAAAGAGAGTAACATAATGTGGCACTCAACAAAGGACCAATAAAAAAATGATAAAACAGAAACCAAATAAAGTCATTAAAAATCATTAAGGAAGTAAAATGCTTAAGCTTATTGATACTGTCAAGAGTGCTTTTTCGAAACGGAGGAACACAAGCCCACCTGTCTTTAACTATGTCGACCAAGTGCAGACACGAGCATAATGTAAAGCAGAGGGCCGACCGGTACAATAGACACAAACTAGAAAAAGAATTTCAAGTACGTACACAATGTTATTGCCTTAAATGTTAAGAGCACGTGGAAGTTTAGTTAGCGACGACAGGAGCTGTGTTTGTGTATCTTACTCTGACTCCGGGCCAGACAGCATGGACACAGGGCACCTCATGACATGTATGAGAGGTGACTGGATGACAGACGCTAACGGCAGGACCTTGTGTAAACACCGCCATTGAAGACAGCGTCAATCAACACCCCAGATTAGAGCTCAGGCTATTAGTCAAGTCAGAAATCCTTCATCTCTCCTTCAACAGAACTTCAGCAGAACATCCCACTAATTGAAGTGCCAGCAGACTGAATTGACCCACAGAGAACAAAGCGATAACTCTGAATTATGACAGATAATCAGAGACACTGGTGATGTAAAGCTGAAATAGCTTTGAGATAAAGATGTTAACGAGAAAGCACTCAGTAAGAGTGCAGACCAAGGCCAAATAGTTAGCCTTTCACAGCTATTATTGGATATTTATGCAAGAGTAGCCGTAGTTTGGGCTGACAATGGCACCACAGGAAACATCAGTGTCACCTAAATCAACAAACTTCTTACATTGGTCCCTGAATTAGGCAGCGGTGCTCTGAGCTAAATCAATGCTGACGAGCTCACAATAACAATGCTAACATGATGTTAAGCAGATCAAGATTACCTTAGTTTAGTGTTGCTAACAATAGCACTTAACACAAGGTACAGCTAAGGCTGATGGGTATGTCAGTAGTTCTGTAGCTATGTTGGTGATCAACAGATTTCCATGGCTAAAAACATCAATGGTAATTGAAATACTTTTGTATGCGCAACAATGACATTTTGGTCTCTTTGTGTGTCTGCTGCATATGGGATAAAATCAAGGGAGTGCGATAGTTTGGTTGATGTAATAAGTATCTGGTCTGTGTGTGGTACATGAAGTTTGACTATCTAAGGAATTCTCCTGAGATCCACGCTGCCATAGACCAGGTGGTTTTTTTCTTTTTTTTTTTTTAAGAAGTGCCAAGACTTTCCTCCCTTAGGAGCTTGGCAGCCATGCAGTAGAGCCTGAATGAATGAATGACCATTCAGTACCCTTGTAGAGCAATAATGGTTGTCTCTGAAAGAAGATGAAGCCTACAGCGTGGAAGTGGCGTGCTGTCTTATTACTGAATCAGATGAGACAGGATGGGGGTGATGTCATCTGACAAAACAGATGAGTCTCTCATCTGGTCACACATCACATCCACCAAAGTTTATAAAACCTCCATGCTTTTGTTTTTCTGGGTAATTCCCATCTGTGTGTGTTACGCTGCATTTCAGCCCTCATTTGTTGTTTCAGTGGTTTAATCTGCATGCTAGATTAGATGGTTTGAATGTTGTGCTATAAAATCACGCGGGTGGTGGTAGACGGGCTTTCTCTTGCTATTGTCAGAGTAATGTGGCCCTTCGTAACGTCTGCAATTGTCAGCAGGGGGTGTGTTTGTTAGGAGGAGAGACTCAAAACATTCCCGTTAAGCCGTGTGCACTGCTAAACCACCGTGGGGATGATGTCATCGCAGCAATCACAACCACAAGAACCAGATCTGTGTAGTCAGATTTTATGACTATTTTGATTTTTTCTTGAAAACAAAGATGGTTTGGCAGCATAAACTAACAACAGATATGTAAGATAAGATAAGCAAGATGAATAGGACACACACACACACAGACACAAATACAGTATAGTGGAGTCTTGAGCTAAAAGTGCACATGTGATTACCGTTGTCCGAAGTTCCCTTTGACAGATCCTTTACACTTGAGAACCTACAAGGTACAGGGTATGCTTTATGGCTGGCTACCTTGTGACTTGGTGATTGACAAGTCGCTACCACAGCAACCTGTTAATTGGGATAGAAGCTTAGCAATGCCCATCCATGGCAATGTGTACATTTAGAACTTGTTTTGGGGTGTCCATGTTTTCGTCTTAGAACGCTGACCCTTTTACATTGTGTTTTCAGTTCATGAACATAATTGGGACATCTTGGTCACCTATAAATGCCTTGTTCAGCATTCAGTTGCACCTTGCTAACCAAGCTATTGACTCCCTTTTGCAGCCAGCCTCAAAAGGCCATTCAAGGAACTGCAGTCTTAGGTACTTCCACATTGGCTTCACTTTTTAGCACTGGAATGCGGCTTGGTTAAACGCAGCCGTATACCTGCTAAACATCAGCTGTTAGCATTGTCACTGTGAGCATGTTAGCATGCTGATATGAGCATTTAGCTAAAAGCACTGCTGTGCCTGTGCAGCCTTACAGAGCAGTCAGCATGGCTGTAGACTCTTGTTCTAAAAATGTAGGCAAAGTTGAATTAATGTACTTTTGGTAGCAACAATCTGCTTTCTCTTTCACACAGCTCCACACAATCCTGGGTGCTGTGTTGGAAAGGTGAAGGTTAAGTGCCTTGCTCAAGCGCACCTCATCAGCAGTCATTGAGGGAAGGGAGAGAGTTACTCATTCACTTTCCAGAGCCAAATTTCCCCCAGCCAGAGTCAATTACAGTGCCAGCCTGAAACAGCTCCTCAGTGCAGCACTGCTGGCATGCGACCATGTACATTCAAACCCAAACACTGACATTCCTGAGCCTCTGGAGGTTCCTCTCTCCTCCTCTACATGCTGAACTGTGATATATGATCCAGTGCTTATTAAACAGAGCTTACTTGTAATTAAGCCTCCCAGATGGGTTTTGCTTGAGGTTCACTTTAAGCCTCTCTCTCCAGTCTCTCCGTCTGTCGCACTAAAAGTGATGAGTAAAGAGTAATAGGTTTCATAATGTGCCATAGAAAAATGACAGACAGCATCACAGATTGTGCTAAAAAAATGCTCCAAACACTTGTTTAGTCCTCAATTAGCTGTCCTGAATGTATCCCTCCAGTGGCACTGTATACAAGAGGCTATGAAGTACTGCAAATAAATGTCCAGCTCCAGAACGGCTACACAAAATAATTATAGCACTGTCTGCACAATAAAGACTGAAAAGGGAAACCTAAAACATTGTGGGTGAGGTTAGAAATACCTTCACTGAGTGTGGTTATCTACAAGTCAATGCGCAGACAGGATCTCCATAGTCATTATGTAATAAAACTGAGAATAATATAAACCTTTCATTCTGACTTATTGCTGTTTTTTGTTTGACTCAACCACAGAAGAGATTCTGCACGGCATTCTTGTTTAACAGTAAACAAGCTCTGACAACATGGAACATGAAAAGCAAGATGGAACAGCCTGAACATGATGTTGCATGTGGAGGTGCACAGCTGTGCAGGGAGGCAGGAAGCCAGGTGTCCAGCAGGAGAGCGGTCCAGGATCGCTCTGATGATGATGTGTAGGCCTCCGACACCTCGCTGTAGACCTGCGCCGCGCTAACGGCTTTTACAGAAACATCTGGCAGGGGACAGGTCTTATTCTCCACTTTCTTGCCAATTAGTGTTTCTCTGCACTCCTCTACGTCCCCATGCAACACACACACACACACACACACACACACACACACACACACACACACACACACACACACTCACTCACTCTCTCAGTCTCTGTTCTCAACCTGCCGGCTCTTGCCAGGTTGGACACACAGGGATGCAAAAACATGAAAAGAAGCCAATTTAAAAGGGCTAATCTACCCATTTTTAAAACATGAAGCCTATTTTTACAGTCTCCAGCTGGACTTGCTTCGAGTGTGTGGAAGCAATCAGGAAACACAGAGAGAGCGAGAGGGAGAGAGAGAGAAATTATGTTCACAGATTCAAATGTCACTTAGCCTGGAGGATAAACTGTAGAACTGTATAAAGGCCCCATTGAAACGAGTACTGATCAGACTGCTTGGGCAATTTCCTCCAAATGGATGTTGCATTTTGTTTTTATTTGCTAAAGAGGAGGTCACTTAGCAAAAATAGGACACATTTAGTATTGAGACTGGGCAACATGCCAATCATTAGCCTTCAAAGGCCACTTCAAAGTGTGCTGAGTGTGTCAGTCGATGAATAGAGACATGCAAGAAAAAGGCTGATCGTCTACGTGTCTTTGTGTCCGTTTGTTTTCATTTAACAGTGTTGTCTCACTACCATGTGCCTGGAATTACCTGGCATTGCTGTACGCATTTATACATATTAAAAATGTTGTTGCTCGCGCAGCAATGTGTGTCAGTCATTACTCACTACTGAGGGAAGGGTGGACATAATTACTGGGTTTTCTCTGGAGAAAGAAAAATAACTTCTGTTGTAAACACTATAAAACAAAAATGTCATGTTTTAAAGTGCATATTGTCACACTGGCACTCTCTGGCTCAAACCCTGAATCCCTGTTGTATTTGCAGCATTGTACATCTGCTTGCTAATATGTAAAAAAGTGACGGCTGCCTTTCAAACATCTCTACCAACAGGACCTCTGCTGAGGTGTTTGTTAGGCTTAAACCCTGTTTGACCGAGCCGATACCCTTCCTTCGCCCCGCGGATGACTCTCCTCTGCCCTCGCCGTTTGACATGTTGCTCCTCTGATGGATGTTAGCCATCTGGACAAGGTGGCCCTGCGCTTTCATCAGGCCCTCAGCAGGCAGGCAGATAGGCTGAGGGAGCAGGACGAGCATCTCATGCCTCTGCACAGGAGATAAAACAACCGTCCCATGTCACCACACAGGAGATAAAACAAGGCTCCTCTTCACAGATCATACATCAACATTATACCATCTGACGCCAGGAAGCAGCAAAGCATGCTGGGTAGATGACACACCTAGAAAGATGGATCTCTCTAATCTGAGGAGTAAACACATAAATTATCCAGGGATATATTTAAGCTTGTGCGTGGGAAGTTGGTTTCAATTTAGCGGAGATGCAGCGTAAGAGATTTTTATCTCATGTTTTCATATTTGTACATTATTTATTTTATATGACACCAGCATGCAGATGGAAATTTTAATACAATAAATGTCAAAGTATCTTTTAACTGGGGTGGAATTCATTATAGTGTGAGAGTGTGACAGTGACAAGTACCATCTATAGCAGCTTACCTCATCACTCACTTCTTCTGGGAATCAAAACACATCATCCTCATGTCTGTCCTGAGTGCTGCATGGTGCTGCAGAGGCACATCTATTTAAAGCTATAGTGCGCCACTATTTTATATTAATGAACGTCCGTACCATTCAAGCCATTGCCAAATTAGTTGATACAAAGCTAATTAAGCCTATCAGCTCCACAGAACTCTCTCTGTATTTCTCAGTATGGCTGTGTTTCAAAATGGTGTGTAGTCCTGCGACTTTCGGGCGCAGCAGCTCGAGTGATGCGTTTGACGTCACCGCTGAGAAAGGACAACAGCAGCGTTCAGCTCTGGAGACGAAGAGGTCTGCTGCAACAGGTGAAGGCATGGCTGAAAACCAGAAGAAGCGCTCACGAAATGTTTTAGTCAGTGATTGTATTGCTAAGAATAGACCTACACGTTCAGCAGAAGGACTAAAATCCATAAAAGAAAGTGACCGACGGCGAAGACAAACACAGATAACCATTGGTGGGGCGTTTCCTATTTGGAGAGCGCTGAAAAAAGACACGGTCAGACAGGGATGTCGCCTTACTGCTCTTAAACAGGTTAATAATGAGTTTTGTATTAGGAGTAGGAATTATTGCTATTTCATTTACTCTACCTAAATGATGTGCTACCAGCAACTGCGTGAAGGAGGGGTGGGGGTGGTGCATTCACTGAAGGCTTGCGTCATGTGGATGCGTCGGCAGTGTTGCTATCATTACTAATACTCCTCATGGGGGCGAGAGAAACTACGCACTATAGCTTTAAGGCCGACTGTACGGTCGTTTTTCACCTTGACCAAGTGTGCAGAGGAGACATAGAGGAACTGTATGGGTCTTCATCTTTCACCTCAGCACACACTTCTTTTTCTCAACAGATTCTATATTTTCATGTCTCTCTCTGCCATATATGCCAATGCCATAAACACACACAGACAGTTACACTGAATGTGATGCAGTTAGATCATTCACCAGGCAGGCGGAGCAGTTTTTCAGTTGCGGTCTGACAAACACTTGACATCGGAATCTCACTGTATCACTCCTCAGTTCCTCCTTGTGTTCTCAACCTTTTCAAACCCGATTATACGTGATCACTCTGTTATCCTCTGAACATGCTCGAGCCACCTGTCATCCTTCTTGCCACTAAACTAAATGTGGTTTTCATCTCTCGAACATGGTTTATATTCCTCCTCCGAGCTGAACCGCATTCTCCTCTTTCCATGACTGTGAGCTGGCCCACTGTGGACTGCATTATGGTGTTCAGATGCCCGTTGGCTTGCAGGGGTACTGTTTATTTGGAGAACTGGCACTCACACTGTCTCAACAACCTCCCAGTCAAGTGCACCGCAAAAGCTTTAATTACTGGAGTTTAAAATGAGGCTCCATTAAAATGAATGACCTTCATTAAAGTGGTATTAAGGGACAGATGCCTTCGCTGGTGGGGTGAACATGCAGTGAGAGGTGGGGGGGCACTTGACCAGACTTACAAGTGCCTGAATAAACAGCTCGGCAGGTTTTTCTTTCTTTTGCCCTCTTTGAGCGAAGCCCCACTGCGACCGCCATCGAGATTACAACCACCTGGCTGTGCGTCCTGCTCGCGCCCCTGCCCCAAACATTTTAATCATGGATGAAATTCATTTATATGTTGCAATAATTGTACTTAATTGTTTCTTTGAAGGGGACTGAGGCCAGCAGCATCTGGCTGACATATGGCTCGATGGTTGTGAGACTGACTTTGTGCCCAGCAGGAAACCGTGGGCCCGGTCGGCTCTCTATCGTCCATTTAGCCTGAATGAAGCTAAGTCCAAGGCGCGCTTTGGAGGTAATGAAGCCGACCTGGTGACTGAGTTGGACGAGGTACCTAAGCACTCAGCCTTCCTCCACATGTGTTTGAACCCCATTGAAGGTGTGTCATCGCCAGTATTGGCTGGAAAATGATCTTCTCTTTAGGAATTCAGCAGCCTCGACTTCTCCAGCTGGGCTTCCCATTTCTGGTTGTACTGTACATTCCATATGGCCCACAGACCTAGCAATGGTATGCACAAACACACATACTGCACTTTAGTGTATTAACGCAGTAATGAACACACACAGATGCATGCTTTTACCAGACATGTGCTCTCAAAAGCCCAGGAATTATGGATGATTCTACTCCGAACAATTTACATCCATTGCCAACGTTTAGTGCCATTGCAGGAAGTGGCCTTTATGTAGCCAGGTGGAAACGAAAGGGTGTAGAGATGAAGGTGGCAGATGAGCGTGTAGCACATCCAACTTTATTGCAGAGAGTTTTCCAACCATCACAAGCCTGCAAACAAAGTTGTCATCCTTATTACGTCAGAGTAATAAGTACAGCAATTGGTGTTACGGTGCAGCCAAACAAACTAATACAGCAACAGCAATCGGTTTTCATGTTTTTATATGTAGTTTTCTCATAACAGCAGGACACAGTAAAGTTAGTTCTTTATCTATCAGCTCGTTATGGCAGCTACTTCTTATTCCATTACACTTTTTTTTTAAATCCCAAAACGACCATGTCTTGTTTTAATCCATTTCCTGTGACAACTTCACAATAAAACAAATACACTAATTTTTCACCAGCTGAATGCTTTTAATGTGAAGCAGCGGCAGCAGGAATGTTTGGTTATCATAACCAGTAGCTTAATAGTGCTCCGTAATGGTTAAAGAGAATGAACAGTAAACAGTATGGCTGTTGTCACTGAACCCCTCGTGCATGTGAAGGCAATTTGAATCGAAATCGGGAAAAGTGGACTCTGCCACAAACAATGAAAACTACTATACACTGTAGAGACTATCATTGAATGTTTATACATTGAATGGCTATTGCAGAAAGAATGCTGACCATAAATAGTATCACAAAAGGGGATTTGATTTCGTGAAAATCTTACAGATTCAAACATTAACAATCTCATTTTTATTCACTGTAACCACAATTTCCCCCCCTAACAAAGGGTTTTTGTTGGCTAACCCTAACCATACCGTGACCATATTTTATTTGCCATCACCACACTGTCCCTAACCTAAACCTGAAACATACACACTGGACATAAAAACTTTGCCATTGTACACAATCGGGCGTTTTGCAGAACCAATGTTGGCGTTCTTGTCTGGCGATTGGGTTATCTCTCAACATGCACAGGCAAGCTCATAAATGCACAGCTGTTCTGTGATTAAACAATGCATATGTGTGTGTGTGTGTGTGTGTGTGTGTGTGTGTGTGTGTGTGTGTGTGTGTGTCTTTCTTCCTCACATCTCCCACTCTTATGTTGACTACAAGGCACATGTTGTCACCGAAACATGCACACAAACCTGAGTGCAGTCATTCCCATGTAAACACAACCTTCTCCCAAAGCATTCGGAGATACAAACACAGGTTGCCATTGAAGAGATGATTATTTTTTCTCTTCTCTCCTTGAGTGATATTCTCATTCACACTGAGAGCCTGTCAGTCATTCACCACCCTCCCCCCCAACATATCCCCACCTCGTCACTGAGTGTCGTTGATGCTGACATGTCACATCTGGAAGCTCTTCCCTACATGTGCTGCATAGACATTTCTCTGCTCACTTTCCCTTTCCCAGGAGGCCTGAATGTGAAGCTCCTGTAACAATGTGAAAAAGGAGCCTGAGATCTCTACACAACAGCTCTGGGCTAATGAATGCATTCTGGACACAACCCCCCCTCCCCCCCTCGTTGTTATGGGATCAGTTTCCTCAATAGGTGGAAGAATAAAGGCAGATCTAAATGGTAGCAATTTGCTGCAAGTCTTCAACACCTCGTTTGTTCCAAGGGGCTCTTTGTGTAAGGTCAGAAAAGTGAAAACTATTTTAAGTTGACAAGGATTTGTGGCATGTGTGATAGCATACTAGCATCTGTAAGCAAAGGATGAAATCTCAAAGACAGACACTTGTCACTTGTTGCAGGCAGCAACAGAGCAAGTTCAAGAGACTGTCCTCCCCCGAAAAAGGCCCAAATATGTTGTTTGTTAAGGCAGCGATTACGACTCATATTTACATGTGTAGTGATGTCGCCCTCTAGTGGCCATAGTAGTTATGACGGGAGTGACGAAGTATAAGAGCGAGAAGGAGGTGGGGATGCATTGGTCAAACAAACACAGGACACAAGTTTTTTTTTTTACTTTACAGAACAAACAAAAAAGTGAAGTCTGATTTTAACCCGAACCACGATCTTTAGCTTAACACGTTTCACAGCATTTACGACTGTTTAAAAACCGCGATGTTCGGTTATGTTCTCTGGTTTACCACTAGGGGCGCTAATTTATGAACTGCTCCTGTGGGTCTTATTAGAGAGTAGGAATAGACGACTGATATCGTCGTATGGTTTGGAGGACTTGTTGAACTTCAAGCCTCTGTTTCCTGTGGAAAGTCTATGCTAAGTGTGCTGCTGTGAATCTGTGCTCTGTTACAGGCGAGCGAGGGTGTTCCATTGGCAGGAGGAGAGAATGAAACAATCATTAATACGTCTGAAGGGTAAATGATGTCATGCACGGTGAATAAATGTTGCTGAAAGGCCATATAAGACGTTTGCACAGAGAGTGACACTTTGTGCTATAGTGTTTCACAAGCACAGATATGTTACACACTGTAACATTCACTGCAGACAACAACATAGGTGTGTTTCCCCCAACACACACACACACACACACACACACACACACACACACATATACATGTGTAGCCCAGCCCATTGATGAAGGGTAGGATGATCTGCTTTCAGTTAGGTTGCACACTGTTCCTGTTCGGCGTCTGTACAAAGAGATGGATCCAATTTCAGGACATGCTTTTAATGAAACTCAAACTGAAACACGTTTCTGATTGGAGAACAAAGAAGGAGAATCAAAAGCTGTTGCAGAGGTGACCTGGGCTAAAGCGTGCTCACAGCTCCAAACACCAGCTCCTCACTAAAGGCCGACTCCAAACACGGCCCCTCCGAAGCATCCTGTTCCTGTAACACCGCAAAGCAGCCTGACAGACGTGGCCAGATTTGATACTTTTGCTATCTAGGATTACAATTTGTTTTGAAAACTCTATGGCATATGGAAAAACTACAATTTAGGTTGCTTATGACTTCCAGAGATGTAAAGGCCAAAAGCTGAGGCTACTGAAACCTCAGGGAGCTTTGAAGACGAGAAACATTTCAAAAATCAGATGAATCAACGGCAATCTCAAACATATGTTGTCTTATGCTGCACACCCATGAAAAGTACACATCGTGAATAAAAGGAAAGGTTCTTTGTTTGATATGGAATTGTTTAACCAGATATAATAAAAAAAAAGGCTCATTCCAGCATAGTTGTATTACTGTGTAAATTATGAAGTGAAACTAGCTATGCCTAAAGCAATTGTTCAACATTTTTGGAAATTAGTTTATTTGCTTTCTTGCAGAGAGTTAGATGAAAAGATTGATACCACGCTCCAGTAAATGTACATCTACAGCCAGCAGCAGTTAGCTTAGCTTAGCATAAAGACTGGAAGCAAGGGCAAAAATAAATAAATACCATTTCCTCTAAAGCTCACTAATTAACACATTATGTTCTCATTTGTTAAATGCAAACAAAAATCCAAGTGTAAAAACCTCAAGTGGTTTTACAGAAACTTCCTAAAGCCTTGTTGTCTGCTCCTGGCTAAGAAATAGTTTTGGACATAATCCCCCATAAAACAGCAACTACACACTTCATATTTTTATATGAAATAAACAAATGAGATATAACGTGTTACATTAGCCTCTTTCCGACCAAGTAGTTACAGGAACGTAGTTATAGGAACAGTCCACTTCTAAACAGATCTACTAACTACTCTCCCCCAAAACCGGTTTTGCCATTTGCATTCACACTGGCGAAGTGGCCATAGGGACTGGTAGGAGGGGTAAGGGAGTGACGCAAGCACGGCAACTGTCTTTATAGGTCTTTATAACATCTTTATAGGATCCTCATAACGGAGTTCGAACGGCGGCATTTAAAGACTAGGCTGGAGTACTATACAGAGAAACTCAGAAGACGAAGGCTCCAGCGTAATCTGATCCTAATTCATATGATGGAAGAAGATAGAAGAGCAGAGCGCAACAGGCAAACCAAACGACGGGTACGTTGAACTAGCATTAACAATTAGCTGGTTGAATGCGTGATGTTTGTCTTATGAGTTAGCATACGTAGGCGAATTGCAACAGACAGTGAAGAATATGTACTGTTTGTGTTTCAGACGTGTTGCTAAGTCACTAAGAGTTCTTATGTGGAAAAGGGAAAAGGGAAAAGAGCCTGCCCTGAAGTAGGAGCTGAAAGAGTTACAGGAACTGGCTGTAGATTTAGATCTAACAGACAGAAAAGTAAAAGTGGCATCAATCTAATCATCTAACTCTCAGCAAGAAGGCAATGTGTTTACCAAAATGTTGAACTTTGCTTCTTCTTTAAAATCACAAATATATACTGAATATCAATCAGCAACAGTCTGCTGCTTTCTATGGAATTAAAAGTGTATATTTTTTAAATGTCTTCATCCTATGTACCTCAGCCCAACACACAATCACAATCAGAAAAGGTTTTATTGCCACAATAAGTACACTTATGTGGAAACACTATCTCCCAAAGACCTGAATGATGAGTTCAACCTAAATATCATGTTATAATATATTTTTTATTTTTATTTTCATGTACTTTCTTATTTTTTCTTCTTCATCATGGAATTATGTATTTGAACTGATCAGATTGTATATTTCAAGTCAGCTTTCTAATATCTGTTAATGTAGAATGGTTGTCAATATTCTGACTGTGTTAAAAGAGAGCTGACATTACCTCTATGTTTGTTACTCACAGATGGTGATGGAAAGTTTTTGTGAACAAATGATGTCACCTGGGAGCAGATTCTGATTGGTTCAGAGTAGTCAACTAAACTACTTGAGCGCACAATTCAATGTGAAGTGTAAATTCACCTGAAGAAGGTCTGTGTGACCGAAATGTTGTGAAATAAAGTATTTACATGCGTAATGGACAGTGTGCGGGACTTCTTCAACAAGAATTTGCCTTGGTGAAAGGTGCATACATAAACAAACATATTAAACATGAATATAAAATAAACTAAAAATAGAGAAAAAAACAAATATATACATACAAAGTAACTGTTGCATGAGAAAAAAGGCTGAATGGGTTGAGTAAAAGACCACATTAGGAGCACAAATCCCTTTCAAATGGTCCGTATCAACGTCCCAGAGGTGATCTGCAGTGCATTCTCCCGGTCAGAGCAGGAGGAAGGGTCATTACTCTCCCCACAGAGACTGCTGTGTTTGGTGGTCTCCGAGCTCAGCCTGCACCTGCGGCCGGCCATGTCCCGAGCTGCAGCAAAGAAAACAAATACAATAAATAACAGCGCCCTCTGCTTAATGGAGCTCAAGAGTGGCCTAGCTCATTTGTCGTGAAGATCAGAGGCTTTTGAAATTACTTCCAGCACAATGGCTCTCAGATAGCGCTCCGTGGTGTGAGCGGCCTCCAGTTCTGGTGTGCATGAGTAACCTTGTGATGGTATCAGTTTAAACTGGAGTGCTGGATTTAAAAGAAAAAAGAAGATGTGAGTGCAATGACTGTAAATGTTTGGTGCAGAGGTTAAATATACGGGTTGCCCACATTTGCCAGGAGAAACAAGCGGAAAGTCCTACACAAACATCATTGTCTGCTACTGAGGCACAAAGACCGAGGGCTAGTGCATCAAAGACGCATTCAAGGACATGGAGGTAAACTGTCTCAGACCCAACGCTACGAAACCCGAGAATACAAACGAGCTCTTTCTGCGTTCACTATCTGGGTATTTTCATTTTAAAAGAAAGAAAAGCAGCTTTTCCCTTTCTTTGTGCAGGTATTGTTTTGAAAAGCAGTTGTGGAATGTAACTAAGTACACTTATTCAAGTACTGTACTTAACTACAAATCTGAGGTACTTGTACTTTACTTGAGTCTTTTCTTTTCATGCCACTTTCTACTTCTACTCCGCTACATTTCAGAGAGAAATATTGTACTTCTTACTCCACTACATTCATCTGTTACAGCTTTAGTTACTAGTTACTTTACACATTAATATTCTGCACATAAAACACATGACATATGATGTTTAACCCTTGTGTTGTCTTCCCGTGGACCATCCAACTTTTAGTTTATCTGGGTCAAAATTTAAAGTTAAAACCTCCAGACACTTTTGTCACTTTTCCCGAAGTTCTTTGTTGATTTTTTGGGACATTTTTGTTGTTGTTTTGACCAAGTTTTTGAAGCTTTCCCCTACATTTCTGTCACTTTTTTCGGTGTTCTTTAATCCATTTTTTTTCTTCAAATGCTATAAAATTAAATAAAACACCCAAATTCAATGAAAGTAGTGAACTGAGCGTTGTAGGGAACCATCCACGTTATTTTTTTTGACAATTTGGTTGAAGGAAACCCAAATTTCTGATATAGAAACTTTTTGAAAACGGGTTAAATTTGACCCGAGGACAACAGGAGGGTTCATTATAAATGAAACTACCCAACAATAATAGACCTACAAGTCCAGCTGAAATGATTAGACCATTAAACTCTTAGTTGAGTGACAGAACTGTTTTGATCGTTTCCAGTTTCTAAAATATGAGGATTTTTCTGCATTGAGTACTTTTAATTTTAAATACTTACTTACATGTACTATAAGTTAGTACATTTTCCTGATGATACTTACATACTTTTACTTAAGTAACATTTCAATGCAGGACTTTTACTCGTAACAGAGTATGTTGTTGTAAAGGATCTGAATACTTCTTCTGAAAACATCTGTAATGTTTCTGCAGTATTTTCTGTCCAATGTTCCAATGCTCTGCCTTGAAATCCACCACTTCTTCTCCCTGTGTCGCTCTGCAAATGGGATTTTATTTATAACAAGGGTGTAATTTATGAGAATCTGAAGGCCCTGACTATTTCATAACCTGGGTCAGACTCACTCATTCTTCAGTGTGACAGGGCTGGGCTCCTGGAGTTATGGGATCAAGGCTGATGTCTAACAGAGCACAGCTCAGGGGGAACAGGTATGTGCACTTCCTTATTTTATCAGCTCTCCAACAAGTGAACATGAACACGGGCATAAATCATTTGCTTCTGACAACAGCCCAGAGGCAGCAGGGCAGAGCATCGACTGATGTCGTACACGTGTGCCATCTTTTTTTTTCTTCTTAGAAGATATGTAGCATGACAGACTGAGCCCTCCTCATGCCTCTGCGTGTGTGTAGTACACCGGCAGGGTGTGACCACTATAGATGGTAGTTGTGATTCAATTGGGGGCCATTTTAGCTTTAGCATCAGCTTATACTGTATTAGGAGAAGAGTCCAACTGCAGACCTCCCTTCTGGGGACCCCATCTGCAAGCCAATGGGAAGAGAGTATAGGGTCCCCAGCATGGATGTATTAAAAGTAGAGCTGGGTATCAAATTCAATACTTTTTAGGCACCAACAAAATTGCCTCTAAAGTATTGCGTGTAGAAAAATGCCTCGTCATTCAATACCAAATATCAATACCTAAGGAGTAAATCTCATCAGCATCAGTGAGCCAATAAGCTGGCTTCATACCTTAAGCCAGCTGTCAAAAATCTGGGGGTTACTTTTGATTGCAACTTGAAATTTGATAAGCAAATCAGCAATGTTGTTAGAATGAGCTTTTTCCAGCTTCGTCTCCTGGCTAAAGTTAAACCCTTCCTTAACAGGCATGATCTAGAAAAGGCTATTCATGCTTTTATTAGTTCAA
The DNA here is from genome assembly GCF_008315115.2 of Sander lucioperca. NCBI lineage: Eukaryota > Metazoa > Chordata > Actinopteri > Perciformes > Percidae > Sander > Sander lucioperca. The sequence continues at coordinate 25,440,679 of NC_050183.1, forward strand.
GGTTGGATTACTGTAATGCTCTCTATGTTGGCCTGAATCAGACCTCCATCTCACGACTTCAACTTGTACAAAATGCTGCTGCTCGCTTTTTAACTAACACATCTAGACGTGCACACATCACTCCCGTTCTCTACACCCTTCATTGGCTCCCTGTGCATTTTAGAATCAATTTTAAGATTTTATTGTTTGTTTTCAAGGCCTTAAACGGCCTGGCCCCGGAGTATTTGTCCGAGATCTTAACCCTGCGTGAGCACAACCGGTCCTTGCAGTCCTCAAATCAGCTGGTTTTAGAAGTCCCAAGGTCAAAGTACAAACATTGGGGTGATCAGGCTTTTGCAGTTGCTGCCCCGAGACTCTGGAACAAATTACCCCCTGAAATTCGGACGACTACAGATGTAGCACTTTTTAGGTCTAAACTCAGAACTTATCTGTTTAGAAAGGCTTTTAATACATAGTAGTGGTGTGACAATTTCCTTCTCCTATTTATATGCAACCTCTTCTGACTTTATTGTTTCTGTGCCATTCTTTTTATTGTATGATATGTTACATGATGTGTGTTTTAGTCTTGATTCTGATGTTAAGCACTTTGGATACCTGTTGGTTACTGTAAAGTGCTATAGAAATACATGTTGATTGATTGATTGAATAAGCATGCAGCATGCTTTTACCAAGATCTAACAATGCTTGTGATTGGCTGTCTAACGTTACACGTCATAGAGACAGGCAGGAAAAACTCTACGTTACCATAGAGACGGGCTCACGTAGTAGGAGCTGAAAAATAACTAAAAAGATTTGTGCCGTAATGTGTAATGTTGTAATTTCTTTTTGTTTTTTAAAATTGGTATTGAAAAAAGTATCATTCAGGAACCGGTAACAAAGTCACGGCATTGGTATTAGTATTGGTATCAAATATTTTTGAATGACACCCAGCCCTAATTATTAAGAACCAGATTCTGGACATATTTATACAAAGAGTAATAATTTACTGAGTTTGCAGTTCGAGGTGTCTTTGTCAAATACCTTATTGTGGTATTGCCGTCATTGCAACATCACAAGTGACCACTGGGATAAACAGGTGCCATATCCAGATCACTTATGTAATGCATCCATGGTCCCCAGGCATTAGATGGTCCCCAGGCATTAGATGGTCCCCAGCAGTCAGGTGACATTTGCGTTAATGGCCTTTTTTCCCTTTCCTTTATGCATCCTCATTTAAAATGCTGTTTCTCTTGCTCAAGACTTGACAAGTCATGTTTAGGTAATGTTTTATTGGTTAAAAGAAAATAATATTCCAAATATTCTGTCCTGATGTTAGCCTAAACTTAACCCCTATAGCCCTATAAAACCATGTGAAACCGATTCTTATGAAATATATCCTCTGGAAAAAAAAAAAAAACGAAAACATAAACCTCTCGTGTTGTCAATGCCAGTGTTATACACAAAATATAGAACTTAACAAACATTCTCAGTATTTAAAAAATAAAAATGGAACCTCATTGACAAACACAGCCATCATAACAAGCTAATCTAAACAGCAAATTAGCAGACTTGAGTTTCAGCATTGAATTGAACCCTACTCTAGTTTTCCACATCTTGCTAATGTTAAAATGCTGACGTTAGTTACAAACATAAAATAAAGTTTGCTTAATAATACTGTGGCTTTTGAAACCAAATGGGCGTGGGAGTGAAACAGCCTTCTTTTATGTAAGAGGTCCATGGCCTTGATTCTCTTTCCACTCTACTGTTTCTGTTAACGGGCATGAGGAAGAGAAAATTAGTGTGTGTGTGTGTGTGTGTGTGTGTGTGTGTGTGTGTGTGTGTGGGTGTGTGTGTGTGTGTGTGTGTGTGTGTGAGACAGACAGATATGGTCACGGTCAACAAGACAAGAACAACAGATTCATTACGTTTGTTTGACCAATAACTTCCTGTGGAAGATAGATGTGTTTTGGCACAGCAGCTGTTTTGTTCTGACAACAGTCACTCCCCTCACATGATGTCCCTGTGTGGCAGGGGAATTATCATTCAGTGCACGCACATATATATGTGTGTGTGTGTGTGTGTGTGTGTGTGTGTGTGTGGTCTGGGTTAACAGGTTCAGCGTGGCTAATTCAGAGGGCCCAGACAGAAACCCCAGTCCCACCTCACACTTTTCAGAAGGGTCTAAGACACTGGAGGCCTTTCTCCATGAAGTTAGCGTCCTTGTGCGTCTCCACGTGTGTGTGTGTGTGTGTGTGTGTGTGTGTGTGTGTTCGACGGTCCATTGGACCGAAACCTAAATCAGCACATGAAAGGTGTGCATCTCAGTGTTGCTTCTCCTGCTTCTCTGACAGGAAACAGACCCTCACAGTGGTATTTGGTTTCTCCAAATTCACACAGGACTCCATTTCAAACATGGTGCAAAATTCAAAACAGAAATGTAGCATGAGTGGGGGGACAATAAGGCCAATGTTATGTCAATAGTTACATTTAATTCCACAGATTGTTCACTGCTGTTCCAAATACATAAATTTCACATGACTAAAAAACAAAATTAGGATATTTCGCATTTATTGAAATGTGCTTTTCCCTTCATCCAACTGTTTCATATTTACTTCAAAGTGTTTTAATGTTTTAGTGATTTCACTTGAGAGTGAATCCTGGGCTCAGTGTTGTCTCTGTGTGTGTTCTTGCACATGCAGTCATTACCCCTGCTTCTCCAGCCCAGCAAGAGTTTGGTGTTGTTTGTGTTGGGCCGTTTTGCTCGCAAAAAAAACGCCAAGATTATGGGGGCTGACACAATAACAGGGAGGGGGAGGATGAGCAGCAGTGTGACCAAAGAGAATAGAGAGGAATTATGGCGCTTCTATCATCACTTTTGCACAAATGTTTTGGCTAGACCAGTTGAGTCTTCTCTGTCATCACTAATCACCTCACAATAAATCCCTGAGCAGCACGCGGTGAAGGGAAGAAGCACAAAGACAAGTCTAGTTGCTGGAGAGGAAGCCTTTTTACACAGCGTCTTCAAATATACAGACTACTAAATAGAACGGATTGAATTTGGTTCCTGGCAGCTCATCATAGACATTTTCCCCTCTGTGGGTCACATTGAACCTTGGCGTAGGTCCAAATCTTATTGGATTTGCTTGTTTTGGTGTATGTTTTCTGCCAGGTTGAATTTCTCCTTTGACAGCTGAACTTGAGCACGACATCAGCTTTGTTTCTTCCACCCCTGCAGGCTGCTGTTGTGTTCCATTTTTGTTAGATCACGCATTGTAAAGGACCAACCTTTTATGACTTTTGTATCTGTTCTGTTGCTACAATGCATGGCCCACGAAAAGAGACGCAAGACATCAACCGAGCGAGGACAGCGCTGTGGTTCCTAATGAGGCTGAGGAGTGATGGCACCCAGCAACAACGCGCTGACAGAACTGAGCAACACTAAAGCTCCAGAGGTGGACCTGCACACTGACTGAAGTCTTTAACCCGCAGACTTTCAGAATGAGCCTCTATGTCCTGTAACACCGCGGGGGCCTTTCATCTCCTGCATTTCTTCACAGTTAGAAAAAGTCAACATTCTTGTTTATTGGAATTAGCAGCTATACTTGGCATAGGCTGAGCCATTCTTACACAGTTGAACCTCCCTAAAGAGGACAAAAGTGGGAAAAGGAGACAATTCCCCATCATTCTTCTGGAGCGTTTCCTGGCCAGCTTTTCGCCTCTGTATGTTGTCGAGCGTCTTTCTCACGAGCCAAGGCACCATTGTGCTGCAGTGCTTCAAATGTGGTTCCATTTCCTACAGGCACTTCAAACCTAAACAATCAGGACATGCTGTTTCCTCATCAATATACTCTATTTTGATTTTGGAGGGTGGGGAAACACAATTTGATGTAAAATAACATGACGTTCCCATTTTTTTCACCAGAGGGGACTTTTTTTTAATAGTTTGAGTCAAGATATAGTTATTCAAACCAGCGTTTACTGATTTTTTGGCCACTTTAGCGGGAACAAGCTGTGAACAAAACCCTGACATATTAAAACCTTATGAAGTGGATTTGGCAAATTTGTTAGCAAACAGTCCAAAAGTCCAATATTCACTCTCCTTTTACATCTAGTCTAGTTCCCAGCTGGTTTTTATGTGATACCATGATATCATCACACAAAAATCCATCTTGTCAGGCTTCAAGTAACGCGTTTGTGTCTGAACTACCAGCTTACCGAACCAATCAGCGTCCGATGAGGAGCTCCTGGCGTGGTTTAGGTGTGTGTGTGGCGGCATTCAAAACAACAATAGCGGATGTAATAGATGGTTCATCCCATCACCTGCCAGGTATTTCCTGAAAGTGCCTGCACTTTTCCAAACAGTTTCCAATGATGGCTTCTCAGTTGGTTCTGTGTAACAAACCATCTGAACTCCTGAAAGAAATATCTGGCTCTTTAGCTGCTTAAATGCTCCACTATGTTCACCAGCTGGTTGCTAACTGTGTCTGTCTGCTGTTTGGTAATGCACTGTGGGCTTTCATTAGCTTTTTGGCTGAAAACTGCATGCACAATGCTTGCATTTTGTGTTATCCCTCTTACATGAGTGTGTATAAGTGAAGTTTTGGGCTGTGTGTATAGTTGGGAGTAGCTGTGTGCGGTGTAATGATAGTTCTTCTAATGAAAGAATCCCTGTTTACCTGACCTGATATAGCCTGGAGTGGAGTCTGAAGATTAAATTAGAACCATCTTGTAAATAAGCAAGAAAGACTGAAATATCGTGAGAATGGTGTGTGTGTGTGTGTGTGTGTGTGTGTGTGTGTGTGTGTTTTCCTCAGACAGGCAAGTTTTTCGGCTCAAGCCCTATGGCCTTGTGTCAAGCATTTAACCTTTTGCTGGTTTTCAGTGTCAAGGCTTTTGCCACAGTCTGTTTCCATGGAAATGTGGCTTTAAAGGAACATCCATCATGCTGAAAGGGTGACCCAGAATAACCAAACACACCCTGCCCACTTGTATTAAAATTCTTCAGCATGGCACTCTTCGCCGGGCACACACATTCCACATTACTGGTCAGGGGAAGTGGAGGGGAAAGCTACCTGTTGCTATGGCAACGCCGGCCAAACACAGAGGTCAGACAAGCGTGTCCGTGTCATTCCTAACGTGACAGCGGCTTGCCATAAACCCGGCCCTGGCGTGGTAATGATACTCCTGCGCAGTGGGCGGGGCTGGCGTTGGCCTCTGTGGACGCTGGTCGGGGCCCAGTCTGGCCACACTCACAAATGGGGAGGCAACACAGGAAACTGGGGCTTCCAGTAAAAACATGTAATTAGAAACACATTGACTGGGAGCTTTGGTATGATACACCCAGCAGGAAGGGAGAGACACATGCAGGCAGGGATGCACACGGGGAGAAAAAAAAAGTGAGGACAAGATCACTGGGTCACTGGGAAAGTCCCAGGAGAAAATCAAAGGTTGGGGGGCCGAAATGCAAAAGCAGAGATGTGGACATCGTAACAGACCAGGGGCAATTCTAGGATCAGAGCTTTAGGCTGGCACCCTTCTATCTTTAATCTACTGTGCTAACTGTGCATTTAAACATTATTTTGGACCGTAGGAGAAACACTGAATTATGTAACTAGAAAGAAACCAACAATTCTGAGAAAACTTCCTGTGATGCTCAGCCACTGGGCCATTACTACAAAGGTGAGGAGGTATTACAAATGAAATCTGATATTTATCTATGAAAAAGCATTGACATTTCCAAAATGCAGTATCAATATTATCAATTTTAAAAATGAGAGATTTATGCGATTTTGACTAATGGCTGACAAGCACTTTTTTCTGAATGATCTAGGCATCTAGATTCTGGGTTTAGTTTCATGATGCCGTAATATTCCTAGATGAGAACTCCTTAGCTCACAATAGATTAACAGACTATTTTTTAGGCTTAAATCGCCACTGTTACAGACACAGAGAGAGATAGCAAAGCGATAATCAAAAGCAGAGATATCTCAACACCCACTCTGACCTGTCAGTCCAACAAGACAGACATGTGGCAGACAATAATATTCCACTGTTGGAAATCCCTACTACTACTACTACTGTTTACAAGATGCAGTATAAATGCTACTGTATTTGAGAGTGCGTCAGTATGGCCTGGAGGCCTCACCACTAACAAGCAGGCGGCGGGCAGCACAAGCTCAGCGGGCAGCGAGGGCTGGCGACTGCAGCCACGCCCTGCACGGCCACGCGGTGAACCGAGCTCCAGAGGGAGAGCAGGGTAACCCGGCCACATGGGATCTGAGAGTCATCGCTAACCACGCTCCTCTGGAAGCCTGGCAGAGAGAGGCTGATAGGAGCGCCTGAAACATAATGCTGGTTTTGATTTCTTTATGCAGCGGAGCTGAAATGTAATCTAACATGAACATTAGCTAATTGTTAAAACAAACAGCACACACTCAAATAAGTGAAGATAGACATACTGTAGGAGTTATGTGTTTTTAGGAAGCCAAAACCACACATGGCAAGATTTATTGAGTTTCAACAGCAGCCCGTTTGACAATCTTCATAGAGCGAAGATGAGAAAGACTCGCAGCTCTCCCACTTCACTCCACCGCTCCGGAGATTCTCACAGATAAATCCTGAGATACTAGAGAGCCTCTGCAGGGGACGGATGTGAGAAAGACTCCCCGCATCCACAGAGAGAAACCATCACAGGCACTATTTAGAGTGTGGCTTTACAGATCAGGCAAGTGGTGACTGTGGCCTCAGTAAGAAGAAAAAGCATAATTAGCCCTCGCTCCCAGCAGACTGCCAACCCAAGAATAGGGGTTAGATTAACAACGAGAAAGCGAACACTTTTAATCAACTCTCAAAGCGTTTCCTTGCACCCCCACCCCCAACGTCAACAGTTCACAAACACATAATTAGAACGGGCGGAGGAAATGGATGTTTGGTAGGTGATGAGGTTTTATACATTTCAAAATACAAAAGTGTGAAGTGACAATTCACAGTCTACAGATGCAGAATAAACAGCGGGAACATGTGCATTCATCACAGGGGCAGTACATGAGGAAGCAAATGGGTATGGACATAAAACAGGAGAAAATTGCACTTCTATTGAAATACATTAAATACTGTATCGAACAATGATGAACAAAGAACTTAAACACATACCGTAAGGCACAATAACCCTGGGCCATTCATATGAAAACATACTCAATACATTAAGAAATTCAACACACACAGTACTTTAGATTCTCTTCATGTCCCTAAGACAATTTGGGACGCAGAAACAGTAACGCACCAAAAGGCCGTGGGAAAGGGAGGAACTCATTCGTCTTAAATTAATAATGTACGCCCAGTAGTTTTAAAGTTGTCTACCAGATTATACCTAAAAAGCCATGCAACTTCTGCTCTGCAAGTTTTCTTGATCACTTTTTAAATGAGGGCCCGAATAGATCTGAAATAGGAGCATGAAAGACTGGGGACAGTATGTTTATACTCTCTGGCCATTCATGTAAATACAAACTTACATGTGAGCTGTTTCAGATTTTGTAGCTGGTTAGTATTACAGTTTTCAGAACTTCACTTCTCTCCATCTCCCATTCAAACATACTGTTTAAATACTTTTATTTTGAAATAATAAATGGAGCAACATGCTTTTGAAGTGTGCTCTAGGGCTTAACAGTCTAAATATTAAACATGTTTGGACGCCAAAGAACCGGTGTAAACATGTAGAAAGCATACAGGTAAGTGCGCTTCAAGGTCTACTGGCCACAGATGTACAGTAATGTGTTCAGACAGCTGGTCAGTAAATGCTACAGTGGAAGAGGTCAGGCTGTAACAGTATGAACAGTAACACTGGTTAGAAGTCAGACAGACTAAAAGTGAAATAACAGACATTTCTGTGAGCAGACACAGCGGCTCTGAAGGCAGCTCAAACAATACCTAAACAGTAGGGCTGCACAATACATGGTTTTTGTAGCGTCATCGCGATATCAACTTGCGCAATAAACACATCGCCAAAGACACTCTGAGATTTTTTGAGTTAGTTGAAAGAGAGTATCAGTAGAAAACTACACTTTAAATGTAACTGACATTTTTTTAACAGCTTTTTATGTTCAATGTTCAATTCGTTCAATAAAATTATTTTGGAAATGTTTTTCGTTCGGTTTTCCAAATTCAACAAGCAATTTGTTGTATTTTAGCAGAACACTGAAAGCAGCAGAAAGGCAGAACTAGGTACACTTTAATATTTGTGTATTTATTGCAAGTAATATCGTTATCGCGATATTCAACAACGTTATCACATATTTTCCTCATATCGGGCAGCCCTACTAAACAGTATGACAAACATTACAAATTACAAATGTACAGCCTGTGTTTCAATTCTGAAATACTCGCCCAAATGTTTTCCATATCCTACATGTGTGTATCTTTAATAACAACATTTCTGCTATCGCTCCATCTGTGTATACAGTATGTATAGGCCATACTGGTTGCATAGGGAGATTGAACTTTATCTGAGGAATCAGATATCATTGTCAGCCAGCGGTTCCATAATTGGCTCTAGCTCTCCGTCTCCCCGTGGACGTTCTCCATGTGTACTTTGAGGTAGTCGTTCCTGGTGAACTTCTTATGGCACAGCTGGCACTCTGCCATTGGCCGGTTCGGGTTGTGTGTGAGCTTGTGCCTGCTAAGCATCTTCTTCAAGCTGAACGACAGGTCACACACCTAGAAAACACACGGAACAATACAGGATTTTAAAAGTGATAATTGAAGCTAATAAACACACTTTAAGTTGTTTTACCCGCGGTCTTGTTTGCCGAATTCTTCTGCTCACTGTAGAGTTCAGGCTTATCACCGGCACAGCCGGAGACACAGAGAGTGATTTGTAAATCACACGCGGCGGACCTTGGCGACAGACTTTGTTTCCTCCACCAGCAGCGAGAGGGAATGCATGCAACTTAACATCCATCATAAATGAGCCATTTTACACTGTACAAAATGACTCCATCGTCCTCTATCAATCATGATAATCTGCCGCTGGCTGCTGTGCAGCTGCAGTTTAACATACTGCTTCAAGAGGCACAGCATGTGTCCTCCTCACTCTATCTGGGAAGAACTTCAGCGCAATGACTACATTCAGAAAGTCTCACAGACAGTTTATATCTGTGGCAAAAGAAAAACAGAATGCCTGTGAGAATCAGTTTTGGTTTCAACACAATCATGGTGAAAAATAAGGAGATTCCTGTCATAATATGATGTGGTCGGTTCAGAATTTATTTTTTTTTGGTCCAGAGTGGTTATAAGTTAATAATTGTACACAGGGTTTTCCTACCATAATAATTCTTGCGGTAGGGGCACACTGGCCGCGAAGTGCTGCGAAGCGTAGATTTGTGCCTGATCGGGCGCCTGGCTGCTCAAACCAGATGCGCATTTCTCTGCGCCGGTCACAAAGTGATCCTGCTCCTCTCTACTCTATAGAATGGATTTTTTTCATCATGGGTAACTTCATAACCTCATGAAATTATAATGTAATGTGTTCATGACAACTATACATGCATTTTTACATGTGTGGCCTGCTACAGTAATGGCTGCAGTAGGCATATAGACAAAAAGCTTTTGTTGCCAGTAATGTGTGTGCGTGTGTGTGTGTGTGTGTGTGTGTGTGTGTGTCTGTCTGTCTCTCTGTCTGTCTCTCTGTCTGTCTGTCTGTCTATCCAAATATCTGTCAAACAATCAACAAATCTGATCCAGTCAGTAAAATATTAGACCTTTTATAAAGTGCACCAGTGGCAGGAGCTGATGAGAGAAGGGCCTTCTCATCTCATCCTAACCCAGATGTTACTGGATGCTTCTACAACATTTTTAATGCTGTTATGACAGACACTGCTTATAGAGCCCCTCTAGCTTGTCTGGAAAATGTTCCTGGAACTGTGCGATCCTTTTGTCTGACTCAAAATCCACTCCGAAATAAAATCCACATGTTATTTCTATTATCTTTTTAGTTTAGCGTAGAATTATTTACATGAGAATGTCTCTTCCACAGCTGGGAAAAAGAAGCCAGATGAATGTTGGATGTCTTCTGATGCTTCACTGACGATGAATAGGAAACTGATTCTGTGGTCTCAAACAACAACTCTATGCCCATTTTTTGGTTTGGAACGTGAGGCGATGCCACGGATTAAGGCTTATTAGGGTGTTAAAGCTCAAACGAGAGTCTGAGAATCCAGAGTTGTTTTTTGATGTTCTTCAAAGAATTAAGAGATATTTGGCTTCCAGAGTTCCGATCTAAGAGTATCGTCCATGACTGAGCTGTCTAGATCAAAGGCTTTCAAAGTCTGACACTGTGGACCCCCCCTCAGACAACTGTGCTGTAACTGTACTATTAGCTCAAATAGGCATTAGTTTTTTGTCTGAATGTCCACAGGTTTTCAACAAAACAAATATCTGAGTAATGTCAAGAAGTATTGAACGGCGCTGTAACTCCTAGTATTGTTATTATTTGTCTTACTTCTATTTTGGGGTATAATCTTGCAGGTTTTGGTACTACAGTCCCAATAATGCTTTGGATGTGCTTCTGAATTTTGATAAAATGTGTTTTTAAGCCTGTATTTGTATTTAGTAAGCAAAGTGGCACCATTACAGTAAAAGTATGCTGAAGTAGTTATTATCAGTTCCTGTTTGCAAAGTTTCTGTGAATGTCCATGTGAACCATCGCTGGATTACTTTGATACTGAAAAAAACTTTTTTTTCTTTCATTCAATGATTTCTAAGTGGATTTATGATTTATGGGCATTGATTTGCAATGGACACAATGATATCCCTGAAAGGTTTTAGTTACTCTGAATCTAAAAATAGCTTCATCTTGTTTGTGTGATCAGTTTTGACTGAGTTATGACTCCAAGAAGAAGTAGCTTAAGCACTTTAATTGACCGTGTTGTTGAGCGAACACTATTTTAAACTATTTTGACTTGCTGTCCTTTTTTAGAACAGCTTGCACCTGCCTCTCTTACCTCACACAGCATTAGTCTGAAAACCCCTAGTCTACAATAACATCATCTTCATTCTGTTTAAAAGGCATCTGGCCTCCATTATTAATCACATTAAAATGTTTCTATTTAAAAAGAAATGCCAATAAAACACAGCATTCAAAAAGTTTGTTTCTAACATGGACAACATCTTCTGTCACATGTTCCCTCCCCAGTCTCTGAGAATAATTATTTCTCCTGCAGTATTATAAGCAGAGGGTAATTTCTCCCTCTGATCCTCTCAATGTGTTTACGTGAGATCAGCCCACTCTACCCCTCCAGAGAAGCAAGATCACTATCTGCCTCTTACTGAGCCCCCCAACTCTTCCCCACATCTGGCCTTGTGCCATCACATATAAAGTACACACAGACAAACACGTGCAAGAATCCAGGGAAGACAGAAGTTGGTTTAGAGATAAAGTAGACATAGTTGGATACTCACATCACATTGGAAAGGTTTCTCTCCTGTGTGGGTCCTCATGTGCTCGTCCAGTCCTCTTTTCTGGCTAAAGGCTTTGTTGCACTCGCTGCATTTATACGGCTTTTCCTGCAGCAACACACACACATACACACTAAGTTTAAAGAGGGCACTTGATCTGTCAGTGTGCAGCAGAACAATACATAAAACTATACTTGCCCAGTTTGGTCACATATGGTACACCAGGGTAATGACACACACATGTGCATGCACGCACGCATGCACGCACACAGAAAAACAAACAGACACGCACAGCGGAAAACACAAGAAGATGTGGAAATATCCCAGTAACACGCACGCACGCACGCACGCACGCACGCACGCACGCACGCACGCACACACGCACACACACACGCACACACACACACACACACACACACAGATACCCTCTCACTTGCTCACTTGCTTCACACCCCGGTGTTCTCCCTGTGAGTTTATGAAGATATGAAATGAAAGGTTGTACAGCCCCTGCAGTAGGGAGGAAATGACCGGCAAAGGGGCCATCAAAAACACATGGATTCCTCAAAAGAGTAAGGAAAACACGGCACAGAAAATCCCTTTGAACATGTATCAGAGCACTGGCTCTCTGGGGCTGTAGAATATCACTCCTCTGTCTCCACACCTCATCAGTTTACCAAAGAACATTTCCTCTGCGCCTTTCGGAGGCCTGTCTCAGTGTCAGTCAAAGCAGCTATCTCAAGTATGTGTGTGTGTGTGTGTGTGGGTGTGTTCAACAGGGTGGACGGCTGCCTTGAAGAGTAGGTGTGTCCTACAGTATGAGGGGAAACAGCGGTGACACCTACTGTAAAAGACTTGAGGAGAAGTAAGAAGTGTGGAGATCGTCACTCTTTGGGAAGCTGTTTTTGACAAGTCTGGCTGATAGCAAAGGCTCTACCCATTTAAAGCTTAGTTGTCATGGGAACAGGGTGAATGCAGGAAGTAAGGGTCCTGGGAAAGGCACTATCATGTGGGCGGGGCAAGGAGTGCCCAGTGACACAGGATACAAAAGGAGGTAAAGATCAGGTTCACTGCATGTGCGCGTGTGAGCGGCTTTAAGTATGCAACTGTTTGTGTGCATGTGACTGAATGACGGGGAGCGATGGAAATAAAGCAGTGTGTGTGTGTGTGTGTGTGTGTGTGTGTGCGTGTGTGTGTGGAAACAGACTCTATGATGATCTGTGTAATGCAAATTCCAACTTAAATCTTCAGCTTTAACAAGGATAATTTCTTTTTCTATAGGGCACGAATGGCTCTTGTATGACCAAGAAAAAAAAAACTATGAGGGGTCAAAGTTCAAAGGCCAGGAAACACATGGATGGACTTAGGTGATATGGTGTACCCAGAATGCATCACTATGACCCCAGTAACATGAACATCTGTACCTGGTGACCTTCACTCTTCAGCAGCTGTTCACCCTTTGGCCTGTGACCTGGCCTTTTCCTCTGAGTTTGACCACTCTCAAGCAAATAGCACATATATACATGCAAAGATGGAGTTTGGATGGAGAGTGTTTATTTGCTCCAAAAGAGCCTCACATCTCATGTGTCAAGTTAAATATGTGGGTATTTGTAAAGCAGCATGCCGATGGGATGTCTTTATGCTCTATCAGGCTTCAGGGTGCAGTTAGAAATCAACAAAGAGCACCGGTCCACCTCAATAGGGCATTCCGTTACGCTCGGAAGTCGGAAACACGCCGCCTTTAGTCGGATTTCCGAGTTGGGAAGTCAGACAACCTCACAGTACCCCGAGCTCAAAATGCAACATGGCTGCTCCGTGCATCAACAGTAGTGAAAGCTGTAGTAACATACAGTTAGAAGTTCTTCTTCTTATTTGTGTCTCACTAAATCACTCATATACACAGTCCTGTCCAACTTCTATCAGTGGACATGTTGTTAGTACTGTTTGCAAAAAAACAGCATAATGCGTTGTTATCATCTGGTATTCCTAACAATGGCAAACCTGGTTACTAACTTGTTTAAACGGAACGCATTCAATTCGGGTGTGACGTCATTCCCAGCTTCCGAGGTTACAGTTTTCTGTATTTCATAAAAACCACTGGTGATAACAAGGCACTTTCTTTCACAATAAAAGTGCATTTTAATTTGAAGTCAGTGGTTGGCCTTTACTGTGAAATCAGTGACGTGTTGACAATGACATTCGCGTTTAGCTAATAGTTTCCTTTGTTTAACAACGTTTTTTAAAGCACAGCGACAAGGAAAACGAGGACTGACATTACATCAAAATGAAGACAAACTTTTAGCAACTGTTTAGCAAGTTGGTTTTGCTTTGTGAGAAAGAACTGAGACACGCAAAGGTGAAGTGGTTTGGATGAAGAGATACAGAAGCATAAAATTACATTCAGTAAAGCCTCTCCCTTTAGCTGAGAGCACAGCAGCATTACCTCTGATTGTAACATCTGTATCTGTAAACAACACTTTAATCAATTCAATTTAATTTCTAGGGCTCTGTCTTGCACCCAGCGCAGCGCAAAGCCCGACATAAGTGTCTCTGCTAGTTTAAGACCAACGCAGTTGTCAATTTCCCGTCCAGAGCCCGCGTCGTTTAAATAGCAAATGCACCTGCACCCATCTGTGGCCCATGGGCGTGCTGGTCTTACAGGGAGGTGTGTTCAGGTGCATTCTGGGAGTATTGCTATCTTGAGGCAGCGGGAAGTGATCGCGCCATTGACCAAGAAAAACCTGGAATAAAGTCAATAGCGCAGCATTTCATTGTTGTTTTAACAGCACATTAGTAAAATGCTCCAAAGATTACAAATAAAAATATTACGGTGCAAATCCTCCATCATAACAGCAATGCTCCAAGGTCCAAACGCGCCTGGCTTTTAAAGGGAATGGGAGATGATCTCTGATTGGTTTATTGCATGTTACGCCCAAAACACACCTCTGATTAATGAAGACACTAAGTTCAACCCTTTTGAACCATGCGCCCGGCACACGGACCCTTTTTTCCGTTGTCAAACTAGCAAAAGTGGATTCGTACACGCTCTAAACGCACCTGCGCCAGGCGCTTCACGCCGTGCGCTTAGATCGTTAAAATAGACGTTATCTTAGGACACTTTTCAGGTAGAGTAAGTCTAGACCACACTATAATTTACAATGGAATTGTTAGAATGGTTCTCCTACTAGCGTGTGTCTGCTGTAATCACAATCAGGAAAAGTTTAACCTTTTAACCAGTTTTAAAGTGTCCTAACGCCTTCGTGCGTGAGAACGAAATATGAAACCTTTTACATAAAATGTGCAGCTGAAAACAGCCATCATCAGAGATCAAAACCATATTGTAAAAAAAATCTCTTAATATCCAAAATGTCAGAATTTCATATCGGCATCAAATGTGTTCCACTTGAGTTTGCAGACGATGTGGTTTGTGGTATACACACACATCTCAAATCGTCATGTACATTAAGAGTGAGCTGCAGCTCTCTCAGCCAAATGACAGTGACTTCATCTGGTTCTGCTGTTTGTAACTGTTCAGCCCATATTTCAGAGCGCTGTGAGCAAAGGCAGATCTGGGAACATTAGGAGCAAAACATCAGTCAGTTTAATCAGCAGCTCACTAGAAAATTATACCTGCCTGTTTCTACTGAGGGACGTCAACCTGGGCAGGATACGTCCATTATCGGCACACGGTAACAGCAGAGCGCTGTGCTCTGGACAACATTAACAGAGGGCAAATCTTTGAAATGAACAGTGTTGACAGGCCCTGACTGTCACAGTCATAACTGTATGAATTGATGATGGAAATCTGTGATGAAATACATATTAAGTCGCATTTATCAAAAGTGCCACCAACACATGTCCAGATTCTCACAAAGAGCTCATGGAAAGTGGCGCTTTGGTGGAGAACTTCAATCGTTTCAAGTGATGCTGGGAAATGAGCGCTGTCCCGACCCAGGATATGACCTCATGATGTCCAGGGAGAAACCTACCTTTTCCTTTCTCCACCCGCGAGCCCTGGCTCGCTTTACATTTACATGTTCGGGCCATTAAAACAACGTTTCCTATGTCTGCATTGGAAAGTTTCTCCCAGTTTCTAAAGCAGTAAAGCAGGGGATGTCAATAACAAACAGCAAACAGTCTAAGTAAAGTGTATGTCATTTTCTCTTGCCTTTTGCGTCACTAGATGATTCATGAAAGAACCTGCAAATGTGGGATTTACCTCATAATTAAATGGGTAGGGAGTGTCACTTCTGTTAGACACAGAGGAGACAGGACATTTTTCACTAGGCGAGGTGTGTGAGAATTTCTTTATGCACACTCTGAAGTTCAGACGAAGGCTGGACAGAAAAACTGAAGCGAAGCGCTCCAGATTGAATGATTGAGTCAGTGGGAGACCTGACGCTGTGTGAGCATCCCTTTCTCTCTTTCTTTGTCTCGACACCTTTTCACTGCACTCATTGCATTGTGGAATATAGCAACACTAAAAACATTGCAATTAGGTGTTAATAGGCCTTTTTCACAGCATTTCGACTTTGAAAAGCAAACATGTTACTCATAATATTAATAATGGCTCTGTTCTAGGGCTGTCCTTGACTAATGAAGTTCTTAATCGACTAACACTCATATGATTTCGACTAATCGATTAGCTGATTTAATCGACAGATCTGTAAAACTTAAAAGAATCATGCAAAAGCACCACTTCAAATCTTGTGGTTACCAGAGATATGCTCATACCTTTTTTTTTAAAATAAGTCATTCAGCATGAAAAGCATAAAAAAATGACTAATCGACTAAAGAAATCTTAGTTGACTAAGACCAAAACGATTAGTTGACTAACAGACTCAAAGGGGGAAGCCCTATTCTGTTCAATTCAATTGTCCCAGTAAGCCATGACAGTGTGACAGTGAGCCAGCATGCACAATATCAGGACCCTGAAACGATGATATTGTTATCGTACAAAAACTTAAGCACAACAATTTGTATGATAGCCTACAAAATTACGGTCACATGGCCGCATCTGTTTTACAGTTGTTGAGACAACAAAAGGGTACTGCGAGCCGGCCGAGAATTCTGGCCGATTTTTACCTGAATCTTGATCGCTAGATGTCTCGGAATGGAATTCAGTTGTTGCAGGAAACGGTAAACAGTAGTGTACAGATCGGAGCGTGGTGTGTGAAGAGTGAAGATCGGAGGTGTTCACAGGGGAAGAAGTTTGGAGTAAGAATAACGTGTGTTGATCTACTGTGGAAAAGAGATGGTTTGTGTTTGTTTGTTTACCATTTCAACAACTGAATTTCCACGGGACTTCAGCGCAAGACTACAGCTAGCCTTCAGTAACACTATTACTGTGCAAGCCACAGTAATGGAGGAGGCCGTACATGGCCAGCAGTGCCTGCACCTCCGCATCAGTCCACTTTTCTGAGTTCCGCATTCCGTCCATTCTCGTAGTAATTCATGTAATGTTTTGCTCAACACCGACAGGGCTTTACAGACCCCGCCTCTGCCTGCTGCGCTGTGGACGTGTGTGTGTGTGTGTGTGTGTGTGTGTGTGACGGCCGGCGAGCCGCAGGACACGCTTGTGGAGTTTAACTCTGAAAAGATAGTTAACCACAGGTTCCTGTTAATTTTATGATGGACATGTGTTGTGATATTTAAACAAACGAACCGTCAACGGCGAAATAAAAGCCTCTTATTTACGAGAGCGGTCTGAGAGACCTCCAGCTTACAGCGAGGTCTCTGAGCATGACTGGCCGAGCGACGAGCTAGAGGCCGGGGCAGGCGCTTGCTGGCTGTCGCCTCACTTCATGGAGCCTCTCAACTCCGAAAACTTTGAAGCAAATTGTCAATTCGGCATCAATTTTAGCAAGACTGCCTATATTCGAAATCTAAACAGTTAATTTCTCGCCTAAAACGTTGTCAGAAGTGAATTTAATGATGAATAAGATGGTGAAAATTGTTAAAAATGTCCCGTTGTTGGTTGTTGCTCTGTCTGCAAGTTCCGAGTTAGCAGTGGGCGTGGCTTATAAGTTTGACCAATCAAGTACACCTAGGAAAAGGGAAAAGACCCTGCTCTGAAGTAGGAGCCAAAAAAGTACGCTACTGTGGCCAGAGGAACTTAAAAATCCCCAATTTTTTCCTGTCGAACACGATGAAAAAAGTGTTCTAGGAACGTTTAGTTCTAAGAACTGCAAAAATCCCTCAAGTCAGAAAGCCCCTAATGTCACTGATATGGTCATAACCACTACAGTGCTCAATTACCTATTTTTGAGGGGGAAATAAACTTCGTCTCGAAGGCATGACCTCCGTGATCGACTCCTCTGGGCTTTTGGTGAAGCGACCGATGGAAAAAGTACAGTACAAACTTTGAATTTAAACTGTTTCTTCACAATGCAGAAATTTTAATTCTATTTTGTGTCTGTTAAGAGGCACAAAGGCACTCTTAAGAACATGGCCCCACAACTGGCATTTTAGCTAACTGGGAGCTCTGGCCATTAGCTGCAGCAACTCCAGTTTGCTAGCACAGATTTTGGTCGTTTTTTTTTCCTATCGACAATACTCAGAGACATCTAGCGATCAAGAGTCAGGTAAAAATCGGCCTGAATTCTCCTTTAAGTTTAGACACCAAAGACTAGTTAAGATTATAAAAAAAATGTGGTTTGGGTTAACCTTAAGTAGTACTCCCGGGACACAAACGCCCATTACCTGGGAGAAAGCGTGTTTTTTTCCCCTTAACTTCTCCCGGGACACAAACTCCCCTCCCCTGCTTAAAAGCCCTGCTTCTTTGTGGTCTTATACAGCAGCAGTCCATGAATAAATTCATGGAATACATACGAATGACAATGCATTTCTTTTCGTAGCTACATGTACGACTGGTTCATGAGCCAGCCTGATTATTTACATCTGTGCTTTTCCTACAAAGGCCAAAAACCAAAGGCCTATGGTGCATTTGGTGATGCTTTGTCTGGTTAATAATGCCACTGTTTCAGTAAATATATAATGATGCCACCATGGCATGTAACAAAATCAAGAGGACACATCTATACATTGATAAAAAAAAGTTACACTTATAAGTTACATTGTAAAATACTTCACCATATCCATTACTGTGTTTTCGGAGGCAAAGATTGGCTAATCACAGTGTGCTGGACACGAATGGTTGTGATTGGACAGTTTACGAGTGTTTAGGGAGCTCTTGATTTGATGCACCAGAGCAAATATTCTATCAAACTATCAATATGCCTCCGATCAAGTTTAACTAACAAATGTATGATTGTACTTATGATTCAAAATACTGTAATGGAGAATACAAAATAATGTACACTATACACACACAATAACCGAAAGATAAAGTTCTTCCAAACAGGAGCACAGAAAGGGGGAAAACTTACACGAGTGTGTGTGCGGATGTGCATCTTCAGGCCATCGTTCTTGCTGAACGCTTTGTCACAGTAGGGGCACTGGTATGGACGCTCACCTAGGGAACCAAAACAATTAGACATCATTCACATATCAAAACTGATACTGGACTACAACTCTAAACAGGAAGACATACCCGGGAAGACTTTCTATTATACATATACTGCACATTTGCTCACGTATGCCACACACACATTTGCAAATATAAAATATGACATACAGTATGTACATATTTTACAACATGACCGACTTAAAGACAGACCTTCAATGTCAGATGACAGAAAAGTTTACGAAGAAAAAAATTGCATATCCAACAATTCTTAGATGCAGGTGCGTTGGAAAATATCACATCAGACTTGAAAAAGGAAGTTCCAACACTCTGCTCATGCTCAGCATAACAATTTATTGATGATACTAACATTTTGGCTAGGTCCAGAGGGGCAAATAAATTGTTAATAAATTGTGATGCTGAGCAAGAGCAGAGTGCGGGATCTTCCTTTTTTAAGTAAATATAAATAATGGACATTTATACAATGCCTTGCCTCACAGATGGTTGAGTTGTGGGTGTTGTTGCCTCTGTCCTGTCCCTTCTTCACTTGCTCTAAAGGCTGATTTATGCTTTTGTGGAGGCTCCACACAGAGCTTTCGCCATAGCCTACGTAAGTGGCCTGAAGTTTATACTTGTGCGTTGGTGTGTGCTAGTGATAGACCGATTTTATCGGCCGGCCGATATATGGGGCCGATATTCGCGTTTTTACATGTATCGGCATCGATACGCGGCTGCTGCGTTTGCCCGATAGTTTTTTCCCGTCATTATTTACAGACAGGCGTACACAGGCAGCTCTGTGTTGCTGGAGACGCTGCAGTTCACGTGCAGACCATGCACTGCCCCTCCACCACTAGCACCATCCATCTTAAAACCATCCACCACCGTCTTAAATTACACATCAAGCACTTTATTTCAATGGCTACTTTTCAGGTTTATTGTTTCCTTAAATTATTTAAATGTGTTGACAAAGGACATTTTGTGATGACCTGATTATATCTGTCTCATAATATGTCAGCAAGCAATGCCTCATCAAGGCTGTGTTGTAGATGTTGATGAAAGCCTTTCACCCTTGCACGGTTAACCATATGCAGTGCACCCATCCATATGATGCACATTGCACACATACTTTGGGTGATATGAATGTAAGATGATTGCAGAAGTGACACTGATCTGTGTTTTTGTTTATTATTTTTAAAGAAATGGCAGAGCAGATTCCGAAAACAAATCCAGTGTGGCAGGGTTTACATTTTTATGATGTAAATTGAGGGAGCAAAAGCAGTATCGGCTCCAAATATCGGCTCAAGAAAATCGGCAGCCCGTATCGGTCATCGGCTAAGGCTGATGAAAAAAAAAAATCGGAATCCGCATCTGCACTAAAAAATCCATATCGGTCGATCCCTAGTGGGTGCGTCGATCTCTTTAGGAGAATAGCACGGCCGGCACGTGTTTGTGGGTGGGGAGTGTGTGGTAGAGTGAGTGAGAGAGTGATTCGCTTCACAGCGAGGACTCTAGAGAGGCATAGAGAGAGAAACAAAGTGTCTCCCCTGTTCTTTTTGACCACGGTGAGACATCTGGAGCAGGAAAAGTTAACCCTCTCCTTGATTTCATGTTATTTATGGAGAAGGAGAACCAGGAAATGAGTCGGGGGGGAAATGCAACGCTACCAAGCCACGGCTGAGCGACGTGCGCTGCTGCGACATTTAGTTAAATTTTTTGAGAGGTGCACGTCAGGCTACATCGTAGGGTCCGGCGTAGGGTCAGTATTTCGACGTACCTAGATACGTACCCACGGCATCGATTTAACACAGAAGCATAAGTCAGCCTTAACGCAGATTTGACCTGGCTGCTGGTACACCAGATATCTTTCACTCCATTCATTTCTGATGCACACTGACTTTCCACTGCAGAGCAAAAGCTTATATTGGCTACACTTCATGGCTCGCTATCGGAGCTACAACTGGCCAACAGTTTAGGAGCACATCAGAGGCAATGTGGCTTATCCCAGTTGGATCAAAAGCAGTTGGGAAAAACTCCTGCAGATCCTATCTGAGCACACACCGATGATGACAAAGAGAAAGTGACAGGCTGTCAGTCAAACAGTCCACTGACACATGGATCTGTTTACCGTGTGCCGATCCAAAGGCCAGATAGGAGCACCAGAGCTGATTAATCTATAGAAGGGATATGAGGTAACCTATAGAACCATACTGAAATTAAAGTCTCAGACAGGAAAAGATTCTGGGTTCAATAATTGCTTAATTTATTTCATAGATATACCCTTAATCAGAAAGCTAGAGCAAACTAAATAAATATCCTGTGTTCAGAAAATAGAGTAGGGAATCAAACTTAAAAAAGCATTTTCTGAAATTCCCTTCCTCGTGATATAGGAAATGACTCTTTTCTGAATTTAAATATATGCCTGCAAGTGTACACAGTACAATCTAATGAAACACTGCTAAAAATAGATACCTACAGCTACACATCTGTGTTCATTCCTTCAGTACAACAATCTCATTTCTTATCTGCTTCGTAGTAATCTCTCTTTAGTGGCTAATTGTTGAACAGGCAAGCAAGTAATTTTATTGATGGGGGAGATGTTTTGCCCCTTTAAGTAATAAGGTTAATTAGCTGTGTTTCTTTGGGATTCAAAATGCAAAGAATATCCATCTAGGGAGCATATGAGAAAAGTAATATTATCTCCCAGTGCTATGAACACAACTGTGCTGAAGGAATGTTTCTCTTCTGTTCTTTACAGCAAGAAAGTATGGTTTGATTGAGGTACACAGTAAATATTTCATATCGTTTTGTTTTGATATTTTACATTTAAATGTGTTAATTTGAATATTGGTGCTGTTTTCTGTCCCTGACTTGATGAGACTGGGCAGATTTACTCATTTATCCATTTGTGTCCGACTACTACTTTGACTTTATACATTTTTATTAGGACTACAATGGTTATATTAAAACCATTTGTGATACACAAATCCTGTGTCTGTTAACAGAGAAGCTGCGACAGCTGTCACGACATACAAGTCAGGGTTTAAACCCACCGTAAACCTCCCCCCCACATGAGGGCTTCAGCGGAGCACAATGAGGAGCGCTGTGACACAAAGTAATGAAATGTGTAACCCTTACGTTGGTGTCGGAAAGGGTTAACGTGACAGATGTGCACTGATTACCCATACTGAAATATGTGCAGAGGGCAGCTCGCCATTCTGTCCCATTCTGCGCAATTTCAGCTCTAGGGGGGGTTTTGTTGACAAACAGGAAAATCTGAATCCCAGATGTGTTTTGAGAAAGAGGAGAGCAACTCCTATGTCTTCTGTAGCATGTGTGGTATCGGGTTAAGGTCCCAGCGTTAGCCTTGGGGAGTCCTGGGGAAGGCATTAGTGTGCTAATTGCGCCGGAGCGCGGTATGCCAGTGTACTTCTGTAGCTTGGCTCACATCCCTCCCAGGAGCTGGCTATTGTCAGTTAATACACCACACCCTGCTAACACAGAGGCTCACAATAAGTGCACACCAATTCACCTACTTAACCTATACACTCTCTGATTCTGGACATGTGCGCCTCATCTGGATAATTATCCATATATTCCAAAAGAGGTCATTCATAAATATGGTCACTTATAGAGCACATATCCCACTCAAAACTACTTTAATTCAACAGTCATTGCTTTTCCACTGGTTCAACCTGCTCTTAATGAATCATGAGCAACTCAATCCTTTAGCGTAACAGGAAATAAACAAATATTACTCAGGAACCTAAGTAGTAACATTTTTGCAACATGGGTCTCTGTTATTCGTGCGAGAGGCTTTGTGTCTGTTTGGCTGAGTGTTACTGTAACTAGAAACCCTCCACTTATTCTCCAGATTGAGCCAGATTGTTTGGGGATTATGAGGGGTGGCTGCAGCACTGAGCCTGGGCTTTATGTGTGTGGAGATGGTAACTGATTTAGCATGTGCTGAAACAGTACACCATCTCTTTGACCCTGGGTGTCTCCCCCGGCCCCCGCTGTGGCCCTCACACTCCTTGTCTGCTAATCGATCCGTTTGGCACCCCTTGTGTGTTGTATATGTGTGCGTACGGCCGTGTGTCTGGTTAGCAGATGGCCGGCTTTGTCGTCCTGCCTGCCGCACAGCGTTCCTGTTATGGAGAACGCTTTGTAGCTTCGGGGCTCCGGTCTGAAAGACATTAGTGCTGTCCGTCAAAAAATTAATTCCCATCTTCCTCCAGTTCAGCCAGACAGTGGCCCTCCACTGTCCTTCTCTCTGCCCTGTGTCACATGCCGACAGGGGCCACGGAAGTAATGTGATATCAGTGTGTTGGAGATGATAAGAGATCGCCTTTGATGAGCCGTAAGAACGCCCAACAACTTTTACACTTGACCTTTCCATTATAGCCAGGGTCTCGGTAGATTTCTCCACTTCCTCAAACAATTTCCTTAAACTCGCCCATGTGAAGGTATCAGACAGACTCGCCTTACCGCACATGCAGCAGATCTGAACTCCTGACACGCGTCTCAAAACTCTATCCTCAATCCAAATTAAGCATCTGCACGGCACCCGAAAAAAAAGAGACCAAGCTGCGATAGCGCAGCACTATTTATCACAGAGACAATAATTCAGTACATAGTGATTTTACTTTTCAAGATTGTAACCATGACCACAGTAAAGACAAACAAAATCATCTGTGCGTAAATAGGTTCAGTGATTCCAGAGTTCTACCAGATGTCCATTTGAGGGCAGTTGTTCTGTCGTGAGAGCACCTAAAGCTGCAATGTGTAGCCTTTTTAAAACATCAAAATATGGCTGTGTATAATTACTGTAACAAATGACACCATTATCGAGACAATTAGTATCCTGTGTCCGGTGCTAGTGGGATAGCAAGTGTGTGTTTATAAAATTAAGATGGTATTTTCCATGAACAAGTCCTGGTGTTATTTTCTCTTTTTCTTTTCCATTACTGAAAAGGAAATAAATATTGATTGTATTGTATATTGTTTTAATATCAATTTCGGTCTCACTGAGAAACCCATAATAACACAAAGAACTGTGACCTCAGAGCAATCTCTATTACAGCAATTCACTGTAAAACACATCACTGAAAATGCACATTGAATGTTTTGTATAAAGTTTTCTGGCACGGCCTTTTGTATAATTATACAAATGTTTCAAAGTTTAGATGAAATGTATTTACTGAAAATGCTTCAGGTTGTACACAACTATAACACAAGCTTCAAGTTCAGTGAGGCAGATCTATTTTTCTTGTCATCTGTAATACAAAAGTTAGACCAACCACTCCTTTCTCTAAGTCTCTGAGAAAAACCAGACACCAGACGTTGGCCTGTATGTATTTTATCTACTGTATATAACCTGATAATAACAGAATATGGGATTTGACAATAATAAATACCCTGTGGCCTAGGCCTGTGAGAATGCAGGCCTGTTGCTCTTTCTCTGATCAGTATATTAAAGGGGCACAGATCTTTATGTTACAAGTTGTATAACTGCTTCTGTGGCTCAGGAGGGAGCTTTCTGGAGAAAAAAAAACCTAATGCTGTCAGGAAGTGCCAAACTAAATTGCTAACTAAACTAAATTGTGGCCCTTTAATGCCACTATGTGCACATTTTTTGATGTTATATCTTCAAATAATTGTAAAGGCATATGTTTTTGTTTTTAGAGAAATATATGACAATCCCAGTGAAAAAATTGGTGTGGCCTTTCAAACCATGGTGGCTTAAATTAACCCCATCTCAGACAGCTGTGTAAAGTTGACACATTGGAAAGGTGTTTGCTTTTTGTTTTGTTCTGCCTCATGTTTCTGCTTGTTAAATTTACAGGAAACAAATATTTTATTTGTTGGTTATGATGATGATGTTATGAGTATCCAAGTGTTCCCCTTTTGATTGCTGAACATGTGCAAGCACACTGGAGACCTTGGTCTGTCTGTGCATGTGGAAAAAGTCTAAATACTGAAGCTTGATTCATTATACAACATAAACACTACATCATCATTTTCAAGGGTTAAAATGCCACACCAATTTGTTGTAGCACAGCTCATGGCTTTACACTGATCACTGTGCCCACACATGACATGTCCTATGATGTCAGTGTGACGCCGAGGCACTGGGTTCTGTCAACATTTCCCTTGGCACAAATAATTTTCATGACCCCACTACGGTTATTTACCACATCATGGCACACATGGTGGGAAAATCGACTCTCACCGAGCTGTGATGTGGAGAAGGACACATCACAGGGCCAAAAAGAACTATTTAGAAAATGATAGAAACATCCATCATAACTCCTGAGTTCCACAACGTCTCCAACATCCAGTCCAAGTTTTTGACAGCTCACATTTTATGGGTTGTCGGTGATCTCATAAAGGCTGCTCTCTGAGAAGACGCCTGCCTCTGTAGCACTACAACTAATTTCTTTGAGCACCATGTTTTAATCAAATTAAATTGAAACAAAATCCAAGCCAAATATACAGTACACGTCTTGCCAGCTACTTAACGCTCTCAAGTAGATGTTTTTAAAATTTCTCTTTCATCTATTTCTCACTTTCCCCATTTG
The DNA here is from genome assembly GCF_008315115.2 of Sander lucioperca. NCBI lineage: Eukaryota > Metazoa > Chordata > Actinopteri > Perciformes > Percidae > Sander > Sander lucioperca. The sequence continues at coordinate 25,466,149 of NC_050183.1, forward strand.
TCCCATAATGCTCTCTAGTGTTTCATGGTAAAATGATAGGGGAAGGAAATCTCCAAGTAATCTGTACAAAGTCCTCTGTGTTCAGCAGGTAAATAATCAACACTGACTTGTTCCTGTGAAGCAGGAAGACAAACAAGATCCTGTCCGGCATCCAGAGAAGCCGTCGATTTAAAGGTCTTTACCTCAGCTGGTGGCCTTCTTTAAGAGATTACTGACACACTACCCGTGTTTAAAGTTTTTCTTAAATAAACAGGGTCGTTTTATGATTTACACATTTATCACACAATCTACATAATGGGTTACATGAGCTGTGTGTGCAAAATTACTCTCTCTATTTGAGAACAAGATGAGTCTTGTCTGGATTGTCGCTCAGGGAACGACTCGCACTTTTCACCAAAGCTTATTTTTTCCTCCCACACAAAAAGGCAACAAACAAAAAAAATCCCAGTCTATAGAATGAGGGGACAGATTTACAGCCAGTCAGGGTCAAGGGTCATCCGGCTGGATGCTTTCTTGGAGTGGTCTTTTCTCTCTTTACTCCTTTCTTTCTTTGAGGTGTCCCCTCGGCTCCCACCCCTCCCCCAGCATTCCTCTCTTTTGTTTATTCTATATAAATACAATCAGACTGGGCCGCAGCTCATACTGGAATACTTTCTCTCTTTCTGTTGGTTTGTTCTTCGCACACACATGTACGAAAAAAACACACACATACGCAGCTCGCGCACACACGGATACAAAGGACGCTGTTGACAAAGTGTGGTAGGACCATTGTCCGGCTAGCACTGAAATATACACACACTTTTTGACACACTAATCCTGTCAACACCTGACAGGAATGTTTGAAGAGGCTACACATATGATTTAAAGGGATACTTTACCGATTTTAATCCAGCTCTGTGTCATCTTTGTGTGGGCAGTGTCTTTAGATGAACGGTGTTTGGCTTCCCTCAGTGGCTCCAGTGCACGTTGGAGCAGACGGCTGTCGAGATCCACCAGATGATTCAAAACAACATGTTTCGGCGGACCTCTGTGACACATTTCGCATCACTTTCGCGCCACTTGCTCTGCTCCGCAGAGAGCTCTGTGCACTGTCGCCACGGAGGGAAGCCAACCACTCTTTATCTAAACACACAGCCCACACTGCCATGACACAGAGCTGGATTTAAATCAGTAAAATATTTCTTTAAGTGTGGTATGGACTCAGCACAAGACATGGATTGAATGAAGCTGACTGAGCGTTATATTAAAAAACGATTATATTAGGTAACTGATTTGCCAATCAGGGGGTCTATGTGGGCTGGTAATGATGACAGACTCTACCTGGATTCAATAGGAAGTTTAGAAGATCAAGACCTGTGAGGAGGATTGGCATGGTTCATAGGAAATCTACAGAACTTAAGTGCATTTTAGCGGGCGAGTCTGAAGCCAGAGAGCAAGCACAGTAAAGTGATGTCTTCAAACTCCTAAAAAAACAACAGGACAATGGGAAGACAACACGAGAGAGAGAGAAATAAATGAAGTTCAGTAGGAGTGAGAAAAAGAGGGAGACAGCCAACAGTAAGACAGAAGAGAGAGGGAAAGAAAGAGTGAGTCTAGAGGCCAAGAAGTGTGTGTGTGTGTGTGTGTGTGTGTGTGTGTGTGTGTGTGTGTGCGTGCGTGTGTGTGTGTGTGTGTGTGTGAGGCCGTGCCAGGTCTCTGCACCAGTCTGTTGGTAAGGAAACACACAGGAATGTGTGGCTTTCCAGTTTAAGGCAGTTTAATGAACATCCAGGGCTCTATTTTTGTGGCAGAGCAAAGACTGGAACAAGCAGTGCTGTATCATGTTGGCGTTTTCTAATATTAAAATGTGTAATATGTTATGTTGTTAGGTGGATAGTCGTGACCTGAGCAGTGAGTGTGGTGTAAAGGTGGTACAGTAAGAGCTGAGCATCATACATAATGCAAATGACAATTAATACAAGGTGTTGGTATTTAGTATCCCGTGTCCAGACCTCTAATCATTAGGGCTGTAGTAGGTGATGTTAATGGCAGCTGATGGAAGGTGGATTAACAAAGCATTGACCTGTGGAGGGCCACTGACCTGTATGGCTGCGGATGTGGACCCTTAGCGTGCCGTTGCTGGCAAACTTTTGTCCGCAGTATGGGCAGATCTTCTCCTTCTCTCCCGTGTGTGTCTGGCACCGAAATGATAAAACAGACATGTGGTTGATGTTAAGAAAAACATTTGTAACATTCATCATCACATCCTTCCTACATTACAAAGTAAAAAGTGATCTACTGTGATAGCTGGAATTCAACGTCAGGACATTATACGTATCAGATACTCATCAAAAGTAGAAAATTAAACTCTGGTATACTGTGTCTTCAACCCATTCATACAAATGTAATCTGATTTTGGTATTGTTTTTGCTTGGTAAAAAAAAAAAAACTCCATCATCTAGTTCCACTTTAAATGCCAGTCTCTTTAGATTAAAACTTGATCTGCTCTGATTGGGTAAAGAATACACTAAATGTAGTTTTCTCCCATAATGCACCACTAACTAGTGGAATGGAGATGCACATGTTCACATGACAGTGGATCCACTGAGCTGCCCTGAAGGCAGGATCAAAGAACACAGACGATGCAGATTTGCCAGGGTCCAAAGCCCGGGGGACTAAAGGCCATGGTGCATGAATGCATCCTCCTCCTCCCTCTTCTTCCTCTCCCTTCACCTCCCAGCAGTCCACAGTGTTGAGCTCTGTGCGCTCATACGGGCTGCACATGCAAACAGGGAAGAAGCGCATGTGGAAAGCATGTACTACCTCCTCTACCTTTTCCTCCAACCCCTCCCCCCCTCGCTCTCTCTCGTTGTTGAAAAGTATACGCTCTGAATTCCTCCTCCTGGCCTGTTAGTAAATTCCCGAGAATAATCTTGAGTATGAAAGGCTCAAACTCAGAGCGACAGTTTCAACAGCAGTACAACAATACAGGAACACCTCCTCTCTGGGCCCCCATCCTTTCCTCCATCAACCCACTGTGTCCCTCTGACACCTCGGGTGTTTCGTTACAAAGGCTCCATCCACACACACACACACACACACACACACACACGCACGCACGCACACGCACACGCGCGCACACACGCACGCACGCACACACGCTCACACAGACACACACACACTCGCATGCACATTAACAAACACATGCATGCACATTCACATGGTCACACATACATACAGACAAACAAATCCACATATTTATGAACACATGTGTCCCAGATGGAGCAGTGTTGCATGTATTTAGTTAGTTGTTTGTACAACAGAGCAAACATCACTGCTATTCTACCTTCACAGGCAGACAGCCAGGGGGGAACGCTAGCAATTTCACTTGGGAACACCACGTTCCGAATCATAAGTGTGGAATTTATTGGGAGTTGTAGGTAATGATTCAAAGTTTTTATATATAATTGTTCTGTGTGCCTGTAACTACTCAAAATCCAACCCTGTAATTTTCAGTCATGGGTGAATTCTTCCAGAATAGCACTGACAGAGGTGAGACTATCTTGTATAATGTGCAAAACATACAATACATGCACATACATGCTGACACACACGCCCTCTCATATAACACGAATCCAGGCTCACTGAGGAGAAAGCATCGACTGTAACACAAGAGCGCTCCACGAATAACTCAGGCCTGTTCTGTCAGACATGGGCCGCACTACTGTTCATTTGCACAAGCAACTGCTGCAACAGCACATACTGCGTGACACAAAGAAAGACACAAAGGTATACATCCGTTCTGTCCCATCTTGAACTACTTTGAAAATCGATCAATTCGTTCAATCATTTTTCAATCAAAAATGCCAAACGTTTGCTGGTTACAGATTCTCAAATGTGCTTCTCTCTGTTACATATCATTGTATAAATTTAACATATTCGTGTTTTGATGTTGGTTGAGTAAAACAAAACCTTTTTTTTTTAAAAAGTCCCCTTGGCATTTTCTGACTATTTTTTAAACAATGTTTCTATTTCAAAGACTGAATGATTAATTGATTATATGAAGAAAAAAAATGACAGAGGAATCTATAATGGAAATAATCATACTCAAAAGCATCATAACTGTTAGAATAATGGCGGTAAGCTCATACTGTGATCCTAACAAACCTGGATCAGATGTTTTGGCTTTCATGATGTTCAAAAAGTCACTTTATCTTACTCCATGTAACTTCTGATTTCCATCATATGGGCAGAATCAGACACGGTGCACAGAGCTACGGTTAGATTTGATACTAACAAAAGATGGCTGTGGAAACTATATGGGATTGTTTGGGGGCCAAAGTTTACTCAGACAAACAGTTGCAGAGTATCAAGGTGTACATTAAATAAGACCTCAACAATAGTATGGCCAAAAGCAGGGTTACTCTGCGAGTGTAAACACGCCCAGTAAGTTGTCATCTCCTCGGCAACCTGGCTTTGATCAAGGCCAGATCTCCCAGCAGCCTCCAAAAGCCTGTAAGCAGCGAGACAGTTCAACATGCCTGTCTTCGGCCCTACTGTTCTGAGACAACCTCCAAGACATTTTCTTTAGCCGTGTGCCAAGAAGCTGTTTGGTTTCAATCTTGATCCATAACCACACCGGACGTTGTCAGATTTAGGGCTCATAATCTGCAGCGAGATCTGTTTGGGGCTTTGAAACCCTGCAGAGCTAATGGGCTAACTGCCATTTCTAATCATCATAGGAATTGATTTCCAAGCCTTCATGGGCAGCAACGGTCAAGATGGATGTCCCCGTCAGGTTTGACAGTCCACGATATTACAACAGTTAGCTGCATCACCTTCATGAGACGAGGACTAACTGGATGTGAAACAATGGACACATTTTGGTAAAGTAGATGGTTGGGCTGTCATTTCTTCCCTTTTAAATTTAGTTTGACAGCAGAAGATTGATGATGAATAATAGGGCTGGGACGATATGCGTTTGTCCCGATTCGATTCTTTCACGATCCATGGGTGCCGATTCGATTTGTATTGCGATTTTCATTAACTGCGATTCTAGAAGTATTGCGATTCGATAGTATTGAGTATTGCGATTTTTTTTCCCTTCTTTAACAAAAACAAAAGTTGAATAATACACTTCTAGAGACAATGTATCATGAGACATTTCAAAAAAGTAATTGTTTTCTAAGAAGAATGCACATTACATGTCTGACATTTATTTCATTTGTAAAGAAGTACAGAAAATGGATTTTTTGCATTTTCCGTTTTTGGTCTGTTTTGCTGGAAACAGATACAATGTAGTGTTTAAACAGAAAATTTTTAGGTGAATCGTTGGTAAAAATATATATAAATAATCGATTTTAAAAATCGTTGCAAAGAAAATCATGATACATTCGTGAATGGATTATTTCCCCCACCCCTAATGAATAATCTGACAAAAAATGCATAAGTATATTCTTAGCAACTATATGTACTTTCGTGCAAGATAATCGTATCAATCAACGTCATTTTGCAAGGTTTCATACGTTATTTTCTAACCGTTACATTTCAACTATGTGCATTTCAAATAAATGCAACAAAAATTAAGCTTGAACTCAATTTCGGGACAAAGTGACAGCCCTGGCAGACATGCAATCACTGGCTGTGATTGAGGTTGTCTGGCTCCAGCAAACACTCACCTTCTTGTGGCTCTTGAGGACAGAAGGAGTGACAAAGGCCTTCTCACACAGGTCGCACTTATACTTCTTATGGCCATCGTGCACCACCTGGATGTGAACATTGAGCGTGTCTTTCCTCTTGAAGGTGGCGTCGCAATGGTCACACTTGAATGTCCTCTCACCTGCAGCGAGCATAGAGGAACATTTGTAAGAGCCATTTGCAGTTCATCTATTGTTGTGCCTCTAAACGCACAGTCATCACGCACAGCGAGAGTGGACCCAATTTCACCGGGAGCGATTGTGTGGGCAGGAACATACAAAGAGGGGTGTTTCGCTGCACCAGACAACCCTGAACAATAGTCTTAGAAAAGTCTGGTTCTGGGTTCTTTTTTTTTTTTTTAACAGGAGTCGTCCTTTATTGTGCATTGGTAGCTTAACATATCCAAGGGGAAACAGTAAAGCAAACTGCTTTGCCATATGTTTCAGTTGAACGTCAAATGGTTCTGTCTTACTTTTTTACAGTGCAAAAAAAAACATCCCTTATTGCATTAATCATTCCACTGACAAGCACTAAAACGCCAGACAGACAGTACACTGACAGTACGATGGGGCACAATCTCAGCTGTTCACAGAGTGCAGCCTGACGTTTTCCTTCACGCCTCTGCTCTCTGTCTCCAAACAACAGCCTCTATTGTTGCGGAGTAGTTGTTTCCATTATATGGAGATCATTCAATTTTCACAGAGTAGTTTGGTGTGTGTGTGTGTGTGTGTGTGTGTGTGTGTGTGTGTGTGTGTGTGTGTGTGTGTGTGTGTGTGCGTGCGTGCGTGCGTGCGTGTGCGTATGTGTGTGCGTGTGCGTGTGTTTGGCGGGAGCAAGTGGTTACAAGCTTGTGCTCATTCTCCTGTTACCAAGGCAGATGATGGTCAGCTCAATAAACTGGACAACAGTGAAAGCTGAGGTCCATTGTGTTTTTAATCAAATCAAAACATCCACTTGATGATAATTAATGTCAACGACACCCTCGCATAAAGATTTCATTATTACTTGCAGCAGGGCTTCAGTCTGGTATTAAACCATGCAATGATAGTGATTTATACGTTAACATACACACAGGAATGTTCTCGGGGGTCTTGAAACAACTAGAAGACCACAACTGACATGTAACTCTACATAAATGTGCTGTGCATGTTTCTTTGGGCAAGAACCACACATACTAACAGATTCGTTCTGAAGTGGCTCGTACGAATAATTAACGAGAACTTGTCGCATTCAACAGTTTTCTTGTTTTTAGAACTTTTTCGAACAAAACTCCAGTAGTCCAGATCTGTCCAGATAGGATGTATGATATGATATGATATGATTTGATATGATATTTTATTTACGTGTCATGCCACTAAGTGGCCCATCCCACACGGAATTACATGACACCAAAACAGAAGTAATTTCATCCACAGCCTCCGGTCCAATGTCCACACACAACATACTCTACTTTGCACAAAAGAAATAACAAAGAAAACATATTACAGCAGCCACAACACAATTGTGTAACCCATAAATTGTCCAACTAGAACTAAACATTTCATACATAAAACATAACTACAGCCACAGAAAAATAAATAAATAAGTAAATAAATAAACAAGCAATGTCACTTCCAGACAGAGAACCATCGATACAAAGCTGTCTTCCTTACAGCCCATGCTTGTTCTAAAAAGTCTGCAAATGAAATGAAAATGTTTTATGTTCAAACAACCAAACTAACAGATCTATATACTGCCCCATCTCTTTAACTTTGTTAAATAATTACAATCTTAAATCATGTTAATATGGACAATACAAAGCAAAGTCAACTTCATTTTCAATTTCATTGAGATCATATAAATAACAGGTAGTAACAGTAAGTCTGCCTTTCTCAATGATAAAAAACAACAACTTTTGTTTGACTTGAACTGCTCTGGTCTCAAAACATCTTGGTCGCCTAAGCAACACAGTTGAAAATTAGCCCGCTGGCTAACACTGGCACATTGACAGAAATGGTGTCTGTGCGTTGTCCTTATAAATAAAATAAATGAAAGATAATATTTAACTTTTACACAATAAAATGTCTAAAAACAACTAGACTCCTGTTATATAGTTTGCTGAGTTGAGTACTTACATTATCCCAAATGTTTCCAACAAAGAAATCTGAAATTTTAATCAAGGACACGGTCCGTGTCATTTGGTAGCCTGTCAATGGCGTCATATCCCCTTTACGTATGCGTCAAGCATTGTGGTTGTCTGCCAGAATCTGTCACGAATTGACTTAACTTAACAATACACTTTTTTAGATCTTGGTTGTTTTAGTCATCGGACATCTGGATCTAAAGTTATCAGAGAAACAAGCTGAGCTTGTGGCAGCTCGGCTCCAGCCGCACCGATTTTTAACTCATTTTAGATTTTTAACATGAAAACGGCTTTATTCAGTGTTTTTTTTTTTAAACCTCCTGAACGATGAACACTGTAGGAATCCTAACCGGGAAAAACTGACTGCAGAATCTGAATGGATTTGGAGTTTAAATATGTTGCAGATATCAACTTAAATAAAATTAATCTTGGCTTGCCAATTCACAGACAGCTGTGAGGTTTCTTGTTTTTTATATTTCAGTAGATGTTATTTTCCCACTCCAACATAAGGGTCATCCTCCATTATAACACCTACCAGTGTAATATCAGCTGTATGATGGCAGCTGTCGTAATATTTTCTCGCTTTCAGGTCCCCTAATGCAACTACTGACACTGTTACCCTGTGCTGTTTTTTTGTCCGCTGATTTCCGACAGCAGGTCTCGGTAGTATTAAAGTCTTCTTTTTACTGAGATTACGTGATATTTTTGTGAATGAAACGTACACAAAAGGAGTGGAACAAGAAGCCTTAGGTAGAAATTTGTGGGCATGGATTACGCTAATAATCAAATCTAACGAACACTTGGCATTCATCAATTTGAAACAAGCAATTTAGGGCAAGTGTGTCCAGTTAAAGAGAGTACAAGACAAAAAAAAAAGTACAAGGCATTTAGAATAAAAATATGAAACTGTTCTTGCATTACTTTGGAGAAAAAAAATTAGATTTCACCTAAAAATGCTGTGACATCTGTGCTTCATTTTCTCATTTTGAGACAATCGCTAGAGAGCTAACGTGTATGTGCACTAACGTTAACTCACAGAGACAGGCACAATAATTCAATGGCATGTCTATTCTCTTACCTACAGTGAAATCACACACTGGATCCTCCCGCCCCACATGCTATCTAGAACTTGATACAGAATACGAGTCCTGGTATTATATGGCCTGCCTCCTGAGACAGCGGCAGGAAATGCCTTGAGCTTTACAATCTCTTTGTTATCTGGCTCAATTGGAGGACCAGCGCTGCATCCTGCCAAGGCTCGACTGTCTGGGGAAGAAAAGTCTCTGCTGGGTCACAGCAGCCAGGGACCAGCAGACAACCTGAACACTCTGTAATGTCTCCTTGGTGAGATGTTTAAAAGAGTTATGATGTCTATTATTAACGGAAATATCCACAGGGGTAAGGATGAGTTGAAGACAGATGGAAATATAGCACCGTCTAATCACATAAAAACTAGACTCTAGGCTTGTTTTCAAACTTTTTTCCAAAGAGATATTAAGATGGTCAACATTTTTAGATGGCTTGATCAAACTACAGGAGGGATAAAATAATCTATTCCAAGGTCATTTCTCCTCAAAACCCACTGCATGTTTCACAGGGCTCATTTAGTTATTGCATGTTATGCATAAAATATCATTATAACTTGATTTGTTTTGGTATTTTTAACTCAACATTTAAAATTAAAAAAAATATCACTAACTTTCTTGGCACTTCAACATTACCTTTTAAACTTATGGGTAGGGCTGCAACTGCAAGACATTGTTGAAGCTCTACTTATGTATTCATTGTGGGCAGGGTCATGACGACACACTAGGGCTGCTCGATTGTGGAAAAAAATCATAATCACAATTATTTTGGTCACTATTGAAATCACACTTATTTAATACGATTACTCGTTGACTTTTGGAAGCAATTATTGAACTTTAAAAACATTGAAACAGTTAACAAATCAACAGTGAAAACACCTCGAACTGTGAAATTTCCCTTGGTACTTTTCCTCGTTTGAACACATCTTACTTGGAAAAGGAAACGTGCAAAAAACTCGTTTTTCTCAATTACTCTGTTTTTGTGATCATTAGGAGCCGGAAATCGTAATAATGAATAACATTTTGATTAATTGCACAGCCCTACAACACACAGGGGGCTCTCCCACTCTGCTATACTTACTGTTGTGGATGAGTAAGTGACGCTGTAGAGAGAAGGGGGTGCGGAACAGAGCTTTGCACTCCTCACACTGGAAGGGTCTTTCCTCGGAGTGGGTCTGCAGAGAGAGCAGAGCAGCGTCAGCATGTTTATAATGTGTAAGGCGAGCCGCCGCCTGCCTCCGCGTGGATGTTGATGAAGCTTCTTAAATTGATGTGAGAGGATCATGCAGAAGGCTCTGTAGCCGATTTGGTTTGTTGACTTGATGAGGACAAGCAGCTCGAGGGGCTTTAAGTTCAAAGTGCTTCTGTTTTTCTGCCCCCCCCTATCCATCCCCGGCCTATCTATCTGAGTGACACCTCAATCCCAAAAGTAAACATGGGGGAGCTCATGGGGTGGTGCAGGCCAGAGACCCCACAGATACCCGCCACCAACGAGACCCTGATTGATTACAGCCTCACTAATAATTCTAGCTTTGAAGTGACTCCGCCTTTCAATTAATGCCTCTTCTCAGCAAACGGCAATCAGCTACATGTAATCGTATCAAGAAAGTCATTTCCGCTGTTGTGAAAGCCTAATTACAATGACCTCCCCCGGTGTAACGGTATGTGTGTGTGATACCACATCTGCTCACCTTCTTGTGATTCTTGTAGACGTTGCGGTGGGCAAACTCTTTCCCGCACAGCTTGCATTTGTATGGTTTGTCCTCGCTGTGGATGATCTTATGAGCCGTCACCTGGTCCAGGCGCTTGAACGAACGACTGCAGATCTCACAGGTATACGGTCGCTTCTCTAATCATTGGTTAGATTAAGAAAGAGATGACACATTAAGTTAAAGGGATAATTTGTTATTTTTTGTGGGGTTATATAAGGTTAGGTACTTATACATAGTCAGTGCTTTAACTACAGTAGATGGCAGCTACTCCAGTGTTCTGCTAAGTAAAATGACTGTTTGGCTTTGAAGAGAGCATAGGTAATGGCTTCAGTTCCCAGTCGGAAAAGGGCTGTCTGACGGCAAGCGCTGAAAATATTCTAAATATAGCATACACTGAAACAGGTATTGATTTTTTGAAGTGGGTCTTTTTCAGGTGTCTAAAATACGTTAAGCTGCTGCCCCCGTCCACAGCAGTACATTGCTTAGCGTCCGTGCCGGTACTCCTGTCTGCTTTATGTAACCATCTCCTGTAAGTAATACACTGACTATGGATAAGTACCTCGTACAACCCGACTTTAAAGAAGCTGAACTATTTCTTTAAGGACTGATGTATTTAAGGCACCATTTTCTTACCTGAGTGTGTGATCATATGACGTTTTAGCTGATTTGTAGAAATGAACTTCTTGTCACATGCGTGGCAGTCAAGTATTTCATGTACCTACAACAAAAGAGTAAAAGAGAAAGTTTTGGTCTTGCTGGTAATTTTAAATAAAAACTTAGGGTAAAGAGCACGGAAAAGTTGGAGGATCACGGTCTGCGATAGTCAACAGAAAGTAAATCAAGTCCGTTTACATTGGAGTGATGTCTACTGACAGAAAAGCAATTAAAGTGATGAAAAGTTCCAATCCCTTTTCTGCTTCAGAGCATTGCTCCAATAATTGCACATTCAATAGTTCCCTGGCGTACAGCTACAATAGCATATGCTAATGCAAAGCAGCTCCTCTTGTAAAGCTGATACTGCAAAAGCTTGTTCAGCTAAATGATGATAACGGCAGCTTTAAGCTGCTTCGGAGCTAACGTGTCATTATGGAAAGTTTGATTGCTCCACTGCGAGAATAATACTTAATGCACCAATGTCTTTGATGGAAGCTATAAGAACAATGTGTGACATATTTATTATAACACTTTGTGTTTAAGTAGGACTCAATTATTATGAACAACTTTATTAAAATGTTTTACTGGAAAAACATAATTTGTCAAATTGAATGTAATGCTGACCTAAATTTAGAGAAAGACATTCTGCCTTTCAGATCTCCAAATGTTATGACAACGGTTCAGACAATGGGCCCTATTTTAACAATCTAAGCGCACGGCGTGAAGCGCCTGGCGCAGGTGCGTTTAGGGCGTGTCCTAATCCACTTTTGCTAGTCACGGCGGAAAAAAGGGTCTGTGCGGCGGGCGCATCGTTCAAAAGGGTTGAACTGAACACACCTCCCTGTAAGACCAGCACGCCCATGGGCGCAAAAATGGGCGCAGGTGCATTTGTTATTTAAACGACGCGGGCGCTGGACGGGAAATTGATAACTGTGTCGGTCTTAGACTAGCAAAGACACATGCGCCGGGTGCAAGTTAGGGCCCAATGTGTGCATGTACAAATAGTGCATGATTGGAAATCTTTTCTGCTATCGTGAGCCACATATAATAGCAGGAATGGCACTTAGACACATAAGGAGGCCACATAGCAATATTACATACGCCTATTTTAAAATTCCCCGGAGGTCTGAAACAGGAGAATACTGACTCATAGGTGAAGTAGGTTAAATGATGCACTGCAGAACTATGTCACAACTTCCAGGTGACTTTAATTGTTGAAGAGTTTGGAGGTGGCTCGAAGATGAATTAGGTGACAGGGTGGATTAATGTCTATTGATTAATCTGGATGATACATGATGACAAGAGGAAATGAAAATGCACAATAACCAGCAGGGATAATTAATCAGGAATGTTGGTTAATGAATGGCAACCAATAAGAATTTGTGAGACAACTTGCATAATAACCCAATGCCCAACGTCGTCCAAAGTGCTGTCCTGATCTGAACTAGAAAACAACAGTGATTAATCCATTGAAACAAAAAACTGTTATCTATAGATATTCTTTTTTTTCTTTTTTTCTAAATCCCGATATATACAGCAAAGAGCAACTTTGAATATTGGACTTTTCTACACCAATCTCCTGTATTCTGGATAATTATTAAATACAATTATATTCATTGCATTGGAATGTTTGCATTACATGTTTAAAGCAGAATTATGCAACTATTTCACTTTAAAATAACAGCTTCAAAATCATTTTGATGTTACTCTGACTTGATGGTGCCTCCATCATTACCACTCTGCGCACCAATTGCCTGTCTTAGCACTATGTAACTTTGGAGAGCAGTACGATCTACATAACGCTTTACGGCAATAAGTCACAAACCACCAACTACGACACTGATTTTGGTGAAACAGGATCATATTTTTGGTGAAAATATTTTTCTGGTTTCCCGCTGATGTCCTCCGACTGTTCTGCCTTGACTCTCCGTGATTTACGGAGAAAGCTTTACTTGTTGCTAATGTAAGGCTAACCACTAACTGCTGCTAACATTAGCTGCCATCAGCTATAGATGCTCAGTTACATGTGGTGCTCAGAGCACAGGGGGAGTGTTGGGGTTTACACAGGTGTGTTGGACCGCTGGGAGGAGGACGTTTTCAGGCCGGGGGCCAGAAAAAGGGGGTGGGGGGATGGCGCCGGTCTCGCACCACAACCGGAACCAGCTTCAGCAGCTTCTACAGACATCATGGGAGAGGTAAAGAGACCGAAGAGTAGGGCTGGATATCATTCAAAAATATTTGATACCGATACCGGTTCCTAAACAATACTTTTTTCGATACTAATTTTATGAAACAAAAGGAAATTACAACATTACGCCGCAAATCTTTTTATTTATTTTTCAGCTCCTACTACGTGAGCTGTCTCTGTGTAACGTAGAGTGTTCTGCGTTCCTCTAAGACGTTTAACGTTAGACAGCCAATCACAAGCATTATTAGATTTTGGTAGAAGCATGCTGCATGTTAATTGGCTCACTGAATCTGATGCGATTCACTCCTTAGTAAATCTCATTAGGTGTTGAAATTGGGGATTGAATTACGAGGCATTTTTCGATACTCGATACTTTAGAGGCAATTCGGTCGGTGCCTAAAAGGTATTGGATACTGTACCAAGCCCTACCGAGGAGGACGCAGAGAAAACTAAGAAGAGAAAAGGAGTGAGTGTCTGAGCGAGAGGCCGCGGGGACAAGAGAAAAACTCAGACTAGATTTTAGTCGTTGGCCAGAGCTTCGCAAAATAAAAGGCTGCAAGACAGATACCGAGCTGGCCATCTTGCTGTTGGATAAGTAATATTGGCTGGCTTGCTATGTCTTGTGTTGTTGCACTTGCTTGATGTTTGGCTAGGTTATCAAAGTTATTGACTCTCTAGTTTTTTAACATTTTGTAATCATTACAAATGCACGCGTACAGCTGTCCATTTTTACGACAGCGGTGAATGAGTGAATTGCACTCTTCTTCTATTTAATGTTGCTTTAAGTGGAATAAATATTAGCCTACTTTGTGCACAACAAAGTGTAACCCACTTGAAGATGTCTAAACACCAAATGTAAAAGCTTTCATGAACTAAACATAGGCTGATAGTGGTAATACACAGTACCAACACAGATATCTATTTGTACAAAAACATTTTTAGAATGGTATTTAAACAGCCCTGTTCAGTTCTGTGATCCATCAATAAGAGGGAGAATGTTGACGCCAAGGTTAAAACCTTATTGTCTGCCAACAGAGCCTCTTAAATTTCACAAGACATGTGGGATGAGCTAGTGAAAAAGAAGCCAGACCTCTGCACTTTGTCACCTAGAATATATTTGTAACAACTTGACCATAAAGACAGCCTCACGTGGAGAGGGAATAATCGAACAAAGTGAACTCAGAAGCTCAGGAAGCAGAGCTGAAAGATAGATTAGGGGTTAGACTAGGTTATAGAAAGAGTGGAGTGTGATGGATTCAGCTGTACAGCAAAACAGAGACGTCACTGTAAAAATGGATCCTGCAGAACTGCGTAAGCTGAGTAAATCCTCTTGGATCCGAAGCAAAGTATCTGGCTGGGGTAATTTGAGCTGTACAGTAGATGTTGCAGAGCCTCACCTTTCTGTGTTCTTGGAGATTCAGAGAGGAGGAGCATTTTCTGTTGCATATGGTGCACGTGAGTTTCCGACGTGCACTCCCTATAAAGGAAAGAAAAACTGGATGAAAAATGACCCAACCTAACCGACAGGACTGATAACAGAAGTGGGCAATCATGAATACTATTTCAAGACAAGCATGGCACAGTAACAGAAAAACAAAGTTTTACTGGAGACTGAACTTTCCTCATCATCCCACCATTTTACCATTTTGGGACCCTCCCCTTATCCCCATCTGAATCGCATGACCCACATCTGACGAGTCTGATCCACTTCCTCCCTCGCCCACACACACACACACACACACACACACACACACACACACACACACAGCCTTGTCCTGACCACATTGGTAAAACATAAAGGGCCAGATCTCATCTCCATCAGCCTCTGAGATTAATGTCTTAATCTCGGGTTGATACTTGATTCAGGCTGCGTAGATCCCCGCTGCCCTACATCCCATCATAAATAGCTATGGAAGTCCAATTATCTAAAGGAGTGAGCCGCCCCAGAACACACAGGTCAACAATTATGTAGCGCAAGTAATTAGAGATGTGCCTCAACGTTGCGGAGATTTTAACTGATCGAGGTCAAGTACTTTTATTGCAGTTCCTTGAGTGCTGAGGCTGCTAATGGACAATAGGCTTCATTACATGACGTTTTTGAAAAATAAAAGAAAAGTGCTATGCATGTGAATATGTGTGTGCTAGAGACAGAAGAAAAAAATGACGGAGAGGCATACAGGGAGAGACAGAGATGCCAACCTGTGTGAACATTTCCTTTATGCTTCTTCAGAGCGTCCTTGCTTTTGAATCTTTTGCCGCAGCTCTCTGCTTTACAGATGAACCTGGCATCTCCTTTACAGGCTTCCTTGTGCTGTTCAAAACTGTACACACAGGATACAGAAGAAGACTTTATCTAACTGTGCGTCTTAGGAAGTAAATGGCATGTGTCCATTATACATTGTACAGCTTGTTATTTAGGTGGTAAATTCCCTGTATACAGCAACTGCATGTTACCTGGATATTGATCTGAATGTGTTGTGGCAGATGGAGCACTGGTGTGCTTTAGAGTCGCCTGACGGGTCCAGTGACTCAGAACAATGCAAAACACTGGGGAAGGATTCAAAATAAAAAACAAATTAGGCACCAAATAGGAAATGAAACACATCGGGGTGATGGCTACACAAAGGTAAATTGTCATGAGCAGATATACAGGATAAATGAATTTGAATAATTCTTACTGAAGTTATCAGATTATCAGGTTTGACCTAAATTTAAACCAACTGTAGAGTGGAAGAATACACATAGTAGTATATAGAGTTTGAGATTATGGGAAATGAATGTATTTGATTTCTTGCAGAGCGTTAGATAAGGGGATCAATACCACTCTCATGTCTGTATGTTAAATATAAAGCTACATTCAGCAGAGGGTTAGCCTAGCTTAGCATTAAGACTGGAGACAGGGGACAACAGTTAGCCTGGCTCTTTCTGAAGTTAAAAAAAACCCTGCCTACCAGCACCTCTAAAGCTCACCGATTCACATGTTAGATCTCATTTTTTTAATCCGTCAAATAAACGTAGTGAAAAACAATAATTTGTGGTTTTATGGCTGATTATGAGCTGAAATGTTTCTTGGTGTCATGGTGACAAGAAGAGTCCAGGAAGGATTAAAACCATCAATATATAACATGTTAATAAGTGAGCTTTAGAGATGCTACAGTAATAGGCGGATTTTGTTTTGCTTGCTGTTTCCCCGTTTCCAGTCTTTGTGCTTAACTAAGCTAAGCTAAGCTAAGCTAAGCTAAACTAAGCTAAGCTAACTTGCTGCCACCTGTAGCTTTATATTTAACAGACAACAGATATACAACAGATATGAGAGTCGTATCTAACTTCTCGCTTAAAGGAGAACTCCGGGCAATTTTTACGTTAATCTTGATCGCTATAAGTATGTGAGTACTGTCGATAGCAAAAAAAACGAGCCAAATCCGAGGCCTGTTTCTTGTACAGTAATAGCGTTACTGAAGGCTAGCTCTAGCTCCATAGTTACGTTACTCCAAGCTTCTTCCCTTGTGAACACCTCCGCTCTTCACTCTTCACACACTACGCTCCGATCTGCACACTGCTTTTCCTGCTACAACTGAATTCCTGCGGGACTTCAGCGCAAGACTACAGCCAGCCTTCTGTAACGCTGTTACTTTACAACAAACAGGCATCATTTGGCCTGTTTCCATGTAGTTACATAGTCACTGATATGATCATAACCACTACAGTGCTCAATTACCTATTTTTGAGGGGGAAATAAACTTTTTTTGCCGCAAAAATTTTGCCGCGAAAGCATGAACTGTCCTCTGGAGCAGTGGTTCCCAACCTTTTTTCCTTGGCGCCCCCCCTACTTATATCTAAGAAAAGCTGAGCCCCCCCTCCGAAACCAAAGTTGAGGTAACTCTCGAGATACAGCCTTACTATCTTTTTTGATACAGAGGAGTTATCAGCACTTTTACGTTTCTCCGCCATGTTTCATTCATAAAATAGTGATGCCATGGCGGCGGGAAAAATGAGGATGATAGCAGCTAGCAGCTGACCTGATGACAGCAGGGTCCCAGGTTAAGAGGTCCCGGAGGTTTGGCCTACTAAGTAGCCTGCCTACAATTTTAAGCGAGAACAAAAATATATAGTTTTTATACAGACTTTTGTATACATTATATATTCTAGTGTATTATCATAATTTGTTTAACATGTGCAAATATTTTTTTTTTTACCTCAACCTCAAACCAGATAAAGACTTGCGCACCCTCTGTGATCTTTGCCGCCCCCCTGAGGGGTCCCCGGACCCCAGGTTGGGAACCACTGCTCTGGAGGACATCCACCAGACCAGCGGGCGCCCGTGGATTGTTGTCGGCCGCGGCAGGCGGGGAAGGCAGGGAGGAAGTAGAAGGATGCCAGTCTAAGGCAACGATGACACAGTTCGCCACTGCAGAGACTACTATTCACCAACGCCAGATGGATCGCACAAAAAATGGATATATATGCTACAAATACACACAGAACTGCTGCTTGATGACGAAAACACATCTTGTTGTCATGTAAGGGCCCTGTTCATGTTGCACAGACATTTTAATTGCATTTTGTGTCTGTTAAGAGGCACAAAGGCACTCTTTATGATATGCCCCCAAAACTGCTGTTTTAGCAATGTGAGCTCTGGGCATTAGCTGCAGCAGCTCCGTGATGCTAGCACCGATTTGGCTCGTTTTTTTTGCTATCGACAGTACTCACATACTTATAGCGATCAAGATTAACGTAAAAATTGCCCGGAGTTCTCCTTTAACTCTCGGCAAGAAACACATGAGCATAAAATGTCGAACTATGCCTTTTTATTTTTCATCTTACTTTGTTGTTTTGTGGAACCAGCAACATCTCCTTCTGAATTAATGTATTTTGTGTTAGAAGCAACAAAATGAAAACCATTACAAACTGAACCATCATGTCTAATAAAAATAAACTTAATTGCTGCCAAACTGACTTAATACCTTTTTCAGACTTCTTAATGACCTGCAGATTCATTGAACAGTTCAACGTTAAATAAAACTACACCACAAGCAGCTTAGTGATGGAAAAGAGAACCCACTGGCGCTGCAGAGCCTGTTTGATGGGGAACTTCTTGCCACAGTTTTTGCATTTGAACTCCTTCTCCTCTGTGCTGGGCCTCTGGTGCAGACTCTGGAGGTGGGCGGCCAGGATCTCCTCACTGGGAAAGCTGCTCTCACACAGCAGGCAGGGGTGGTCCTCCTTCTTTATTATTAGCTCTGTAGAGATGGGACACACACACACACACACACACACACACACACACACAATGAGCAAAGATCTCACAGACAATTATATGGCCATTTTGTTTGATTGTCTTTGAAAAAGTATATGATAGCATTGCTTGATTATGGAAAAAATCATAATGACAAGAATTTTGGTCAATATTGAAATCACAATTATTTAACTGATTACTCGTTGTCTTTTTGAAAGATGCTGCTATTATTGAACTTAAAAAACAGTGAAACAGTTAAACAAATCAACAGTGACAACACCTTGAACTGTGACATTTCCCTTCATACTTTTGCTGAATGAACTTCGCTTAATTGCACAGCCCTAGTATATGATAAATGAATTATCAGTTCAGGATTACAAATAAGGTAACATAATTCCACTGTACCCATTTCAACAAGATGCCTAGCATCTTTACTGTTTTCGTCGTCATCTTTGATGACCTCCTCCTCTTCTTCCTCCTCCTCTTCCTCCATGTCACTGTCCAGGTAGCCTATCAGGAGCTCTGTGTCAGTCTCTATGTCATCCACAGCCAGGTAAAAGATGTTCTCTCCATCCTAAGAAACAACAACATGCTTATAATTAGAGCTGCACGATATGAGGAAAATTTGCGGAATGCAATGACGTTGTTGAATATCGCAATAACGATATAATTTGCGATATAACGTTAAAGTGTACTCAGTTGGGCGCCTGGATAGCTCACCTGGTAGAGCAGGCACCCATATATAGAGGTTTATTCCTCAACACAGCGGGCCTAGGTTCAACTCTGACCTGCGGCCCTTTGCTGCATGTCATTCCCCCTCTCTCTCCCCTTTCATTTCTTCAGCTGTCCTGTCAATAAAGGCCTAAAAATGCCCAAAAAATAATCTTAAAAAAAAAAAGTGTACTCAGTTCTGCCTTTCCGCTGCTTTAAGTGTTCTGCTCAAATACAGCAAATTGCTTGTTGACATTTGAAAGAACAAAAAAAATAATTTCCAACATTATTTTATTGAACAAATTGAACATAAAAAGCCCTATTGAAAAAGGAATGACACTCACATTTGAAAGTGTAGTTTTCTACTGACACTCTCTTTCATCTAACTCAAACAATCTCAGAGTGACTGTCGCGATATGTCACAGCCTATCGAGATGTGTTTATTGTGCAAGTTGATATTGTGATAACGATAAAAAAAAATATATATATATATATATATATTGTGCAGCCCTAGTTATAATATAGTAATCACACAATAACAGTGATGCCACAGAGCCCTGGCAGAGCAGGACCAGACAAACCTGAGTAGAATGGAGCATTCCTGCTAAAATACAGCTACAGTATAACCGTTTATGGTAATGCACACTGAGTTGAGACTGGCTGAAGGTTGAACTCATTACACCCAGACAAAAGTCTATTAAGCCTGATTAAGGCCGCAGGTCAAAAGCTCAAACCCTTAAAAATGTTGTCATTAACTTCCTTGTCCTTAAAGGTCATGCAAATAAAATCAAACAGTCATTTTGTTTTAACTATGGGATTCTAAATATACATAAATAATGATTAAGAGGAAAGCTACACAATAAATGTCACTGTTGATGGAACACAGAGCTTTGACACACATGATGACCTTTAAACGACCAATCACTTTGGGCATCGGTGTATTAATGGCAGGAACTTGGCCCTGGCTCCTCTTCATTCCAACTCTATTTTTCTTCCATCATGAGAAAGCAATCTGTTTGATCTTTTGCACAGAAGTGCAAGAGGTGAAATTTCCCAGATCCAGTATGCTGGGGTATGTAGTATGCAAGTTCACCACTCTCTCACCACTGTTTATCGTATTGTAACTTCAATATTTATGTAATCTTGCGTGATCATCTGGAATATCTAAATCTACATCCACACTACTATATTTTCTTTTAAAAAATCTTCTGCTACGTTTATGCCTCACGTCCACACTACGTTGCTGTTTCTGAGTCCCTATAATGGAGACATTTGGAAACACTGCTGCCCCTGTTTTGGTTTAAAAACAGCTTTGTAGTCTGGACGGGCACAAACGGTAACCTTTGGAAATGACGACGCACCCCAGTCAGTCTTATCGGTTAGGTAGGATTACATACCTTTCAGTAACAGTTCCACCTCATCATCGGTCCAAACAAATAAATCCCTGGTCTTACTTTAAGCCATTGTTCTTTCTCCAAAGTATTTCAACTTATACATCCAATCCGATTTTCAACCACAGAGTAACACCAGACAATCTGCTTCCTGTTTACACCGGCACGCACATGCCCCGTGCAAGTGAATGGTCATGTGATATCTGCTGTCAGTGCTGTGTTAATATGGATGGAGATTAGTTCCGCTACGGAGCTAAAACACTTGTGTGTACGGAGATCCTTTTTGTTTCAAAACGCCATTTAAAAATGAAAACGTATTGGTGTGGATGTAGTCTCACAGAACAAAGGCTTCCATTTTTATCCTGCGCTACTGAAACAAAGTGACTTTTCAGATCTTGCTTTGAAGGTTTTATTCAGGCTGAGAAGAGAGAGAGTCTGTACACTCATAAGACTTTCAATATGGAAAAAATCGAACTAGATTCCAATATTTATTACCTGTATAAGTAAAATAATATCTCTCCTAGGGGTCTCTTAACAGCCACATTTACAAAAATAAATCAATAGCCGACTCTGACAGATGTGTATTGTTTTCTAGTCTGTCTTTCTCTAGTCTGTCTTTTTATGTAGGTCTTTATGTTCCACTGAGAGGAAATATACCTGTATGGCTGCCAAGTTCTTCTGCTCTTGTGAAGGCGCCTGATGGACAAACCGCAGCCAGTTGGCATAGCGTGGGTTACTAGCATCCAGAATATACAGCACATCTCCTTTACTGCCACGGACCTGGAAATAAAGTACAAGAACTGCATGAGTTGTCAGAAGCGAACAATTGATTCTTCTTCTCTTGTTATTTTCATGATTTGTCTTCTGTGCGTCAAAGTGTGTTGGCCTAACATATGAACACCTAATCATGTGCACAGGCTGGTACCTCCTAATGTGGCAGCTACAGATAACTACATCACAGCTTTTATTTCAGTGGTTACAAGCAATGGCTTCACCGCAACATGAGTCATTTTAAATCAGCCAGTATGGTTAGTTGATCTGCAAAGTAATTAAATATTCTCTTTATCACAGAAAAACTGAGCACATATTTGGACAGAAATGCAAGCAGCTGTCTTTCTTCCACAGCTGTCCCATGAAAAAGGATGTTTTGAGCTTAACTGCAATATGAGCTGTTAATTACCACATTACATATTTAACACAGCTTTAGCAGGTGTGAGGCTTGTGTTATCATGCTGTATGAACATCTTACTGTAACTAGAAACAACATAAAGTCACATTTTAGTTACTTCTGTCAAACAGCAAACGCACATTTGTTTCTCGAGACAACATTTTGCTTTTAACCACTCACACCTTTGAGTTCTGAAACCTTTGAATGTGTAAAAATATGAGAATGTATGTGGTGTAAACATATGAGAATGTATGTGGTGTAAACATATGAGAATGTATGTGCATTCACCTCCCACATAAGCCTGGTGTCCGAGCTTTCATCCAGTTCACCAGGCAGCTTTTTCTCACCTGCAAAAGGGCCAAACTTTTCTCCCTTTAAAACAAAACACAGGGATCAATTTGTCAAACACAATGCCATTGTAAAACAGACAGGCACCAAAAATGAATTATTATGAATTAAAACATTATACGCTCCAGTGGACTGTCCAAACCATGATTTTTGCACTGTGGGTAAATGTTGAATAGCCTAGTGTTTAATGTGACATGAGAGTACATCCTTCACAACTGGACATTTTTACTTTTGATCTCCCAGAAGAGTCAAAGCTCCAGGGGGCGTGGTCAAAATGTGTTCTTCGTGTTGCATTCATGTTCATCCTCAACCGGCTTTACCACAGTACCACACATTTAAATAACAATAGCCTTCAGAGTGCGAACACACCCCTACTGATATATGAACCTATTCACCCAATGACATATTTCACAACTCCATACGCCTTCTCTATACATCTGGCAGCAGGGGGGAAATATTGTCTGCAGTTTTGCAAAATGAAGTAAAAAACGGAGAGCTTTAAGCTGAATGCAACATTCATGTATAGTATGTACTGTGTTGCCTCCCAAGACAGCCGCGAGACCCTTCTTCGCCGACATGAATACATTGTATTGTAGTGAACGGGAGAAACAACTGGAGTTACTGTAGCTACGTGGCAGTTCACGTCAGAGGAGCCTTGGGTTTACACTGAGACATTGACAGAGACTACAAGGAATAAGGCGAACAGAAAAACTGTCTACAACGCTTAGAATTCATTTTAAAAGTAACATATAACGCTTCCCGCGTGTATACTCGGTTACAAAGTTGCCCAGTCAGAAACAACAAACCTTTTTCACTCGCCTCGCCGTGTAAAGACCGATTCCATCCTGGACCTTTGACGATTTCAGAGAAAATCTGTCTGGCACATACATACCCAACATTGTCATTACTCGGAAATGTTTCCTTCAATGACAATTTGTTGGCTATTAGGAATGTCAGCGGAAGTGAATAAGCATTGTCAGTTTGAATTTAGAGCAGATAGTTTCTCCGTAAAGCGGTCCAGGTTGAACTTCTGTTGCTCCTGCAGCAAGAATGCAAAGCGGCGTCCTGATTGGTCCAAAGTTTGTAACCAGAAGCTACCTTTACTGTCGTGCAACACTCCAGCCTGTGTTTCATTCAGGCTGCACTCCCAGCATGCCCGGGATGAAAGCAGCACTGTAGATGCAGTAGTACTGTAGTTATACACGTACAACATTTCCCCTACATACTATTAGTGTATACACACGCTGCATTTTAGTAACTTTGTAACTAGCATATGGTAAAGTGTTATAGAAGATATAAAAGCCCTCACCTGAGACTTTTTAAGATTCAAAGATTTAAAATCCTTTATTAATCTCACAATTGGGAAATTCACATTGACTGCTGAGTCAATGAGACTGCTGAGTTATTGGATATGATTTTGTGGGTGAAAATTACTCAGTGAAATATTTATATACCAATAATTATAAAAAATAATAATTATGTCTGAATCATTTACTAATTGGTTTAAAATAGGTTAAAATATGTAGAAATTTTGCCACAAAGAGTCTCCTTTAAGGGCCACGGAATAATGCACAGGAATATGAAAATTAATAATCTGAGTATTTAGGAAAAGTTACTTTGAATAGTTATTCCCATTGTCATACATCGTATGAGAAAAAGACGCAGCCTTCTGTAAACTTTCCAAATGCAGCAGCTCTAATGCCCTTTTTCTCAGTGCATATATTACAGAAAAAGTGGCTGTAACAGTTTGATATCATTGCAAATTCTGATCCATTAATACTGGCAGGTTATTACACCCTAAACTGTTGCAGAAGCTACGGGGCATTACCTTCACTAAGATGACAATGCATGCATTTCACATAGCTCAGAAAAAAACCACTCACCATCATTTTCCTCATTCACCATTAGCCTCTAAAACCTCAGACTATTGTGATGGCTGTGTGTTTTGGCTTGCATCTATCTGTTCGATAATTCAATAACTACATTGTACCAACAAGCAGTAGACCAGTGGTCTGACTGACCTTTTCAGCTTAAAACAGTCGGCTCCTTGGGCCAGAAACCACAATTTACCAACAACCTAAGGCTGCTGGGACAGATGGTTCTCCTGGCCTGAAGGAACCATCTGAACCAAACATTCCAGGATGAAAAACTTAACCCTTGTGTTGTCTTTGGGTCAAATTTGACCCGTTTTCAAAATTACTATATCAGAAATATGGGTTTCTTTACCCAAAAATAACATGGATGATTCCACACAATGGCTTCGCAAGTAAAACAAAATATCGGATCTTTTTTAGGGTGTTTTATTTCATTTTTTAGCATTTGAAAAAAAATGGAAATGTTTCTAAACAGTATCCCGACTGAACGTCGACATATACCCTTCTGTGATGATCCTTCCTTTAATATTAGTATAAATAATTCATAATTTCTGCTTTTGTAACTCAAGAATTAGGTATAATTTTCTAAAAGTGAGGTTTATTGACCACGAATTCCAAAAATAAGTGTAAAACTAGTGATAATAATTTGGTGTTAGTGGTGTTTATACATGGTAGTGAAAAGAAGCGTTAAACGTCAAAAAAGCGCCAAAAACATTGAAAAAAGCGCCAAAAATGTTTTTAAAAAAGACTAAAACGTTAGAAAAAGTGTTGATTTTCAGTTTTCAACCGGCAAGTGCATGGTTGAATGGAAGACAACACAAGGGTTACATCAGGAGTTATGATCATACCTACCTGTCCCAGTAATGGTGACTGGTAACATTTTGATTATATAATTACTATTTTCACATATTGCTGGTTATACAAGGCTACATATAAATTAGGGGTCAAATTTCCATAGCGTAAGTCCTCTTACTAAACCTTTGCTTAATAACTCTAAAGTCAATGCATTTAAGTATTGTCATTTACACATTACACAGAAATGACTGTTGCCACATTAGTCCTATTTCTTTATCCATAACAACTACTTTGTCCCCAATAAGTAGAAGCTACAACATGCTAGTACCATTTGAAATATCTACCTGTGGTTTATTCATTTATTTAAGCTTACACAGTTCATCTTTAAGGCCAAGAAAATGGAGCTCAAACTAGATCAGAGGGAAAACTTGAAATTTCGAAATAAAAGTCCACAAAGTAAAACCAGATGACTCTTTTTTTTCTTTCTTAGCTGACAAACCACTTAGTCGAAATGCTCAGCAGTGGATGTGGTTTCAAATGTACTGTAAAACGTGACTTATGGATATGCTTGTGTGAAAATGCTGAAACTATCAGGCGCCCAAGCAGACCTCTGCATTATGTTTTTTTTTTCATCCCTACTCACCTTGATTTGTTGACTTTTGCCCTGAGCGGAGAGATTAGCATCATCTCTCATCACTGACTGTTTGTGTATATTCTGTTTTTGAACACCTCTTCAGCAAACGTCTTCCCCCTTTAATCAGCAGTGTCAGCATCATGTCGGATCTCTGTACTGTGTTTATAGCTCGTGTTTATGCCAATGTTTCCTGTTGTGTCGTGGCTGTACGCCACAACTGCTTTATGATTGGTCCAGATGACCGGCGTTGGTTGACAATCACCACAAAGACTGAATCATGATGTACATGTTTACCACAGAGTCAATGAGCTGGTGTGCTCCAGTGTCTTTGTCAGCCTCAACAGCAGTGGTGGAAGAAGAATTCAGATATTTTACTTAAAGGACAATTCCGGCGCAAAATGAACCTAGGGGTTAATAACACGTGTACCGAGTCGACCGTTCTCTGGGATATGTTTTCATGCTATCGAATGTGACCAGTTTTAGCGCAAACCTCTAATTAGCTTATAACGCTAGTTTATTAAAAAGATAGTTTATAAAGACAGTAGCCTTCACCATAGACAGTATATAAGAATGGACCAACAGATCCCGTTGCTTTGGACAGAGACCAGTGAAGGACATTAGAAGCACTTTTCCGGTGACCGCTGAGCGTTACTGCGCAGCCTCCAACTGAGAGAGACGACGTAAATGTGACGTGAGCAACCTGTCTGAAAGTTGGAAGTCTTCTGGTAGCTGTGCCAAGAGAAATCTCAATCATTCCCAATCTAGCAGAGACGGAGAGCGTAGGTATATGTAAGGAGATAACATGGACACAGGCTAATTATTGATCACTAAAATGCTAGTTAACATTAGTAATTACACTTAAACAGCTAATGTGAGATGAAACTGCCTGCGAGCTTCTCCTGTACTATATGGTAATTCCTGTACTATGAGACAGTAAGTCGCGAGGTTATGACACAATCGTTAGCCTATTTTTATAAAAACGTCTGCTACGGAGCCATAACGTGAGGTACAAGGTAATGGAGCCTTTTATACATTGTCGTGTTTCTTTAGAAATAAACAACGGACAAATAGAGTCTTTAAACGCTTCAGATGTAAAGTTATTCTCTGTCAAAGTGGCGCCAAAATGAATGGCAGTCAATAGAATGCTAATGTCGGGTGATCATTTTGTAGCATCAAAATGGCGCCAAAGGAGGTTCGAGCTCTGAAGTGAAGCTTACCCCCTTGGCCTTCACGTATACATGCGGGCGCCATCTTGGGAAAACAGTCACGACCAGTCGAACCACGAACACGGTGTTCGTCGTTCGACTGGTCGTGACAGTTTTCCCAAGATTGCGCCTGCCTGTATACATGAACGGTACTGTCTTTCTAATCTATCTTTTTAATAAACTGTCTGTACACTTACAAAGTTCTCAATGCTTCGGTTTACATGTAGGGACCCTCATTATGCTACCGTGGAAGTATGGTGCTATTTTGAGCCTTGTTAGTGGTGTAGAAATAGGGATTTCTTTTTTACTTTACCCGTGCCCCGATGACCCGCTTTATAAGCTAATTAGCGGTTTGCGCTAAAAGTGGTCACATTCGATTAGCATGAAAACATATCCCAGAGAACGGTCGACTCGGTACACATGTGTTATTAACCCCTAGGTTCATTTTGCGCCGGAATTGTCCTTTAAGTAAAAGTACTGATAATGATGATGATATTTTATTTACATGTCATGCCACTAAGTGGCCCATCCTACACAGAATTACATGACACCAATACAAAAGTAATTTCATCCACAGCTTCCGGTCCAATGTCCACACACAACATACTCTACTTTGCACAAAATAAAGAACAAAGAAAAGTAACAACTAACTGAGAAAAAACAAAGTACTAATACTGCATTAAAAATGTTACTCAAGTATAGGTATGTAAGTATCATCAGGAATATGTACTTAAAGTATTAAATGTAAAATTGTAGTACTCAATGCAGAAAAATCCTCACATTTTAGAAACTGGAAACGATCCAAACAGTTCTGTCAATTAACTAAGTGATTAATCGGCTAATCATTTCAGCTGGACTTGTAGGCCTGTATATTATCGGGTAGTTTAATTTATAATAAAACAGCTTATTTTATTAACGACATATGTTTTGTGTGCAACAATCTTAATTTGTAAAGTAATTAGTAACTGAAGCTGTCAGATTAATGTAGAGAATGTGGAGTACAAGATTTTTCTCTGAAATGTAGCAAAAAGTCACATGAAAAGAAAAGACTTAAATTTGTACTTACAGTACTTGAGTAAATGTACTTAGTTACATTCGACCACAGCTCACCAGACTGCTGTTTTTAAAGGGTTTACGCTTCGAAATTGGGGTAAACATGTCCTAAGAGGGATCCCCCCCTCCCCGAGATCACTATTATTTTTGAGATGGTGTCGTCGGTGGCCCGGGGTCATGTTCCAGGTGTATTTCAGAGAGTTAAGCCACAGGAGAGGGTTACAGGGAGACTTATCGGGTGACAGGCCTGATCACTGCACT
Source organism: Sander lucioperca (assembly GCF_008315115.2). Taxonomy (NCBI): domain Eukaryota; kingdom Metazoa; phylum Chordata; class Actinopteri; order Perciformes; family Percidae; genus Sander; species Sander lucioperca. The sequence goes on from NC_050183.1 coordinate 25,494,262, forward strand.
GAGAGGGTCTTTGTGTGTGTCTACCCCACCCATGTCCTCCTTGGTCCATTTCTGTCCCCCCTGACCTCGCTGTCAGGGCCTTGGCCTGTCGGGGCAGGACGATTAAATGTCATGACCCCTTTTCTCCTCCGTGCCCTCTGAGGATCCTCCATCCCATTAACTTTCACTCAGCTTTCACTAAGATCCCAGGGTTATCCTCACCAGCTCTGATCTCCCAACACCTGCACAAAAGACACACAGAAACACACACGAAGAACTCTTCTGCTAATGCCCAGACCCCATTACAGGATGATAGCAAGCTGAAGATGATAATCCTGATTTGGCCATTTTAAGATAATGGAGAGTCTGTGCTGGTCTGCACAGATAATTCACAATCTCAGTCGTGATTGAGAGTGGGATTGAGGGGAATTGGGGCATCACATTTTTGATGGGACAATCTGAACACAAACCTGTAGTCTGACCTAGTTATTATTATATGAAATCGTTCCTGTGATTGTAATCTGAAAAAGTCTGTGGTTAACTGTGTGATACAAAGTGTTTTGTAGTTAAATACAATATGGTGGCCGTCTGGCCGACCAGGGCAAATGTGCTACAACGGCCCGAAACACTTCTATTAGTTGAAAAGTGCTGCAAATACAGAAACGACGGCAAGTAAAAAACACACAAACCAGTGGTGTAGTTTAATGCATTTTAATGCCCAATTATTGTATTTAATTGGGCTTAAATATATGGGCCAGGATGGGCCTTTGCACCAATTTACGGTGAAAATACCATTATTTAGTCTATACGAAGACAAAAAACACAGATGACAATTCAAAATATACCATAATTATAATGGAAAGCATGTTGTTACATGTCATTGCACATTTTAAGTGGGTATATGGAAATCCTGGAGCTTTCTTAGTGGGTATACTGCGGATACCTGCGTATCACGTAGACTACACCACTGATTGTGGATTTCTGGATTTACAACATGACATGGCAGATGATATAGCAGAGAGATTACATTTATTGTATGTTTTAAGTATGTATGTTTAAGAACTTGATTTTCCTTCTCGACTTTTTAAAACAAAAAAATAAAACAGCAAATATACATGAAAAAAAGTACATATCAAACACAAATAAATGCAAAATAAAGTCATACATATATTACAAACTGTGGCCAAATGCAACTAGGGGACAGACAAACTGGGCAATAATTGACACTTATAGAGCAATATGAGTGGTTTTATACTATAGGTATGTGCAGCAGCAGCAAAGGCATCACTGCAAAAAGTGGATTGACTTCAGTATAGAGTATTATGTTTATCTATAACAACTATTAAGTCAGCCTCCCTGGAAGCAGGTGAGACACTGCTGGAGTTAAAAAAAGATAGAAACTGGCACTTGCATACTGTGTTTTTTTATTACTTTGCATCATTTTTCGGTAGCATGTGTTTTTGGCATTTGTATGTTTTTTACATTGCGTCATTTTTGTATTTGCAGCATGTTTCTCCTAATGGAAGGGTTTTGGGCCGTTGTAGCACGTTTACCCTGCTCGGCCACCGTATGGACAGGATTCAACCAAAACAGCCATGCTACCGCCTCTGTGACGCTGTAGGCTACTTAGCTACAGTAGTGATTTGAGCTAAATGCTAACGTCAGCACGCTAACTCAGCTAATATGCTGATGTTGCTGGTATAATGTTAAAAATTTTCATGATATTAGTTTTGTGTAATATTTGCTAATTAGCGCTAAACAAAAAGTACAGCTGAGGCTGATGGATATGTCATTAGTTCTGCAGGTATTTGGTTATAAACCAAAGTGGCCGGACAAATTGAAATTTTGGCCTGATGATGGCATTAGACGAAAAGTTAAGGGATCAAAGTTATTACATTTTATCCGGATGGGGGACATGGATGTTTGTACAAACATTCATGGCAATCCATCTGTTAGTTGTTGGGACATTTCATTCAAAACCACAAATATCAAGCTCATGGTGGTGGTAGATGGAAAGTTGGAGCCACATCAAAGTCAGAAAGATTCATTCTCTGGGGACCATGAATGTCCTAACACAATTTCATGACAATCCATCCAATAGTTGTTGAGATATTTCAGTCTGAATTAAAGACTGACCGACCAACAGACTAACTTTGCCATTCATAAAGCCATGCGGCTAGCATGGCTGAAAAACATAAAGTGTGTTCCCCACATAAAACACACAAACGTGTTGACGACATCTCTTTTGGCATTGGAGCACACTAATAACTAAGGTCTTAAAATCACTAAAATCATCACCAGCTCTTTCATTGTAAAGTCGTTCTATTCAATGCAGTGGGAGCATGTCATAAAGGCTTTGTTCCAAAACGTCTTTCACCATTTCTGACTAATGCAGGCATGTATGAGTGAAAGAAGCTTTCCATGAATGGTCTCACAGAGTGATGACAAAGCCTACACATGGACAAACCAGCACTAGCAGACAATGATGCATTGAGGACTTAAAAATCTCCCGTGATAAAAAATTTTTTCAACTAAACAAAGAAATTTGGATCATGAATCCCGCAGGACCAAGACTTTGAACCTGAAAGTGCCCATGGAACTGAGCCACTCAGTGGCTGGACTGCCAGTTGAGTCTCTGAGGGCCAAAAACTACAAAAACCACATTTAGGACATGGTGAAGGAAAGGATTGCATTGAAATAAATACTTTCAGAGTTTCTTTTTTTAAGTAAATATTTTCACTGGAGGAAAACCTCAGTTTGGCAAACATACAAATGGTTCCATACAAGATTTTCCAAATGGATGTGTGCATTTTTCTAAAATCTCTCAAACCTGATACTGTAGATTGAGGGGCCAGACCACCTTTTGTTTCATGTTTCACAAACCCCCGCAGTCCTTCACCACAGCTCCCTATTTCAAGGCTGTCGCTGAATAGCCAGCAAACCATTTCCTGAAGCTCCGAGGTCACTGGATAAATTATGTTTTCATTTGACAACCCCGGGTCGCCACTAAAGGAGGGTCTTCAATGGGAGCCTTTTGAAATTACAGTACTGATGAAGCGTGAGAAATTACAGGCACTTAGAAGTGATTTCATGAGCACAAGAGAGCAGTGGGACCACCCCTATGCAGCTCGGGCAAGAGGGAGCGATGGCAGTGAGTACACAAATACACAAACACACAAGGCTGATACATACACACACATAGACTCACACACAGGATCATAATCCAGGAATCCTCAAATACTACATATCATGTGTACAGGATAGTTCATATATCTGTATATGATAATAATACTGGCCTTAGATTTAAATATACAGCAGGATTAAACGAAAATCATGTTCAGGAGCCAGTCATTATTTCTTTCACTACTTGAGTTATCCTAATGGAGATCGGCTGAGACGGACAATGCCCGAGGGCCACTGGTCCCTCTCCACCCTTTCATGGGAATGGGCTCTTGGTCAGGATGGGTTTGGAAGGAAGCCTCCGATTTCTCCCTGGCCCTCTGCTCAATCAGAACTATGTAGAGCTGGTCTGGACCTGAGCCTCAACAATGATCTATCCCCGGAGCCGCTGAAGTGGAATCATTTTCATCAAGCTCTACTCCTTTATACTTCGCAGCCGGGGGTCCCTCTCTGTGTGCGCGTGTGAGATTTCAAAGAGTCATAATTTCATGTCACACTGTTTACTTTGGAGATTTCTAAGACAGTTGCACCAGTGTAAGGCTGAGACATTTAATTTAACTCTAGAGTAGTACCCACCCCATAGATGGCAGGAGCCCTTCATTCAGTACTGAGCTCTTTACACACAACGTTTCACTGCTTTTCTCTGCCATAGGAGTTAGACTCAAAGCCCTCCCAGCGTGTCCGTCTGTTTGGATTCTGCTCGAGACTTTCCTCCCTTTTCACGATCTCTGTCCAAAAGTGTCACTCAGCTCTAGGTTGAGCAGCAAGTGCATTCACGAACGCATACACCAAACAGGCACACAAATGCCAACTCCTAAAGCCCCTCGTAAAAAGACGCTGGTGGTGGGAGTTCTACTTCTGTTACAAATTACAACTGTTGCAAGTATTTGAAGCACATATGTGATATTATTTCCTCCAAAAGTTGGAGAAACTACTTCAGTGAAACTGGCTGTGTTATGGTTATTAGGAATAATTGGACATTTTGGGAAACACCCTTATTTGCTTTCTTGCTAACAGTTAGATAAGAATATTGATGTCACTCTTATATCTGTCTGTTAAATATGAATTTACAGCCAGGAGACGGTTAGCTTAGCTGAGCATAAAGACTGGAAACAGGTGGAAACAGCCAGCTTGGCTCTGTCTAAAAACTCTAAAGCTCAATAATTACCAAAAAGTTTGGATAAACTAAAGCATTAAAACAACAAGATTAAACAAACTAGAGACCATCTTGTGATGGGATCACACCAGTTGCAACACCAAATTGGGCCAAGGGGGTAAAGTGGGAAACCCATCTTGGAACTTGGCCTATATTATGATTTTAACTACACACTTGTAAAGTTTTGTGACTGCATCTTGCACGGTTGTGACGCTATCGCTGCGACAAAATCTGTCCACAGACAGACAGAAACACAGAGAAAAGTATTCAAAACCACCTCTTTGGTAGTTCCCACTACAGTAGATCTCTCCAGGACAACATTTTGCCATGATGATACACACACACACACACGCACGCACACGCACGCACGCACGCACGCACGCACGCACGGATTTCTTTAACCTTTAGACAGAGCCAGGCTAGATGTTTCCACCTGCTTCCAGTCTTTTTGCTAAGCTAAGCTAATTAACTCCTAGCACAGCCTACAGACATACAGTAGGCTATATGGTACCAGTCTTCCTATCTCACACTCAGCAAGAAAGCGTGAGAGCATATTTCTCAAAAGGTTGAACTGTGTCTTTAGTCACAACTTTGATTAGCTGGCAGTATCACTGGTCCTGCACACTTAGCTTAACCCAATTACAAAGGCTTGAAACAGAGAGAAACAGCTAGCCATGGCCCTGTCCAAAGATTAAAAAAAATGAAAAAAACATGTTCCCGCTCCCCAAAAGCTCACAAATTAGTTTAATCCGTAAACACGTCTAGCAAAAGGTCTATCATATAACCTCTGTAAAACCAAAACGTGTCGATTTTTCACTTCAGTTTTTGTACGTTTCAAACGAACAATATACTGTAACACAATGCTGGTAGGCAGATTGGTCACCAGCCCGGCTAGCTGTCCCCCCATCTTTTCAGTCTAAACTAAGCTAAGCTGTAGGCTGTAGCTTCTTATGTACGTACAGAGAGTGGTAGCACTCTTCTCATCTCTTCGCAAGAAAGCGAATAACCAAAATATCCTAAAATGTTGAACTATTTCTTCAAAGATCTCTGATCTTCTGAGACTAGACTGTATATGCCTTTTCAAAATACAGTCTTATATTGTGCAAAATGTATCAAACATATAAAACTCTAACTTAGATTTTCTGACACTAGTTAGTCAACCACAGTCTCAGTTTAATTGAGATTTTATGAGGTTGTTTCATTAGCTTGACAGCTCAGATCCGTCTGAATCCAGTCTGGTCGCAAGTGAAATTATCCAAACCAGGAATCAGAGCCAGGTCTTTCGTGTGCTGCTGTGATTACTCCACCGCTTACCCGGGCACTACATGTCTGTCTCCACTCCTTACCCTGCTCCATGTACACGTGTATACAAAAGTCGTACATCAAAGCCCTGCGCTCATTACCACGCAGAAGATAAACATGGACAGCCCTGCAGATGGTTAGCTCTCGGATAGAGGTTTCTCTGTATATGTATGTTTGCATGAGTGTTTGTGAGGAGATCTCCTCAAGCATGCTGGCAAAATAGAAGTGTCTGTGCATTTTTTCCATCTTGGACCTCTTGAGTTGACCAGAGAGCAGGAGATTCTTTTAAGACGCCAAGGACTTCACACAGCAGATCTTATTCACACATGCAGGATAACATTTGAGCAGGGCTGGCCAACTTTATTAGTGGCGGTTTACACGGATATCCATGACACTCCCACAGCTCTCTGGAAGCTCCTCCACATTATACCAGGGCAACGGCAGGTTAATGGAAGCCAGGTGGAGCCTCCCTGCATTTCCTCTGACCAGGAGTGCATGATTGACAGTGAGTTGTGGCGATGAATTGGAGTGCAGCTACCCAGAATCAGGGTCGGGATGGAAACACGGCAATTCAAGAGCAACAGCTGCTTTTCTTGGCCACAACAGAGAAAGCATTTCCATTCACCTGAGACTACTGTTAATTGGAACGTGTAGATATGTTCACTGATGTGTCTCTGGCTTTTCTCTTTGCTTATTTGTGGTTAACTGTGTCTAGTGGTTAAATAGTATTGCAAGTCACCCGATTCTCCCAAATTTTGAGTTTTTTTAAGTGTATGCACTTAAATGAGGGTAGGGGAACAGTAAGATTGCTTTAGAGATGGTGGCCTGTTTAAGAGATGGTGGCCTGTTTAGTATCACCAGTTTGTTCATTTCTTTTTCTTTTTTTTTTAAACATGCAAAAATGTGTTATTTTGATTAGTGAATTATTGTAGCTTTTTGCTTCAAAGCAAGTCTAGGTAACTTTTAGAAGAATAAATCATTCATTTGTCGTCATACAAATGAAAAGCTCAATTCTTAAGCAATAAAACAAACCACTGCTCACTTTATTACACTCATGGGTTTTACTGCTAGTCTTACTTGGTCTGGTATGAACAGTAGCTTATGGTTGCTAATGTTAGCAAACTTAAGATGGATATTGCTGTGTAGCTGATATGACTAAATTGGTTTACTGACTTTATTACTCCTAAGTTAACATAAAATACTACTTATTTAAAAATACTCAACAAGAGTAAACCAACTGTGTTAATTGAAATGTTTCTCTTTGACATGCTAGCATAGCTTGGCAGTAGCACACGTAATGAAATATTACAGTCATCAAGCTGACTCAGTAATGTCAGTTACACATCAAAATCTGTTGACAGTTTACATAAAGTTTGCTAACATTAGCTAACATTAGCCACTCATAAGCTGCTAGTCATAACCAGCCCAAGTAATTATGTAGCAGTAATCAAATGAGCAATGGTGCATTTATTTGTTTCATTTTATGAATTAAAGGGATATATTATATATCTTCTCTCAAAAGTTACATAGTGTCACTTTAACATATAAAAAAAAAAGATAAACAACAAAATGATTTGTTATATTTGACACCAATTATATCAATAAATCATTCTTCGTTCGTTCTTCCACCCATTGAGATCTTACATAATTTCATGTATGAAATGCAAATTTCCTAATCGACAACATCCTGTGTGGCCAGACAATGAGTGTAGAGAGAAGCATATAAAGTGTAACTGTTTTATAAAAAACCCACAAAGACTACAGGGGGACCATGTAAAACAGGGCCTGGGCTAAAACAAACTTTCTACGTACATTTCTGCTCCGACTTTCTTGTGTGAGAGCAGTTCTAGGTAGACTTTTTATTTTTTTCAAAGATTCCTCAACATAAAACATATGAATAGCTCTCCACAGAGACAAACAAATGCACTTGTAAGCTATATGCAAAGATGCACTGATTTATTACTGTATCTATGAGAATGTCCGTCAATGAGACGCTGATTTGATTGCAAACGAGCTAATATATTTTTAGTGGAGCTTGGGCACCACTTGTGTCTTGAAAGTTATTCCCAGCAAATATTTCCCCCTCTGTCTGTATTTTCTTGTCACAAATCATTTTTGGGATCAAGTCATCATTCGGAATCACTCCGGGTATCAAGTTGTGCTTATGAAACCCTGATTTAGATGTCTGCGTCTTAACACAATGCGCAGTGTGCTCTTTCAACTCGGAGCCATGACTGTGATGTTAACTGCTTGGCAAAAGAACATGACACCCAGGGTGACAGAGGGATTACTTGTTCTATATTTAGTGTTTATGTACATGAATATTGGCAGGACAACTCTGTACATGTGACACACACAGCGATACAGTGATAATAACACAGATCTCCAGCACAGAACACATTTACAAGATGGGCTCTAGAGCAAACACTGACTGAGATACATAAGGGAATGTCTGAACTACAACAACTTCCTCATAAAACTGGAATTTCCTCGTAATAGTTATTATTGTCATCAAAAAAAACAGACAATCAAAAAGAGAGACCAAAAGTATAAAATAATTTAAATTCCTCCTAAAACATGTAGTGAATATGCAGTGAGAGATCTATACAATGCAGGCAGCTACTGTATCTCCTCCGGTCAACGTGATGTGAAACTGAAGTAATGCACAAATATGACGGACAAAAGCAAATGTCATGCAGCAACAAAGAAACATACAAGATGAAATATGATCTTCTTTGAAGTTCTGCCTCCCCAGTGGCAACATCATGTCAAGACGACAAGCTTCGTATCAAAGCACCTCACGCTATGGGCCACCCAGAGGTGCCGCAATGAAATGTAAACATAAATATACAGGTTGATATCTCTCTCTCTACAAACAGTTCAGTCACTGCCACAGGCCCATCCGCTGTGTGAGTAGTCAGTCTGTATACACTCCTTAGTAGAATATCACTTAGAGTTAAATAAACTTATTTAATATATATATTTATAATAGATTTATTCTTTGCTGAGTCATTTAGCAGTATTTCCTTGTTTTCACCAGTTTGCTCTGGTATTTCACTGAGTGACCACTGTGTCCAACAACGTAAACGTCCAGCAGGTAGGTCTTGCCTGGCTCCAGACCTGTGATGGTCTCTGTAGTCACAGCTTTCTGCAGGTTCGGGCTGTGGAAGTACTTGCACAGGACCTTTTCTGACTTCCTGCGGGTCTCTGGCCCGGCGCATTGGTTCTGCTCCCGGCGTCGCTGCTCCTCGCCATAATTATCAGCCACCTCCTTGCGGTAAATGCAGAATTTGTTGCGGTCCTGCGTGCCCAGCCAGGCCACAGTGGCGGAGGAGCAGGTGCGCAACTTGTCAAAGGCCTTGATGCGCGTATCCTCCGGAAGTGACGGGAAGGGCTGCTTGCTGCTGGGTCGTGTGGTGGCTAGCACTTTCAAAGTGGAGGCCCCTTTCCTGCTGCCCCGCAAACGGATCAGGTACTTGGCTTTTGGCTTTCCCCGCAGCTGGAACTGCCGTACCCCCTCCACGTTCTGGGAGAGCAGCAACTTTCCGTCGCGCCTCACTTGCACCTGCACAGCGTCCAGACACGTGTGCACAAACAAAGTGACCCTCTGATGGGAAGACACAGGAGCAAAGCGCAGGAACTTGCTGCCCTTTCTCTTGATGAAAACATCCGATACTTTGCCGTCCTTCAGCTCTACTGTCTTCTGGCGAGCTTCCTCTTTTGTGCGGGCGAATGTTCCCACGTATGCCGTGCTGGTGTTGGTTGCAGAATTCACAGCGAACACGTCAAAGTAATACTGCGTGTCTGGTTTCAGGTCTGACACAGTGAAAATGTTTTTATTGCCTATACACACCTTTTGAATGTCTGATGCTTTGGGCTTGGCTGTGTACGCCCGTGAGATCTTGTTACTTGTGAGGCCACGGTCCTTGCCAAAACCATTGTCAGAGGGCACAAAGCCAAAGTGGGCAAAGTCAAACGGGCTAAAGTCTCTGCCAGGCTTCGGAGCCAGCATGAAGGCATCATCAACGCTCATTTTAGCTTCAGCAGCACACATGCTCTTGAAATTGTGCTCCTTGTTGATCACTACACAATACTGGACAGGCTGGCCCATCAGAAAGCCTGTTGGTGTTGGCTTCCAGGCCAGGGTGACAGTGGTACGGCCCAGTGCGGTCACATCCACACGCGGGTCATAGGGAAGCTCCGGGTAGGGCTGGTCAGACTCTGGAGTTGTGGTGGCGTACACCTTGAAGTTGCTGTCTTTCTCTGTGGACAACAGCTCCAGCTGGTAGAGGCCAGAGGGCGTGCTGGTGGCCACATAGGCCTCCACATCGTTGCCCTTGTAGGTGAAGAGCTCCGTCCCGTCGTCGATGGTCACCTGCTGTTTCTGCTGCTCCAGAGGTTCAGGCTCTCCTGGAAAACAAACAGACACAACGTGAGCTCTTTGTTTGACACTGTATCCAATCTGTAGCCATGACCTTAACAATATTTTCTTCCATTTCATTTTTGCCTGTGAGGAAAAATAATTTCCAACCATGCTAAAAATGTTTCATATGTTGATGCTGTGAGATCACGATGAAGCTCTGCAGCAAGCCTCGCGGACGATTAGCCCCTCACATGGCAGCCATGTTTTCACTCCAAATATCCCTTAAAGATCACAGGCCAGCATTCACTGGGCCTTTCCGGGGAAGTTGTGCTACAAAGAGGCGCCTTGTAGCTTCTACGTGAGAGAGACAGCCCAAGCATAATATTATGTTTGTCAACCAGAGAGTGTGCTCACTGGTGTACTAAAAATTAATGCTCAAAGATCTACTTCCACTAGAGACATTTAGCAACAGCAAAAAAAGAGCTGCAAAGACGGAAAGAAGTTCACTGGTTCAACCACTGGCCTAACACATCTTGTGGAGTCAGACTTCTACTAATGGCAATGCGTGTGTTGGGTCCAAGTTTGACATTATTTTTCTACTTAGAGATGAATTCTTTTCTCTTGAGGCAAAGTGCATGTCTTCAACAACCCAATAAATCATTTAGTAGGATTTTGACATGACAAGAGCACAGACACACACGCAGGTGCTCATGTATTGATATTCAAATATATGCTCACATCACACATCTATGCTTTAAACCGCCGCTTTGGTCATCTGGCAAGATCTCAATGTATTGAAAGGACACCCTCCAGATGGAGAAAGTTTTAATGTGAGGGAGAGAAGAAAAAAAAGACAGAGAGAAGGAAAGGAAAAAAGGAAGGAAGACAGACAGACAGACAGACAGAGTGCAGCAGAATTTACCTTAAGAAGACTAAGTAAAGGGATGCAATGGCTTTGATTCAGTACGTTGACTAGAGTGGAGCCCTTCTCTGAAATTATAGACATCAGCTTGGGTCGAGTCAGACAGACATCATAAGTGGTCGGACTAGACACTATGACTGTGACTTAATTAAAACCCACCAAAACACAAGGCCTAACATCACTGCGTAGGTTAATTGTGTGTGGGGGATAGTGATATTTCCACATAACGTGTCATTAACCTCTTCCACTGCTGCCTGATGTCAATTATACCTGATCCCTCTCCACTGGCCTCTTCTGGCAGCTCCTGCAGAATGAGTTTCCACTCCAGAGGAGCATCACAAGGTGTCACGGTCACAGAGAGGGGTGTGTTGTCTTCTTCCACCACAAAGTAGTACCTGTGAAAATAACAGGTTAAAGGGGCCGATACTGACAGTCCTTCATCACATTTTGACGTTATCCAAAATAATGTGTGGGGTAGATGCATACGCAGACAGTTGGAAACTGTAGTACGCAACGATATTACTGTACCACTGACCTTTGTCTGTCTCAGTCTGAGCGGACAGACACTCAATTACACAAACACGACTTTCTCATTTATTATTTAGTTTTTTGCATCTACATAATAGATCATGTTACAGAGCAACATCTGATGTTTCCTATCTATTTACAGTAAGTGGCCATCAGCAAGTTTAATGTATTCCTCTGTGATTGTTATGGATCAGTCAGCAGCGGAAGGGGGAATTGGCTCCTTTATTTTCGCTCTCATTACAACATGTTGACAGTTTTAATCATCAGGGTTATCTGTTTCATTCAGTCGTGGTTTGTCTGAGCAGCTCTTACCTTTTGGGTGTGTCCCTGAACAGGTAGCCACTGATCTCCGCTCCATCCGGGATGACCGAGGAGTCGTGGAACAGCGACTTGTCTCTGATCTGCATCTGGAAGAGCCCTTCGTCTCTCGTGGGCAGCTTCTGGGCCAATGCTCCCAGTCCCAACAGAGCCAGCAGCATCACACTCCAACCTTTACACTGCCTCATTCTGAAAGACAGAAAAAAATACTTCTGTTTAATTTACAGGACACGGAACATTCTGGAAACAGAAGCATGGTGTTGTATCATAGTTATGTTTGATTTTAAAGAAATAGTTCGGATTTTGCGGATTTGTTTTCTTGCTGCAAGTTAGATGAGTAAATTGATACCGCTCTCATGTCTGTACAGTAAATATTAAGCTACAGCAAGCAGCAGATAGCTTAGCTTAGCATAAAGCCTTGAAACAGGGGGAAACAGCTAACCTGGCTCTGTATGAAGGTTAAAAAAATGGGGGAAAAACTTGTCATTTATACATTTACTTTTTGTATGAATTAAACTAAGGAGATATAACGTGTTAATTTGTGAGTTTTAGAGGTGCTGGTAGCAGTTGTTTTTTTTAACCTTTGGACAGAGCACGGCTAGCTGTTTCACCTTGCTTCCAGTCTTCCATTATGCTACGCTAAGCTAATCTACTCCTGTAACAAAGCTTAACATTTAATGTGCAAATTTAAGAGTGGTATCAGTCTTCTCATCTAACTCCTGGCAAGAAATCAAACAAGTGCACTTCCAAAAATGTAAAACTATTCCTTAAAACCAAACATAACTTAACGATACAGGGGAAAAAAGTAGGTGGATTTTGTTACTTTTGGACAGAGCCAGGCTAGCTGTCAGCCATTTGCATTCCTTAAGCTATGTTAGGATAAGCTAATATTTAGCATACAGACAAGAGAGTGGTATCCGCCTTTCATATCTTATATCAAGAAAATAAATAAGCGTATTTATCAAAATGTCTAACTATTTCTTTACTGCACATTATTAATCAATAATGGTTCCATCATCATCAGTTACCAAAATGACTATTTTTACCATGGCTTTTTTTGCTTCCTTTTTCTTCCCTTTCATTCTGGCATTAGCTTAAAACAGAAAAACTGTTCTTAGTGATCTGTATTTGGCAACACTGAGCTTTGGCAACAGACATAACAGTGTCTTTTATAGGGTTCTGCTTTAATTTGGTTCCACAACATATTTAATTTGATGTAAAAATGTGTTTTCTTGCCTTATTTTCCTCTGAGATTTAACCTTAATTAACATTTCACATTAAAACTGGGAGACAGCATGAACATCATCGTCGAGTGGATCTATGAGACCGAAAGTAAAGGGAGAGTGAATGAATGCTCATGGCCACAGAGAGGAAGGGGGATTAGATTTAAATACAGACGTGTAAAGGAAAAGACATGGCTAGAAACTTCAGGGGACCACGCTATTCCATAAAGCGCTTAATATATAAATCCCTAAATCCATGCCATTTAAGTTTTATTGATGCTAATATAAAAATGTTTAGTGGTGCAGTCCACAGATGGAGCGGTGGCTCAGCACAGGGTGCAGCTGACCGTGGCTGAGAGCCTCTCACGTATCCCCTGTCTATTGATTTTGCCTCATTGATTGCAGCTGATGGGAATGCCAAATCCCTGGTGATTTAATCAGCGTAATGATGGCAGATTAGCCAGATACTTTACTGCCATTTACTGCAAGTGAGATGGTGTCCTTTTAATGACCCCTCTCCCTCCCTCCCCCTTTCTCAGCTCACCCTCCCTTGTCTGTCTCTTCCCCTTGATCACTGTTTTTTCATCGACAAATAATCTTTTTCTTTCACACATGTAAACACATACAGTACAGCCGTTTAACTTTACTCTCTCTTTTCTCCTCGCTCATTTCCTCCCAAAACAAGAAACCGAAAAAAGTAGCCTAAAACCTGAGGCCTGGACGAGCCTCCACACTACAAACATGGCTTCATTTCTGCATTATCGTCCTTTAAAAACACAAGCAGGGGAAAAAAGCCCTTTGACAGCTCCTGTCAGTGTCTCCGTGTCTGCCGTTGTCTGAGCCCAGCCTCCCGTCGGAGCGCCAAACTTCAGAGAGCAAAAGGAAAGCTGCCTAAGTGGTACTCTGAGGTTTGACTCACACAGAGAGTGGAGATCCTTATCGCCTCAGCTTGTCTCATTCCACTTCAGAAGTGTGTCATTTGGAACAAAGACATGTCTATTAATACTCAAGACAGCGCTGAGGTGGTATGTACAGAGCTGCTCAGAGCTGTCTTTCATTCCAACATCCCCAAACACCACACAGACACAGCGAGGGCCTCATCCCCGGCACCCTCTGTCCACCACACTGATGTCATTACACATAATGTCTGCTATCACGCATACAGTGAGAGTTTTATCACCACTGTCATTGGCACATTTGATGTGTTCCTTCAATGTGTTCCCCACATGTGACACTTCTGAATTAAACCCTATGACTGAACCTTTTACTTCTCCCACATGCGCTGAACCACTCCGTCTGTACTCACAGTATGTATTGCCGAGAGATGACATCTGAATATTAGAGCAGCGGGGTTGGGTCACTGCGGTTGCATGGACCAGCGCAGAGTCAACAAGGTCACACACAGGCTGCACTGGATCTGCTTTTACATGCAGGCCTGCACCCTTCTCATGCCACAGAGTTCCCTTACCAAAATAACACATCCCAAAAAAAAAAAAGCTGCATCTGGAACAGATAAAGTCTAATGTTTAATTAGAACAGGGAAAAATGTATGATCACAATTTGAGGAAGGGATAATTTTAAGGCAAGGTCAGCCGCAATCGCGTCAACTTTGTTTTGCTGTTGCTTTTTTATGTGTTTTTTTTTTAATACATTTATAGTTTTTTGTTTCACTTTGGGTGGAATTTTCTAAGCATTGTGGGTGGAAAACATCCTGCATATTCTAATTGGCAAGCTGTGGAATCTGTGTAATAGGATTAAAAGGACAAATATACAGCTTGCAATGCTTTCACCAATAGAGGAAATGTTGATGATCTTTTTTCCTGTGGCCGTCTTTGACACATCTACAGTTTCAATTCTCACACAGAAAGAACACGAAAATGGCCCCCTCCCTCTTCTTTCCCGTGTGATCTGAGGAATGGTATCCCTTCATTTAAAATTACTTTTATAACCACTTTGACCCTGCTCTAATTTAGGGTCATTACAAGCAAATTGTGTACAAAGCCAAAACAAAATGTTCACACTTGGTCTTTACATCTCCCAGATGGCCCCAGTATTTTCAGGGACATCAATCAACTGCAAAATCATTCACAATCTACTCATGATTAAAGCAACAACAAAAAACTGCAACATGCAACAATTCAGCCACACCTTTCCTCCACCTGATCAACGCACACTGATTATAAGCACACTATTTTCATGTATGAAGGTGGAGCAGAACACATGCATGCATCCCAGCCCCGTCGTGTGTGTGTGTGTGTGTGTGTGTGTGTGTGTGTGTGCGTACATGCTCGTGCATGTGTGCACCAAACTGCCCCTGACCTCCCCTTTCTCCCCTCACTTTGTTTAACCGGTCTCTCTCTCTCGCTCTCTCCTTTCCTCCAGCTCCTTGTCAAGACGGATAAGCCTCCTGCCTGCTGCCACATGGAGCTCATTAACAGAACGGGAGGGAATAAAAGACAGTTTAATTTCAACACAAATAAAGAGACATTTCGGATTCCACCCAACAAGACGCCTGGCAGGGCTCGCAGGACCTGAAACCTCTATGTGTTTTCGTTAAGGAAATCTGAAGGCAGATTTATGGAGTGGAGTCCTCGGTAGCGAGCTCCATCACTGCTGTCATTTCAGGGCCAATGTGGGGATTGCAGTGAGAGGAGTATATGTGTGTGTAGGGGGGGCTAGGAGCCATGGATGGAACCACACAGGACCTGGACCTGTGCTATAGGAAGGCCAAACCAAAGCAGGTCTGGTGCTTTTGGACAGCTAAACAGCTCATTAATGGATTGGTAGAGACTGTGGTAAAGGCTCTGATCCAAGAATGTAGATTTGTATCTGTGTGTGTGTGTGTGTGTGTGTGTGTGTGTGTGTGTGTGTGTGTGTGTGTGTGTGTGTGTGTGTGTGTGTGTGTGTGTGTGTGTGTTTGTGTGATCAAACCATCACATTCCTTCGCTCCACTCTGTGTATAAGTCTAAGTCATCACTCGGGACCTGTCTCCTCGCCATCCACAACATCACTCACAGTTTGAGTTTCTGAACTATCCACATCAGAACCACGAAAGCTGGCACAATAATAGCATGATGGAAAAGAAGAGCCCAGTTTCCTTTCCTTTCCTTTACTTCTCGCACTCCCCTCCCCTCCTGCTTCTTTATAGTCCATCTCTGGAGCTTGCATTTAGCACTGCATCCTGGAATGTTTCTATGAGGAGGGTCAGGTCGCAGGGCCCGCTTTCTGCCTCAAAAAGCATTCAGTTAGAATTGAGGGGTGGGGGAGTAGTGGTGGTGGTGGCTCTGACTGATGTGCTGGCATTGTGGCTGCAAGGGTGATTAAAGATTATAAGAGAAAATGCCCCATGGGAAAGTCATCCACCCACTGCCCATCATCCAGGGCACATACACACACACATGCACGGGCCTGGCTGCGTCGTGGGAAATGAGTCAATCATGATCCGTTATGTTGTGCTTGGGGAAGCACAGAAAGCCTGTTCAGCAGCTATGTGTGAGCCGCCCTGCCTCTTGCTTGTGTCCATCTGAGGGAGCATAATGAGGGGCTTTGCGAAATGAATGTGCCCGGGGACTGGGAGTAGGGGAGTGTGGATATGATGAATAATTTAACAAGGAAATAAAAACTTGCGTGCTTAATCTTCCACCAGTGACTCTTTGGATGTTGACAGTCAGAGACTGTATATAGGCATATACACACCGCAGCCCGTCACTTCTCTGGACGCAAACGGCTACAGCAACACTGGCGGAATTCTTTCAGCCGGTTTTCATATGCAAATCACGGTTTAGTTACGGTATGCGATGCAGACCTTCCCATTTTAAGACTTTTTTTGTTCATGATTCATTCTCCTGAGAAAGTAGAAGGGAGGCAGTGTGGCTTCACCCTGCTACTAAATACAGTTATTCAAATCCCCTCTCCGGGTATGTCTCTCATTAAACACCGACTGAGAGGAAAAACACGGCTCTCACATGGACCGGATGAGGAAAAACATTTCCCAACATGAGCTAAACTGTCATTAATCTGCCTTCAGAAACCACTGAAGGCGTTGGGAATATATTTTAATTTCAATTATATGAAAAATGCTCCTCATTACGCGCACCACTCATATCCGTGTGGGCTCTTACAGGTGCGTAAAAGCACCCAAGGGCGATACGATGAAACATCTACAACAAATGTGTATCCGTATTGCACTGTGCAGTAGTTTTTTGCAGAGAGAGAAAAGCGCGCAGGCTGTTAGAACTACTGCGCGTACTGATAAATCGCCTTATTGGGTGCTGTTTGTGTCACCCCTGGGAGCATGGGAACCATTGGGAGGCATTAAAGCAAGAGGATTTTTCTAAAGTTCATCAGTTTGACAGTCATCCGCACCGTGTCGTGCGCTCTGATACACAGCCCAAACCAAAATAAGCCAAAATTAAAAAAGCATGCGAGCTCGGGCTTGATTGAAATGTGTTTGAAACTTTTAACTTCCCGGAGTTGTAAACCGCAAAACCTCTTCCCCTCTCTTTCTCTCTCTGGCAGGCGTTTCAAAGGCACCAATTTACTCGGGGAGTCCGGCTCTGAATTTATATAGAGCTTTCATGCACATTATAACCATAGAAAAGTTGAACAAAAGAAGAAGTTTTTTTCCTCATTTAATAATTTCCCCCAGAAGCCGAAGACGCAAAAGCATGCGTAAAAGACACAATCTTTCTTACCTTTCAGAATATGAAACGGCCAAGTTATCTGACGGATGACGCTTCTTGCTCTCAAAGTCACTCTGCTATCACCAAGATAAAAAAAAAGTGCTTTACAACTAAAGCGATTCAAAAGAAAAATCAAAACACAAGTTGTCCTCTGCAGTGTCCAGTAGTTCCCTCAGTTTTCACTTCTATTGTTGGTGCCTATCAATCGGATTAGGCGACTGCTCTGGTGCGTGTTTGCAGTTTTCTTGCGGATTTAACTGGTCTCTAGTGGGCAGGAGTGTATGTGTGTGTGTGTGTGTGTGTGTGTGTGTGTGTGTGTGTGTGTGTGTGTGTGTGTGTGTGTGTGTGTGTGTGTGTGTGTGTGTGTGAGTGAGTGAGTGTGTGTGAGTGGGTATCCTGAGTGCTGGCAGTGCGTCCCTCCCCTGCCGCGCTGCTGCTATTGAAACCTCCACTGGATTGGAAGCAAAACTGGTGCGAACTTCTTCCCTGCGCTCTCTGCAGGAAGACTCCAAGACACAGAACCAGCCCACTCACACACACACACACACACACACACACACACACACACACACACACACACACACACACACACAAAAACAGGGAGCAGACAGATTCACTAGCTGGCCCTCAGACTAACCACACTCTGCACAAGAACAAATCTGGCACACACAGCACCTGAATTCTTTATAGTTTATAATCTCAAAGTCAAATAATAACTAAATAACTTGACTTTAAATCACATTAGGAGCACAGTGTTGCTGATAAAAACAAGACAGTCATGTCACCAGAGCATACATCTAAAGGCAGCGGGGTTTCCAACCTCTTACATTTTTTATTTCCTAGCTGTTTACTCTGATGCTCCATGGAAATTATTACTTTGGGCAGTAGCGCCTTGTAGAAGTCACGCAAGCCTCGGGGCTGTAGTATGCAGGCAAGTTTTATCATGGGCCCTGATACCTGGGCGTGCACAACACCATCATACTGCACTTTCTCTGTACAGCAATGATAATTGATAATGGCGACACAACCTTTCGCCAAGTGAAGTGGAATTGTGACACACACACACACACACACACACACACACACACACACACACAGGCCTTCACTAACGCTGATCAGCTGGGGAAATTCCCAGTGAGACTTTAAAGTGCTGTTGTCTTTTTCCTTGGTTAAAGCCCAGGGAAGCAAATATTTATCCAAGATAACAGCCATTGACTGTCTCGGAACTGAATTGCCCCACATTTATGGCTTGATGGGGGGTCCATGTATGTCTGACGAGCAGGCAATCTAGATTTAGAGGATGCTGCCGTTTCCTGCTGTTTCCTCCCCACGAGGACCGTCTTTCATGTCATGAAGCTGCAGATGTTTACGCATGGACGGCCGGCTGCAGGTTGCAGCTTCCTGCAGGAGAAATGACATCTATCTAAATCTGCAAGTTCAATTTAACACAGATGAAAAGTTAGAGGTAGCAAACATTTGAATAATTTGTAAATAAATTATATACAATAACAAGCCTGAGATTGGCCATTCATTAACAGTAAAAGGAGATTTTTTTGGACAGGAGAGAGAAGCTGCGCAAAGAGTTGGTACAACAGCGTCATCTAGCGTCTGCTGCAGCAAGACCACGGAGAACAGAGTGTGTAGTGTTCAGAGACAGGAAGAAGGGGAGATTTGACTTTTTATTTCTGCATACAGGTTTAACTCAGAAAAGTGACACTTAAAGCTCAAATTACTGCACAGAATACTGTTGTTTCAAGGAGTTTGGAAACAGAACAACATCTTTTCAGCATCAGTTAGATTACACATCAGTTTATAACATAGACCTTTTATTTTTGTTTTCTCTATAACATAGAGACAGGGATTACTGATGTATTTGAAAATTTAACCAACACACAGGTGCGTGTGTGTGTGTGTGTGTGTGTGTGTGTGTGTGTGTGTGTGTGTGTGTGTGTGTGTGTGTGGGTGTGTGTGTTGGGGTTATTGATGCCTGGGCTCATGATTAGTGCCGCTGTGACTTTCACATCCTTGGGATTAAAATAGATGCCAAATTGAATCTGCTATTAGCCACACCACCAAGCTGTGAAAACGAATCCACTCTGGGGACATGTATACTCACAATAACCCAGACACACACAGACACACACACACACACACACACACACACACATACACTGACCCAGCTACATGCCAGATTCTTGAAAATGTATCCACACCAGGGACAGTTTAGTACAGATGGAGGGAGGAGGGGAATAACGCTCCTGTAATGTTAATCCCTCTGAACTATTTCAGCTTCTCTGCAGAGACGAGAAAAATGTAATTTTAAGAGATTTACTGAAGAAATGTCACACAAAGCGTACATTTCTAACGTCAACTGAGCCTGCTCTTTTCTAGCGACGCCCTGTTTCACACTTACACAGTTGCACACATCTGGTAGTTTCTACTGAGCAGAGCACTGCTGGAGTTATCTGCCTTGCTCAATGGCATTTTGATAGTAGACAAATGTCACATTTTACATAAAGCTATATTTTTGTTATCTTTGGAGAATTGAAAGTATTCTTTTACAGTAAAATTCAAACCTTTCACACAAAATCAAATTTGCAAGTTTTCACTGGAACTACTTTATGCTGAAGAAATAGTCCCCTTGACAATGTGCTCTCTGGATTATCCAAAGTAACCAGGATTCTGTAAAGATATGATTTTTTTAATATATCCTTTTGGTAACACGCAACATATACTTACGTAATGATGCTTTATATTATATATGGCACTAAATTAGCTGGATTCCAGTTACATATGGGCATTTCAGCCACTAGCGATTGATCAATCATTCACATAGAAAAATGAAGCAACATTAACATTAGTTAAGCATGGCTATAAACATGTTTTGTTGTCTTATTATAAAGTGTTACCATAATCTTTTAAATGCGGTAAGTGAGAAAATAGTTTTGAGTACTGTGGGTGAACCAACCCTTTATCTTAGTGATCTTATGGGGATTTAACCCAGTGAACTATACAGCAATGATTAACGGTTTATTATGTGTGTGGAATGTGGAGGCTGTGGGTCTGACTTGTTTGCTTTTTGGATATCAAGTCACCCGTTTCAGTGACCTGATAGTTTGTGATGTAACATCAGCACTAGTCAAAATGTCAGCAGTTGCATTTCCAGCTTCAGGTTAGTGATTTGTTATGAAAAATAGGTAACCATCTTTGAGAGTTCACAGAAACATTTGTAATATTTTGTGGCTTTGAGATGTTTTTTTACAGGTCAGACTGAGAGTCATTATGCTCTGGCCCTCAGTCTGTTTGCTTTGGGGGTTAACTCTGTCCCTGACTGTGGCTTCACCTAACTGATCTCCTTACACTTCCCCAACAGCTCAGGTAATCCATTAAAGCAGGGAGGATGGAAAGTAATATGTTGTTGGACTGATATGCATTCACATGACGCTGAGTGGAGCCTGGAAGGTGTAATCTGCATCGCTCACCTCGCATCCATTCTACGTTGTCTGAGAGGCTTTCTGTCACACAGCTGCAGAGAGGAGGATGACGTCTGCCTTTTAGCGCTCTAACATCCTGAGTTCATCATTAACCCGACAGAGCTAAGAGCCTACTCCAGGCAAACATCCACATTGTAAACATTTCTCCCCATCATTTCTTTCCCCCCTGTTGTCTCTTCTTGGATGAAGGGGGGAGGGAGGAGAAACAATGTGTGAACCCTGACCTATAAAGATGCTATACACTCTTGCCATCTTTTCTAATAATGATGATACACTATGGTCCGAATCTGCAGTTTGCACGCTGGGTGACACTGAAGGCTTCATCCCACAGCAAGATAAAGTGGGAGGAGAGACAAAAGGTTACAGTTCAAGGGAAGGAATGAAGGGAGGGAAGGATGGTGACGGGAAACCAGTCTGTGTTAAGGACATCCTGTGCAAGTTTTACCCAATGGTGTACCCACCTGGCCTTCAACAGATATGTGTGTCAGCCTAAACAAAATCAACCTGTGAGTGCAGATAAGGCAGGCCTGAAGGGTTTGTTACATGAAACCAGTTTGAAGGTTTTTGTTTCAAACATTTTTTGTTGAAAGCATTTGTGTATACGGCTTGACAGTTCTTTGCAATATGGAACTGCTTACATTTTTTTTAACAAATATTTTACAAGCAAAGTACAGATGGAAGAATAAGAAAAAGGGAAAAGAAGAGACAAAGAGAAAGGTGAGAAGGAAAATAAAAATAAAAATGATACACATAACTCCCGTCTAACTACCCGTGAACCCGCCCGTCCAGCACTTCTTGTGATTTTTTTGTTTGTGTTCAGTTTGTATGTTGATCGAGGTACCGAATAAAAGGTGGCCATATGTTTAAAAAATCGTTCCAGTGCATCATTCAGGAAAAATCTCATTTGTTCTATTTGCAATACATCTGTTAAAGGGGAAGTATGCTGTTTTTTTTAGCTTAATTTACCTTAACTGAACAGCTTCGGAGTCATTGGAATGGTTATATGACTTTTTTTCGGGTTGAATGGTGGTCGTCTCACTCCCCCCAAGCGCCTGTGAGCGGAAAAACCACCCTTGCAACTTTTGGCCGGCCGCCGGCGGCCTCAGCATCAGGAAGTATGGCGTGATATCAGGTCTCATGATGTCACAAATTGCTTCACGGCACTGCACACATACGCCTATCCAGGAACCGGCTAACAAGGTAGCGATGGAGTTTTTCACACTATTGTCATGGCTGAGCCGGCAAAAAAGAAGCAGAAAGCTAGGAAAGCATTGTTGGAGGAACAGAGAAAGAGGAAACGGCAGACTGACCGAGCGAGGAGTCAGACACGAGTAAACATCGGACCTCTGTTTTCAGAATGGCGAGAACTGAGACAAACGGAAGCCTGCAAATCTGATGCTGACTTGGCGTTCTTGCTGTTGCACTTGTAAGTATCTTTGGGATAAACTCAGTTTAATCTTTGTAGTTCTGTAGTTATTGTGACCTCAGGATGTTTGATATTGTCTGTAAAGTTTTTTTATTATGATCGCTGTCTGTTACGTTCTCACTAGCTAGCTTACTAGCTGTCTACCTCAGCGAACATGGCTCTGTGCGTTCGCCGGCTTCTATGAAAACAAATGCACATGACTAGAGGGAGAAGATGGGAGGGGAGAGAGTCGCCAACGAGTTTTTACAACAGTGTTGCCAAATATCTATTCTGAAGCTGTAGGGGGAGCTCTGTAGAGAAACCTGCGAGCAAAAAGCAAGAAATTGCCAAAACTGTATAGCGCCTCTTTAATTCTGAAATCCACAGTTTCACTAGAGGAACTTTTTATTTAAGTATGAGTTTTTTTATGGACTATTAGTTCATAAAAGATAGAAGAGAAAGCAGTCGTATGGTCGTGAAGGTTTATGCTGTTTTTTTGTTTTGTTTGTGTGGTAGAGAGATTCATGATGTTGCAGAGCTAAACACAGATAAACACACAGCGTGATATGAGTGCTTCAGCATTTCTAAAATTAGTCTACAGGCCATCCCTTTTTTTCTTCAAAAGCTCGTTTGGCTCTTGATAGAAGAAGAAGAAGAAGAAGAAAAAAAAGACTAAAAGCCAAAATTGAAACCAGATGAAAGAGGACACGAGTGAAGATCGCATGTCGTGTCAGCGTCTAACTTCCTCTCATTATCCAATAAAAGAGCAGCAGCAGCGTCAGCATCCAACTTCATCCTATTATCCAGTGAGGGAGCAGCATGTCAGTGGTGCCCGAAATACTCAGAGGACAGGGAGACATAAACAAAGAGCAAAGAGTTTAGATTCACAATCACACACACACACACACACACACACACACACACACACACACACACACACACACACACACAGCAGAGGCAGATTGAAACAGGAGTCTGTCCCGGGCCTTTTTAGTGAAACTCTAGAGCGCAGCAGCTCCAGGCGTGGTATGCTGATTGTAAACACAGCCATGAGGAGGCAGACACAAGTGGAGGAGGATCTGCTCTCCCCACTCTGCTCTCTGTCTGTAGGAGGCATTACATCATCTGTAACACATTACTTACACACACTGACACTCACAAGTTATCAAAACAGACATTTAAAGTGATGATCTTTAAGATTTTCTTTAAATCAAACCCCTCTTTTAGGGATGTAACGACACACTGAACTCACGATTCGATTCACGATTTTAAGTTCACGATGCGATTTTCTCATGTTTTTTTTTTTTTTTTTAACAGAATGAGCGGCAGACAAATGACTGAAAGATATTCCTTTATTTATATAAACTGTGCAAAACGCCCGATCAGAATCAGAATCAGAAAAGGGTTTATTGCCACAATAAGAACACTTATGTGGAATTTGCCTTGGTGAACATAAACAAACACATATATAACATTAATATGAAATAAACAATAGATACAGAAAAACAAATATATACAAAGTATCATTAGTAAGTTGCATAAGATGTGTGCTCTTATCAAAGGAAATTGTTGCCAACAAAATTTAAATAAAAAATGAATAATTAGATTTTTAGAACAAATCCATGTCAAAATAACTAAATAAACGGAAAAAAATCTCTTCAAAAAAATAAACTAAGAAGATGTAGTGACATCTGAAGTCAAACAAGTGAAATCAAAAGTAGATTACGCCCTAGGCCGTTTAAAAATTGCATCGTGATTCTTTTTTTTTTATCTCAACCAACTTTAATCTTTACATATTTATATTGATTTATAACTGATTCATGTGTTACATCCCTACCCACTTTTGATACTATCAATGGCATCTTTTTTTTTTGCATTAGCCACTCAATGTATTGACCTGTAAATAAACAGATGTAAATGTAAACATTCTGTTCTATATAGTAGTTTTCATTCCTGTCCTGATTCAGATTGCCTTTGCTTACGCCTACCATGTCAGTTTGTTTGGTTGGGCTGTAAACAGACACACCAGTTCTGTTGTATTTCTGACAAAACAGCTGCTCCAGGCGCCTTGGCTGCAATATTAAACCACACTTGCTGTCACTACGGTAACCACAGGTGTTGCTAAATCAACAGGAGTGAAATCTTAAGAATTAAACTTTAAACTGCTCATATTATGCTTATTTTCAGGTTCATAATTGTATTTAGAGGTTATATCAGAATAGGTTTACATGGTTTAATTTTCCAAAAACACCATATTTTTGTTGTACTGCACATTGCTGCAGCTCCTCTTTTCACCCTGTGTGTTGAGCTCTCTGTTTTAGCTACAGAGTGAGGCATCTCACTGCTGTTCCATCTTTGTTGGGAGTCACACATGCTCAGTAGCTAGGTAAGGACTACTAGCCAGTCAGAAGCAGAGTATGAGGGTGTGCCCTGACAGTACCTAGGTAAGGACTACTAGCCAGTCAGAAGCAGAGTATGAGGCCGTGCCCTGACAGTATCTAGGTAAGGACTACTAGTCAGTCAGAAGAAGAGTATGAGGGTGTGCCCTGACAGTAGCTAGGTAAGGACTACTAGCCAGTCAGAAGCAGAGTATGAGGGCGTGCCATGCTAGCAGCTAGGCGAGCATTATAACGTGTGTTCCAAAGTGACCACGTTTGTCTCTGAAGTAAAGGCTGGACTACAATAGAGCTGTTTGGAGCAGTTTGTGAACAGTGTTTTCTGTTGGAGATGGTAAGTCCCTTTGGGGGGGACTTTGGGCTTTTTCACTTTGTAAACCTATAATGTGCACAAAAAAGATATATAACACAATAAAGGTAAGGGGAAAAGCAACAAAGCATAATACGAGCACTTTAAACAGTTAAAAGATTAGCCGCAAACCTATTATAAAACCATCTATCATTACAATGACAAACGTGTCATAGCTAATTGTTAAAAAGTAGGGTAAAGAATAAGGAGGCCTGATGGTTTTACAGTGTAACTCTATCTTAGAAATATGTCCTATTGTGAGAGAATGAGGTGTGCTCCAGGATATAACAGCTGCAGCCATGGAGCATGCACACTCATACTGTACATGACAGGATAACAAATGGCCCCAACTCATCCACCTCATCCACCTTGGACAGTTAGGAATAGGTTTGTGCTTTGGCAGATGCAGCACAGCTATGTCTTAATCCCCTGGCTGTGCTAAGAAAAACTAAAAAACAAGACACATGTTTGACGCATGCAAGGGTGTAACTTTGGTTTCAACATTGGGGGGGGGTTGAGATCTCGACTTATTTAGCGAGGTCATTTGTCTGCAACAATTTGTGCCTTTTCTGCATCAGGTTATGGTGCAAATGCCTTTATTTATGTAAAAGAAATTATTATTAATACCTGTTAGTAAAATGGGCTGTCTTCTTTCTTTTCTTTCTAAGAAAAAAGTCAGAATTCTGAGATTAAAGATTACTTTTTTTTCCGAATTCTGACTCTTTTTTTTAGTGTCCACATTTTTTATATTTTTTTTTTAAAGGCAGAATTCTGAGAAAAAAAAAGTCAGCTTTAATCTCAGAATTCTGACTATTTTATCAGAATTTTTTGAAGTCTAGAATTCTGACTTTATTCTCCGAGTTCTGACTTTAAACTCAGAACTCAAATACATTTTTCACATGTGGCCCTAATCCTCCTCCGTAGGCACAAGATTCATACATACTGTAAAATGAAACCATTCCTACTGTTATGCAGACATGGAGTATGTGTAAGCAGATTTTACATACTTATCAGTACAAAGGTTTGAGCTCCACCCACACATGCACATGTAAAATAAATTACTGCACTAGATTTAATGCAGGTGCAAAAAAAAAAAAAAAAAGTTATTAATGACATAGAGAGAATAATTCTGAATGCACGTTTTGCATTTCCAGGATTCTCAGATAATCTGGTAAACAAAGAGATGAAATATGTTGCATGGCAATGCTATGCAAAGCCTGTGTTTCTCATTTCTCTGCCACAGTTTCCAAGACACAGGATTTACTGGGATATTTTATGGTCCAGCTAAAGAACAGACTGGAAACTTGCATCAAATGTAAATCACGAATTCCAAAAGTGGATACATTTGTAGCATAACAGCTGTATAATAATACAAAGCTGAGACATCAACTTGCACTTTTTAACACATCATGATGTTAAGCTAATAATAATTCAAAAGGTATATTAATGCAGGAACAACAGCGTGTCAGATGTAGAGTTGCTAACATGCAGGGAGAGAATGTTGCAATCATCACAGAGACTCGGGAGAGCCCAGCGAGGTGCTCAGACTTTATTAGATTTGTTCTGTGGTTGTCAGGGGGAATTTTCAACAAAAATACTCTCAAGTGTCTGCTAAGGAGGATTTTCAGTTGGTCCCAAAAGAGACTTTACAGGAAAAGACCATAAAATCCTTTCAGAGACCATTCCAGCAACAATATCACAGTTTACGGGGGCAAGTCAAGTTTATAGTTCTGATATGAAATGTTGGAGACACACACACACACACACACACACACAGCCCTGGAGAATTATTCATCATGGACATGAAAACTCAATTTATTTGACTGAAAACATATAAATTAAATGCATTATAAAAAGATGTTTCTTTGACTTTATTATGGGCACACGTGACTCAGAGTGGTATAAGAGAGGTCCAAGAGTTCAGTCTCTCACTCCCAAGTGTCACATCTGTTACAGTGATGCTGGGACGTGTGAAGCATTAGGTATGGAAACACTGCCCCCTCCTGGCCGGAGAGGCACACTGCAGCCATTTCTCAAAGCTCAAATGACAACAGTCTTCAGGTTAGTAATCAGTCTTGTATAAAGTACTTATTATACTTGTTATATAAAGTACACTTACTTGAGTAAAAGTACAAGTATCTTCCCAGAAAATGACTTTGGTAGAAGTTAAAGTCTCCTTTTAGAATATTACTTGAGTAAAAGTCTTACAGTATCTGATATTTACTGTACTTAAGTATCAAAAGTAATTTTCTGATATTAAATGTACTTAAGTATGAGAAGTAAAAGTAAAAAAAAAACTTTATGGCCAAAGATGTGTAACGTTATCTTCATCACCACTGTCGTCGGGGTGGTCATCGTCTGTTACCATGGCAGAAGAACCTGCAGCAGGTGCTTCCATGACACTATCAGTTATCATGCTTCCTCCTCTTCTTCTTTAGTTTTTTTTTTTTTTGCTGCTTGGCAACAAACAGGCATCAGGTCACCAACTGGAATGGAGCGTGCATTAACTTGCAATCTAGGAGCAATGATTCACCAATCCTGCTTTCTTCCAATGTAATAAATTTCTTCTGATTTTATTTTGTAGTAACGAGTAACTAAAATGCTCAGGGGAAATGTAGTGGAGTAAAAGTAAAAGTTTCCGGAAATATAAATAACAAAGTAAAGTACAGATACGTGAAAATTCTACTTAAGTACAGTAGCGAAGTATTTGTACTTTGTTAAATTACAACACTGTTAGTAATACATTTGTACACTACTCTGGTGTAAAGAATGTGTCAGTGCTTGCATTACAAATGATTTAAACTTACTATGATTATATCATAGTTGGTCTTGTTTGTAACAATGGAGAGTCTTGCTTTGACAGCATTGCCCAATGCCTTTTCAGGTATTGTGCAGTCTTGCATTGCCAGACCTGACTCCATGACTTTCTATATATTGGACATAAAATGTCCAAAGAGTAATTAAATAAATATATTCACACAGTATCACATACATATAAAGGTATAAAGATAATATACAAATGTAAACTGAGAAAACTATTTTTGCACCAGTTCATGACAGCTGAAACGTTGTATGTCTGATTCAGTTACTGGATAAATTGTCTGTAATCCATTCAAAGCAAAGTATGAGGGTTTTATTATACGTTATTTTTCTCCTCCTGCAATGGGAGTCTGTTCCTCTGGAGACAGATTAACTGAAAGTTGCATTTGGCAAACCAATACAGACAATGTAATAAACCATGTCAAGTGTGGTGCTCCAAAGAATTGGGTACTTTGGAGGCTAAAGAACTTGATCTGACTCCTACAAAAAAAATCCTTGGATATCCCACATGCACATGCAAAAGGTAGGCCTATAATCATTCAGTACAGAGGATGTTTTTATTTCCCAATTAAATGATCCCTTAAAGCTTTCACAGGATCTGCTCCTGGACTTTATTAATTATTAATAACCTCACTATCACTCCTGAGACTAAAAATGTCAATGAAACTGAGTGTGAGAGTAGTCCAATTCTTTCTTTCTTTCTTTCTTTCTTTTTGTTTCCTTTTTTTCTCTATTTTGGCATGATGCAATGATTTTTTTGAAATAAAAACGTATCTTTATTCCATGTTCTTGGTAAGCTCAATAAAAAGTGTGTCTTACAGTAGAAATGCCAATAAATCAGAGCACGTTTCTCTCCCATCCCAGAATGCTGTGTGGACTAGCCAGACCCTCCTCTGCAGCGCTGTGGAGGAAGGTCTGGCAAAGCGAGGCTAGTCTTACAGTAATACAGAACTCATATTCCCATATGAAAAATAAAAAGAGTCATTGGTCGCTGTAGATCCCGCGAGGGAGGTATGGTAACACAATGAGGTCATTTTATACTAAAGGTATCCTACTGTAAATCCACTTGATTTGACGAATGCTGAAGCCTCACATTAGATTAGGATGAACTTCAGGATGTATTTTTGCACAGAACAAAGACTGTGGATTTATTCCCAAAAACAGGCCCCAATAACTTACTTTAAAAATGCATTAAGAGAGGATCTCTTTACAGCCAGTATAGACGGGGGGGAATGATTACAGCACCCAAAAGTTCTTTCAATGCACATATGAGGATGTCTGTATTGTTTTTAAACACACTTTAAAAAATGTGAAAAAAATCCCTTAAAGGTCCAGTGTGTAACGTGTTTAGTTGTTCATTATCAAAATCTGTGTTGCCCATTCATAAACTTGTCCTTTTTCATGAATATTTACCACCACCATCAATTCCAAGTATTCCTTTTGGCTTGAAATTTTACATTTGCGTTTACACGAACTGGGGTAGACGCTCCATATTCATGCTCCATCTTGAAATACGTTAGCCGGTAAGGGACATACAGGACATACTGCTCCACCTTTCGCGTTTTCTCTGTCACATGATAAACTCACAGGTGCTGCTAATGCTGCTAATGGGTATCGTAGCTTCCCGGCCCGGCAAGTTTGAAGAAGGAAACATGGAGGACCACACATATTCAAAATCCAAATTTCAGGAACAGGAGTCTTCTTCTTCTTCGCCCAGAAAAAGAAAAAGGAGATTGAAAAGAGCAAGAGACCGGCTTTTTGAAGCGTGAAGGCTACCATAGCTGTAATACGTACTTTGAACTGTGTGGTGCGAGAGAGTTGATTGCGATATATGATCTCAGCGCTAGATGGGAGAAATTCCCACAC
Organism: Sander lucioperca; assembly: GCF_008315115.2. NCBI lineage: Eukaryota > Metazoa > Chordata > Actinopteri > Perciformes > Percidae > Sander > Sander lucioperca. The sequence continues at coordinate 25,524,245 of NC_050183.1, forward strand.
ACTGGACCTTTAACTTCACATCTTACTACCAACCCCAAATTCAAATCAAAGGTATAATGTAGCATTGAGCTTTAGCTGGCTGTAATTGTCCATTATATATGTGCCAGGTCAATATGTTGTTGAAACAAGCCCACATCACAAGGAAAAATGGTGTTCTGAGTGATGAATCAAGTAAATCTAGTTGCAACTTTACGATATCTTTATACGTTTTTCAATAGATAAGTTGCACGTTACTAATGATGAGCCAGTATTTGTAAATCCCCATTATCTTGCAGTAATAGCAACTGTTTCCAAAGGTGCAATTTGTGTTCATGACCGTGTTAGACAACCCTAAACTTATCAGCCAAGACATGCTCCGCTGAAAAGGCTTTGATTACTGCAACACGCTAGTTTTCACTTGCTTTATCCAGGCATCTTAAACAAACCCCTCCATAATAAACCTGATCAGGACGCCATCTGGACCAGCTGCCTGTCTGCATTCACCTTCCTCAACCTTCTCTGAGCCTTCAATGGATAAACTGTCAAGCTGAGCTGCAGACGAGTCAACAAAGCCAAAAGAGGGTTGTGGGGGGGAAGGGACTACATGTTTACTATGTATCAGATATAGCCTGTTGGGTTTGTTTGTCACCAGGACCGAGAACACTCAAGGATGTGCATGGCACTCTTAAACCTGTGGACAATTCACAAGCATTACATGTGAGTTTGTTAGTATGGAAGAGAATCTCCTGCTTACTAAAGACGGTTTTGGTTGATTAACCCTCATGTTGTCTTCCCGTCGACCATGCAACTTTTAGATTTTCTAGGTCAAAATGTAAACTTTTGTCACTTGTCGTTTTTCTTGTCACTTTTTCTGATGTTTTTGTTGATTTTTTTCTGCGCTTTTTGACGTTTTTGTGGGGGGTTTTCTCCACGTTTTTGAAGCTTTTTCCGACATTTTTTGCTCCCGATGCGTTTAACCCTCGTAATGTCTTCTCGTCGACTGAGCAACTTTTTGTTTTTCTGGGTCAAAATGTGGGCGTCTTTTTCGACATTTTTGTCACTTTTTTCAACGTTCTTTTATGATTTTTCTTTTTTTTTAAATGCTATACAATTAAATAAAACACCCAAATTCAAAGAAAGAAACATTTATTTAACTTGTGAAGAATAATGGTTGTATGGAACCATCCACATTATTTTTTTTGAAAATTTGGTTGAAAGAAAACCCAAAGAAACTTTTTGAAAATGGGTCAAACAGGAGGGTTAAAACTAAAATGTGTATAACTTTATGTCTGATACATTTGAATTAGTTATCAGGTTTCCATAAGGTGTGGGAGACAGAAATTAAGATCTAAGACTGGTGCAGGTCAGAGTTCAAGGTGTACAGTATAATAACTGCTTATTTTTCTGATTTCCCTAAAGCTCGTGTCTGAGGAATCCATCCACTCATTCATTCATTTTCCATTTAAAAACTCAAATTGTTGGTTGAAGTTTTGTTTTTTTTAAGATTATTTTTTGCCATTTATTGATAGGACAGCTTAGACATGAAGGGGGAGAGAGAGGGGTAATGACATGCAGCAAAGGGCCGCAGGTTGGAATTAAACCCACGGCCGCTGCGGCGAGGACTGAGCCTCTTTAACTGGGGCGCATTGCTGTACCAGGTGAGCTACCTAGGCGCCCTGGTTGAAGCCTTTTTATGCCATTACTGCATTCATTAAAGAACATAGAGATGTGGAGGAACAGGCCTATGTGGTGCAGGTGCCATTCTGACCACTGAGCGACGGTGCTGTGTACAGTGTGCTGCTCCAGCCATCACTGCAGCCCAAATGTTCTCCTGTGGGTAGGAAAGAGGTCCAGAAGTCTCTACTGATACCTGGTTTCAGGGGCGTAGCCATAATTTCAGAAGTGAGAGTGAGGGGGACAGACTGTTCAGGAGGATGATTTTTTTTTTTTTTTTATAGATCCTCTCCCATTTTTCTCTCCTAATCATGGATTCCTTTTTTTTTTTATAATTATTTGTATTATTTCCATCAAGAAGTAATACATATACCAGCATACTGTGTAATGTCATACTCCAATCAGAGTACAACTCCTACTAGTACCAGTATTCTTCTACTCCACAAGATCTTAAACCACACTCATGCATGCTCATACTCATACTTCTACATACACACCTTAAAAAATACAGGAAAAATAAAATGGAATAGTTCGGGAACACATTCAGACAAGAATGATTCTGTGAAGCATAAACATACCAATGACAACATACCATTTTACCTTAAGAGCATCTGAGGCACAAGAAAAAACTGATTATTATCCATAACGAGATTTAACGATATATCTTTTAGCTAATGACAGAAATTATCCATCTATTTTGATAATCATCTGTGTTCTTCCTACACCTGCTGGCCTCCCACAAGGCATCTTGACCTCTGACCCCCAGCTGCAGCTCTGCGCTCGGGACATTTGAGATGCCCTCTGACAATGTATGGAACACACATGCAGATGCACACACACACACACACACACACACACACACACACACACACACCTAATTACATTACCTGCAATAATGCAATACACTAACGGACAGGTGCTCTTGTAAACTGAATTAGGAAACACACTGCCTGTGTGTGTGTGTGTGTGTGTGTGTGTGTGTGTGTGTGTGTGTGTGTGTGTGTGTGTGTGTGTGTGTGCGTGTGTGTGTGCGTGTGTGCGTGTGTGTGTGTGTGTGTGTGTGTGTGTGTGTGTGTGTGTGTGTGTGTGTGTGTGTGGCTAGACGGCTTTCCTCTTTGTTTCTCCTATAACAGCATTATAGGCATCCCCATACATATGGAACCCCTGTTGTTGCCTGACATTATGGTCTGTCTGTGTGTGCCATTCATGTATTTGTGTGCAAATAAACGGCCTGTGGAAAGCTGGAGGCTGGAGGCTGTTATTTGTTCATGTGAATGTTTGCAGTTACAACAGAGCCCTGGCTTCTGTGCAGAAAACAAAGGAAATGTACTCTGACATTAAGATAACGCCATCTCTCTCTCTCTCTCTCTCTCTCTCTCTCTCTCTCCCTTACACACACACTGACAAATGCAGAAGCCGAGAGAGTAGACAGATGTGATGTGGACACAATCACTGGAGAGCACTCATGGGAATATTGGGAATAGGATTAACGACAAGCTCACTAGTCAGCAGAGCTCTAAAACAAAGGAAATGGGATAAAGTTGATCAAAGATGATGAAAGCTATTGTAAATTGAGCAGTCTTTTTGGTCTTTTGAGTTGTAAGGTCAAAAACAGCCCAGTCTGATGAGGAGAATAACACGCTTCACACTTCTAATATGTGTAAAGTATGACAGATGTGCCCGCCTGGTCTCTGTCCTCCAGCCCCGGAGAAACCAACCACCTAATCAGTCCCGCAAGCCTTCTGCAGTGGGCCATAAAATGCAAATATGTGCCAATCTGATACCGACCTACTGCTCATTCAATCTCACAGAATAATGCCAATCATAGATGGGAGGGCCCTTTTGATTGATTCTTAAAGTGGGGATGGCAGGTGTGACCGTTAAGGACAAGGCCCCGTTTACATAAGAGATAAGCTTATCCAGGGCGTCTACTGTCACACTGTATGTGAATCTGTTTGTAAGTTTGTGATCTAATGTAGATGTAACGTTGTTACCGACACCTCCGGCTGCGTGTCTGTGTACTGTGGGCGAGCATATGTGCGAGTGAGATGACTGTTTGCAGAAGCTTTATCAGTCAGCAACACAAAGAGCTATTCAGTGCCCAGAGAGACACAACAAAGGGACAATTTACTGCAACAAAGACACCTCCGTCCTGGAGGCCATGCCGGGTGAAAATCTGAACAAAAACCCACCCATGAGCTGGCATTAAAAGTGCAGACTGCCATACTAAATCAGAACCTTGGGTAGAACCAGCATTGGTGTCCACAAACCATTGGTAAATGGGAAAACAGAAGTTAAAAGGTTGTTTTTTTAAATCCATTTATCTGAAGTAGATTTGGTTGTACTTGTACAGGTTTTGAGACAATTACACTTCAAAATTCAGCAACATCATTTTCCAGAATCAGTAATATAATTTAACCTGGCTATGAACCCTTTTCTTAGGGACTATTTCTACTGTATAAAGTAGTTCCAATGAACATTGTTCACAGCATGGCCTCAATAACCCAGAGTAATGGGGCACTTATTCTGAAAAGAAATTGAACAATTTACAACATTGTTGTATTAAGGCTGTTTTATGCTTCTGAGTGAACTCCACGCCGTAGCTTCTACGGCGTCGTGACCCTTTCGGAGTTCTGCATCGGGGTTGCTTTGCATCGCGGTGCATTTCACTGCCATAACGCTAGGGGGTGATAAATCTGAGGTTATTTGCGAGGTGTCTGCCAGCCAGTTTATGTTATGTTAGCAAGCTAACTTTAGCACAACTGCCCACAAAGTACTGCTTGCTGGCGAAGTGCTAATTTTAAAACGTTACTGACATAGACACTTTACAAACCGATAACCCCGTCATTGTAACCAAAATATGTCCGAGTTTATTTGCAAAGCTTATGTCAGTGAACTAGCATGTTGCTACTCCCCCACAGTAGGCTGCTTGAAACACCCACTATCAACACGTGTCGCTTCGATGCAAATTTTTTGGAGGTGCACGTCGAGCTACGGCGGAGGGCTCAGAGGGGGGTTCGCGGCGACGCAGAGGGGTCTGCGGGGGTACGCTGTCGATTCGACGTAGAAGCATAAAACAGCCTTTAAGGTAGAGACAGAAATCTCGAGACAGATATCTCGAAACCTGGAGAACAAAATGATCTGCATAGGTAGATAGCACTATAGGTAAATGAGAAAAAAATATATATATTATTTGAGTAAATCAACCCTTTAATAATAAGGACGTACAATAGTATAATGGTATAGACTGTGCCAATCTGATTTTATTACCACCGTTTTAATCACGTGGTTTCCACTCTTGATGGCACCTCTGCCTGATGACTCTGAAATACAAAACCGGTGTTGAGTGGCACACTACAGGACACATACTTCCTGTATGCTGAAATAGGATTATAAGGGTTGAAACACATCCCATTAATCCCAGAATAGAGTCATCACAGTTGATGGATAGGTCTGTCAAACAGGATGAGCTGATCAATGCTCTCCGCCCAACCCTTCAAACATATAGAGTGAGAGCGCTGAGTCAAACAGAGTAATCAAGCACACAAAAGGAAATGCAGATCACCTGTTGCTATGACGACTGCAGCTGCAGTGTGACAGCCTTCTACTTTGACAGAGACCTAAATAGAGCTGGCTTTACAAACACAGTCAAATGTGATATTGATTAGTTGGCCAGGTGCTTACTAATAACCACAAATGTATCATAGTAACCAGTAACCTGGTAAAAAATTAAGGGTGTGTGTGCTGGATTTCTGTCACTCAATTTAATATGATTTATCCCCATTGCATGATCAGATCATATGTTCATGTAAGCATTGATATTTATGTTCTTATGTTTACATTTGTTCCCTGTGTATGCTCCAGTGTGCATGCACAGAGAATGCAGCCAAATCTAAAGCTGAGTACAAATGAGTAGGTCTGTGCAATCAATCGAATTTTGATGGAATTTTGATTTTGGCTCCTAACAATCATAAAAACAATGTAATTGAGAGAAACAATCATGTTGCACATTACGTTTTGCAAGTAAACTCTTGTTTTGTCTTGTGTTCTGAATGACACACGCACGTTTGCCCCTCCCACTGTTCCCAACTGTTTCACTGGGGTTTTTTTAAGTTCAAAAATTCAACATCTTTCCAAAAGTCAATGAGTAATGGTATTAAATAATTGTGATTTCAATATTAACCAAAATAATTGTGATTGTGATTTTTTTCCATAACGGAGCAGCCCTACAAATGTGCATAACTAGACTCAAGTTAGTCATTTGGATTGATGTGTAACATTTTGTTTGTGGCAAGGCAGTTTGTGCATATTGGAGTCAGAGAATGGACCCCCCCCCCTCTCCTTAACACCACACCCGCCTCTACCCCACCCACCATGGCTGACCCCCTCCCCCAGCCCATCATCACCAGACACCAGCAGCTGGCAGCCTGCCCCATTTAACTCCCTCCAGCACTTACATGGGCCTGGCTAATCACTGGTGTTCAGCACCATCCATGGCCACCACACCTGCCCCCTCGCTTGTGGGACTGTCCCATCTGGGACCTTGTGATGGGGAATTTCTGTGGGTGGGGGTGTCTTCTTACTTCCCAAAACAGCTCAAGGTGCTGTGAAAAGGGGAGAAGAAAATCAAGACATCAGTGATCGGAGTCAAATCCTGTCCTTGATGAGGTTCTCGTGTTGAAACTATCGGAATGTAAAGTTCTCATCGCTAAAACTTTTGTACATGCTGGAAATGCTTTGTAGCAAGGAATGTAACAATGCTCCTAACCCTTCCTGTGTACGCACTTGGCAGTCTCTCAGCAGCCATAACAACAAACTTTCTAACATTAAGTCTAAAATATTTCCTGGGTTTTATGTGAGACTATGACATTTCCATTGCTTTTGTGATCAGGTGCTATTGATTGAAATTAAAAGCATTGTATAGGTAACAATGCAGGGCGGAAATCTGTGTGAAGTGTGTGCTTAGATAAGCCCTCATCATTAGCAGCGACCAGATGGTAAGTTGATCATGCACATTGCTTTGCTACTCTGGTATCTGTCTTCTTCATTAGAAACCACATTCACACACAGAGACTGCAATGATTTATTCAGCTCCAATCACGAGAAAGAGAAATGATCCGTGTCAGTTTATGTTACACAACAAATCATCCCTACTGTTCACACCAAAGGCACACTGGAATAACAAAATAAAATCTATAACTAACAGCAGCTTTAATTCAAGAAAGAAAGCAAAAACTGAAGTGTTACTCATTTGCATCTCCCCAGTTCCCAGCTGATACTTGTTTTGTATTTAGAGTGAATACAAGTCAGCTGCTAATCATCTGATGAGGGAAGAGTTTGCCTAAAACCCTCTGTTGTTTCCCTCTTCAGCCCTCAAACACAAATGAGCTGTCAGGACTCACACACAAACACACTCACTCTTTCCCATCCACACGGAACTGTAATTTGCCTGTAGCCATATAGTGCTGCTGGTGGGGGGATGGGGGTCATTTATGAGGCAGCAGATCATATGGTAGGGTTGCTTGTCAGATTTGAGTTCAGAACAGGCGATGAGGATTCATCTCCCTTGACACGCGCTGACAGAGAAAACTATATTTAGCTGTTGGCGTCCGTGCGTAAAGTGACGCAGACGTACGCACAACGGTTGTGGACTGAATACTGATGGGCACAAGCCGAAGCAAACTGTGCCATACTATGCAGTCTGGTAATGTTTAAGTTTTTATGAAAACATTTTTCAAAAGTCCACAAATGGCATGATTATGAAATGTCATTCATTCTGATCTTTTAATTTGGTTGGCTTTGGATAAGAAATCCCTGATTAATCCAGAAATGTCTCTATAAGCTTACAGGCTTGTGAGTATGCAAGGTCAGTTATTTCAAAATAAAATGAAATACCTTTACTTTAGATAAACTAAATAAACATCACATAGCCTATGCAAATGCTAAATAAACATGACAAAACTATAAAATAATTTCAGCCAAGAGCCGGGTAGCCTACTCTGCACATGATACTATAACTCATTACAAACGCATTACTAAGAAACAGACTCACTACACTTAGTCTCAGTCTCCACAGGAATATTGTTTCGCTTTAATTAGGCCCACAGTGAAACTCTGCCCTACTGTAAGCTACTTTCCAGGGCTTGGTTAGGGTGTAGGCCTACTGCACTTTATGAATAATGAAAAAAATGACGTAAACAATGCGGTCCTCTTTGCGGCTCGGGCTCGAGGCAAGAGGCGGGCGCACCGAGGCGTGATGCGGTCGTGACGTAGATTCAGTCGGGGATCTTTAATCCTCTGCCGCAGCAGCACAACCGGTAACCAGAGGAGGGGGTAGCACGGTCGGACACGAATGGACCGCACAGGCTAGGCTAGAAACGAAAAGGCCGAAATATCTCGGTCTAGTTAGATACATGATAATATCACCGAGTAAAACTGAGAGTAGGACTAGAACGAGCCGACTATTTGCATAGGCCAGACCCCCTCCTCTCTATCTCTGCCTTTAGCCTACAGCCTATTCACAGACGTTTCGCTATTAAACAGACCTCATTTAGAAACGCAGGTTGATATATATCTTTCAAACGCATATATTTGACTCGTGTAGCCGAATTCGTATTCTTTTAGCCGGCTAACGGATACTACGCCTTGTCCTGCCGGTTTCCTGCGGCCAGTTGCGCCCCGGTTCGCCCTTCAGCTACGTCGCCGCGTCCCCGCTGTTCCTGTCAGCTGCTGCGCATCAGCGAAACATGCAGGATGAGCCTGTGGGGGTGACAACCACGCAATTACCCCCGTCAACCGAGGAAAGGGACAGCAGCGGCAGCACGGTCAACAAATCCGGGAAGCAACCGAACCAAACCGACAGCCACGACAGCCAGCTAGGCTTATTCACGCCGGATTATAACCATCGAAACCAGACGACAGCTTTCCCCGATTTCGATCGAGATCATTTTTTCATCAGTGACCTTCAGCACAGCCGAAAAATACATCAGCAGTTAAGTCAGCACACTGAGTTTAGCCCCACAGAGTCGCCCCCACCCCAGAGACATTTCAGTCACCTGCCGCAGAGGCAGCCCTTTATGCCCGAGCTCTGCGCTGCTGACCCCTGCGGCTCTCCAGTGGAAGAGGCTGAAGCCGATGCTGCGTCGCCATCGTCCACTTCTGTAAATCCAAACAAGATCCAAATGGACTCCCCCATCGCCCACCATATAAATAACGGCAATGGCAGCAGCAGCACTGGCAACATGTTGTCCGGTGGTCTCAGCGCCGCTTTCCCGAACCTGCCCGCCCAAGACATGCAGAGCGCCAGCGTAGGCTCGTCTTCACCTTCCATACCTGGGTTCGGCACCCCGTGGTCCGTCCAGACCAGCTCCTCTCCCCCTCCCGCGCCCAACTCCATCAACCCCATCCACGCGAACGCCATTAACCATATGCCCAACACGGACTCTGACAACAGCTTCTACCCAGGTATCCCCTCCTCCATCAACCCGGCCTTCTTCCAGAGTTTTTCGCCAGTGTCAGCTAATCCGTGCGCCGGGGTTAATGTGCAGGGCTTCAGCGGTCCTTTCTCGCCCCAGATAAACGTCCCTCAGCAGGCGCAGAGTCGCAGGTCCCCGGCCAGTCCCCAGATGCATCCCCAGCAGGGCGCCTTCCTGCAGCAGAGGAACAACTACAACCAACATCAGGTGAGCTGCTATAGGTCGTAAACACGTGAAGGTGACACAGGATGGGAGCCCGCTCTCCTATAGTATTCCCACTTGAATCAAGATGTTGAGGGAATTAAGGTTTTTAGGTCATTTTTAAGTGAGGGCCAGCACTAGTAGTAGTCTTTAGGTTAGGTTAGCATCTTGTGACACTGCAGAGATTAAGCATAGCCTTAAGAGTTCTGTGTGTGTACATTATGCAGCATTATGCAATAAATAGTCTCTTTTTTAACTCATAAGGCATTTGTCATGTCCTCCGCAAGGGCTGAAGTCACTACTCTCGAGGCAAAGGAAGGGAGGGGTGAACAGGGGAACAAGGGAGCATCACTGAATCTAGCTGTTGTTCTCTGTGGAAGCTGGCAGTGGGATGCAGTCACATGGCACCAGACCATCCCTGTCTTGTGGTTCAGTCAGTGGGAATACAAAGGCTTGCAGGGTTTGGTGTACTAAATGGATGCTTATTTGGGTGAAATGAAGGCATCTAGTTTCATAGAGGACCCAGAGGAACGGCCAGCAATAGAGGCTTTTCACATGAAGGTTAAGATTATGCAGTAGCCTTGGGGCCATGTGTTAGTAGCCTTCGGCCTCAGGTTTCTCATGTGATTTGCACATTGGGTGTGTGGTGTGTGTGTGTGTGTGTGTGTGTGTGTGTGTGTAAGCTTGTGTGTGAATAGTATATGATTTAAAGTGCATATATGGTGTTGCTGTCTCTCCAACCTTTAACCCCTTGCTTTGATTATGAGTGCTTTGCAAATTTATTTTCGTAGAAATGCAAAGACACTGTCCTATGCACATCCAAAGGATCAACACATTAAAAGGAGAATCATTTAATAAAATGCAACATGGAGCAGAAAAAAACTTTTTTCACGTTTTTTTAAAATGCTTTTTTTTCCAATGGCTCTTTTGTAAAACAATCAAAACAAACTAACCTCTCCAGGAGTTTTCATTTCCTTTACATAACAGCACTTGCATTAAAGAAAAAGAATTTAGGTCACATTATGACTCGAGTGTGTGAGAAACAAAAAGTTGATTGTCCTCTGTAGGATTTTCACGTGAAAGCACGCAAGATTAAGCATGATGTGATACGATGTATGATATGCTTAAGGTCCAGGTAAAGAGAAAAAGAAAAAAAAAAAGAGAGAGACAGAGAGAGAGAATGCATTACACTGGCGGTGTCACAGCGCACGGGATACTTAGTACTAGTCTTAAAGCCCTAAATCTTCTTATCTACCCACCCGTTACAGGAGCAGATCAAGCCAGGCTGTTGCTGACAGCGAGAAAAGAAAGAATAGAATATGATGATAAGGAAGTAATATATAAAAGGATGCACATGCCCTTTTTAACCTTCCATCTTTCCACACCCTCTGTGCCCCGTCCATTCTGTGTTGCAGCCCATGGTGAAACAGTCTCCCTGGGGCAGTCACCAGGGGAATGGCTGGGGCTCCGGGGGGATGTCGTGGGGCCGGGACCACCGTAGAGGGAGTGGCATGGGCGTACCTGGCTCAGTCAGTCACGTCTCACCCCTGAAGAAGCCCTTCTCAAGCAACATCATCGCTCCTCCCAAGTTCCCACGCTCTGGTGGATCACTGGGGCCTAAGTCCTGGATAGAGGAGAACATGTTTCGCACAGACGGCAACAGCAACACTTTGTTGCCCCTGCAGGTATATGTTTTGGGTTGCTACTGCGTTGGTGTCGGTGGTTTTGGGGGTGTGTTTGTGTGTGAGTGGATGGATTTTGTTTTGGTGTTACAGTGTGAGAATCAGTCGCTTTAAAGGTGGGAAAGAACTAGTAACAGAGGTATACCCAATCATGAATTGTGTGTGTGTGTGTGTGTGTGTGTGTGTGTGTGTGTGTGTGTGTGTGTATTTAAGAGAGTGTTTCAATTTATATCCCTTGATAAGGGAATGGTAGTTATTTGTATCAGTAGAGAAACTGAAAGAAAGGGATTGTCCAGACACACATAGCATTGTGTAGATGTAAATGACCATTAAAGGGCCAGCATGGTTAGCATTTCAATCAGATGGGAGGAGTTGGAACTGATTTGCTCTGCAGGTTTTACTAAGTGGGAGCTGGGCTGAATTCACTTCAGGAAACTAACATCTTGTAGGTGAGATCTGATTTAGGCACCAAGACTGCTAAAGCTAGAAGGTAATCTTATTCCATGTTATATGTAGCAAGTTGAGTGTTTTCTAAAGAAATTGCTAGAGGTCTGTGAGAGTGGTCATCACATGCTACTCAATTGTATTCCGTATAATGTAACTCACATTATTTTCCTCTGTTAAAGTGCTCATATTATGCTCATTTTCAGGTTCATAATTGTATTTAGAGGTTGTACCAGAATAGGTTTACATGGTTTAATTCCTCAAAAAAACACCATATATTTGTTGTACTGCTCATTGCTGCAGCTCCTCTTTTCACCCTGTGTTGAGCTCTCTGTTTTAGCTACAGAGTGAGACCTCTCACTTCTGTTCCATCTTTGTTGGGAGACGCACATGCGCAGTACCTAGGTAAGGACTACTAGCCAATCAGAAGCAGAGTATGAGGGCGTGCCCTGACAGTACCTAGGTAAGGACTACTAGCCAGTCAGAAGCAGAGTATGAGGGCGTGCCCTGACAGTACCTAGGTAAGGACTACTAGCCAGTCAGAAGCAGAGTATGAGGGCGTGCCATGCTAGCAGCTAGGCGAGCATTATAACGTGTTACGTGTTTGTCTCTGAAGTAAAGGCTGGACTACAATAGAGCTGTTTGGAGCAGTTTGTGAACAGTGTTTTCTGTTGGAGATGGTAAGTCCCTTTGGGGTGGAGTTTGGGCTTTTTCACGTTGTAAACTTATAACATACACAAAAAAGATATATAACACAATAAAGGAAAGGGAAAAAGCATAATATGAACACTTTAAGGCTGCAATTGGGTCTACATGGCCACCTTTGGTCATGTGTTGATGATATCTCACTGATTCTTTTTATTTTCTACTACACTGCCATTAGTTTTCAAAATTAGATTTTTCTCAGACAAAAAAATATAAAAAAATAACGCTCTGTGTTTTTTTTATAGAGTTGTAACCATGGCTGACATCCACTTAGTGTCTCTGGTGGTTTATTTGGTATTTGTGCATTTAGTACTGAATGAACTTAACCAGAAGGTAGCTGAAAGCATATCAGTACATTATTGTAAATTGCATGTGTATGGGATGCAAACAGAGTTGCATAGACCCTAAATGGATTGCTAGTAGAAATTATGACAGAAAAGTGTTTTACGGGTTTTATACTCTAACTGGATTGCTGTATTTCATTTAAGATGCAACATTATGCAACACAGTGTCACTGTCTATGTAGTTTATCATTGCTGATGCTATTTGTGATATGTCTTTACAGTGTTGGTAGTTAGATTAAAAGTACCTTTTAATTCTGATGTATAAACAGTCACAGGCTGGTGAGCCGGATGTAAGAGGCTTTCACTGTTTTAGAAAAACTGCACTAAGTGTCTGTTACTGTACTGAACAGTATATTCACAGTTTCTAATGCAGTGGTTTACTTAAAGGGACATATTTAATACTCAGTAAAAGCCATGAAACTGCAAACTTGGTTAATAAATTAAATGTAATGTCCGCTTATATGAAATACATACATTCATTCTAAGACAATATATTATTCTCTACAGTACACTGACTTATTCTGACTAGAATGATATCACCTAAAAACGTGTGTCACCAAATGCTATTGCTGTGAGCTCAAATTATTAGTGCTATCAGTGCCAAGAAGTACAATGCTTCCTATTCCAGGAAACAGGCCTGACTCCATGGATTGTTAATTTCCATAAACAGTGTCGGCCCTAGAATCTTTCAGATTCCAAGTCTTTTCCTTCCTTCCTTTCTGTTTAATGTTTGGCCATCAGTGACACATCTCTGCTGTGTCATGTTTTAGACATCACTCAGAGGTAGACTGTGGAAGATAGGAGAGTCTACTTTCAGTGTGAATATTATGTCTGGAGTAAAGACTTGGCATGACTTGGCTTGACATTTCTTTAAAATGTTACAGCCATTTTCTATCGCTAATGCATACCATCACCCTGAAACACTATATTCTTAAAGTTAACAGTATATCCACCCCACACCGTGATTCCTACAGCTGCATGTTTAACTTTCCTGCGTGTTACAATTTCATCCCGATCCATAATGGCAGACAAGCAAAGTCTTTTTGCGGACACGCGTTCTGTTCTGACTGGTGGCTTCAGAGGAGAACACCACCGAATTCACACATCAAAGTCTGTTTACAGGTGTTGGGGAGTACTACTGAATATGTGGAAAACGTTGTATAAAGCATCTTGTGGCTCCAGTCTAATAAATTGCCTCAAGTGATGTCACTTGAGGCAGCGTTGGTTGGGTCTGAAGACTACAAGTCTGAAAATGAAAAAGATCTGAGGGTGCGGAGTTAGAAAGAAGTGAGCTTACCAGACCTCTGTAGCCCGCTCCTCCATCGCTGCTCGAGGCTTCATTAGCTGCTACTAGCTTAACACACCCAAATCTGTACAGTCAAGTTAATTGAGTGAAGTTGCATTGTGGGTAATGTAGGTGACAGGTTTTGGCAAGGAAGAAGAATGCTTGGAATAAAAAAGAGGATATCTCTAAATCTGCTGCAATGATTTGATCCTCTCTCTTTTTTCTGAACAGTCCAACAGTGTTGGAGGAGTGCAATGCTAAATCGGGGGAGTGCTTATTTATGTTACTCTGGAAACCTTAATCTGTCGTGAAAATGACTCAATGATTGGGGATTTTAGTGGACAGCTTACTCTTTTGGTTTCAACATCTGGCAATCTGTTTAGGATTAATCAATAATTCTGTTATCAAAATGGTTTAGATAGATAGATACTTAGATAGATAGATACTTCATTGATCCCCAAGGGGAAAATTCAATAAACATGCCCTGCATAAACATGCCCTGCAGTGGTAAAGTCTATTAAAAGGACATTTTAGCTATTTTTATTAGATTAGATTAGATTAGATTCAACTTTGTCATTGTGCAGAGTAAGAGTACAAAGACAACGAAATGCAGTTTGCGTCTAACCAGCATTGCAAAAAAGCAGAAAAGTGCAATGTGATATACAAAGTATAGACAGGTGGTGCATAGACAGGACAAGAAATATATTGCAGTGTTATAAGAGCAGAATAAATATGGCTATGTAATATGAACAATGTATGAACAACATGTACAGATATGTGCAATGTAGTAGCAGTGACATTATACTAGTAGTAAGTATTATTTTAGTTATTAGATGCAATGCCATCTAGTTATTAGATCCAATGCCATCTAAAAGGCTTTTCCCACTGCTCTTAGCCCCAGGCTATATGAGCTGTTAGCCTGGGGCAAAAAAAAAAGTGTTCACACTGGCTCAAGCCAGGCGCATTCCAAAGTGGGCTAAACCTGACTTCAGCCTAGTTGATGGCCCGGCTCCAGGGCAGGGTTACCTTTGAGTTTGCGGGGTTATCCCCTGAAAAGTGAATAAACACAGGGCTTACAGTTACCAGTGTGAAACAGGACTAAAGTAAACAGTCATGTGTTGCAAAGGACATTTAACCCAGGGCTAGTAGAAGTGCACTGTGAATCATACAGCCCTGGGCTTAGGTTAGCCCTGGGGCTAAGTTATCCCAGGGTCAACATTTAGGCCAGGGCTAAGGATGGATAGGCTAGTCACCAGAATATTACCATATGAGTTTATCTTTATTTGTCATTAAGGAGAACTATCTCACTGGCCCACTGATGAGCTCATAACTTCCATCTCAGCTCTGTAGCTAAATGCCACTCCTGGTTTTGGTTTGCATGTTCTTTCTGTCTGTCTCTGGAAACAAGTCCAGAGATCCTAGGGAATCCGTCTCATAGGCCGCTCAGAAATATACCTTCAGACCCCCTAAAGTGAGTAAATACGGAAAGAATGTTAATCCAAGCGTGAGCTACTCACTCTCTTGAATCACTTACATGTTAAGCCAAATACCCACACATCAGGGGATTTATTATTTATAAGCCAAATCCCAAAAGTGTGTTAGAAACGCGAGGACACGCATCACGACGTTATTGTTTTGTTACCTCTGACTCCGGATGATATAAAAACCTCACACTTTATTTTTTCAGGAGCGCACCAGAATGTTTGACAGTCTGAACATGCACTCCCTGGAGAGCTCTCTGATCGACATCATGCGAGCTGAGCAGGACCCGATGAAAGGTAAGATTGCCTTTCCCTTTCTATCTACGTTGGGGGGGGGGGTCAAAATGAGTTGATCGTGTTCGGCACAGGGTCACACGGTGCAGGGGAAGTGACAAGCCCAATGCTCCCAGAGCTGTGTTGTTTTTCCACACTCCAGCTTATTTTCTCCCCGCTGAGAGCTTAATACTTCTGCCACCAGCTGCACTATTACATGATCTTCCAGCGCTGATCCTGTTGCTGCTTAACCTGAGCAGCACACACAGCTGAGTAAGGAGTGGAGGAGAGAAGTGACGGTACTTTTCTTTGATGTGAATTGCTCTCATTTGTTACAGAAGTGCTCAGACGTGCAATATCACACATCCCAATCTAAATCAAAAAAAAGGGTGTATTGCCAAAATAGTTACACTTGGTTGGTGCATACACACACATACACAAACAAACAAACAAACAAACAAACAAATTGAACATTAATATGAACAAATATATACAAAATTGCTGTTTAGCATAAGACTATAAACTTAAACTAAAATATATATGAGTTTCCTTTAAATTGCTTTTAATGGTTTGGCAGGAGCAAGCAGAGAATGTACTGTAGTGTGACACTGGCTGGCCTCCTGGGCTCAGCTGCTAGACACCAGAGGAGCAGTGTCAAATAACTGCAGCACTCTCACTCTCCTCTCCCAGACACGGCCGCTTGTAGCTCATTTACAGCCTCACAGGCCAGCTACACTTGCCCTTTAGAATACGGCCCTGAAATAACAACATTGGTAAACCCAAGCCATGCATACAGTCGTGTTTTTGTTCTGGCATATGCGTAGAAGCACCACAATTCTTGTGCAGGTTTTTTATTTGTAGTCTCCAATAAAACCCTGCTAAAAAAATCATGACTCAACCTGTGCCCTCCTTTCTCAGGCAAGTTTCTTGTTTTTCCTGCCAGAGCAGATGGAGAGGACATGGGCCAGTGTGCACAGCAGAGAGAGGGGAATCTAGACTAATTTTAGATGTGATCACACTTTCACACACTGTATATGACAGCCAAGAGAGGAGACGGCAGGGAGCGAGGGCTCTGCCATTTATAGCATTGCCATGGCTGACACAACAGTGTACTGTATTCTGACTACAGCAGCTCCAAAATACAGGACCTCATAAAACCAAAGCATTCAGTGGCTCAATGGTGTTTTAAGCCCCCAACATCGACTTCAAGGCAGCGCTGCGACCGTCTTCAAGGCACTGCCTAATCCTAGTGCCTTCCAGGCAGCGCTGCCTGGAAGTCGACGTTAGGGGCTTTAAACACCAAACACCCATTCAGTGCCCCATGTAGGCTGAGTCCTCTGCAGCGGCCTGGGTTCGAATCCGACCTGCGGCCCTTTGCTGCGTGTTGTCCCCCATTTCTCTCACACCTTTCCTGTCTATCCACTGTCACTATCAAATAAAGGGAAAAGCCCCAAAAAAGTAATCTTAAAAAAAAAAAGTGCTGCAAGTTAATATTTAATATTACGTTTTTTTTCTTTTTTTTTTTCTTTTTTTTTTAAATAGCACTAGGTGCTGTTAAACATTTAAAGCTGCTATGTAGAATTTGAACAGTTGTGACTTTGGTGCTACCCAGTGGTAGGATCAAAAAAGACTGGCAATACCACGCAGTCTATACCAATGTTTCCACCGACAAAATCTTATGCCATCCAATAAATCTAAAATATGCTTTAATCACATATAAAAACAAAAATCTACATATGGGCACTTTAACATTCGTATATACACAAAATAAATGGCTTGTCTCGCAAGACATACAGATGTGTTAAAAATGACGAAAATACACACGTTTACATAGAATATTGCATTACAGGTTGGTGTGATATTTCACTGATAACACTTAATTAACTTCACCTGTATGTCATGATCTAAAGACTCCTATCTTACTGTTTTACCTTCGATAAAAAACAAAGGAAGTGTTAAGGCGTAGCCTGACGTCACCTCTCGAAAAATGTAACTACACGTCGCAGCGACGCACGTCGCTCGGCCGTAGCTTGCTAGCGTTCCATTTCCCCCGACTCATTTCCTGGTTCTCCTTCTCCATAAACAACATGAAATCAAGGAGAGGGTTAACCTTTCCTGCTAAAGATGTCTCACCGTGGTCAGAAAGAACAGGAGAGACACTTTGTTTCTCTCACTATGACTCTAGAGTCGGTATTCGCTCCGAAGCTAATCGCCGTCACTCTCTCACTCACTCTACCACACACTCCCCACACACACACGCATGCCGGCTCGATGCACACACCAGCGCACAAGTATAAACATCAGGCCACTTACGTAGGCTACGGCGAAAGCTCTGCGTGGAGCCTCCTCAGAACCATAAAACAGCCTTTACATTCTGCCTGTTTACTCGTAATAACAACTCAAGGTGTCTTTGGGTATAAGAAGAGCTTTGTTCCTTTTGCTGCCAACAATAGTGCTCGCTGTAGACATGTGAGAAGCCTGTTGTAACACATTTACAGGCATGCACTGTGTGTGTGTGTGTGTGTGTGTGTGTGTGTGTGTGTGTGTGTGTGTGTGTGTGTGTGCGCGCGCACATGCGTTCTCGCTTCCATGTACACACATTGGCCTCGCCCTGTCCTCTCCATCTGCTCTGTCTCATCCCTATTTAAATGTGTGTGTGTGTGTGTGTGTGTGTGTGTGTGTGTGTGTGTGTGTGTGTGTGTGTGTGTGTGTGTGTGTGCTTCTATTTCTCATGTTAGGCCGTGTGGGATGCCCTAACCCTGGGGCTGACGGCCTACTCATGCTCAATGGTAATTATCTCTTAGCAGCATCTCCCTCTGTAACCACGTTTCCATCCAAATGTAGAGCACATTTAAATCCAATTGACAGAATATTGAAAATGTGAATTAATGCGTCAGGTTCAGTGGACTTTAAGCCACATGTTTAATTTCTGTTTCCATTGGATGTTGTTACATTTATATTCTATTGATACACCAAGTCTAAGAATTTCGAATTTCCAGCCTTCCATCCAGCTGTTTTTTTGTGTAAATTAAAAAATGAGCATAAAAGGCAAAGTGTCTCATGATGCTTCCACTGTTACTCTTAAGCCTCATTAGACTTCCTCTCCAGACTCACAGTCTACCTACCAGTATTTCATCATCTGTTTTCTTTTTTATAACAAATCCATACATTATATTTGCATAAAGTGCTATTTATCATCAAAACGTCTACGTAGTGCCAAACTGGACTCTATAAACATCATTGTCTTTTATGTTTTGGAACGTTACCATCAGTGTAGCATTTTCAAACCTCCCAATTGCCAAGGGTTCATTCAAATTCAAGATCTAATCCCTTGTTATGGCGCTCACATGACGAGGAGTGTTTCCATTGTTAAACTAAAGTCATCTGAGGAGTTTGAATGCATCACAGACAGGACTTGTTGCACCCTTTCATTAAAATGTAAATTTTAAAGTGGAGTAATTGTGGCCCTGCCGACTCTCTGCTTCACATGTGGACACACGCCATGTTGGGATCAAAAATAAAATCTTGTTTTATAACAGTGTCAACAGGACACAATAATAATTGCGAGCGCGCTTGTCATTGTCTCTTGTATTTGCTGTTTCCTGCTGAGACCCAGCAATCAGCTATTTGTTTTCGCCCTGTGTCAGAGGCAGATTTTGGCTCCCGTCTCTGAGGCCGAACATGTTGCTGAGATGAGCCTTGTCGTCCCTGACAGAGGACATCCAGGGCTTTTCAGTGATGTAACATATGTGGAGTTGGACCTTGACAAGTTTATTTTTCTGGTTTTCCAAATGGCTTCCATCAGATCTGGCACATTTTAAGGAAAAATAAGAGTGTCTAAGGAATTAATTAAATTAGTTACACATAAATCTTGTTCTGGGTCTCAGGAGGATGTAAGCTAAGCTGTTTTAAAGTATAAACTTTTGGTTAACAAGTGAGATAACTCTGCAGATTAAAGTCCACAGAGGTTACATGTAGCTATTGAGAATGTGTGCTCAGCTGAAACTTGTACTCTGTACTTCTCTACATGCAGCCCGGAGCTATGGGAGACGCCGAGGTAAACTCAGCTTTCTATAACATGTCTTTTTCCTTGTGGCTTATTCTCTTGTGGCATGCTTCGTTGCTTGAATGGATACCAAAACTGAGGCCTCAAGTGTGGAGGCAGACTTCAAATTATCTTTCTTCTTTTTTTTTTGCCCAATCACTTCCTGTTGGCTATCAAAAACATCAAACAAAATTACTTTTAATTGACTTGATCGTACTGTTTTAGGTACTAGACATGCAAGTGGCATTAATCAAAGTCCATAATAAAATATAAACTGACTGAACAGAGAATTTTGAATATAAAATTTGAAAAAAAAAAAAAATGAACTCTTGTAACTGTTGAAAAAATCTTAATATAATAATAATCTCAAATTATTGTTTCATTTATATATTTGTATACAGTTCATTTATATGACTATTCATTTTATAATCGCTTATTAATATGTTTAATATTGAACACTTTGGGGCTCCATACTGCTCAGTGATGCTATTAACAGCTTTGCTCCACACAGCCTGCCTTTCCACACCTGCTTCATCTGCCACACTGCTCAGAGCGGAGCACACATGATTGCGTGTCTAAAGCGTGATTTATGCTTCTGCGTTAAATCTACGCCTTGGCTTCGTACGTAGGTACGTGGAGGCACGGACCCTACGCCGGACCCTACGCCGTAGCCTGACGTCACCTCTCAAAACAATGCAACTACACGTCGCGGCGACGAACGTCGCTCGGCCGTGGCTTGGTAGCGTTGCATTTCCCCCAACTCATTTCCTGGTAAACAACATGAAATCAAGGAGAGGGTTGACTTTTCCTGCTACAGATGTCTCACCGTGGTCAGAAAGAACAGGGGAGACACTTTGTTTCTCTCACTGTGACTCTCTAGAATCACTACTCGCTCCGAAGCTAATCGCCGTCACTCTCTCACTCACTCTACCACACACTCCCCACACACACATGCTGGCCATGCTATTCTCCTAAAGAGATCGACGCACACACCAGCGCACAAGTATAAACTTCAGGCCACTTACGTAGGCTACGGCGAAAGCTCTGCGTGGAGCCTCCTCAGAACCATAAATCACGCTTCAGTCTCAGACCTGTAAAAAACCAAATTGTACATAATCCTCACTTTAAGCTGGTGCTTTGTCTCACAACCACACACGTATTATTCCAAAGACAGCCTCTCCCCTGGATGTGTCAGGAGAGGCAGGCAGCTTTAGATACACGTTTGTGATTTATGTTTCTGCTTCTGTGCGTTTGTGTGAATGCTTGACATTTGCTGTGGCCTTAACTGCCTTTTTTTTTCTCCACCAGGCCGCTCCTCCCTCTTCCCTATTGATGACAATCTCCTCGACGATGGCCACAGCAACCACGGTGTCCCAGGTGTCCATGGCTCCCCCAACTGTTACCCCCACCAAAATGGGGAACGCATTGAGCGCTTCTCCCGCAAGGTGTTTGTGGGAGGTTTGCCTCCTGACATAGATGAAGGTGAGGATCAATGGTGGAAGAAGTATTCAGATCCTTAACTTGAATAAAAATACTATTACCACTCTGTAAAAACACTCTGTTACTCAAGTAAAAATATCTAAGTATCATTAGGAAAATGTACTTAAAGTATTAAAAGTAAAAGTACTCAATGCAGAAAAAATCTCACATTTTAGAAACTGGAAACAGTTCTGTCGATCAACTAAGTGATTAATGGGCTAATCATTTCAGCTGGACTTGTAGGCCTATACTGTATACTGTTGGGTAGTTTATAATAAAACATCATATTTTATAAACTACATGTGTTTTGTGTGCACAAATCTTAATGTCTAAAGTAACTAAAGCTGTCAGATGAATGTAGTGGAGTAAGAAGTACAATATTTCTCTCTGAAATGTAGCAGAGTAGAAGTAGAAAGTGGCATGAAAAGAAAAGACTCAAGTAAAGTACAAGTACCTCAACATTTGTACTTAAGTACAGTACTTGAGTAAATGTACTTAGTTACATTCCACCACTGGTGAGGATAACACAGCCTTTTAGTATTGCAGTATACTGCTGACCTTCTTCTAGTCTAGTCTAGTCTTTCTTTCTCTTCACCCATCTGTTGTTCTTTTTCCCACTTCTCCTCAGATGAAATAACCTCAAGCTTCCGCCGCTTTGGTCACCTGGTGGTGGACTGGCCACACAAAGCCGAGAGCAAATCCTACTTTCCACCTAAAGGTATTGATGAAAGCAGCGAGCCTCTGTATTAAACATACATGTATGGCTGCTAAACTTTATTAAAGGTCCCATATCATGCTCATTGTTGGGTTTATACTTGTATTTTGGGTATCTCCTATAACGTTGTTTCTCAAAGAGTGTTCCACGAGTAGATTTGGTAAAACATCACGTTTCAATTCAAAACAGTGTAGGGCTGTGCAATTAATCGATTTTTAATCGTCATTACGATTTCTGATCTTAACGATCCCAAAAACAGAGTCATCGAGAAAAACGATTATTTTGCACGATACGTTTTGCAAGTCAACGCTTATTTTGTCCTGTGTTCTGAATAGAGAGAAAAAAAGCTCAAAGGGGAAAAGTATTAGAGCGGAGCTCTGTACCCAACTGACAGACACACTTTTTCGGCTTAGAATTACAGTAGGAACCGCTAAAAACCCAACAACCTCGCCGTCCTCTCCACACGCCAGGATAGGAACTACTAAAAATACCACTACCTTGCCGTTCTATTCCACCCGACTGAACACACTTCATTGGCCTAGAATTGCGGCAACAATTGCTAAACACACTGCAAACTTACAGTTCTCTCTTCCCGATTCACAGCCTCCCTCTCTTGGCTTAAAATAACTCACCATTGTACACGTTGTAAACAGCTGTGGATTGCTTGCCTGGCCCTCCGGTAACATTAGCAGGGTTAGCATGTCTTCGTTAGCCAGGACCAGTCGGGATCACTTTACTGGCTGTGTCTCAATTGCTTTTGTGAGTAAACAACTCGGGTACTCTAGCTATATAATTCAACGTGAGTACACAAATGTTTAAATTACATAAATTGCCCGTCCCTTGTAGCTGTGATAAATTAGCCCGAAGCTAACGCTTACCTGTTCAGGAGTAAATTAGCCAACTCAGCGTCCTTTTGGGCTCTAAGCTGTCTCCATCTTTCAAATACATCTCCAATATTTACCCGGGGTTTGTTACGTCTCTGGTCACGCAACTGTTAGAAACATGCAGTTTTTTTATGTCATGTAAGTCAATCTCTGTTGATCCTGTTCGTTTGAGTGCTGCTTTCATGGTGGTACTAATGTTCCAGCTGTAGCGTGCTGGGTTTATGTGTTTACAGGTATATCTGGCAACCCGGCCTGGCTGTCAAACTGGGCAGTTGATACCAACACACATACCAAAACACAAACAGACATTCCGTCACAGAACGGAAATTTCAAAAGGAGAAAATATTGGCATTAGCAATGATGTCAGCAAAGATAGTATTTCAACTTAGCATGTTTCCTTAATATCTGATGACATATTGGGGTCATTTTTTGATTTATTACAGTAAATATATTACATATTGGACCTTTAATGTTAAAAAAAGACATTATTTGTCTCATACTGTCTGTCTGAATGTACCTGTATTTTGTATTGTTTTAGCACCTGTCTCTTTAAGCCCTCCTCCTGATTAAGCCCAGTCTGCTCTGATTGGTCAGCGTTTCCAGGTCTTTTGCAACTTAATTGCTGCTGTGGAATGACTGTAACAGCGCTGTAGCGGGACTTTCTACCTATATATAGTATAGTTGTGACATCACAACCATACCCTTTGAACCGAAGTCCTGACGGCTCGTTTAAATGCACCGCCTCCGGATCAGGCTCTGTGCATTTCTCTGTACACTTTATATAGCACTTCGACCTGCTTTATAATCAATAAAGACATGAAAATCTCACTTTCTACAATATGGGACCTTTAAGACTATAGACTAGGGCGTAATTTACACTGGGAACCCCTACTGACAAATTTGTTTGATACTTTATTTAACCTACTTTGTATAGGTCTCGGTAATTGGCCCCTATTTTAAACAATAAAGAAAGTAAGACATTTTTCTTATATTCTCTTATAGTCAAGTACTATTCTTTCTGGCATAATTTATCATTATGGTCAACTTAATTATTTCCTGGATTTTGTATAACCATAGTCCCTATAAATGTATGTAGAAATGGGATTTAAAAGAAAAAAAAAAATTCTGGCGAAGGAGCCCCAGACCCCCTGTTTTGCTAATATATACGGCATCATTTGTCATACCGTCTTTATTTCAGTGTGTTTAATGCACACACTGACTGACCGTGGATGTGTGGGTTTCCTAGGATACGCCTTCCTGCTGTTCCAGGAGGAGAGCTCAGTGCAGGCTCTGATTGAAGCCTGCATGGAGGAGGATGGGAAGCTCTACCTGTGTGTCTCCAGCCCCACCATCAAGGACAAGCCTGTGAGTCCAACAGCACCAGCTCCCACTAACCAGACACAGTGCTGCTATTTACATTTTTATTTCCTGAAAAAAAGAGAGAGTGGATTTAAAGTTCAATTTGACTTTTTGACTCCAGGTGCAAATTCGACCCTGGAACCTGAGCGACAGTGATTTTGTGATGGATGGATCTCAGCCCCTCGATCCCCGCAAGACCATCTTTGTGGGAGGTGTCCCTCGCCCCCTGAGAGCAAGTAATTACACATACTTTGTTTTTCCTTGAGCAATTTCATATCCATTTTCTACTTAACTATGAACTTGTTTCAGTTTTGTTCTGATCTATTTAGAAACTAAGTAGCTCAGTAGCTTAAGGATGGCACATGGACAAATGATTTAATTACGAAAATTATGGAATAGGAACTTGATTGATTAATTGATCAATTGATGTTTTTAGTTATAGGGTTGTTTATTGAAAGACAATAGATTGAAAACACTTTGATAAGGGTATAGACATTTCATAAAGGGTAGGACCAGAAAAGAATTTTGCTTCTTCCTACTCCTTTTCAGAAAAGAGTATTTATTTAAGAGTATTTATTTATTTTGCTTATTCTTGCTTTTTCTTAAAAGTGAAATACTTTGTCTTGTATTTTTATTTTTTTTTCGTTTATTTTTTTTTGTATGTTGTTCGAAATAAATCTATTCATTCATTCAAAACGTAGGACGTACTTTAGATTGAGACTTGTGCAGCCTTGACAGACGTGTACATACATAGCAATAGATGATCAGCTGTGTGTTTGATGAGTGTAACATCTGAGATTACAAATCCCGTCTACAAGTGTCTGACCGCTTGTCACCCTCTGACTAGTTGAGCTGGCCATGATTATGGACCGTCTCTACGGTGGAGTCTGCTATGCGGGCATCGACACTGATCCCGAACTCAAGTACCCCAAGGGAGCGGGGCGAGTGGCCTTCTCCAATCAACAGAGTTACATCGCTGCCATCAGCGCCAGATTCGTCCAGCTGCAGCATGGGGACATTGACAAGCGGGTACGATTATTCAGAAAGTGAAGTATGACTCAGTCATCATTAGGATGTGTCTTCCACACATTTTGTGAATGCAAGTTGTGTGTGTGTGTGTGTGTGTGTGTGTGTGTGTGTGTGTGTGTGTGTGTGTGTGTGAGCAGCAGCTTGTTGCTATGGTGAGCGAAAGCTTATTAGGGCTGATTGAATTAGCTTCCGTCCCAGTCTCTGCTGCTGCAAGGCAAGGCCATTTCTTTATATAGTACAACTCATACACAAGAGCAGTCAAAAGTGCTTTACAGAATAAAACCAACAAAAACAGTTTACATTTACAGATACATTTCCGGTAAAAACAAGAGTGAAATTACAAGATCACATATATGTAAAAAGATAATGAAAGACAAAATGATAAATATGGTTGTACAGTTTTAAAAAGCCCCGAAGAACAGGAATGTTTTAAGACCTGACTTAACCCTCCTGTTATCCTCAGAAAGTTTCTATATTAGAAATTTGGGTTTCTTTCAACCAAGTTGTAAAAATAAATAACGTGGATGTTCCATACAACGATCTTCACAAGTAAAATAAATGATCAGTTCACTACTTTCATTGAATGTGGGTGTTTTATTAAATTTTATAGCATTGATAACAATTTAACAAAATTAATAAAAGAACGTTGAAAAAATCGGCGAAAAAGTGACTAAAAAACTGTTTTTGACTGATTGTCAAAAATATTGTGAAAGATTTTTCATACTTCAGGAAAAGTAACAAAGCTGTCAAAAATAGTGACAAAAACATCAGGAAAAGGGTCAAAAAGATGACAAAAATGTTGAAAAAAAGTATAGTAATTTAAAATGTTGACCCATAAAAACAAAAAGTTGCATGGACGACGGGAAGACAACTATAAGGGTTAAATGTCTGTAAGGCGCTGGCCAATCTCAGGTATTCTGGAAGTTTATTCCAGGCATGAGGAGCATAAAAACAAAAAGCTGCTTCTGCATGTTTTGTTCTAATAAAAGGAACTGTAAACAGCTCAGTGTCTAAAGACCTGAGGGGTCTGATAGGTTCACGCCTTTGAAGATCAGTGATCAGAGCCCATTGGTCCTAGCCCATTAGTCCTAGCCCATTGGTCCTAGTACATTGGTCCTAGCACATTAGTCCTAGCCCATTAGTCCTAGCCCATTGGTCCTAGTACATTGGTCCTAGCACATTAGTCCTAGCCCATTAGTCCTAGCCCATTGGTCCTAGCACATTGGTCCTAGCCCATTGGTCCTAGCCTATTGGTCCTAGCCCATAAACGAGCAACAGAATCTTAAACTCAATAATCTTGTTCAGTGGAAGCCAGTGAAGTGATCTCAGAACTGTAATGAGTGCTGGCCTTTCATGCACACATGCATCTACTGTATGTATTTATGCACTTTCCATGTCTTCTCTAAAACGTGTGTGTGCAGGTGGAGGTGAAGCCCTACGTCCTGGATGATCAGCTATGCGATGAATGCCAGGGTGCGCGCTGCGGAGGGAAGTTTGCTCCCTTTTTCTGTGCTAACGTCACCTGTCTGCAGTACTACTGCGAATTCTGCTGGGCCAACATCCACTCCCGCGCCGGACGGGAGTTCCACAAGCCGCTGGTCAAAGAGGGAGCCGACCGCCCGCGCCAGATTCACTTCCGCTGGAACTAGAGATGCGACCACAGCCATGGTGACACAGTCCGAGGAAAGGGAAATGAAACGCTGGCTAACAGGAAACAGAGCATCGCTCTGCCTCTCCTGCTCTCCTAAGCTATCAGTATAATCCAGTACGTAACACTATACAGTATATACTACATATATATCTCTATATCTTTTGTAGCAGCCAAACACCACAAGCCTCAGTTTTTCACCAAAACCCCCCTCACATCTCAGGCTCTGACAACTCTACAACTCTTTTGTGGTACTTTCATCTTTTCTAAGAGGAGATTTAAAAAAGAGATTGATTTTTGTAGGTTTTTTTATTACTATTATTTTTGTATGTGAGATTTAAAGTAGATACAGGAATGTTTTTTGCATGGGGGCAGCTTGTCTGTCTGTTTGTCCGCTGCTAGCCACCCCAACAGTGCGTGTCGTGCACATTTGTTTCTGGGAAAACCTTGATTCTCTAATGTTGACGCCTGCCCCAGCTCATTAACCAAAGGTAGCAGAAAGATAGGAAGCATAAAAATTGACACATTTTCTGCCGCAAAACGTTGCCATGGGCTCTGTCTTCATGTTAGAGAGTTTATTTAAAATTTTTTTAAAAAGACGGCTAGGGTTATTTTTGCGCTCATACTGACCCTGATACCTCAGAATACTAAATCTGGATTCTGCTAACTGTATTCAAGATTTATACTTAACAAGCTATTTTAGAAGCTTTGCTGCTATATATAGTATATAAGAATAGATGTGTAGGTATTATATTTAATGCCATTTATAAACCAGAATCATGTAAAACAAAATGGCCCCCATTGCCATGGAAAGTGCATGTAATGACAATAGCTACACAAAAAGCATGCAGGATAAAAAAACAAAAAACAAACCACTGATAGCATAATCAAACACAAGACATACATTTCTATAGTGAGTAGCATGATCATCTATTACAGATGCCTAAGAGGGAGAAAAAAAATCAGACAAAGCTAAATAAGTAAAAAAAAAAAAAAAAAAATATATATATATATATATATATATATATATATACATATTTAAACGTGCATGCATTGATGTTTCTCCGTCGTTTGATCCGTTTACATACTTAACGATACAAAAAGTGATATTGGTTCTGCTGTAGACTTAGTGGACGCCATCGTTTTGTGACACGGTGGCTTGTGTGGCGAAAAAAAGTAAATCCTGTTGAGAAGCAGAGTGGTGTTCAGTGGTTTGTGTTTGTGTCGTCCCCGTGCTGTGTGACTGTTATTAGTGTAGACTGAGGCTCTAGTTTAGTAACGTAGAGGAGAATTAAAACATCCAAAGGACTTTGCCTTCCCCCCCTTCCTATCCCGCGTCTGTGTGTGGTTCCAAAGGTCAATCTGAAATAGCATCGCCCACCGGCAGACCAAATGCAAACACAACACTTGATCAGCTAGGAAGACTTAACCGGGAGAAGCATCATTAGAACATGTTTGCTTCTCTAAACTTGCCTGTTCTGTAATGACTAGTTGGAATTCTGTGAATCCAGGGAAACCCTGGCTCAGTTAGTAAAAAGTAAAGTATCTCTACATCTCAGCCAGCTTTATGACGAGGAAGATGACACTTAGGTCTTTTGGCGTGTTAAAAAACAGAAACTCCCCTCTCCTCGTTTGGGTTGTCTGTGTGTTTGGTTTCCACCGAGACCCTTGAATTACTCTAAAACAAACTATTTTGGGACAATCTTTCTGTGAGGATGGTGGCTCAGCCGTCCGTTTGGTACTGTGCAAGTGTGTCGCTCTCGTGTCCCTTTGGGGGGTTTTTGTGTACCACGTCTCGGTATCATTGTTCAGGCGTCAAGTGTGTACTGTTACAAAACCATAATGAAACTGAGATTCTGACTTTAGTTGAGTCGTATAATTTATTTTGTCTGTGTTAACTACTTACCAATTACTGGCCCTTCAATATGTTTTTATAATATATATATGATCTATATATATTATGCACTACTTTTCTATGTACCCACTCCTTTAATTTCTTATCCACACCCCCATAAGTGATTTGAGTGCAGATGTGGATTCTCTGAAAACCTCCACCTATTTATAAATTCAACAGATTTATTAAATTTTTTTTTTATTATTACTTATTTAAGATGTAGCGTGAAGCAGTGGTCTTAAGTTATCGATGTTCTGTATGAGTAGAGCAGGAATCCAATATTTTCTAATATATTCTAATGTAGTCTGGATGTTGTGAGGACGGTGAGTCCGAAACCCCCCCCCCCCCTTGTTTCTCATGAACACGTTTGAATATCGTCACCTGTAACACTTGACTCGTGCTATCTTTGTGAGGTTCTATTTTCTATGTTGAACACTGTTACTTTGTTCTCTTTGTGTCTTTGTTTTTGTAAAAATCATATTTATTTCACTATTTTTGTAGACAAAAAAAACTATTTGATTTTGATTGTATTTTTCTATTTAAATAGGACTATAATACAATTTATCACCCCAGTGCTAACTATGTCCAAAAGTTCCGTTCAAAGACAAATAATCATGTCATTAGTAACAACATCAAAGCTTTTGATATACAGTTTACTCTTATTTTGATACACATGACACATTTCATTTGAAGGAAGGAAACATGAAGGTTTTATTCTATTCTTGGAAGACACTTGAGATTTCCCCCCCCCCCACCCACCCCCCCCACCCCCCGTTGCATCGAGGCCCTGGCTGCCTTTCCTCGTAGATGCTCTGAAACTTGAATATAACACATTTTGAAAGGCTGACTAACCTCGAATCTGTGTTGTGATGTGCAATACTGTTTCTAATGTTTGTATAAAAAGTAAGAACTACAGTGTAAACCTTTTTAAATGCAGATTTATTTTTTTCATTGCATATTTTGCAGATTTCTGATCCACAGTGTCATTTTTTACTGTCAGAAAAGATTGACCCCAGTTTTTTCATTGCAACTATTTTTAAATCCAGAAATCTTTGTACTGATTGTAAATGATTGTAGTTATTTTGGATAGTGTTTTGCTAACAAAAAGGAGAGACTTTTTCATGCATATTTCTATTTCATTTTCATCTTGTTTTATCCCACATTTGTATTTCATTTAATAGTAGCAGAGTTCTTGGAATAATTTTTCATACTTAAATGTCATTGGTATCATTTTGTATTTTTATGTGGAAATTCACGATATATAAAAATGAAGATGCTAATTGCTGAGATATTATTTTAAGTTTAATTATTTTTAAAGCTAAATATTTGTAATTTTATTGTTAAAGTGACTAATTTCTAAATCAGAGTTTGTGTATAGATTCACAAAAGTGGTTTATGAGGTGTTTGGATTATAATTATTACTGAATGGTTCTTTGATATGCAAAATGAATATCATCTTTATTTTTATTTTTGTTGGTTTTGTATTTAAATGGGGTGTTGATTACAATCTTTTGTTTTTTTTCTTTCACTTCCTGAATAAAGACCCATTCTGTTTGGACACAACATGGCTGCTGCTGCGTGTGTTTTAAAGAAAAGAAAAAATATCGAGTAAAAATAGGAGACTGATGGAAGTCCATTATAGTCCGATATTTTCTATCAATCATCAGAGACGGTGTTGTGAACATGTGCAAAAAAAGTACAAGATAAATACTAAATATTTAATATTTTTACTTAAGCTTCCTCATACTGATAGCAGGATCTGGTTAGATTTGTTTTAGCATTTTACTAAATCAGTGCAAATCAGTGTGGGGGTGGGGGTCAGTGTGTACTTTAAAGGAGCTGTAGGTAGGATCAATGAAGATCCAGGATTTAGCCAAAAAATGTGAACATCAACAACTTCTCAGTCCCTCCCCCCTTTCTGCTAAAGCCCAAAACGGTCTCCTAAGCCCCTCCCCCCACAAGGGAGAATTAATGCGTGTGCATGAGCAGTGATTGACACGCAGTTAGACACCTCCCCTGGCCCTGATTGGTGCATCTGAACAGGGAGCGGTGGATTTTTGCAAATCTCTCTCCAGGCTGTAAGTGGTGCCAGAGGAGCCAGATTTATTTTAAATGACCTGCTTCATGTAGTTCTACTGGAACATAGGGTCAGTTTCAGCAGATATGACAGAAAGTTAGTTTTATAAGGGTTACCTACTGCACCTTTAAGTACAATTTAAGGGTCTATTTTTATAGACGCGCCAACAGTTTTGTTGTCATTATTCCTCATGGGGGCGACAGAAACTACGCACTATGGTTCTAAATACTTTTTTCCACTTCTGTGGCTAACTTACATAACAATCAAGAAAAAAACACAGCTTTTATAATTATATAATTCCTTATATACGCATGATAATGTATATCTATAGGATCATTTGATTATGAACAGAAGCCGTCATCATCTGAAAAAACTAGAGAAATGCATATGGAGCCAGAGAGTGACACTTTTTTCTTACTTTCAAGCAGTGATGGAGTACTCGAGTTCTAGACTCGGACTCGGGTCGCTATTCTGTGGACTCGTGACTCGACTTGGACTCGTGCACTGATAACTTGGACTCGAGGATTCATGTAATAGGACTCGGAAGTTGGATGAAGTTTCTGACTACTTTTATGTGTATTAGGCAGTGATGGAGCACTCAAGTCCTGACTCGGACTTGAGTCGCTATTATCTGGACTCGTGACTCGACTCGGACTCAAACTCAGGTAATGGTGACTTGACTCAGACTCTTCTGTGGTGACTCGGACTTGGACTCGAACACTGGGGACTCGAGACTTGACTCAGACTCAACAGTTGGTGACTCGACTACAACACTGCTTTCAAGTCCACTTCCAGTGATCAGCAGCTCA
The DNA here is from genome assembly GCF_008315115.2 of Sander lucioperca. Classification (NCBI taxonomy): domain Eukaryota; kingdom Metazoa; phylum Chordata; class Actinopteri; order Perciformes; family Percidae; genus Sander; species Sander lucioperca. Next base: position 25,555,727 of record NC_050183.1, read on the forward strand.
CGACAGCCCTTGCTGTGTGTTACTTTTTTATATTATATCATGTATATAGCTGTACATTATACCTCTCAAGTGTTAACATAAAGGTTAATCAACACATTGATTAGCTGAAATAGCTTCATTAAAATAACTAGTCATGTTAACATATCATTGATTGATGTTGGAGACATTATTTTTTATAAAGGTGGCCTCCGTTTAATCATGTGTGGTAAGGAAATAATCCCAGAAGTCCCCATCACACTTCCTCGCATCACTTCTGGCCCCATCTAGGAGCGGGTGTCGGAAATGCAAGGGAGACCAACACTGAGGCACACATGATTTCTCCCTTGTATTCATCCGACTTTACAGACTCCAAGCTGCTGACTTCTACACTGAGTTTCTGACATCTAATGAGTCTTCATCCATGACATAATGGAGTTGATTCTGTATGCACATGCTGAGTTTATCTGGATGATGTGTGTTTGCTCTGGGAAAGTTTATGAGGCAGAGAGAAGGGAGTGGATAAGAGGAGGAGGGGGAGGGGGAGGGAGGAGGGAAGGTTGGATGGAGTGAGTTCAGACTGCTGCTGCATTACAAAACACTGTTAGCAGCGAAGCAGCTGAGCTCTGCACGCAGATATCTGAGAGCACAGCAGGGAAAGAAAAAGACTAATGACATGATAGCCAAGGGGTCAAATCATCAAAAAGAACGGAATCTGAGCAGATAGGACGAAGATTCTCAAACACTGAGAATACTGATCAGCTTTGGCGATGAAAGGCTGCAAACTGTGGGGTAAGAACACTGCAACATACCTCTGTCTGCACTGTTTGTTGACCTTTCATTCAGAGTATTAACAAAAAAGATGTACACAGAAACACTTTCATCTTTAAGACTTTCAGTTCATGCCAAGCGAATACCTTGAGTAACTTTGCCAATCCCTGTCTGTTTGCATCAGTGTTTGTGTACAGTTGCACCTACATGTATGCATGCATGGCTTCTAATTCTAATTATTTAAATATATATAGTAAATGGTCTCCCTGAAAGAAGTTAAATGTCTTATTTGTTCTTTTTAAACTTTTCAAACATGATAACCTGGTATTATAAGCCACCTGCCGCCTGAGGAATCATTAGTTAACTTGTGCCTGACATCAATTACACACACCCCGAGGCCATCACAGAGACTGCCATCACTTAAAGTGGACACAGACATTCTCAGGAAAGGATAGCCAAAACACAATCTTTTCATTGTACTGTATCTGTAGAATCTGCCTTGCTCCACGTGTCCACTGGGAAAAGAAGACGCAAAATATTTAATAGTTTTTTAGAGGTTTAATACATTTCTACTTCTACAAGAAGAAATCAGAAATGGACTAATATTGTTGTCCCTTTGTAAAGGTGTAACTTACGATTTAATGAGTTGCAGGCACATATATCCATGTAAGAGCATTTTTCACATGCATTTATGTCCTCATGCACACGTACAGGCATGTCCACGTGTGTGTGTGTGTGTGTGTGTGTGTGTGTGTGTGTGTGTGTGTGTGTGTGTGTAAAGAGACGACCATTTCTTTAATAATAGCCATTTTAATAATGCTGACATCATTGCTGCAGAGAGAGTGGACAGGCGGGGTTTCTCTCTCACAGGACCTCACACTCTGGCTCTGTGGCCAGGTCAAAAACAACAACACACTGACAGCATAGAGGGGCTGTGTGTGTGTGTGTGTGTTTCACGGAGCAGTTTCTTTATGTCAGGTGTCTGTGTGTCCTTCCTGTTTACCACATTGTGTTTATTGTCCCATTAGTACACACATCATTTGTCTGAAGCAGCATCTTGCACTGACAGGATGTGTAACGCAAAGGAAAACATGTTGCAATAAAAAAAGACACTTATTTTTAAAAGGGATGATCCCTCTCTGCAAACCTGACACACATGTTCCGACGCCCCCACAAACAGAGAGAGCCAAAGAGCAGATGCAGAACTTACATTCTCACACCCACATGGGCCAATATGCAGAGAGACAAAACGCAAATGTGTATTAATGAAATCCATGAATCTTAATGCTAAACTTACTTACTTACTTTTGCATTTTGTCACTCCCTAAAGATTTTCTTGAAGAAGAACACATCTTGTTGGTATTGGCAAGCTTCCATAGATGGCATTATTATGGGATATTTGATGTCCAACATCTGCCAGAGTGGATTTAAGTGTGTAGTCTGTCATTCACCACTTCAGTGTTATTGCTTTTAAACTCATGGTTGTTTTCCGTCAGTGAAACACAGTTATACATGATGAGCTCAGGTCTTTCTCTCCCTGTAACATACATATACATACTGTATGTACATATACTGTTTCTGTCAGCTCGAGTGCCATTGCTTCATGATTAGGTTTCCCCTGACAGACATTGTGCTGGATGTTATGTCATAACTTGGGAATGTTTTGGCAAAAAAGAAGAAGACTTGGAAGAGAGACAAAGGTTTCACTTGAGGTCTCACATGCAATTCTGTGGTGGATGAGAACATCAGAGTGTGAGACAGAGTCAAATAGCAATTGCTTCTCATTAAAAGCGTCACATCTGGCCTCATGCTGTACTTGATCAGAAATTAGATTCACTGATATGCAGTCGTTCTGTCTGTGACCATGACAACACTATTGGAAGTGTTTTACAGCTGTGTGAAAACTGATAACAGGCTCCAGAGAACCTTTTTAAAAGTCTGGCACCATAAACACAGTTTCTGTCTTATTGATCACTTATTATCTTTCCCCTTTGCTCTGAACATCTGCAAACACAAAACAATTTTGTTCTGTATTTTTGACAAATTAAGCTACATATTGCGCACTGAGAAAAATCGCCATGTGGACAGACATTGAAGATGTCTTAAAAGCATGTTAGATGTCAGCAAAGTTATCTAAAAGTTGCTGTTTGCATTTACAGATTTGAAGATGTGGGCGCTGATGGGAGCAGTCTGTCTGTGCCACTGCGTCTTTGGACAGCTGTTTGAGACCAAAGTGAAAGGAGCACCGCGTCTGATCTGCAGTGTCCCCGGGTCACCGGGCCTGCCAGGCAAACCTGGTCCCAGCGGGCCCCCAGGAGCAGATGGGAATGTGGGTATCCCGGGAAGAGATGGCAGAGATGGCAGGAAGGGTGAAAAGGGAGAAAAGGGAGACACAGGTATATGATAAAACATAAACAAATACAGCATCAGTTTATGTGTGCCGATAAATAAATAAATACCACCGATCCTTGCAAGGGAAAAGCTGGCACAGAAAGGTTTCCAAGTTCCCAAGTGTCAGACAAATTATGCAGGAGTTGTTTAGAATAGCACACACTGCAGGCTTAAAAATGATCTATGTAATCAGGCTTCAGGCCTCCAACTCCCCAAAAGAACATGAATGTCATGGACAGTACAAAGCTAATAGGGACTGTACTTAAAAAAAGTACACCTTCTGTACATATATTGTCCTATGGAGCAACATAAAACCGTTCTAAACTCAAGGTTCACTTACTAGCCTTTTCCCCCAGCTTTCAATCTTAAGTGGGGTACGATACAAACAATTAGTAACACTTTGTAATAAGGGTACAAATCATATAGTTAAGTAATGTTCATCTAATGCGTGACTCGTGATGATTTGTATGCATGAATTAATGCATGCAGGATGTATGTGTTGCTCACCATTATTAACAAATGATCAAGTCACTGTGCCTTTATGTGATTAGTTTGCACTTAAATGTGCTTTTGTTAAAGGTGCAGTGGGTAAGCCTTATAAAACTAATTTCGGTCATATTTGCTGAAACTGACCCTATGTTCCAGTAGAACTACATGAAGCAGGTCATTTTAAAAAACAATCCGGCTCCTCTGGCTCCACCTACAGCCTGTAGTGTGATTTGCAAAAATCCACAGCTCCCTGTTCAGATGCACCAATCAGGGGCAGGGGGGGTGTCTAACTGCGTGTCAATCACTGCTCATGCACACACATTCATTCTCCCTTGTGGGGGGAGGGGCTTAGGAGACCGTTTTGGGCTTTAGCGGAAAGGGGGGAGGGACTGAGAAGTTGTCGATGTTCCAATTTTTTGGGAGTCCTGGATCTTCATTGATCCTACCTACAGCTCCTTTAATAGATCATCAGTTCGTCACCAGGAATGTTGATTCACAGGTACCTCATACATTAATTGATATGCGACCAAATAAACAGTACTATGTAGTAGTAGTACACAGAAATATGAAGCTTTTTCTTTTAAACTGGTTGTCAGATGCAAACATTTACATTTTGCTGCACCAAACCAAACCAAAATCATCTAGCAGGTGCCAATTGACAAATTAGCGGAGAATAGTCTGGAAATGAGAAAAGAAATAGTTTCATATTTCTATGAGAATATATACTGTTCTGCTTTCAGGGAGGCTGAGCAAATGCATTGGTCTAACATGAACTTTTATGCAAGTGGAATCCAGCTAATTTGGCTGCATAAAATAACTGGGAATTAATGGTTGAGCAGCAGGAATTTATGATACATCCTGCATTAATTCATGCATTAAATCCTCATGAATCATGCATTAGTTAAACATTATTTAAGTATAGTATTTGTCCCCCTATTATAAGGCATTACCAAACAAGTTATCCTGGTTGGTCACAGCTTGGTAAAGCTTTAATTACTTTATTTTAGAATATTCGGAAGGTGACATTTTCCTGGAGGTAAAGGTGCCACAGAGCTGCAAATATATTTGGAAGGACTGCATCTGTTCATCTCGTCCAGCAGAAAGAACCACTGTATTGATATCAGCTATGCAGTGTAAACTGCCATAAATCTGTCAGTGATAACGCACCTGTGTTTCCAGTGTGGAAACAGGAATTCAGACACATACCTCCATCAATAGCCTACCTGTGTTTGCACCAACATACAGTGTTCCCTAGCTACAGGGAATGTACTGTGTAGTCAACTGAATATAAGATTTGGATGAATCAAGCCAAACTGTGCTGTTCAAATGTCAAGGTGTCTTTGTTCCAAGGCTAAATTACTGCATGACATTGGGTGGGGTTTTATGTTTCCATTGACTATTCCTTTAAAGGCAGGGTTGGTAACTATTTCCAATACACACTTTTTCATATATATCGTTTGAAATGGCATTTACACCCAGACAGCAATAAATAAGTTACGGGCTCTGAAAAAGGAGCGAAAAAGATCCGTCATCTGTAGCTGCTGTAATCCTGTAAAAACGCCCACCAATCACTGCCTCGCGGTCCGCTTGGAAAGAACCAATGAAATGCCTCCTTGCCCTGCTGCGCGTACTCTACCCCTCCCGTGTACGTGCCTGAGCTGAATGCGCATTGTTGCCAACGCAGTTACTGCAAGTCTACTGGAGAATGGAGGAGAAAACTGACATGAAGTAGTTTTTTTAAAGATTATTAGGGCCCGAGCGCCGACAGCAGCGAAGGCCCTATTGAAACTGAAGGAATTATTATTATTTTCTGCAAATGAATCGCCTTTTTGAGGGGCTTAACATATTCAAAAACTCACCAAAATTGGTGGTTGCATCAAGCCTGGTGAAAATGTACGTATTTTAAGGGTTTCGGGAATAGGCGCACAAAAATGGCTTGCTAGCGCCCCCTACAACGTTAAAAAAATTGAGCCCCTGCAGTGCGTTTAACGTAGACTCACGAAACTTGGTAGACATATGTATCATGTCAACTTGTACAAAAAACTTCATTGGAGCCATACCCTAAGCCCAACAGGAAGTCCGCCATTTTGATTTCAAAGTTCGAAATTAGTGCGATTTTGGCCATTTCCACATGTCGTACTTTAACGAACTCCTCCTAGAGATTTCATCCGATCAACTTCAAATTCGGTCTGTGCCATCTTAAGACATTAAAGATGAAAAGTTGTTAAAAGAAAAACTTTTCGTCATAGGGCGTGGCCGTGGCGGGGCGGACATTTTGTGCGTTTCGCCATCAGAACAGGAAGTGGGTGTAACTTGAGTGTACATTGTCCAGTTGGCTCGAAACTTTTCAGGATTCATAAGAGTCCAACCCTGAGGACAAATAAAGGCCGATATTTACTTAAATTCATAGCGCCCCCTAGTGGCAACAGGAAGTAGGCCTAAAAGTCAAGGTGCTATACTTTAACAAACTCCTCCTAGAGATTTCATTCGATGGACTTCAAACTTGGTCTGTATCATCCCAACACCTTAAAGATGAAAAGTTATTAAAAGAAAAACTTTTCGTCAAACGGTGTGGGCATGGCATGGCGGCCATTTTGAGTGTTTAGCAATGAACGAGAAAGTGGCTGTAACTACAGTATACATTGTCATATCTGCTTGAAATTTCACAGAATCAACAAGGGTCCAGATCTGAGGACACCTACAGGCCAATATTGACTTTTGGTGATAGCGCCCCCCGCTGGCAACAAGAAATCTGCCTTATATGACAAACATCATCCGATTTACATAAAACTTAGAATTTGTGGTCTACATGTGATACTGAGCCGCCCCGTATAATATAACGACGCCCACTTACTCAGGCCATGCCCCCCTTAATAACATTTGAACCGTTTAAGGTAGAGTCTTGTGTGAGGTATCATTGAACTCAGCAGAGAGTTCCTTCTTCATTGGTGATGATTTGGCCCGCCCCCTATGCTTAAGCCATGCCCTCTTTCATAGCATTTCAACCGTTTAAGGTATACCCTTGTGTGAGGTATCATTGAACTCAACAGACAGTTCCTTATTCATTGGTGATTGTTTGGGCCGCCCTTCTGTACTTAGCCACGCCCCCTTTCATAAATGGTGGCCCGTTTAAGGTATAGTCTTATGTGAGGTGTCAATGAACTCAGCAGAGACTTCCTTTTTTATTGGTAAAGGTTTGACCCGACCCCTATACGTTGGCCACGCCCACTTTCACAGCTAATGAACCGTATGACGTAGAGTCTTGTGTGAGTTATCATTGAACTCAGCGGGGAGTTCCCTTTTCATTGGTGATGATTTGCGGTGTCTGAGTGCCGCGCAAATGCACGGTCACAAGGAGCGGCGTCCGCCAGTAACCCCGACCCGCGCAGAGACGCGAGAGCCCGTCCATCGCTGCTTGCAGCTTTAATTTTTGTTGGGCTTTTTTTTAATTAGATAGTGATGGTGCATAGACAGGAAAGGGGGGATAGAGAGGGGATGACATGCAGCAAAGGGCTGCAGGTTGGATTCGAACCCCAGCTGCTGCCAAGGGGTTAGGGGTTAGGGCTAGGGCTCGCCCCCATATGAAGTAGTTTTGATGAGTAATATTGCGGTTCTTTCTCCGCTCTGCTCTGATGCAGCGAGGCAGCGATGTTCGTGCACGTCTGTGTGTGGGTCGGAGCCCTGAGGGCAGGGGGAGGGGTTAGATTGAGCCCCGAACAGATGCTACTTTAAAATCTTGCTAGCTTTTCAACATTACGAACCCTGCCTTTAATAGTCAGGTTCAATAAGGGCAGAACAGAAACTCATTCATATGGCAGAGTACTGCCAACAACGATCATTATAGCTATCAGTAGTCTATATCCACAACATTCCTCTTCCAGGATTGCTTCCGGTGCCGTCGGAAATTCCGCCAGATGTCCCTCTTTTCGGCCGGATGTCCGTTACCTTCCGCTTCCTTTGTGTCGGCATTTTAAACTCTGGTGGACTTCTGAGGACTATGGTTAACTGCTCCTCAGATCTCTGCAGGGTAAATCCAGACAGCTAGCTAGACTATCTGTCCAATCTGAGTTTTCTGTTGCACGACTAAAACAACGTACACACGTTCCACCAAAACAAGTTCCTTCCTGAGGTTATTTTGCAGCGGCACCGTGGCGCTGTCCGACGCTTAGCGCCACCCAAGACGATTGAGATGCCAATAAACCAGAGCATGTTTTTCTCCCATCCTGGAATGCTGTGTAGACTCGCCAGACCCTCCTCCGCAGCACTGTGGAGGAAGGCCTAGCAAAGCAAGACTAATCCATCAGTGACTGTGCAGAAATGATGATCCCAACATGATGTTTTTCTGTTTCAGGGTTTAAGGGCAGAGTTGGCCCAACAGGTAGGATTGGAGGCCGAGGTGATCGTGGCCCTGCAGGGAAACGAGGCCCGACCGGAGAGAACGGAGATGTGGGCCTAGTTGGTTCTCTGGGCCCTGACGGAGAGAAAGGGGACAAGGGCAAAAGAGGGCCAAGGGGAACTGCAGGAATCTGCAAGTGTGGCAGCCTGCTGCCTAAATCTGCCTTCTCTGTGGGAATCACCAGCAGCTACCCTCAAGAGAAAACCCCCATCAAGTTCAACAAGGTCCTGTTTGACGAGGGCGGACACTACAACCCACAGACGGGCAAGTTCATCTGTGCATACCCAGGTGTTTATTATTTCTCCTACGATATTACACTGGCCAACAAACATCTGGCCATTGGTCTGGTGCAGAATGGTCAGTATCGCATCAAAACCTTTGATGCCAACACGGGGAACCACGACAATGCATCTGGGTCCACTGTGATGTACCTGAATGCAGAAGATGAGGTGTGGCTGGAGATCTTCTTCCACGACCAGAATGGTTTATTTGCAGACCCGGGCTGGACGGACAGCTTGTTCTCTGGCTTCCTTCTATACGCAGACACAAACTATTTTGACACACTGGCAGAGGACTATACATAGAACCTGGAAAACACATACTGCTAGTCACTGTTGTTTTTTTTTTTTAAATAATTTTATTACACATATAGTACGGTCAAACTATATTTTTATACAAACATTTGTACTGCTAGTTATAGTGTTACTATAGAGACTTATACTGATTTGAAATTATATTATTTGATTAAGCTTGAATAAGTTTCTGATGTATTTGTTTTGGTTTGGAGTTGAGTGAATAACTTAAATAAACATTGTTGACTGGTCGAGCTTGGTTTGGGGATTCGCCTTTATAAAAATGCTAAACTGAAGCATGTGTGTACAAAGTTATTGCAAAATATAATGTGAAAAGTCAAAATGAGTCAGCCGTAATATTTTTTTAAACATTTTTTAGGGCTTTTATTGCCTTTATTATGCAACAAAGCAGCTGGAGAATGACAGGAAAGGGGGGGAGAGAGCGGATGACATGCAGCAAAGGGCAACAGGTCTGATTCAAGCCCAGGCAACTGCCAATGACTCAGCATACATGGGGAACGCTCTACCAGGTGAGCTAGAGATCACCCCCAAAATGCACTTTTGCAGTTTTTTTTCCGAACATGGGGGCACCACTCGCTGCGAGTGGTGCATAGTGGTGTTTGGTTGCCTTGCTCTGTCTATATTATATATTTAAACTCCAGATTGAAGATGTTCAGAGGCCGGTGGCAGGATCCGTGGGGGACCTGGAGGAAGCAGAGCATCATCTACACCGGGCAGACCTGGCCACTGGGAGAAAGCCATGATCCTGTCCTGGACTGGACTGGGTAGAGAGAGAGAGCAAAATAACTGCACCTTTTTAATATAACAATAATAATTGATAATGATAATGTTTTCCCTTTTTAAATCATGAAAAAAATGGATTATGTCATGTCTCCAATGCATTGTACAGTTGCTCTTCACTTTCTACCAAGAATCATCTCTTCTATGATGGTGTGGCCCAGAGTGCCCCTTGTAGTCGGTCTTTATTACGAAATAGGAAATATCTTAATTTTTCTTAATTTACCACACTGATACAGGCTATTAAGGGGCATACGTAAACAAAGCCTTTTCCTTAGATAAAATAACTCTTACACAGTTCTCTAAACCGTTGTTTTTGTCGAAGGCAACACGTTGTTCAAGATTGAGTGTAATAAGTTCATTTAATATCCATTACGGTTATGAATCATAACCATAGACAGTGACTGTATAAAAAGATTTTATATTTACAGTCAGTTGATAACGAATGACCAGCCGACATAAAAAGCGGTGAAGCTAGCATCCAATCACAAAGACGCGTCAAGGACTAGCCAATCAAAGCATAGTAGGGCGGGACTTCCGGTGATCGGCGGGAGTAGTTTATCTCGTTACTAGGCAGCGACATGGATGTATAATATAACCATAGACAGTAAAAGAAAGAATAATATAACGGGCAGCGAAAACGGCGCTACAACGGGATACATACATTGTAGCAAGTAAACCGCATACAGTCTATGGTTAGCCGGTTGTAATACAGACTAACTTTAGCTTAGACCACAACAACAGTGATCACAGTCCTGACCTGACTTTCTGTAACGTTACTTTCTTTATTGTAAAGAAAACTATCCTCGCCGCCCTGGCCTCCTCAAGGTAACGTCAGTTAACCTTACATTAGCTAGTTGTTCCTTATTGGTTTCTGCAATTACCACGTTCATCAGCTTACGTTAACGTTAGCGCTATAGCTAGCTACATGCCACGTTTAGCTATCTAAGCTAATGTTAGCTCTATTTGTTTTAAAACGACTGGCTTTATTTCTGTTTTAGTGACTTTCGAGAAAAACTGCAGAAGAAACGACGTGCTTTGCAAGACACTTTGGTAAAAAATAAAAATGAGGACGACACTCAGGTAAATGTATACACGTTATGTCCTAAATGAATATTATTACTGATAAACATTATATTTTGCGTTGTTTCTGTGGACTGACAATGACAGTATAGAGTTAATCCAGCACCCAGCACAAACTGAATGAGAGCCCTCCCTAACAAGACTCAACATGAGCTAGAGGAGTGTCTCACTTTGTACACATTCAAAATCAGGAACACAGATAGAAGAGCTGCCAACGCTTTAGTAAATCTAATTATACTTGATAGGCTCTGGTTCCGTCGACCAAATTGAGTGAGGAGAAACTGCAAACTACAATGAAGGTTGGTGTGTGTTTTGTAGCTAAGCCTGTAGGCTCTAGTTCCCGTCCTGTGTGTGCTGCTGGCTGCTCAACACCAGTCTCCTTCACTCTTGCCTCTGCCAATACACCCTTCCCCAGCTGTGCTAAAAAGCAGCGTGTATAGAATTACAGTTTGCATATGCAGTCTTGCTGTTGCTGTTTATCATTGTTGCTGTGTTGCAACAGGAACATCAAAGCAGTGAGGAAGATCCAGGAGAGACACTGAAACGCACGTTAAGGGATCAGAGACAGAGACGGAAGAAAAGGGTACATTTTCCTCTTGCACCCATTCTTTAATTGCATTAATGCCAGTTTCATAAAACCCACTTAGTACAAGCTATATAGAACAGTATATGTATACATTTTTCATCTCTTGGCATATGTTAGCTGCTTGACCAGTCTTCAGCCCAGGAGTCCTATGTGGAGGAGATCTCTACCATTCAGCACCAAAGTGAAGATGAGGGATCAGCTGACAAGGCAAGCGACTCTGGGGTTTTGTCAAGACCTCCGACTGGTTCTCAGAGAGGTTAGTGCCCATTTTCTCTCTAAACTTGCCTCCTCTCCCCCTTTATGCCTTTTGGCAGTTTAGGGCTGGGTATCATTAAAAAAAATACTAGTAGCAGTACCAAAACAGTACTTTATGACCTTATTATGCAGCATATAAGCACTTTTTTTCATTTCACAAAATGACCTAAACTTCTCGAAATAAACCTAAACAACACCTTTCCCAAATGACTATAAAAATGACAATATCCTATCCAAGCAGTCAGTGCCAGCATTGGATATGAGATTGTCAGTGTCAGTAATAATACAATACTGTGTAATCAATGTAATTATTGTTTCATGGTGTGCTTTGTCTTCTAGGTCTCTCAGGAATGCAGCATTCTGCCGGCTCTCAGCATTTAGACAGCTTTGTGACACAGCGCCTGGAAGAGAGACTGAGAGCAGCCAGAGTAAACCCAAAGTCTTTTTTGTGCACACAAACTAGCTTGTATTTGAATAAGATTACTAAAGATATCCTATTCCAAAAAAACTGCCTGTTTTGCAAAAACTTGTATTGATAAGAATGGCCTCTTGTGTTCCAGTCTAAAGGTGCGAGCCTCCAGCAGCAGGAGGCCTCTCTCGAGCCAGCCAGTCGCCTGCAGAGCCTCAGAGACAGAGACACTGTAACAAGGTTTGACAAGGTTTGAATGATGATTTTACCCAGTGGTGCGGCGGGGGGGATTGTCAGTGAAACGGCCCATTTGTGTGATATCCTCCCAACAAAGCACAAGTAGACTTTATATTTCACAATTACTGTTTTGCGTCAGATCGTTGCTTGATTTTGACGTTTCCGACCGCACTCACAGGGGGAGAGAGAGAAAGAAAAGAGACGAGCGAGGAAACTTTCAGCTGTTACACAAACTCCCGGGCAGTTCAGTGCTTGTGGTTCGTTTTTTACCCTAATAATGTTTAAAAACTTTCTTGTGGCGGTGATGTTTCCTGTTCACTGTACGGGATTCTCACACCGCCTCAAACCATAGCTCAAAACACACTGACAAGTCTGATCGCTGGCTACATGACAGCGTGACGTAGGGTTGTGTTTCTCCAAAAGTTGAGTCGGTCTCAACTTTTCGCTGCAGGCCCGCTGCATTTTTTTGAGCGTCCCCCCTGCGGCAACCCCTCACCGCAGCCCTACCGCACTACCCCCATTCAAAATGAATGAAAAGACCTGCGTTTTTGCCGGACCATTAGGCCGACGCAGGCAGTGTGAACGCAGCCTTACTCCCAGTGTTTTACAGATAGATCCGGACAGAGCTGGAAGACACGAGGACCCTCTGGCCCTCAGGACCAGGGTCACGTTCCGAGAAGCAGCCAGACGAGTAAGGCTGGAGACAAGATTGCGATCATTTTAAGGAACAAATTATTTGTGTTGTATGTATTTAATCATTATTTGCAAATACAGACAGAAAAAGGCCTACCCACTGCTGAAGAGGCATACAATTTCTTTACACTCAACTTTGAGCTGGAGCCACAAGATGGGACTGAGAAGAAGAGCAAGAAAAGAGAAAAACAGAAAAAAACAACTGAGAAGGACAGTGATGAAGAAGGAGGAGGTGTTGTTGAAGAGCGGGAAGCTGCTGAAGTAGATGAAGATAATCAAGATGAAAATGAAGACCAGGTAAGACACAGACAATGATATTGTAAGAAATGATCCATGTGTATCATGATTATTTCCACCTGTTCTGTAGCTGCAGTTGCATAAGAGCGAGTGGATTCCTCACATTCTCGCCTTATATTCTTCGTCCCGCTTTAGAGTGAAGCGGCTCCTCTTGTGCGGGATGAAGAGGAGGCTTTATTCGTCATTGAACAATCGTCAAGGGATTTCCTGGAAGTAAAGAAAGCAGAGTATGTTGGGTACCGAAAACGTATTCAGCAAGAGAGTGAGCTCCTCTTTACGCCGAGTTTTCGAACAGGTATTCTTTAATGTACAAACCCCCCTCGATAAACACACACAGCTTTCAAATACTGTAGTGTCAGTTTTAATATTCTGTTGAGCATATTAGCTATCTTTAAAATGTTTTAACTGCATTCTATCTATCATTGTCACAGTCCCAACTACCATTAAACTGCCTGAAAACATGAAGCCTCGTTATCTGGAGGACGAGGGTCTGTATGTAGGGGAGAGGCCTCCTATCTCCCTGACCAATGAGAACATTCTGGAGAACCGCATTTTGAAAATGGAGGAGGTAATTTTAACCCACATGCCACACAGTTCAACAGTGTCACTGGCCCTGAATCCATGAATTCTTTAAAATATCTCATATGTCATTATTTTTTGGGCATTTTAGGCCTTTATTTCCAACAGGACAGCTTAGACTTGAAAGGGGAGAGAGAGGGGTAATGACATGCAGCAAAGGGTCACAGGTCGGAGTTGAACCCACTGCCGCCGCGTCAAGGACTAAGCCTCTTTATATGGGCTTGCACTCTACCAGGTGAGCTACCCAAGCACCCTAAATCTATATATTTTTTAACTCTTTATTTAGGGAAAGAAGTGGTTTGGAGATGATGGCAAAATCATGGTTCTGCCTGACCCCATAAAGGAATCGTCCACCAGACCCCCTCTGTTCCACATGGAGGAGGACCTGGATCCTGCACTGCACACTGTGTACAGGAAGGTCAGAAACGCCCACTCTCACTTCATTCACTCCATTCATTTGCCATATCTAAAGCACCGTGCACAATCATACACTGAAAGTGTTGTGGCACCCTCAGACGGGTGTTCTCTAACCCCTTTGCCATTAAAAAAAGAAGAAGCAGAAGGGCAGTTTGGCATTTGGTACAAAGGAACAGGGTGGGTGGGAGATGTTTTTTATCAGGGAGTAGAGCAGAGGTGGAGGCTGACACATCTGTGATATCATCTCTGCAGACAATATACAGCTACATCAAAACTCCACACTGGGCATTTAAAGAAATACAGGATGTGCTGTCAGTGCTGGCCTGGTGTATCTGCTACCTTAGACCCGACCTCAACAGAAAGAAAAGGCTGGTTTGGATCTTTAAATTGAATTATATTTAGGCAGGATAGAGCAGCTCCTATTGTGTGTTCAGCCGAACAAACCACTCTCTGCAGGGCCTTGTAGTCCTTTCCCCTATATTCCCCATCAGGGCGCTCTAGATGATGCAGAAGTAGAAATTCCTCAGTATTTGAGGGGATACCAACATTTCCTCAGGCGTCTGAGGTGAAACAGCCTCTCCCTTGCCTTTCTCACCACTGAGTCAGTATGCAGTGCCCAGGTCAGGCCTTCAGTGATGTGGACACCAAGTTACTTGAAGGTTTGCAGTGCACCTCTCCACTGAGGACCCGTTGATATTAAGGGGTTCGTAGTCTCTTCCCTGCTTCTTTGCAAACTCCACTATCATCTCTTTAGTCTTTCTGACATTCAGGAGTAGGTTGTTGGCCTGACAGCAGCGGGTCAGGTCCTTTACTTCTTTCAGGTAGTCCTTTTCGTTGTTGTCTGTGATCAGGCCCATCACAGGTGTGTCGCAAGCAAACTTGATGATGGGTTGGATGGTTGTTGAAAGTGGCTACACAGTCGTGTTAGTACAGGGAGTACAGCAGCGGGCTCAAAACACAGCCTTGGGGTGCTCCGCTGTTAAAGCTACATTGTGTAAGAATTTATCCCATCTAGCGGTGAAATTGTATATGACAACCAACTGAATATTACTTTCTAGCCTTTCTCCCATTCCGAGCGCGTTTTAACTTCTATGGTGGCCGAACCCGAAATTAGCTCCTAGTATCTCCATCGTTTACACGCAGCTGTTCTAGCCACTCCAATATTAACTTTGGTCTTGTTGCTTTGCCTGTCGCGTTGTCGTTTTAATGATCTTTTTCGCTTCCCTGGTGAGTAATCTCCACCTGTCATTCGTCACGGTGCCACTGAGTGTAAGAGGGTGAAAGGCGGCTGTATGTCCCTCTTTGTCTAATATATTTTAAAGATGGAGGCGCAACATGCCGGCCGTCAATCGAGCGACTCGCCCGTATGTATTCTGAATGATTGTAAATGGCAGATTCTATGCTTACGAGAATACTTTGATTAGTTGGTGGAAGTAATTACACGTGCATGAGCACATATTTGTGAAAGAACAAAGGGGCTTTTACTAAGAATCAACTCAAAAAATGACACAATGTAGGTTTAAGGATGAGGGTGGAAGAGGTGTGTCCGCCCACCCTCACCACCTGAGGTCTGCCTGTCAGGGAGTCAAGGATCCACATGCACAGTGAGGTGTTTAATCCCAGGTCGTTGAGCTTTGTGACGAGCCTGGAGGGAACTATGGTGTTCAACGTTGAACTGTCAATGAACAGCACATCTCACATAGGTTCCCTTCTTTTCACAGCTGAATGACAAATTACTATATGTGTCAGATGACATTGTCCGTCTGCATCGTTATTGGAAGCAGCTAATTTTAGACCTTATTCACACTCCTGAATTCATTGATCTCAAGTGTTGCAATGACACTGCAGACCACAGAGGCAAAATATGACATAAATGGAAACCCTGAAAAAACAGATCCAAAACAGTGTTGAGATCTGGTTCTGGTTGGGTGTGTCTTGAATGGGAAACCCCCAAAGAACTCTTGTTTTCACATTCTCACGTTTTGTTTCTCACTCTGGACATAAGCACAGCTGCAATATTTGATCATCTGGAAAACAGAGCATCCACTGTAGTCCAATTGAGTGTTTATTTTACATTTTTGTCATGCATGACGTTTCATTACAGCGCTCCCTGATGGTGCTCAATCAATCTTTCCAATTTTATGCTTCTTTTAAGCTTGCACACATACTCAAGCTAAACACAAGCACTGCGTATATTTCGTATATTTCCAGAACATTGCATGACAAATGATGTTGTTCTGTCCCCCAGGCGGTGAAGTCCAAGTATGCAAATCTGTACATTGCTGGTGCAGCGGACCCCGAGGGAGACTACCAGCTTGATGTGGATGTCTCTGGGCTGATCTTCTCCCATCACCCACTCTTCAGTCGCGAACATGTGCTGGGGGCCCGTCTGGCTCAGCTGTATGATCAGTACCTCACCAGGCAGCACAATAATCTCACAGGACACCTTACAGACAAGGTAAACTTCGTTGGCTGAATAGTAAAGCTGTCACGACGACTCTTACACTCTTCTTACATTCCTGAATACATCTAGAAATCTCTTGTATCAAATAAGCCACATATATACATTGTGTGTTTCCTGTGGGCTGTAGTTGAATGGATTAAGGAGTGCGTTGCGGAATATACTTGAGATCCATGGCGGGGAGAGCCTTACTCAAGCCATGCAGCGGAGGATATCTGAGTACAGTCTGGAGGTTAGGTGAGTTCCCCACCTTGTGTTCAATCCAAGTCCTGTTCAGTCTAGAAAGACAGAAAGAGTCTTGACAAGCAATATACACGCTGTATGTTTTCCCCCTGAATATCACAGGAACACTCGGCAGCTGCGAGACAGTGAGCAAGAGAAAGACAGGACTCTGCTGAAGCACATAGTTAAAGTGTGGAAGGAGCTTAAGGCTCTGAGAGACTTTCAGAAGTTTACCAACACGCCCTATAAGCTCTCGCTCAGAAGGTAAATCTCTTTGTGTAGTTAGACAATTGGCCCATGTCTGTGATAATACATTTGCTGACGCTGCTCCATAGAACTATAATAAAAATGCTCTGATTACACATTCACTTCTACCCCGAACAAATGTTTGCTGGATGATGTGTGTATTTTCTCATTTAGCATACAGATGCTTGTTCCGTTTTATATTAATGTGCTGTGTTTTTCTTTTTTTCAACCTTGCTCCAGAGAGAATGTGGACCGGACGTCAGATGAGCGAGATTACGAAGATGAAATCTTGGCAGAGGTTGTGGAATTGGAGGCCGAGATCGAGGAGGATTACCAGAAAAAGTTTGCAGAGTATAAGAAACAGCTGCAGGAGTGGAAGCTCTGTAGAAGGAAACAGGTACCTATTACAGTCACACTGATAACTCAGCTTTTTATTAGCTTACTGCAAATATATCAGTACTGTGTCACTGGATAAGGGTAAAAATGCCAAAGTAGGTTTAAAATAATTTAGAAACATAGTTTTTCCATCAGATAGCACTAACAAGGTGATTGTTAAAAAAAATGTTCTGCTTGGTATGTATCTTGGGCCCAATGAAAAAAACATTACAAACACAACAATATTTATTTCCCTTAGCTTAGCCAGATGTTCTTACACCTTAACATGTTGCTGTACAAGCAAAATATTTTAAATAGATGCATCTTACCTATAATAAATGTCTTGCATAAAGAATAATAAATAAATGAGGTTCAAATTCTGCTTTGAAATCAAGACATTCTTGGACCTTGTGTGAAAAATATATACACAATATTAACACACACACACACACACACACACACACACACACACACACACACACATATCCTATGTTTTCTTTTTTTAGAAAACCAAAAAGAAGAAGAGAAAAAAGAAGAAGAAAGGCCAGGCACAGGATGAGACAGAAGAAGAAGATGAAGACCAGGATGTGAGCGAATCAGAAGGGCCCGTTGAAGAAGGCCCCCCAAAGCCCGAGCCTCCAGAGAAGCCTGACTTTGACTCTATAGAGCAGCGGGTCAGAGAGAAAGCCTCCAGGATACGCAGGAAACCCGGAGAATCCATCCTGATCCCTGAGCTGTCTGCATCTGGAAACATCACCGCCAGTGAACTCTGCCCCAGGTATGAGCACAAACACAGAGAGTGTTGGTCTGGGTTTCTTTAAAGCTTTAGTGCGTAACTTTTTGATATTAATAAACGTCCGTTACATTCAAGCCATTGCCAAATGAGTTGCTACAAAGCTAATTAAGACTATCAGCTCCACACAGCTCTCTGTGTTTCTCAGTATCGCTATGTTTAGAAGATTGTGGCGTCCGAGTGAAGATAATGGCCTCTTCTGAAGAGTCCATCATGTTTTTTTTAATCTTCCGTGTCCTCCTTGGCTACTAGCAACTGTGTGGAGGAGGGGTGGGGGCACGTGCGCGATCACAGAAGGCTTGTATCATACGGACGCGCCGACAGTGTTGTTGTCATTACTTAGAATTCCTCATGGGGGAGACAGATAGTACGCACTATAGCTTTAAAAAGGGTTAGTGTTAACTCCAATTCAGTTTTACTTTCTTTCAAGAGTTTTAGTAAACATGTTGAAATATAATATCCTCTGGCAGATTTTTCACTTGTTTTGAGAAAAGTAAGATGATATCCATCTGAAATAAAAGAACTACACTATCATTGTGGCATAACGCTCAACAGTGACCACCTACATTTTGAAAGGCTCTGGTTCCAGAAAGTGATTTTCCCCATTCAATTGCTCCATTGATGTTTTAGAAAATGCTTATATAAAGAGTTTTAAGCCTGGAACCAAGCCATCCAGCTACGAGATGAATCGTGACCATAAAACATTTGATTTGGATAAAAAAAAACATTTTAAAAACTGAAAAAAAGAAAACTGTACAAGACTGTGTACATTAATGATCATAGACTTTAGTGGTACTAGCCCAGCTCACTAGCTGTTCGCAGGTTCAGTAAACATTTCCATGGTAACAGTGAGCTCCACCAATCAGAGACGTCGCTGTTACGCTTAGGATTGTGGGTAGCGTAGTACTCCTCCATGGCACTGCAAATGAAACATATTTTTCTTAAGAAAAGGTTAATATCATACAGACTTGTGGCTTCTACAGCGCCATAAACCTTCGTTTCACAATCTTGTAGCTCGTGGTCACAGGACATTAAGACTAATTATCAAAATCCTTATGGAGAAAATGAATGGGATTTTCACTTTCGGAACCACACTGTTGAGCTCTATTGTGGACGTTCTTCATCCGGTTTGTTTACTCCCTGTTGTAGGCCTGAAACAGCTCGAAGAGAGGATGTAACAAGGCGCTCTCTTTTCGTCAAGATCCTTTATAATGACAAAGAAGTCTCCCGAACGGACAGCCGCTCCCTGAACACTGATTTCAGAGTGCACTTTGGCCAGATTTTCAATCTCAAGATAATTAACTGTCCCCAAAGCATCAATTTGCAGGTACAGTACAGACACATTTGTCATGCTGCCACTTTGTCTAATCCACACATCTGAGTGATAGATTAGTCCATGAACTGTATTCATTTCTCATTTGTGTGTGTGTGTGTGTGTGTGTGTGTGTGCATGCATGTGTGCGTGCACGCTAGGTGTTTGAGGAGATTGGCTCATCATGCTACCTCCTGGCTCAAGTGTTTGTTCCAGTGCCAGAACCCTCCGTTGTTGCGGACAGAGTCTCTCTTGAGGAGTTTGAGTTTAGCAGCAACCAGAGAGTGATGTTCGACCATGAGGGTGTAGGAAGTGGTAAATGCCTTTATTTAACGCAAGCTCAGACCTGAAACACTGTCACCCACAAATATATTCCCACTCCAAGGATAACATCTATATTTGAATGTGATTGATTGCCCTTTCATTTGTTGTACAGGGACTTTTCAGTGATCTCAGTCTCTGTCTCCCTGTGTCTCGTCCTCTCTGTATGCCTCGTCAGACGTGCCCCTCTCCTTTGAGGCGGATGGCAGTAACAAACAGACCCTGCTGACCTCTGGGAAGCTGTCGTGTCGTGTTTATTGGGGGTCTGGGGAGGACGATGTAGCACTCGCCCCTCCTGTGTCTCAACAACATGGCGGCATACACAGGTAATGTCACTTAAAGGACAGTACTGGTGGTTGTGCATGTTTTAGTCCATTAACTACATATCCTGTATGCAGCTAACCTTTTGCCAAACATGACTACAGGTGTTTATAATCATGGATCCAGTGGAAGCCAGTGTTTTCAGTTTATGTCAGCATGATATAAACTTGGCAACATGCTCAGACTTGAAACTTGTTTAAGTAATCAATCATGTTAAACTTTCTTTTTGCATCAAAGGTTATGCAACAGGGGAAGTTTCTTAAAAGTCCCTCAAATTAATGTTGCAATGAACAACATTTTCAACTTGCCATGCCATAAACATTCCTATGTTTGCTTATTGTCTGATAACATAGCTCATAAATGAAAATCAAGGCTCAATAATTTTTGATGCAAATTCCCAAAACATTGATATCAGAGCTTTCTACAACTGTACCTGAATGCATCTGTCTGAAGGAAGGTTCAAGTCTCTGCAAGTTACGTATTATATCACATTGAAATAAGCTGCAGCCTGTGGTTGAAATAAGTCTTAAAACATAGTGTGCTTGGAAAATTAGTCATCAGTAATGTATGGTGTGTGCAGTCTGTAGTTTATGTGCCTGAGTAGTCCTTTTAAAGATATATTTTGCCCATTTTAAAACAGCTCTGTGTCATCTCAGTGAGTGCAGATGAATGGTGTGTGGTTTTTTGCTGTGGCGCTCTCTCCACGGAGCAGAGCAGCGAAGGTCTACCGAGATCTGCTGGATTACACTCCACAGATAGCAGCACCACACCGCACACCGTTAATCAATCTGCATACACTGCCCACACTAAGATGACACAGAGCTGGTCTAAAATCGGCAAAGTCTGCCCCTAAACCTTGTACCTTCTCTATGGTAATTGTTTTTTAGAAGTATTAATCACTTTCTTTCTTCGTGTTTTTAGTGGCTTGAGCCGTCTTGATGCTGTTACATTTATTGGGGCATCTGGACTATATGACATGAAGAAGATTGGAGAGTGGGCCACACAGTCACGACTGGACCCCAACGATCCAAAAAATGCCTCCATCATGCAGCTGCTAAAAGTGCGTATCAGTACAGTACTTTGCATAAACAAGTGGTCTGAGCATCCAGGTGACTAAAAAAGCATGGCTTTTTCTTTGTACCTGGGATTCACCAGGTGGCCACTAGTGGAGAGGTAACAGCTCCAGAGTACTTCCGTCTAGAACAGCTGCAGGAGGAGTTTAACTTTGTGACTGATGAAGAGTTGGAGAGGTCCAAAAGATTTCGCCTGCTCGCGCTCAGGTACCAGGAAGTTGCAGAGTTTCGAAATTACAAGTGTGTTCCTTCCCTGGAGAGGGAGGTCACAGATAAGGTGTTCCAGGTCAGCCTTTCAAACATTTACAATATTGCAAAAAAAAAAAATGGATAAGGATGCATTAACTCTGTATGAGGCTATTTATTTTTTTCTTCTTTTGGTTAACAATGATTTCAGGAATATGAGAAGAGACTGAAAGAAGGAGAGATAGTTGACACTAAAGAACATCTGGATTCACACCGAGCCTTAGTAGCCAAATACCTTCAGAAGGTGAGTAGCCCATGTAATGTAAATATGTATGTATTCCCCCAGTCATTGGCACATAAGAACGCTAAGTGGTGATGATAATCTTGGCTTTTTCCACAGATCCGAGAATCGGTCATCAACAGATTTCTTCTTGCCAAGCATCACTACATTCTGTCTGACTTGGTGGTAGAAGAGGAGATACCAAGCATTGGGTAAATAGCTCCCCAGGCATTATTAACTCACCATATATTCTGTCTCGCGTTTAACTCCCATCTTTCACAACTGACATTTTTTCATGTGTGCGTTATGCATGTTACTGTAATTTTGCTTTCTGTCTTGCCAATCACAAAATAGTAATTCAAGCATGTATGCATGTAATGTATACTTTCTGTATATCCTACGCTTATTCCCATTGTCAAAAAGAATTCAAAAATTACAAACAGTGCCTAAACTCCCTGCTCAAGTTGTAAAGGAAAGGTTAGATAACTTGGATTACTTTAAACTGTGGGATCTGCATCCAAATCAACCAGAATCAGAAAGTGCAACAAGGCCTATATAAATCACAGGCTGAT
This sequence comes from Sander lucioperca, assembly GCF_008315115.2. NCBI lineage: Eukaryota > Metazoa > Chordata > Actinopteri > Perciformes > Percidae > Sander > Sander lucioperca. The sequence continues at coordinate 25,577,838 of NC_050183.1, forward strand.
GTAATGTAATCATTTCTTGGCCTGGTGCTGCTTCGGTCTCTATCTGATCTTGAACGCAACACGACATTCCCCTGGCTGAGTATGACTGTCTCCTGGAACTGCTCAAGGCGGTGTTTTAGAGCAGGTTTCAAAACATGTGGACATAATAACGTAAAATGTGCAATTAACTGTAGTCTTTGATGGCATGTGTGCAGTATAGATAATAATGTACAGCTGCCAGTGACAATCATGCTGTTGGGTGTTACTTTGCACATTTCTTTTTCATTATTGAAAGTGAATGTTATATAATCTTCTCTGTTCCATTTTTATGTTATATTTCTGCTATGCTTTTTTTTTTTTTTTTTTTTTTTTACAGTGGTGCAGGTTCAGGGTATGATTTTCTTTCTTTTTCTCCCACCATCTGTGTCTTTGTCTCTCCATTTAGTTTGAACCCTGAGTACCAGTACAGTAGTGACAATAGACCTCGTGTAGTATTCAGTCCTTTCAGGATTTTGCTGTTTATTTCACCAAAACGAAGATTTTTTTGGGGTGTTTCCTCAAAAAATAAGTTATTATGTATTTATTTTTTTGCTGTAAAATTGCAAGAATTGATAAAGTTACAATTCTACAATTGTGTAGAAAAAATGTCTACATATTTTGCTATATACAGTAATCATTTATAATATATTTATTACAGAACTAATGTGGAAGTTATGAATCTAGCTTTGCTCGCTATAAGAATACTGGAAGACAGCTCACTGGTCATTGAGTGCATTTATTCCAAACTAAATAATACTGTTAGTTATTATTATATTATGTGCTTAAACACTTTGCAAGGCACAGTGTGCCTATAATCTGCAGGTATAACTCCTTTGTTCAAACAAGTGAAGCAATCGTCTTCCTGGTAGCCCCCTGTGCCACAATTTAACCCTGCATATTTCTGGTCGTACTACACAGATACATAATAATAGAAACAGAATAAAACACTTTTCTCCTTAGTGGTTCCATTTTTCAACAGCTAAATTAGTATTGTGATCATAAAATCGCAGATACCTGGAGGGACTGAGTACTGTCGGTGGTAATAATCGTATCCCACACTTGAATGAAAAATGTGATCTCTCGATAAATGACGTGCAGACAGTCTGATATTGGTTTAAATGAGCAGTCCCTTGTTGGTTGTTGACTAAATAATAACAGCTGTTGTTGTGACAATCAGGATTCTGGGACTGAACCTTTTCAAGCTGGCTGAACCCAAGCGGCCGCTGAAACCTCAGAGGAAAGCGAGGAAGAAGGTGACGGCTCAGAATCTGTCTGATGGAGACATCAAACTGCTGATCAACATCATCCGGGCCTTTGACATCCCCATCCGCAGGCCCCAGTCCAAGTGAGGAGCCCTCAGGAAATTATACATTTTAGACATGTAACAGAAAGTTAAACTTTTGTGTCAATGCGTGTTTATTTCAGTAAACCAGGACAGTCGTCTCAGAGTGCCATCCAGGGCAGTGATTGGCTCCTCAGCCAGGTACAATAACTGTCCTCTATAGCTGATTGGCATCAAGATTTTTTTTATTGGCATGCAATCTATATTGTGTCTGTGTTTTGTGTGTGTTTTGCATTGGTGTGATGTAGGTACAAGTGAGGCCCTTTGTGGAGGTTTCCTTCCAGCGCACGGTGCTTCAAACGACCACAGCTGATGGACCAAACCCCTGCTGGAACGAGGAGCTGCAGCTACCGTTCAGGTAATCCACGAAGTTCCACTTCTGGGATTGTTCCGGTGCTGCTGGACATTCCGCCGGATGTTGGTCTTTTCACCCGATATCCGTCTCCTTCCTCTTTCTTTGTGTTGGCATTTTAAACTCAGGCTGATTTGTGAGGACTATGGTTAACTGCTCCTCAGATCTCTGCAGGGTAAATCCAGACAGCTAGCTAGACTATCTGTCCAATCTGAGTTTTCTGTTGCATGACTAAAACTACTTTTGAACGTACACATGTTCCACCAAAACAAGTTCCTTCCCGAAGCTATTTTGCAGAGGCACCGTGGCTCCGTCCGGCGCTTAGCGACCGCCCATGACGATTGTGATTGGTTTAAAGAAATGCCAATAAACCAGAGCAGGTTTTTCTCCCATCCAGCAATGCTGTGTGGACTAGCTGTGTGTCTGGCAATGCGAGACTACCGTTCAGGTGCCAGCTGTGGATTTCATGGCTTGGCTTTTGTCTTTTATGATAAATGTTTGCGTCTGAGTTTTATATAGAGCTGCAAGGACTCATCGATTAGTTGTCAACCATTAAATTAATCGCCAACTATTTTTGATGAAAAAAAAAGTAAAACTTCTCTGATTCCAGCTTCTTAAATGTGAATATTTTCTAGTTTCTTCACTGCTCTGTGTCAGTAAACTGAATATCTTAAAATTTTGGGCAAAACAAGACATTCAATTTCAACTTCAATTTGGGCTTTGGAAAACACTGATTGATATTTTTCAACATTTTCTGACATTTTATAGACAAACAACTGATTAAACAAGCTCTTAGTGGCCGGGTTAGCTCAGTTGGTAGAGCGGGCGCACATATGTGGAGGGTTTACTCCTCGGTGCAGTGGCCGCGGGTTGGACTCCGACCTGCGGCCCTTTGCTGCATGTTATTCCCCCCTCTCTCTCCCCTTTCATGTCTTCATCTGTCCTGTCCTGCCAAAAAAATAGTCTAAAAAAAAAACAAGATCTTAAATCGACTGTAAAAAATAATTGTTAGTTGCAGCCATAGATATTGTTCTATATCTATGGTTGCAGCCCTAGTTTTACGGCCATTGGGTGCTACTTGTGGCCAGTTCCAAATCAGCTTTATCTACTTATATATCTTCAAAACCAAACACCTTCCAGATACTGTAGTAACACACTAAGGAACACCAACAAATTACACAATATGTAAAACTGTTGTTCTTCTCTGCAGTGCCCCAAATGGGGACTACAGCGCTGCTGTCTTACAATCAGTCAAAGACGAAGTCTTCATCAACATATTTGATGAGGTGGTTTATGAAACTGGAGCGGTGAGTAACACTTTATATTTCGCTCACAGCAATCATATCGGAACATGTTCCTTGAATTGTATGATTTGTTCTTTGCTTCATAATTTAACACCCTTTGCTCCACAGAAGGACCAAGACAGAGCAAAATCAATACACACCCGGGTAGAGAAGCACTGGCTGGGCTCCGTCAAGATTCCTTTCAGCACCATTTATTCTCAGTCCAGGGTGAGAGTCTCTGATCAGTCTTTATATATATATATATATATATATATATATACATATACATACAGTGCTGCTCATAAGTATTCATACCCATGCTAAAGTTGACTAAAAAAAGGAATAAAAAAATCATCTTTTGGAAATTGATCTTAATGCCTTAATTAAAAAAATGAGGAAAAATCCGACCTTTTAAGGACACAATTTGTTTTGTGAATGAATAATGTATTGTAAATAAATAAATGTTCTTCCTTAAAATACAGGGGCCATAATTATACATACCCCTATGTTAAATTCCCATAGAGGAAGGCAGATTTTTATTTTTAAAGGCCAGTTATTTCATGGATCCAGGATACTATGCATCCTGATAAAGTTCCCTTGGCTTTTGGAATTAAAATAGCCCCACATCATCACATACCCTTCACCATACCTAGAGATTGGCATGGTTTTATCTCAGTTAGCCAACTGAGATAAGATCCATATCGATGCAAATCAAACCAGCTTTCACCATCATTTATCATCTCCTGAACACAATCCATTTTTTCCAGTATTGCCAGTATTTATTAGCCCGTAGATTTAGCGAAAATTTCATTCATTCTCTTAATACTTAGAACATTCGTCACAATATGCATCCAGTCAGTCTTTGGTGGAGATTCGGTCTGTACCGCGCTGGACTCGCACCACATACAGAGCTGTCTTATGCACTTTATCCATTTTTTTATATATCTCTTTTCAAACTATTTATTACAACTTTTTTATTGTTTGTTTTTAGCTTAATTGTATTATGCTCCTTTTTTATTTGTGGAAGACTGGCAAAGCAAGCTTTTCATTGCACGGTGTAAGTTGTTTTTACTGTGCCTATGACAATAAACCTCTTGAATCTGGAATCTCTGTAACTATTTTCGTGTTATGGCTTTCTTGCTAGCCGCTAACCATATTTTTTTAAATATTGTTAATATTTATAATTAAGGTACTTGTCTTGTCCCAATACATTAGCTGCAATATTGCCAACATAGATTGTAGTAAAGGAACAGTCAATTCCGTTACCAAAAATGTTCAGTCTTTGTTTCAGATAAGCACACTGGCTACCTGAACTGCTGACTCATGTTTTATTATTCCAGATTGATGGAACATTCAAGGTGCATACACCGGCGGTGTTGCTGGGCTACAGTAAGGAGCGGAGCTATGGCACTAATGGTGCCTACGATACTTTGCGGAGCCTGAGTGAGGGAGCATTCATCACACTCTTCATCACCATTGAACCCCAGCTGGTGCCTGGAGAGTCTGTTAGAGAAAAGGTAAGACATGTATGTTTAAGTGCCAAGCTCAAGGATGGCTTCTGTTTACTCTTTAGTACCCAGCCTGCACCACTGTGTGCTAGTTTCTCTTAGTTCATGTGTGTCTTCAGATCCAAGGGGTTAACGTGAGATCTGGCAGGTGGGGGCCCCCTAAGATCCAAGGCTTCCATTCTCAAATGTAACTAGGACAGTTCCGGCGCAAAATGAACCTAGGGGTTAATAACATATGTGTACCGAGTCGACCGTTCTCTGGGATCTGTTTTCATGCTAATCGAACATGTCTCTAGCTTGAAAGAAGCTAGCGCAAACCGGTGATTAGCTTTTAACGCTAGTCTTCGGGGCAGAGGGTAAATCTCTATTTCTACACCACTAACAAGGCTCAAAATATCACCACACTTCCACGGTAGCATAATGAGGGTCCCTACATGCAAACCGAAGCATTGAGAACTTTGTAAGTGTACAGACAGTTTATTAAAAAGATAGATTATAAAGACCGTAGCGTTCACGTATACAAGCAGGCGCCATCTTGGGAAAACAGTCATGACCAGTCAAACGCCGAACGCCGTGCAACCAGTAACCAGTAACATAGCTCAAGCACGGCGTTTGTCGTTCGACTGGTTCTCTGGTCGAGAGAACGGTCGGCTCGGTACACGTTTTGTTAACCCCTAGGTTCATTTTGCGCCGGAATTGTCCTTTAAAGTTCCTTACCACTTTAAAGTCTGTATCAACTACACAGCACAGCAAGAAAAATTCACTTGGGCTAGTTCACTTGTTCTCTCGTTATTAACTTCTTCCAAAACAGTAATGGAGAACACCAGGAGCAACGGCAAGGAGTTGAGTTTTTATGACAAAATGATGACGTTTATGGTGTGTTAACTGCATTTCTGACAAGCATTTTAAAGTTTTTTTTTTTTTTAAAGGAGTCTGACGCAGTCACTACACATTAAACACACCAGGGCTACGTTTACTTCCAGCTAACTTCACGGAGAACAATGAAGGCAGAGCAGCATCAACGATCTGTTTAATCTGAATATTCTCCGTCTAGCTCGGCTAAAAACACCAGATATGCAGCATGTGACTGTGTCCTTCACTACCGAGCCTGTTTGTAACCGGTAGGCTGCCGACAATGTGATCTTCACCTGTTTACATGACCAGTTTAGATAGTATGCAACTGTCCTGCTATTGTTACAGACATGTGAACTCACCACACACAGTTGCCTTGTGCACAGACTCACAGCGGTGCACTGCTGAGAGCGAATAGGGGGAACACTGGGATGAATATTTTGCGTTATTTTACACAAACAGGAAACACGATATGTGAAACTGCCAATCAGATGAATTAACTTATTAATCGAAGGTGCCGGAACACTGATCCGGATCGTTTCGGCCCACTTTAACCCCGTTCAGATCCTATCAACATCCATTCCTTTTAATTTGAGTTTCTATGTCAATACTTCATCAGATATGTCCTCCATGCTGTTATAAGTAGGTGGCTATGCATCAATGTAATGTAAAGTTTTGTTTTTTTATCCTTTTGTGCCACTTTTTTGCTTTTGCTCTGCCACATATGCTAGATAAAGGAATTGAAGGTAACCTTCCAGTCAAACACTCTTCAATTTTTTTACTCACCTAACTCTCCCATCTATGACCGCATCATTCTCAAGGCATATTAATCCATGTACATGGTGCTGAACTGTATTCCTCTGCTGTAACCTTTGACCTTTTACATGCAGTTTGACAGCCAAGAGGAGGAGCGTTTACTGCAGGCCTCAGAGAGGTTCGAGAGGGAAGCAGCACAGGTCTACCCGAACCGACCCTGCATTACCACCGTCATAGATCTCAATGGGAAGACCGTCTTCATCACACGCTACATTCGACCACTCAACCCCCCACAGGAGTTACTGGATGCATCCCCCGATAACCCCCAAGAGACCACGGTCAGTCGCTGGTGAAGTGAATGTAGAAAAGAGGCTACTCTTATCTTCTTTAGTAGTAATTGCTTGTATTTCTTACTTGATCAGATTTCCTGTAGTGACACAGTCTGACTCTCTCCTCACACAGGCCCTGGTTGCCCGATTTGTCGCGCTCATCCCTTCTCTGCCGGACAGAGTTTCGTTTTCCGGCGTCTGTGACCTGTGGAGCACCTGTGATGTGAGTGGATCCTCTCTGAGCGATTGTGATTGGAAGAGGAGGTGAAATGCCCATCATATATAGCTCACCTGGTGGAGCGTGCGCCCCACGTAGACTCAGTCCTTGCCACCTGCCCAGGTTCGGGTCCGACCCGGGGCCCTTTGCTGCGTGTCGTCCCCCCCTCTCTCTTTCCTGTCTCTCTTCAGCTGTTCCAACTAAAGGAAAAACCCTAAAAAAATATCTTTTAAAAAAAGGGGAACAAAATAAAGAAATGCCCATCTTACTGGAACTTTTCTTGTTTTTAGCAATTCCTCACCCTCCTAGCAGGAGATGAAGAAGAACATGCTGTACTGTTGTGCAACTACTTCCTGTCTATGGGCAAGAAAGCCTGGCTTATAATTGGCACTGCTATACCAGAGGTGTGTAACACTCATTTGTAAACAACAAATTTTTTTTTTACTTCTTCATTAGTTAATAAGATGAAAAGTATCTCTCTGGTATAGACATACATGTATAAAAATAATGAAGAGCTCTGGAGTCTTTCTGCAGCAGCTTTAAGGTTTTCTGATCTCTCTATTTCTTAGGGACCCACAGCGTATGTCTTGACCCTCGAGCAGAGCCGCTACCTGATCTGGAATCCCAGCAGTGCTCAGTACTACGGACAGTATGACACCTTCTGCCCACTGCAAACCATTGGTTGTCTGGTCAATGCTGACAATGTGAGTGAAGAGGGAGCAACTATATGAAATTAGCAGTTCGTGATGTGGCTTTTCATTCTTTATTTTGATTGCAGCAGATTAATAATGCCAACATTTGTATTCAGGTATGGTTCAACATTCAAGAATACACATCACCAATGACGGTGAGTTTTGACACCACCAAAGCCAATTTGTGGAAGCCGTTTTTCTCCCGATCCTTCTCCCACCCTGGGCTGTCGAGTGTACAAGTGAGTGTTCAACATTTATCTATAATCTTGTTGTATGTTTAGTGGTGTTTGTTTTACATTTTCTTCTAAATCTAAATCTCTTTAGCCAGAGGAGCTGGTATATCGGGGCACAGACAGAGCAGCTGCAGCAGAGCTTCAGGACAGGCAAGTGAACACTGTGTCATGTTGATTTGTAAGGCTACAATTACACGCTAGACGAAACATTTACCATCTCACTTTTATAGAATTGAGAAGATCCTAAAGGAGAAGATCATGGAGTGGCGCCCTCGTCACCCAACCCGCTGGAACCGCTACTGCACCACTACCCTGAAACAATTCCTGCCCAAACTGGAGCTGAGCGGGGGGCAGGACATGGCGGAGGGGCACCGCCACGAGTTGCAGAGCCTGCTGGGAGACAACAATGTAAGTCTGAAATGGCAGCGCCTGGGAAAAACGTACTTGACTGAGTCGTTGAATGATGTCATCAGTCATCAATCTATCATTTCAATGATATCATTTTCTCCGCTCTGGGAAGATATGTCAGCTGGCATAATGCACATGGCGTCACATTAATGAACTCCTATCATAAATAACTAATTGATTTTTTATTTTCCTTTTAGATTTCCGGTTTCCCCCTGCATATGCCATTCTCTGAGATCCGGCCCATCATAGAAGCAGTGTACAGCACTGGAGTTCACAATGTTCAGGCATCAAATGTGGAGTTTGCCCTGGCCGTGTATGTGCACCCCTACCCCAATAATGTCCTGTCTGTGTGGGTGTACCTGGCCTCACTGGTGCGTACATGACACAAGAGACACTCATCTTACTGTATATTGCTGGGCTTTACAAAACCAGTTCAAATCAATACACACCCGGGTAGAGAAGCACTGGCTGAGCTCCGCTCTCCCATTCACGTGAATGAGAAAGTGGTCCAAACCTTTGACTGGTACTGTATATAAATGACCTTTTAGCTTTTCTTTTCTTTTTTTTTAAAGAAAACTTTATGTAATTACATTATTCACACACTGCACACTATTGTATATCTAATGTATATAATGAATAGGTAGTTACCAGTTTGATACCTGTACATCAAATCCAATGACCTTGTATTAAAGGTGCACTATGAGTTCCTGCATGGTTTCAGCGCAATTTCATTTTTGTCCCAAATCGTAGGCATCTGTCCTTGATCCGCCAGCTGCCTGGTCCCTGAACACACCGTGAAACAGCCCGGTCTCGGGAGACAACACAGGTCGTAAACGTCAAACACTAGAGGCACAGAATAGGCACCAAAATACAACAAACCACCCCAGCCAATCACCGACAAGATGGTTGGGGGAGGAGGTGGGGGTTAGTGACAGTTAGTCATGACAGTTACGGAAACATGGGGGGAGGGGCAAGCTTGCTCTGTTTTGTTTTGAATTTACTTGGAACGTCAACAGAAGTGACGTCATGCAGGAACTCGTAGTGCACCTTTAAATCTTACCTTTCTGAACCTTATAATTGTTATGACCTGGCCACAACAAATAGGAGACACACCATGATAGAGTTTTACAAAAATATACTTTATTAACCAAATCAAAGGGTTTATTAAGTTGTGGGGTGGTGGTCAGTATAGTGATAGATGAGTGAGTGTAAAATGCAAATAAAGCATACAGATAAACTAAAGCAGGGGGTCTTCAACATTTTTTTAGGCCAAGGACCCCTTAACTGAAAGAGAGACAGAGCCGGGACCCCCTACTACATTCATGGTATAAAATGAAGTTGCATATTAGACTGGGCCTACAATAACACGTAGGGCTGCCTAAAGCCTTTATACATACTGTACATTTTTTGTGACAAGAATACTAAGCTATTAAAATATTTGTTGGCATAATTTTATAAATCATGTTTTAATGTTAAACATGCAAGTGGCACAGTGAATCCTCAGGATTAAATGTATCTGTGGATGGCTTTAGTGACTACCTCACCTACTGTATAGGCCAGTAAGCCTATCAGTTTATTTTTTTATTAATAGGCTGATTTATATTTGCTAATAATATGTTGGATTCATGTTAAGATGTTTTAATTTTTTAAAAATGTATAGAAACGTGTTCCACTGCACCTGCTTTAAGCAGCCTAAAGCAATAGTTAAAAATCAACACCAACAATAATAGGATCAGACTTCACAAAAATATTTATTGCAGGCCTGTTGGATTGCATTACAATGTACAAATGTCATTAACTGGTAGCTCAGTATACAGGTTTCCTACCGTTTTATTATGTTGAGATTAAAATATCCCACTTGCAAGCGTTTCAATTTTTACTTTGTGTTCACAAAATTAATTAAAATGACCAACAGAGCTTTTAACCCCAAGATACCTTTATTATTCTGTTTATGAATTGAACATTTTCAATGGAACTCCTCATGCAAGACTGAGAGAAAAAAACAAATCATCCTGCAGCATAACGATTAAAGATGAAGTACAATCTACTGAAAACAGAACACAGTAGACTTCTACCAATCTAAGGGTAATATTCCTAAACCCCTTTCAGCTTCTCTATAAATCCCTCTTATGTGAACATTGGTCCATTTTTTCCACAACATTGGAGTGCATAAAGAAAAATAAAAGCCAAGAGCTTTTTTTTTTTGGTGCCTATGAACATCTGGTACGTGGAACAAATTTGTTAAGACTACACTGCACCATCATGTACCAATTCCTATCTCTGTACATCCTTTACTGGTGTCTTATGCCTGGTGTCATTCAATGGCTACTGTGCCAACATCAACAGAAAACACATGTACAGTGGGACTATATTCATTTTGACCTGTAACCAGTCAACAAAATGACAGCTTCAATGTAAGGCGGAGCAGCAATAAAGTCACTCCTGATTAATTGTACACATCACCCTCTCCAACAAATGACAGCTTGTTTAATTGATGCTGATGTCAGTCTACACTATGCTGATTATAAATAGATCAACTAAAACACAACAGGGGGAGAAGAAGACTTATATAAAAGTCAGTATAGTTTTAGTGACAAAAGAAACATGTGTGGTGCCTTGGTGTTTACGCGTCTCTAGTTATTTTTATTTTTTTAAACCAAAATAGGAAACAGAATGTACATTTTCATACACTTCAAATCCATTATCACCCCTTTATATTTTCCTTTTCTAAAGGAATATTTCCATTTAATATAGATGGAAATGGAAATAACAGGAGCAAACTTAGTTTCGTCCAGAAACATTTTTACACAACACAGCAACTGGTATTCCCAGGATAAAGTGCAATAAAAAGGAGATGTGACATTTTACGAAAGGTGTTGCTCGGTGGGATCACTCTCCAGAGCGACAGCAGGCCCTGAAGCCACACTGCAGGTTCTGGCAGCCGCTGGCTGTGTCTGCGTGAGGACCTGGAGAGAAATGCCACACAGTGGTCACCTACTGAACTACATGCCATAAGACAAATGAAAGAACTTAAGCCCTTACACACACACGCACGCGCCACACACACGCACACACACCTTAAAAAAACTAATCATTATATTTCTAATTAATGAAGTGAATACTAACGGCATCATACTGGCTACTGTAATGCCTACTTACCTTCCACCTCAGTAGCATCTGTTACTTACAATAGGACACATGCTATGCAGGTGGGGTTAGTAAGATGTGTTCCAGTTGCCACACATATGCAATAGATCTGCTCACAAAATATTTTACATTCACCATGACATATTAACAAATTTATATATACACAGCCTATTTTAAAGCAACTTAATAGCATGTACAGTTTTGTTTCAGAGGAAAATGGGATCCCTAACAGTTTTGCTTGTGAGTGTTACCGTTGATGTTGTCGCAGTAATAGAAATGCTCATCATTGAGGGAAGGACAGGCTGACACCAGCTCCTGCAGCCCCACCTCAGTGATGAGGAGGCAGCCAGACAGGTTGAGATGTTCCAGGAAAGGAAGCCCTCCACGCTGCGACAGAGCCCTGAAACACACAATGCAACCTCATTATACAGGTACAGCAACGTGCACACAGGCACTGAGAAGGAACACTGATAATCCAGTCTTAACTTAAAGAAAGGCAAAACTGTTCACTATAGAAAATGGAATGCACACCACCATTCTTTAATAATCAGCATTTAGGTAATATTAAATTGATGGAAACCTAACTTGATGGACAGAGCACACCTGCATTTCTACTTTCCATTTTATTTGGCCATTATCTCGCCTAAACTGTGTACGTGAGAAAGGTTGCAGCTGGGAGGAGTTTACCAAGGTAAGTGACAAAGTGCTTGTACACATGACAGTTATTACACCACCTTCGGTTTTCAACTAGCACTGGAAATAACTACACTTGCCACTAAATGTTGTGAAACTGCAACCTTACAAAACGTGGTAATTTACAGCTGATCAAAGATGACCTCATGCATCTCACTGCTTCACATCCATTTCTGAAGATACTAACCTCATAAATCCATGTAAACCCAGGTTAGTATTATGAAATTATGCCATGTCAAGTGTTGAGGTGTGTTTGTTGAAAAACAGCAGTGCATTATCTTTACCTTAAGCCCAAATCTGTGACTTGATAACATCCAGAAAGGCTGAGAAACCTCAGTGAGCGTTTTGCCGCTGACTGGTCAGTCCTGTTTTGACGCCCCAGGCACTGCAGGCCCCCAAATAAGGAGCATTTAGTCCGAAACTCTGCAGTGCTGCTTCTGGTGGTGCCTGACTCGCACTGAGGCCCAGTAAAAGTCCTGAGGGCCATGTCACTAGTCGTGCAGCAGGTGGAGTGACCACAAAACATTTCCCCAGACACTGCATACTGCTGATGCAAATAGGAGGTATTCCTGTGCCCGCGCCTCCTGCTCCTCCTGCAGCAGCACGAGCTTCCCGCAAGCTGTGTCTCTACAAGGCTTTCTGCTTCAGGAAGAGACACGCCACCGCGGCGGCTCCAATCTGCAGCGTCTTCAATATCAGCAAGGTCTGAGGGGTCCAGGACCCACACTTGTGTGGGGGTGCAGGCAGCGCCCCAACGGCCAGTCCCCGGCTTGAAAATGATGGCCTGCCGCTTTCGTCCCACTGGATAAAGGTTCCTCTCTTCCACCAGAGTGATGGGTATTGAGGAACTTTTAAGTAGCTTGGCCCGTCGGTCCAAACGTTTGTCAAAGCAGGTGGAGGATGTGAGGTCACCCAGCCCAACTGACAGTTTCTTCATGGTGTGATCAGTAATCTTTTCACACCCCGACAAATCCAGGTGCTCCAGAGAGAGACAAGCCCCGAGAGACGCCCAGCTGAAAGAGGGAGGATAGCAAGAACATGGAGATACTGTAAGTGCAGAGTTTCCTGTACATAAAAAAAGAATTGACCAGGGTTGGTCCTGGGTAAATCACATAATGGTATGTTAGTCATGACTTTTAATATTTACCTGTCAAATGCACTATCTGTAATATTAGTCTGGGTCAGGTCCAGGTGAGTAATATTGGGGCAGAAACTGAGGATCTGGCGCACCTGAAAAGAGGATAAAAGTATGACAGTTCAGACTTGGCACAATCTTCATAATCAGGCATTGTGCATTTACACTGTCAAAATAAAGAGTTTGCGCTGCATACCATTTTACTAGAGACTGTAGAACTGTAAGCCAAAACAATGGACTTGACAGCCGGACCCACAGATGGCAGGAGGTTCTGGATAATCCCATGCAGAAGCCTCTTCTCTCGCTGAGCAGTGTTAATTGCCAGGGAGCCCTGTGTATGGTCCGACACATCTGAAAAGACAATGAACAAGAACATGGATGACGCAATTTACTCAGTTTAGATACAGAACTCATTTTAACCATCACCTGCAAAGAATGGACTACCATGCAACGCTGCCGGCCTGCCCATGACAACCCAGCCCATGATTTTTTTTAGGTGCCTAATCTGTTTATGACATACTTTTACAGCTGACCAGTGTAAACAAATGCCTGACTAGCGTTTATAAGGGTACACACTGACAATGCAATAGCTTGCCAAAGGACAGTTAAAAGGGGTTTGAAACTAGCAATAGCACGTTCCCAATTATACTTTTTTCATGTAACTTACCAGACTCATCAACATCAGCATCCTCATCCCATTTCTGATAGGCTCGCCCCTCATTCTGCCGACTCTTCACCCACTCATCATCTGGCTCCTGGTCCAGATCCCCAGGGGGGCCACTATAACAATCACCTACATTAGAGACACACAAACATTTCTCAGCAGTGCACCACTGCTACATACTTAACTTAATGCAAGTATTTTTGCATATTTTTTTATATGATTTATTACTATATTTATATTATATATTTTGCAGGGAAAATTAGGCTTTGTTAACAATATTTTGTTCCTTTTAACAAAGCGTTATCACCAGTTATCAGCAGCCTACCTCTGGCCCAGCGCACAGGGTAGAGGTGCCTCCACAGAGAGCCGGTCTTAGCCAGCTCTGACCAAGAGCTGCACACTTGACTACAGCGACACAGATCTTCAGGGTCCAAATAGTGGAAGAGCCTCAGCATAATTTCGGTAGGAAGCTGGGAGATGTGGGTTGAAGAATTCCTGTTCTTTTCCAGTTCTGAGGAAGAGAACAATACAGTTTTGCTTGTAACCAACTCAAAATACCAAAATTGAATGAAATGCCCCTTTTACAAATGCCACTGTATCCTTTTAAGAAAACTAATGACTTAAATATTTAAAAAAAAAAAAAAAAACGGCATTGCTTGGACATAGGACTTTTTGGCAGAAAACATTTTGACATTTGACAGTAGGAAAGTACAGATGTAAATAATGGCTGAATTCCATGTAGCTGCCTCGGTTTCAAGGTCCTGCTATTGTACATGCTGGCTCACTGCCACAGCTTACTGGGAAAGTCAAAATGTCTGCTGTGAAACAAGCATCTCGTACGTAAGTGTTAAACAGTACCATTGGACTTCAAATATTTTTTTTTATTGTTAATAAATGAACTCTGATTAACAATGGCTGATGTCACCATAAAAAAATAAAAAAGTAGTTTAACATTTAGGAATATATTCACTAACCATAATCTGTCTTCTCGTGGTCGGCATATTTAATGGCCTTTTGCAGCTCCTCAGCCTGGCTCCACAAACTGAAGCCCTTCAGCACCTCGGCGGCACAGTCCCATTGGTGCTGGCTGCAGTGTTGTGCTATCACCTGCTTCTTGATGTCCTTGAGCTCCTCGTAGGTGAAGTACTGCATAAGCATAGGCTGAAACACCTGCAACAACTCTCCTTAGTTTATAAACAGCTTGCAACAGTGAAATTCACTGACTGGGGTGTGAGCAGACACAATTTTAAAATAGTTTCCTTGGGTTTATTTTTTATGGTCTTTTGCCTTTGTTTTTAAGTAACACAATTTAGTCTTACCCACTCTTTGTAGAATCAATTCATTCAAAGATATTATAATTAACAATGAAAATAAATTTGAACATCTTATACCTCTTCTTCCTCCTTCATGTGGGGCAGAAAGTCCTGTGTGAAAGCTTCTAGTCTCTCCTTCAGCTGCTGGGCATAGTTAAGTTGCTCATATTCACTCTAAAAACAAATAACAAGTATTCATTTGTGGAATCTCTTATAAAAAACATTGCAGTTGAGACTTCACAATCCCGTCTACAACATCTAGCAGCTCATAAAACCCGCAAAATTATTAGACATTGCAACTACAATTTATAACCTCCTCAGATCTAATATTCTGCAAAGTCTCTTTAACAAATAAGAAAAACAAATTGAAGTAAGCTCCTCCAACTATGAAAAACAAACAAAAACAATCTCAGCACAGTATTATTTATCTCAGGAGAAACATATTTCCCATAAGACAGAGTTTGTGATCTCAAGCCAAACCAACACAACGTTCCCTTCTGTTTTAGAAACTGACTCAGGCAGAGCGGAAGTTAAGATTTACACAATTGCATCATTCTGGAAAACCCATTTTTTTGGTTTGTCCACGGCTTGAGAGAGAACAATAACTCTTCTCTCTTGTTAAGCAGATCACAAAAGACCCCTGCCTTTATTATACAATTTAGCACACTTCTTTCTACATTGCACTGCCCTGCCTTTTCCTAAATTCTCAAGTTGTAACCTCATACTGTAGTTGGGTTTTACTAGTTTTATAGAAAAAAAAGGATTTGTAAAAATAAAAAAGGGATTTTAAATTAATTACATTTAAAAATATACAGATCAATGTCCCATCTTTACATTTAACTTGTATATGACAAATAACAATTGTAATGTTGTTGTTGGTGGTGGTACTGCAATCTTTGTGTAGCTAACATAATAGTTATTTTAATGACTGAGTGTAACCCAACCATTGAGCATCAACTATCAGCTGAGCTCTGCAGCACTCATGCATGTTTTCCTTTAAAGTAAAGCCTAGGTGCAAACAAGGTGCAATTTAGGGTCATGGCAGGATAAGAAACTGTTCTGTAAAGCATCTATGCATATTTACCTTAACGTTGTGCAACCCTTTTTCAAAGAGGGACAACATCTCTGAGAGTTTGTTGTCAGAGTGCACATTGTACACAGTGCAGCAGCGCTGTTGCAACAGACCGATAATGTACTCATTCTCAATTTGTTCATGCATCTTGAACTCCTTGAAGGTGGCGCACAGCGACTGAAGAAATGAGCGGAAATCATTGTTGTTGGAGAAGTTGGTTTTTGACAGCTGTAAAAACAAACAAATAATAACTAAATTATTATAAAACGTTACGTCATTTGTGTTATTATCTGATATCAATACAATAATAAATAAAATCATTAGCACTACTGCTGGTACCATTAGATCACAATAATAATAATTGGTGGTTTCTCCTATACGTGACCCAACCCAACATCTGCGTGCGTGCGACTGAGAATGTAATAGATAGCACATGACAGCAGTACTGTATACGTAGCTAACGCTAGTTTACGTGAGCACACGCACGGTGCATTATGCTAGCTAAAAAAAAGTGTCGCTGACTGAATTTATCTGACATGTGTCGACATTTTAACAGACAGCTTGCGAATTTTCAATGTTATGCACAATTTGTGTATTAGAAGCTGCATTGTGATGTTACATAACAACGTATCGTTTAAATTAGCTAAGTTAGTTAACGTTAAGATAACGTTAGCCAAACCTGTTAGCAAGCCTTAGTCGAGGATGTGTTCTTGAAAGTAGCTATATTAAGAGCAACCCAATACATGCTTCAAAGTAATGGATAAGCAAACACCTCCATGTAGCGCTAACTTCACGTTCATAAGTCATACCACAGAGCTACCAAAACGGCCCTAATGTAGTCGTGAGACAATAATCAGATAGTTAATCTGCTTCGACATAACGCTAGTCAATCCTGAGTGCTACAAACACAAGCTAGCCAGCGTGCTAGCTGGCGTTCACTCGTCCGTTGGCCATACACTGTCATATGTTTCTCATAAAACTGCACATTAATGACCGACTTTTAGTTATACACACCTTTTCGCAGTAGAGGCCCACCAACTGCTTCATTCGCCAGTGTGGGCCAGTAAAAACATCCACCTCGTCTGGAAAAGGAGCCATCTTTACACACTGAACCTCAGTGCGTCATCTGCACAGTCACAGAATCAGATACAACAAACAAGGAGGCGTGTACGAGCGCCTCGTTTGACTGCAGGTTGTGAATATGGTCATATGGTCATATGGTCCAACCCGGTCCTACCCTGGAAATCCAGAGTTCTCGCGAGATTTGGGTCTGGGTTTCCAGGCTAACCAGGTCCAACAGTACAAGCACTGATCTGGGATCAATGTTTTAATAAAATGCTATATACATTTCACTGTAACGCGAGGGGATATACGCTCCCAGATCAGCCAACATGTTTTGAAAAGCTTTAGAAAATATATTTGAATTTAAAAACACAGTAGTTAAACAGCTACATAAGGTACATTTAGATTTAAAATATTGAAAAGATTCTACAAGGTCATCTGTAAAAGTACTGCACTTATGTGAATGGGCTTTTTTACTCATGCATTTCGTAAGTTTCATATTTATTGTATTCGTTTGTCATTTTACTATAGACAGCATATAGATATTGTTGTGCTTTTCACATTTTATCAGGGCTGTTTATATGTATGCACAACTGCATCATGGTCTTTCTTTCTTATATTGTTTTATATTTTTCATGCATACTTTTATAAAGTTTCCACCTTTCACTTAATTAAAAGTACTATTTGTTTATTAGATATTCATATTTCACCTTTGTTTTCTTGTCTAAAACTTGCAGTTAAATTAGTTTAACTAAACACTGAATTTCACGTGATCCCATTAGCCTACTTTAAGCTATAACACTGCTAATATCCATTAGTAATTAGTTAAGTAAAGATCAATGTTTTGGTAAAAGAATACACACGTTGGTAGAATAACTAATAAACTAAATTACATATTAAGTGTATTTGGTTGGCCAAAAACACAGTGCAAAGGCTTCCACATCCACGACTGCCTTGTGGTTGCTATGGAAAATGTCCACAGCAACAGTACCACTGGGGGTGGAGACTAAAAATGATGGACAGCTGTTATAAACCAATTCACGATCGAGAAATAGGAAGGTGACCAATGAAAATGCAGCAAAGAAAGAGCTGTAGTTAGATAGAGAGCGCGAGGGCAGTAGCATGTATCACAACCTCTGTGAGACAACAGCGAAAAAGACTAATGGTAAGCCAAGTATTAGCCACCTGATATCATTTACATACCGCTACCTAGTAAGCTAACTACGATAATTGTATTACTCAGTGTTGCGTGCACTGACAGTGACCGGGCATATTTTTTTATGTTGGGTGGCTATTACTGCTGGACTTTTTCGTCTAGCTAAACGGTAACGTTAGCTATTGCTACCAGTTGTGTGTTGTCTCAGCATCACAGCCCGTCTGAGAGAAGAGATGCTTTTCTGTCAGACACATTACTGTGTATTTAAAAACAACACACATTCATGATGACTGAAGTTAACAACATTACAAAACTATCGACATTTAACCCTTAGCTTTATGATGAAAGCCTAATATGCTCCAGCCTCAGCAGAGCTTTGCAATAACGTTATGCTCCTTAATTTCTTTGCAGACCCAGCATGAGGAGCCAGTCACTCCACTGACATGGACAAGTACGAAAAGGTGAAGAAAATTGGGGAAGGTTCGTTTGGAAAGGCCATCCTAGTCAAATCCAAAGAGGATGGACGCCAATATGTCATCAAGGAGATTGGCATATCTGCAGTAAGATCCTATGCATAATGTTACACAAGCTTCACATGTCACTGTTAAGTGAGCTCCATCCCTCCATTCTCTGTTCCTTTTTTTCTGACAGATGCCAAGTAAAGAGAGGCAGGAATCTCGGAAAGAGGTTGCTGTTCTTGCCAACATGAGTCATCCCAACATTGTCCAGTACAAGGAGTCTTTTGAAGGTATTCACACAATCCAAAGATCTTAGCCATTAGGTGAAAGAACCACAGAGTTAATCTTATGCAATTATATCCAGATGGACACAATATAAGCTGTAATGCCTTTTCTGAATGTCCTATACAACTGTTTTTAGAGGGGGGCTGCCTGTACATTGTGATGGATTACTGTGAGGGTGGAGACCTCTTTAAGAAGATCAACTCTCAGAAAGGAGTACTGTTCTCAGAAGAACAAGTAAGCCACTTGTTCTTTGACACAGGCATGCACGTGTGGATTGAATTGATCATATTTACTGGTGCTGTTTCATATCTTTATCCTCTTCTTTGAAAATGTATTAAGACTCTTTTTTTTCCTTGAGTTGTTCAGCCATTACAAATGATGTATATACTGTAGGAAGTTGATACTGTATAATGCGGTGTTTCATCTTCTCCCTTTCCTAGATCTTGGATTGGTTTGTGCAGATTTGCCTGGCACTGAAGCATGTGCATGATCGTAAAATCCTCCACAGGGACATCAAATCACAGGTATTGCTTCATGCATTACACGGTGTTCCCTCAGTGATTATAAATTGTTTACTTGTCATGTATTGCCTTATTTATCTGTATTTTCATAATGTCTTCATAGAACATATTTTTGACAAAAGCTGGAACTGTACAGCTTGGAGACTTTGGAATTGCAAGGGTGCTGAACAGGTATGTGAGATGTCATCTGAATAGATTTGCAGATCTCTACAAAACCAAGATTTGGGAATAGTTAAGCACAATCAAATTTTGCTTTTCATTCTCTTCTCATTTTCAGCACTGTAGAACTGGCAAGAACATGTATAGGCACACCATATTACCTATCACCAGAGATCTGCGAAAATAAACCGTACAACAACAAAAGGTACTAACTTGATGTTGTGGAATACCATGGTTTTTGTGTTTGTCTCACTTGTGGTGTATATGAATGAAATTTAATAAAAATCCAGGGGAATTTGCAATCCAAATTCTGTCCCACCAAATTGTGAGTCATGCAGGATAAGCTATTGGCCTCTGGGTGATGTAAAGGTATCATGTCTCCTCTTAATTGAGTGAACCTGCTTGTCTGTAGCTACAGCAGGAAGCTAGTATTGATTTCCTTTAACTATTTTAATAATGCATGTAATCTAATCTACTTTCGTTGCAACCAATGATGTAAATTTAGCAGCATATCAATGTCCCTTGTGGAGTTTTCACAGCAATGTTAAAATCCTTTTTTCCTTTCATAAAGAAAGGAAAAGCATTGCAAGAGACTGTTAATACTTTATTCAATGAATGTAAAGCTGCCCCAGAACTTATCCCTGCCTGTCCATTTGTGTGCTCTCTCCTCTCACTTTCCCTACTTTCCCTCCCTCTGCAGTGATATTTGGGCCCTAGGGTGTGTCCTATATGAAATGTGCACTCTAAAGCATGCAGTAAGTATTCTGTGTGTGAGCTGTTTACTAATTAATGTAGCTGTAATGTATCCTACGCAGCATTGCAATGCTTTCTCACATGCTTTGATCTCTTCCCTGTATGTACTGTATGTATAATGGTTGGCCAACTAAGTTTCAAGGGCGGAGTCATTTTTCCTGAGTGTCTCATAATCAAATCTGTAACTCTTTATAGTCTCCACCACTCCCTAAAAAACTCTGCTTTGATCTATCATTGCCTAAGATTGAGTATGATTGCCCTCAGTGATTTCTCCGCAGTGGTTATTAAAGTGTTCTACATGTATTTCTGCTCAGTTTGAGGCTGGCAACATGAAGAACCTAGTTCTGAAGATCATCCGTGGCTCATACCCTCCCGTGTCTGTTCACTACTCCCAAGAACTGCGCTCTCTCTTGGCACTGCTGTTCAAACGCAGCCCGAGAGAGAGGCCCTCAGTCAGCAGCATACTGGACAAACCTTTCCTGGCCTGTAGAATAGAGAGGTTCCTCACACCACAGGTGAAGCACACCGTTGTCTTACAGACTGAATTATTTGCATTAACCAGACTGTGTTCAGTTAAAAAAACAAAAACAAATATGAATTCTCTACTGATTCCAGATCATTGCTCAGGAATTCTGCCATACTTTTCTTCACAAGCAGCCTAAAGTGGGTGTGGTGCAGGTGCCACCAGGTAAGCAAATGGGGTTATTCCATAATTGGGGAGGTAGTAGTAGTAGCAATAGCCATGCCATGAATGAATGAATGATGAGCCGCTTGATATCTGAAAGTGCAAACAGGAACCAGAGAGATTCAGGTGGAAGACAAAAGTACTCCAAGCTGAAAACAGAAATCCTTTTAAAAACAGAACTTTCTCTTTAGTCTCCAGCACAGACACACTTGAGTTTAGCTGCTGAGGACACAGCTAAGGGGAGAAGACCGTCACAGTTTTCCGTGGTCGGCCGTGCTACCACGCAGGACCACAGCAGCATGGCTCGGCATGGCTATCCTGTGCTGTGAGGCAGAAGTAGAAATGCACGTCATTACGACTTGGCACGGCTAAAGCGGGCCAATAGAAAAACTCCTAAATGCTTAACTTCGTGCAATGCTGTCTGCCACAGTTTCTTTTTAGCTAGTACAGGAGATTTAATGACCTAGTACAGGAGTCATTAAATCAAAAAAAATAATCTAAAATATTACACATAGGGGCTTTAACCCAACTATTATGTTCAATGAGTTCAAATTTGTAAGTCCCAGTTAAACAACAGTTAGAGCATCTTTAGCTTTTAACATATGGCTGGGGTATAGTTACGAGAGGGCTTTGTTGAAATGGTTCCGATTTGATTGGATGACTTAAAAGTGTAGGCGTAGCTCATAAGAAGTGATACAAAGCTGAGCCTCAACCCCCGCCTCCCTCACCCGCATTTTTACATCAGGAGATGAAGGATAAGGGAGAAATGAATAACCTAGATCTGAACCACTCTTTTGGAAATGTACACAGACTAATATCCAAACACACTCATTCTACTATGATATCACTCTGCCAGCTGCTATGACCCATGAGCTAACTGTGAAGTGTGGTTTTATACAGTATGTTGGCGGAGTTAGCTAGTTGCCCTAAGGATGGGGAAAGAGCGGGATTTTAATACAAAAATACTCAAATTGTTATTTGACATATATTTGGAGAGAGTAAACAATTAACAAAGAGACACATGAATAGAACTTGGAAAAGTTTTTTTTTTTGTTCCCGTGTCTTTTAATTGTACCGCTCTATGACATAGGTATGACATAGGTGACAAATTTACAGTAATCGTACTAAGGCCTACATTCAATTTGTGCTCCACATATAATGATTTGTTGGGGCAATGCTGGCCAGAGGTTTGAAACACTAAGTGCATTTCAACTATAGTGTGAATAACATTATGGAATTGCACTTTCCTGATAAAATGTTCCTTTACTTGTTATCCTGTGGAGACCAGTGAGTAGACCCCACTAAAAAATAATTTTGATGTCTTGTTTCTTATTCATTTGCATTGCACATTGTATTTGCTGTTGAATACTGACTTGGATAAATGTTTAAATACTTTTTACTTGTGTGACTAGCTAAGCGTCCCGCCCCTGGCTCCATACCACTCACCCCAGCCCAGAAGATTACCAAACCAGCCAGCAAATACGGAGTGCCTTTAACTGTGAGGAAGGTGTCCGATGCAGCCAAAAAGCCTGCAGAGAGGAAACTAGCTGTAAAGCATAAAGCGGTTAGTAGATTGTTGAGGTTGATGTCAAGTTGCTGTGATTTTTGAGCTTCAATTATGACTTTTTTGTGTGCTCTGGGTGTAAAAAAAAAAAGCTCTATTTGATGTTGAGCTCTGTGTGTGTGTGTGTGTGTGTGTGTGTGTGTGTGTGTGTGTGTGTGTGTGTGTGTGTGTGTGTGTGTGTGTGTGTGCGCGCATCATTGTGTGTTGGCAACCTCTGAACCCCAGTGTCATATGTTGCTTAGGCCCCTCTCCCAGCAGCCCCCCAGAGAAGAGTGAGTCAAGTGGAGCAAGAGAGGAAAAAACATGAGGTACAGCTGAGAGCGCCTCATGACTCAAATTTACTCCTTTTTCTCTCCCCATTTACTCACACATCAAGGTCCCTTCCTACCAGCATTTTTCCTTCCTCCCTCTCATTACGCTCAATCCCTATATTCACCTGTTTTCTGCTCACGGCCCATTCGGAGTGTTCTGCCTGATTTAGCTTTCTCGGTTAACCAACATTTCCCTCCTCACCTACCTGCCCAGTGACAGAGCAGTCCTGCTGCCTCTTGCCTCAAAGCGGTTTTTTTTAAGATGTCTCTTTTTGATTGAGATGCTTTTGCCTCATGCTGCAGGATGGCATCAGAAAGAAAAGGATGGAGCTGATTGAGAAAGAACGAAAACAGAGAGAGCAGGTGGGTGCACTCACTGTTATGTCCCTCCTGTAAAGTTTCTAAAAGAAAAGGAAACTACTGAAAGTGTAACAACTGTGTTGCCTTTAGATGTTCCTGTTGAAAGCTGAGCAAATGAAGAGATATGAAAAAGAAAAGGTAGGTGTTAAATGTGCTCCTCGTGGGTACAGTATAGTTCTCTTATGTGTCAAGTCAATTACTGAAAAACTGATGATCCTGTGATCTATAACAGATCAATCGTATAAACCAAGCCAGAGAACAAGGCTGGAAGCATGTTTTGAGTTCTAGTGGAGGCAGCAGCCCAGAGAGGAAGGTAATGAATGCCCATTTCCTTTTTTTATGATACAAAATGTTACTTATGCCACCTTTTACATTCAAAGTATTTCCACATTTTAGGATTGTTAGGATAATTGTAACTTTACAAATCAGTTGTACTCGTGTCATACATCTCCTGCTTCAGACTCACAACCACCCTTTTGTCCCC
Source organism: Sander lucioperca (assembly GCF_008315115.2). Classification (NCBI taxonomy): domain Eukaryota; kingdom Metazoa; phylum Chordata; class Actinopteri; order Perciformes; family Percidae; genus Sander; species Sander lucioperca. The sequence goes on from NC_050183.1 coordinate 25,601,650, forward strand.
TTAACTCAGTGTTTTGTCGGTGCTGGAAAGAGGGCTGTCCCAAGCTCTGTTCAGGGTCCTACTCCAGCCTGTCTCCCAAGTAAAACCCCGTATGAACACTACCACGCTGCTCTGGACCAAATGGCTAAACCACAGCCTAAAGTCATCAGCAGAGAGGGATCCTCAGTAGGACCAAGCAGTCCCATTCGGTAAGTTTACATGTCTTTGTATTTAAGGGGATTTAGGTGTGTTGAATAATTGATTTAATGGCATCGCCTCTGTGTGTAAGAGGTGTACCGGCTGCTGCTGGCCCAGTGCTGCCCAATGGCCCTGCTCGACTCCTAAACCCCGATGTAATCAAGAGGGAACTGCAGAGGCTGCAGCACGTTTCTAAACCAGCCCATGTTAGTAGGTCAGTCAAGCAGCTTCTTCCCAATCAGAAAATGACCCTACACATCTGTATTTAAACTCTACATCCTTGTGATTTTCATAGTGTGGAAAGTAGTAGTAAATAACCACATTCTGTTTTCAGGCCGCGTGGTCATGCTGTTGCTGGACGAGCCTATCAGGTTGAGGAGTTTTTACAGCGGAAGAGAGAAGCCATGCTCAACAAAGTTCGCGCTGAGGGACAGCTGGTACGTGGTTTGACTTATACTGTGATTTTAATGGTAACCTTTTGAGTAGGGGTGTGAATCTTCACTGGTCTCACGATTCAATTTGATTTCGATTATCCTGTCAACGATTCGATGCGATTCGATATCCCGATACATCACGATGGATCACCTCCATCGTTTTCATCAACAAATTCAAGCAGTCACATATATATGAACTTTCATTTTTATTGCATCTGATCTTATAAAAGACACTTCCTGAATGTAGCAGAGTCTGAACACAGCAGACAGCAAACAAAAGGCAAAAACAAAAAAAGCAGCAAACGGAAAATCAACAAGCAACATCAGTAGGCAATAATTATTGCATCGCGATGCATCAATGCAATGATTCATTTCAACACCCCTACTATTGAGTATTTAGTGCTGTTTCTGAAATATGGAACCTTTTCTATCATAGTTACAACCCCTCCCATACTGGGTATGAACACTGATGTATCTCTAGCAAATATGAATCTTCAGGCTCCGTTGAACACTGACTGAATCAGATTGCTCTATGTATTGTTAAATGGTTGCTCGTACTGCCAAACCCACTGAGCATCAGCCAGGTTTCAGCTCATTGTTTTGGTTTGCTGGTCTGTAAGGTTGACAGCTCTCACTGTCAATCCCATGTCCAGCTACTGTATAAACAGCCTGCTCTCACCATGAGCTCACACAAGCCTGTTGTATTGACCTGAGTAGCATTGAGCCAAAGTAATGGAGTGGCTGAGAGGCCAAAAAGAAGTTGAGAGAAGTTGTATGAAAAGATAAATCCATCAGACAAAGTTAGTGTATCAAGGCTCTGTTGCGGTTTGTTTTCGAGAGGCATTTTAGGCCTTTTATTTCCGATAGAACAGCTTAGACATGAAAGGAGAGAGAAGGGGAATGACATGCAGCAAAGGGCCGCAGGTCGGAGTTGAACCCGCGACCGCTGCGTCGAGGACTAAGCCTCATCATGTGGGCGCGCTCTCTACCAGGTGAGCTACCCAGGCACATGTTTTTAATACTGCATTAATAGATTTTCGGCCACTAGGGATCAGAAGTAGCTGATGGACAGATGTCCCTGACATTTTCTCGCCTTTTTAAGTTTGTAGCTAATGTGTTTGCAAACAATTGACATCCAGCAGACATCAAGCAAAATGATCATCCCACTGACATTGTGTTTCCTATATTATATATAAGTTATACATTTAAGTCCAATGTTTACTGGCCTGCTTTAGTCTTTACCAACCCGTGAGAAAGATTTCTGGGTTTTCAGCTCACTAGATGGTTGACTTTCTCCACCAGCTAGCTGCTAACGTTATCTGTCTGCTGTATGGTGCTGGGCAGATTTATTGCTCGAAGGTTACCAGCTGCCATATGCTGGAGACAGTGTTGTAGTCGAGTCACCAACTGTCGAGTCCAAGTCAAGTCTCGGGTCCCCAGTGTTGGAATCAGAGTCCAAGTCAGAGTCACCAAAGAAGAGTTGAGTCCGAGTCTAGTCACCATTACCTGAGTTCTTTTTCAAGTCGAATCATGAGTCCAGAGAATAGTGACTTGAGTCAGACTACTACTCAAGCAGGACTACAAAAAAAACAAACTACTACAAATAAAAGTAGTCAGAAACTTCATCCAAGTTTCAAGTCCTATTTCATAAATCCTCAAATTCCAGTCTAAGACCAAGTCATAAGTGCGCGAGTCCAAGTTGAGTACTCCATCACTGGCTGCAGGAAATGGGGGTTGATGAGAGTAGTGAGACTAAATCAAAGAGTTAATCTGTACCCTGTAAAACCAAAACAATGGACTAAAATACTATGTAGAGCTGCAGAGGTGGGGGATCATTCTCTGTGGGTTCATTATTATGAGTGACTCCTTTTTCAATTTACATGAAGTGATTTGATTCAATGTTAATTTAAAAAATATTGATCAATGCAGGTTTACCTCCTGGCCCCAGCTCATGTTGTTGCAGTTAGATGTTAGGGGCTACAACCTTTTTTTTTTTTTAAAATGTGGTTAAATTGAACGGTAAACAGGGTACTCGTCAAAACCTGGCAGCAATCTATGGAAGCCGGGCTGGTTCGATTCGGTGCAGGAGACCCAAAGCCAACAAAGAGGAGGAGGTAGGAGCCCAGGCCTGAATGCCCAGCCTTACATTACACCTCACTCATAGCACGTCTGGCTTGGCTCGGCGTCCTTCATATATCTGCACAAAACTCCCTTTGACACCCATAATTCAACCCAGCAGCTCAAACCCATGCCCACTCCTTGTACATCACGTGGTGTTCCACTGTCCAGTGAGCTGTTCCATTTTGTAACTTTTGATTTGCCTCCCAATAATGGCTGTTGTTATTCATAAACAATATATAACCATTGTTTTTTTGTTTATTGTGCATAATGTCCCATTTTAAATAACCACACCACCTCAGTTTTGAGTTGTGTATTGCAGCTTTTTTTTGTTGCTTTGAATGGAGTACATATAAATATATGCATCTTTATTGTTAACTGCAAAAAAATTGTTATTTTTATTCTGGCTGAATGGCTGATGTGTTAATGTACATATGCTATCATCATATTGTGTTTTAAGTATTACTTTGTTATAAGTGCTCCCTGTGTATGCAGTATTGTTTTTGTATGATTGTGACCACAGTTATCAATGCTTTGTTCTACTTTGCCTCTGTGTGTGTCTGTGCAGACATGTCGAGCATACACTATGTAACATTTCTGTATTTGTTCTCAGGAGTACTTGTCGAGACTGAGGCAGATCCGCTTGCAGAACTTCAATGAGCGTCAGCAGATCAAAGCCCGACTCAGAGGAGAGAAGGTACAGTCCTCCACTCTCAGATTCTGAGAGCACCGTTTTAATGAGTGTTTTCAGTTCTCTCCGACATTTCATCTCCTGGCTGCTGTTGGTGTGCGTTTCAGTATGACAGTGATGGTTCTGACAGCCAGGAGTCCAGTGAGGAAGCACAGCTCAGGAGAAAGAAGATAGAAGCTTTAAAAGTGAGTCTGCCTGGAAAATAATACATTTCACAATATGCAACATTTAGATGATAGCAAGAAGAACATAGTTAAACCAGTGACACAATGACACAATTGAGCAGGTAATAACAAAAGAGAAAGATGATGTTAGTCAATCTCAGCCTGGATTTAAAAAAGACCAGCAGCTCCCTTCCAGGCTACCTGAGCCTGTGACTTGTTCTCCTGGTTGTTTTTAATCAGGATTAGATCCTATACCTACCAATCCTATAATCAATTCTACAATTACCTGGCAACCAGCGTAGAGGAAATAAAACAAGGCTAATATTGTCACACCTTTCAAAGCCTCACTGCTGCATTCTGCTCTAACTGCAGACAAAGTGTGAAATCTGAGTGAGACAGGAATCCAATTTATCTTAATGAGATGCTATTAAGTCATCAACTGAGATGCAATCATTTGCTCACCTCTGAAATAGACTGCAATTGGATGGAACTCTTATTGTCATTGCCCCAAAACAATGGTTGGCCATAGCCTCATTCTTTTTCATTTGCATGTGTGTGTATATATGTATTCCGCCAGGCCCAAGCAAATGCCCGTGCTGCTGTTCTGAGAGAGCAACTAGAGAAGAAGAGGAAAGAAGCATTTGAGAGAGAAAAGAGAGCTTGGGAGGACCATGTAAGCTCTATCATTCTTTGCACATACCTACCATTATTTGGCCTTATTTGGTGCATTAGTTGAGTCTAATCTTGATTATTGTGTATTGTTGAAGCTTGAAGCTCGGGGGGTGAAGGTTGGCATGGCAGCAGGCAACGTAGCGGCGGTGGCAGTAGTAGCAGCAGTATCACCTACCTCTGACAGTCCTCTTCCACAGCCCAGTCCCTCTCAGCCGGCCATAGCTGCCAAAGCTCCAGTCCTGCCTGCAACCAAACCCTCCACCCCAGCTATATCCATGACCGCTGCCCTGAAGAATGTCGGAGCAGTCAGTATACATTTACAAAGTCTATCACACCCTAGGTCATAGTATTGTTTGAGCATGTACTCCTGAGCTATATCAATTTTGCATTTTGTGTTTGGCAGATTACTCCACTAAAAGAAAAGTTGGCCGAGCCTGAGACTGATACCGTCATCCAGGTGAGTGGATTAAAGTAACAGTGTGCTAAAATGGCAGGATTTCTGAATCTTCCCTGAGTCAATATTTAGAAAGACAATACTATTCAATGCTTCCCATGATACAGAGTGAGAAAAAGCAGATTCTACGCAGACTTAACCAGAACCTAAAAGCCCAGAGTCCAGTGGAGGAGCTGGAGGAGTCGCTTCCACTCCCTGCAGAACCAATTCCTGCTCCCCACCAGAACCAGTCCGACACAGAGAACCGCCCCTCTTCAAACGGAGACCGGAAGAAGTGGGATGCAGCAGAACTGCCTGTACTTCCTGTGGCTCAGCAAACCTTAGAGGAAACCTTAACCAGTACGTCCAGCCAAATTTACAAGATTATTTTTTTACCATTTTGTGTACATGCTGGCACACTTACGGTATATTAGTGTAGTGTTTGTTGATTTAGAATTAAAAGAGATACTTTAGTAATAATACCACATGCGAGCAGAAATTTCATGCTCACTTTAAATTTGCTTTGCAAGGCATTTATACACATTAGTGCTTCTATTTAAAAGTTTTAGAAGACATTTTGCTCAGCTTCTCCCCCCCAACATTCCCTCACCAGCTACCTCAGTGTCCTCAGAAGATGGACCATCCTCTGGTGAAGACAGGAAGAAGTGGGAGGCAGGAGGAGTTCCACTTGTCCTCTCTGTAGCCCAACAAACTCTGGAGGAGACATGCATCAGGACCATCGGTGAGTTACCTTCTCCCTGAGCGATCACAAAAAAAAGAAAAATCACAACCATCTGCAGTGTGCATATAAAATAATCTAAGTCTAATTCTCTCTCTGTGTGTGTATGTGTGATGTCTCAGAGCAAACAGTGGGTGAAGTTATACAGATGGGTAAGCTACAGGACGAAGCTCCTAGGAAGGTGTGGAGAGCAAGTCCAGACTCTCAGGTGCTGAGAGTACTTCAGGAGGCAGAGCTTCAGCCTCTCACCCAGCAGCTGGAGAGCGTCACCATCTGGGAGGAAGAGTTTTCCAGCCCTGGTTAGTCTTCATTATTTATGTCATTATGTGGACGTGACAGACCCTTCTTAATAATAATAATAATAATAATAATAATAATAATAATAATAATTCATTACATTTATATAGTGCTTTATCATAGACACTCAAAGTGCTTGCGGGGGGGTGACTACTCTCTACCACCAATGTGTAGCACCCACCTGGGTGATGCACGGCAGCCTTATGACGCCAGACGCTCACCACACATCAGCTCAGTAGAGCGGGAGGGGAACATGTTTTTAGTGGTGGGGGAAACCAGAGCACCCGGAGAAAACCCACGCAGACACAGGAAGAACAGGCAAACTCCACACAGAAAGGCCCGGGAGACCACGGTTCCAACCTTCTTGCTATGAGGCCACAGTGCTAACCATTGGGCCACCGTGCTGCCCATGTTCTTAAATGGTTTCATTTTTACTTTTTCAAATTTCAAAAAATGTATAAATTGTTAAGATGTACTAGAAGTATATTCACTTACCGATGATGCCATATTCTCCCCAGATAAGCCGAGCCTGACAGCAGCAGCTGAGATTTTGAAGACGCCTAAAGAAGCGTTGCCTTCTAAGCCAACGCCGCCTGCTGGGGTTCTGAGCCCAGAGGTCCAGAAGGAGAGTGCAGACTCCACAGAGACCTCGCATCAGGAAATGCCTGTGGCCGGTGCTGTAGAACGAGTGACACTGCCACCCAACCTCACTGAGATTCAGGGTTAGTGTGACACTTAACCCGACATTGATTGAATATCTCAGCTCCACATTTTTTAAAGCCTAATGCAATCCTGTCTGGTCTGAATTCTTCCAGATCCAGCAGACATGGAGTCCCTGGTTTTGGAAGAGACACCTAAACAGGCCTCACAACCCCCAGCTGGTGTGCAGCAGGCATGGGAGCATGAAGCCCAGCAGCCAATGTGACTGTTCATCTTTTGTTTTCTCTTTATATTAAGAAAGACATTTGCACACCAAAATGAAAATTCAGCCATTGTTTACCCCAATATTCAGTTTAAACTTGTTGTACCCATATTTCTTGGAGTGAACAATTTCTTTATTACATTTAAAGACATCATACATGTTTGTGGAGCTAAAGTGTATTTTTCTTATAGGCCACCAGAGGGTGGTACAAGACCAGCAGACCCTAAGGATGTTGAGAAGAGTGCAGAGAAACCAACTGAATCTTCCGGTGAGGTTGAGGTTTAGTGAGTCACAGCCACTTTATTCGTTTTCAGCGTGATTATTATCTTAATTAAATCTTCCCTTCGCCTCCGTCTCCCAGGTTTCACACAATGCGAGGAGCCCCTGTTTATAAAGTTGTGTTCCCCAGCCCACCGACGCACTGCTGCCCTTGCACTCCTCTCAGCCCAGTCCTCCATGGATGAATCATCCTCCTCTCTGGCCTCTCGCTCACGCTCTGTCTCCCCTCTGCGCTCCAAACACCACGACACCCTCCTCATTGGTCTCTCAACGGGCATGTTTGACGCCAATAACCCCAAGGTGATTACTGAGCTTTTGTTTTGTTTTTATACAGGAAATGACATAGCATTATGAGGACAGGTCTAATGGTATCACATGGGATCTATGTTTGATGTCGCAATTGCAGACCTATCTCCACAGCCCTGTGTAAACAGCTTTAGTTTTTACAGAGAAGAAATGGAGGAGGAGCTCAACCGTCTCCTCTGGCCCTAATGACACAATGAAATGGTGTCTGCGAGTCGATCCAAAGGGACTTCATCTCCACAGTAAAGTGTGGCTACACCACACATACATTCTGGGATAGGAGAAAAAAAAACGCTCTGGGTTGTTTGCATTTCTTTAAACCAATCACAATTGTCTTGGGCGGAGCTAAGTTCAGGACGCACCGACGGTGGCTCTGCAAAATAGTCACAGGAAGGAAGCTGTTTTTTGGTGGAACATTTGCACCCTGCAAAAAAAAAACGGCAGATAAAATAATCAATGAAGTTAACTGTTCACACAATAGAGTAACATGAGCTATTTAAATAAGCTGGATACATGGTTAAACATCATTTGCTCTTACCAGATTTTGAGAATGAGAACACACACAGAGAGCAGAAGTGGAGGGGTAAAGCCTGACATTCGGCGCGTGAGTAACATGCCGGATGTCAGGATTTATTCTGAAAATGTGCTTCTGTTCATCCAGACTATGTTTGATGTGATCCGGTGAACGGGTTGAATTGTTCTTGTGCTTGGTGTGATGTCGAGACTTGTGTGGTATTTTTAGGTAGGAAATCAGTCTTCTTTATTAATGAATGAAGCCAGAGCCATTAATCACATGCAGTGGGTAGGTCTGATAGAACAGAAGGAGCATCCATCAACCTATATCTTTCATAACCTTCATCAGGGACAGTGGGATCTGCAGAAACTAGCCCAACATTATTTCCCCTCAAAGAGCTGCATAGAATATGAATGTGGTAGGTTTTGTAAGTGTGCTCTTTTTAGGGTTTGGTTGTTTCTAGTATATAACCTTGACGTTCCACTTCAGGGAGGAAAATCCGCCGGATGCATGTATTTTCCGTTTCCTTCCGCTTTCTTTGTGTTGGGATTTTAAATCCGGTGGATTTCTGAGGACTACGGTTAACTGCTCCTCAGATCTCTGCAGGGTAAATCCAGACAGCTAGCTAGACTATCTGTCCAATCTGAGTTTTCTGTTGCACAACTATTTTGCAGCGGCTCTGTGACGATTTTCTGATTGGTTTAAAGAAATGCCATTAAACCAGAACACGTTTTCCTCCCATCCCCGAATGCTATGTGGAGTAGCCAGACTCTCCTTCAGCGTGCTTTGGAGGAGGGTCTGGCAAAGCGAGACTAGGTTGTTGCTTACTATAAATGATATAATGGTATAATTGACTTGACTTGATCAAGTCTTCCTGTCTGAGCCCATCAAAGTATTAAACATGTCGCTCTGTTTGCATTGTACTCTCAGATGCTGCGGACATGCTCTCTCCCAGACCTCAGTCGTCTGTTCAGCCCTCAGCAGGACTCTGCAGGGGCGAGTGATGCGAATGTTGCCCCAGACAACAACCTGGAAATCGAGGACCTGGAGGATGCAGCGAAAGATGACGACCAGTCAGAGACCGAAGAGTAAGACAAACGCAGATGAAATCTTAAAAGCAAAAACATACTTTGGGGCCACACTGTCAGATTGTTGGCAAATCATAAGCTGCTGCAGTCTAAAAATGGCTGGCCATTTTAATGGTGACCGATATCTTGCCTTACCCCGATTCTGTCAATCATTTTCTAGGCATGAGAGACAAGATTAGAAAATGGCACAGGTTTCATTTTGCTAAGAAACTTTAAATACAGCCATTTTCATCTAATTGTTGGAAATGTAAGACAGAGGAGGACCAATTACTTAATGTCCTATGGTCCTGTGATAAGGTCCAGGAATTCTGGACCAGGAAGGGACCCAGGTTCCATTCAGCCCAAGATTACTGGTTCTGGGAGATGGGTCCATCCTAAGCGGGATGATAAGCACATAAGAAGCTGGGTCCAGACTAGTTTAATGATAGCCAGACAGATTATTTTAAGAGAATGGAGGAATGAAGGGCTGCCGTCAATCCAGGAGTGGGCTTGTGAGATGGCTAGAGTTGCAGCATTTGAAAAGATGTCATACAAACGGTTTGCCAGATTGGATGTATATACTAGAACATAGATATTCAACAGCAGGTCCGGGACCCCAAGGGGGTCCTAAGAGTTGCTGTAGGGGGGCCACCAAATTATTGTTTAATTGTTTAAAATACAAAAATAAAAATAAAAACTTGAATCCAACATATTATTTGTAAAGGCAAGGCAAGGCAGCTTTATTTGTATAGCACATTTCAGCAACAAGGCAATTAGCTTAAGGATTCACTGTGCCACAATCTAACATTAAAACATGATGTATAAATATATGAATATGTCAACAATTATTATTTTAATACCTTAGTACTGTATGCACCATAAAAAGGTATGTGTGAAGGCTTTATGCCGCCCTACATGTTATTGTAGGCCCAGTGTAATATGCAATTTATATTTTATATTCCTATTTTATACAATATATGTAGTAAGGGGTCCATCTCTTTTTCAACTGAGGGGTTCTTGGCCTAACAACTGTTGAAGACCCCTGTACTAGAAAATGGGGAAATACCTGAGCTTTCTGCAGGGCTCCTAGGAAGTGATGTGTTGGGGTGAAGCGTAAAGTATGTGCTTATGGTTTTATCACATAAAACCCCCCCCAAAAAACAGCCGTTTGATTGCATCCTGTGTGTAACAACAATATTCCCTGTTCCCTAGTGCATATGAGGATGAAGACCTGCGGGACATCCGGGCCTCTATGGAGAGGCTGCTCCAAGAAGAGGGCGACCTAATGAGGAACACTCCAGAGGTTGGTGCAGGAGACTTTAATGGGAACCGTCCAGACGGCGAAGACCAAGTACTGTTCAACAGGATAGCAGCTGAGATTGATCAGGACAACAATCTGATGGCTGTAGATGACGACGACGATGATGAAGAGGAGGAGGAGGAGGAAGAAGAAGGCGAGGAGGAGGATGAGGAGGACGAGGATGAGGAATGCTCTAATGGGAGTCCTGGCGATGAGGAAGCGGGGGAGCTGCTCACTAATGGTGTGGGAGAGAGGAGCCACAGTAATAACAGCCCGCTCAATGAGGAGTGGCAGTCAGGTACCAGGAATGTTATGAGTTGGTGAAATAAAAGCTGATTCAAGTATTTTAATTTAGGGCTGCAACAACTAATGATTATTTTCATTGTTGATTAATCTGTTGGTTATTCTCTCGATTAATCTATTAGTTGTCTATAAAAAGTCATAAAATGGTGAAAAATGTCCATCAGTGTTTCCCAAAAGCCCAAGATGACGTCCTCAAATGTCTTGCTTTGTCCGCAACTCAAAGATATTCAGCTTACTACCACAGAGGAGAGAAGACACTAGAAAATATTCACATTAAGAAGCTAGAATCAGAGAATTATCTTTCTTTCTTTTTTTAATAGATTAATCAATTATCAAAATACTTGTCGATTAAGTTATTGGTTGACAACTAATCAATTAATCTTTGCAGCCCTATTTTAATTCAGTTCGTATTAGTTATTTTAATGTAAGAACAAACATTCATTTACCACTTTTGTGTGACATACTCATGGTTGTCAGTCTTGCTACACAATAATTTGGAGAAAGCTTGCAAACTACTTCAGCTTATTAAAACAAAAACAAAAAAACGTCTTGAATGAATATTTTATGTCAGATGATTCATGCTTTTAATAACTGGCCGTGTAATAAATAGGAGTATTTTTGCAAACAAAGCACCTTCAGAGTGATGAAGACCAAAGTCTAACAGGATTATGGGAGGTGATAAATGCTGCTGCCCCATCCTATAGATGGCAGTGGAGAGGACCAGGGCGGAGAGGCTGCGCATCATGACAGCATCTTCAGTCGTCTGGAAGAACTTCGCTTCAATCTGGAGCAGCAGATGGGGTTTGAGAAGTTCATCGAGGCTTACAATAAGATTAAGGTATGAAACTTTTCTTATCTTTCTAAATGTTAACACCACTAAATGCTGCAACATAAAGGGCCTATCTAGCACCCAGCGCAGTGCGGCGCAAAGCCCGACGCAAAGCCCGACGCAAGTGTCTTTGCTATTTTAAGACCGTCCAGAGCCCACGTCGTTTAAATAGCAAATGCACCTGCACCCATCTGTGGCCCATGGGCGTGCTTGTCTTACAGGGAGGTGTGTTCAGGTGCATTCTGGGCTTATTGTTATCTTGAGGCAGCGGAAAGTGATTGCGCCATTGACCAACAAAAACCTGGTCTAAAGTCAGTAGCACAGCATTTCATTGTTGTTTTAACAGCACATTAGTAAAATGCTCCTAGGCTCGTGCCCAGCACGCGCACACTATGCTTGTGACACACACAGGGACGCACAGCAGCACACACACATGCAGAAGATTACAAATAAAAATATTACGGTGCAAATCCTCCATCATAATAGCAATGCTCCAAGCTCCAAACGCGCCTGGCTTTTAAAGGGAATGGGAGATGATCTCTGATTGGTTGATTGCATGTTACGCCCAAAACACACCTCTGATTAATGAAGACACGAAGTACAACCCTTTTGAACCATGCGCCCGGCACACAGACCCTTTTTTCCGCCGTCAAACTAGCAAAAGTGGATTTGGACACGCCCTAAACGCACCTGCACCAGGCGCTTCACGCCGTGCGCTTAGATCGTTAAAATAGGGCCCAAAGAGTGATTGAACATTGTTTTGTTTTTTGGCATTTAAGGCTATGCATGAAGACGAAGATGAGAATATTGACCTGGGCTCCAGTTTTGTCTTAAGCATTCTGGGAACTGAGCACCAACATCTGTATCCCAACATCCTTCATCTAGTGATGGCAGATGGCGCATACCAAGAAGGTTAGTGACGGTAGTTGGTTCTTAGTTGATTGAAGATATTTGTATCTTTGCATCATGTCCACTGTGTCTCGGAAAGGCATGGCGCTTCTCTATGTAATTTGAGTGACACCATAGCAACTGGTTAGATGTCCTATTTTCCTCCGTTCTTTATTCTATTATTTGCCATTTTCCATGACATTCTTGTTGCTTGTGTAAACCACAGAAATACATGTGTATCTCTTTTAATTGTTCTGGTCAGCTGTATTGAAATGTCCTCAATGGTTTTCCCACAGCATAGAGCTGTGTCAGAGTACAGTGAGTGTAGACTATGTAGGGAGTATGGCTTTATGGTTTGTAATCACACCGTTCAGAGTTTGCCTCTCCTCCCCGACTCAGCGGCCAGAGAGAAAGAGAGAGAGTGGTGGTCGAGCGAGCTAAAGAGTGGATAAAGAGAGCGAGCGCCGAACAAAGCAGTAATCAGAGGGACAGAAGGATTTTCTCATATTGTTTTGCAGCGGTTATATTCTAAAGCACAATTAAACCCAACCACACCTCCGTGGCAAGGTGCCGCATTGTTGGATTATCAGTGAATGCAGGGCTTCATCCTGTCTGTTTCTGAGTGTCTGTCAGTAAAACATACACGTAGCTATGAGACGCTGAGGGGGGAAAAGCCGCAGTCAGGAGTAAGAACTGGCTGCACACCCTGCACACTGTTATTGGCTGGGGGTCACACACTCACGTGGGACTCAGAGTCTCTTTGTTACCACCCAGAAACATCCTGCACACGGGAAAATAAAAAGGCAAGGGAAAATCCAGGCAGAGGGCACGGTGTCTGCAGATACAGACACCACCAAACCCTTCTAGTGGGTCATAAGTGATGATTGAGAGAGGGATTACTTTTGTATTACTCAGTACATTGTTTTTTTTAGGAAATTTATTTGACCTTTTAATGTAATCTCTCAAATCCTATCCTCTTTTCTCAAATTGCTACCAAGTCATAAAGGGACTAAGTAGATGTGAAACACACCCTTAACGCTGTCTGTCTGCTTCTTCTCGCTGTGTGCCGAGTCGGTTGTCAGACTGGGGCCACAGCAGATGCAGAAAGAGATAAAGGGAGGGGGAGGGGGGAGTATTTGAGTTTGACAGATTTCCCTCAGGATGCGAGCAGTCTTGAGAAATTCTCTCACTGAACATCTCTTTCCAACAAGTCTTTAGTTTTCTATTTTTACTGTCTTCAGTAGAAGAAATGGAGGATGTGTGATAAATGTCAAATATCTCTCTTGAGGACCTATCTCAAGGTCTGTGAAAGATGCATCTTATGGCTCCCATCCATACAGCAATAACACTTGGTATATTTTGAAATATGTTTTGAGGCATCTAACGGAGTACAGATGTACTGTGGTAATGCAGTATGATCTATTGGCTACAGTCACACATTATCCATCACTTTGCTGTGGGTTTTAGGTCACTTCTGATGCCTGTTGTTCCTGTTAAATGGGATCACCAAAGTCATGAGGATACATCATCTGGGACCCACAAATGTCTCTACCGATTTCTGTGCCAATTTGGAGTCATCTGCCTTTCTTTTGTCATTTCTTATTAAGAGACATGCTCGAACCAATTAACTCTGCCTCTCTAATTAATTATCTGTCCCAACATGGTTCTCTTTCTTCTCTCTTCTCTCCCTTGTAGATAATGATGAATAATTGTTGGTGCAGTGGAGCTGCTGGCAGCTATGACAATCTGCTAGCTATCTGATGTCTTCCCATGACGCACACCATTGGCAGAAGGATCTATGCATGAGGTGTCGCAGCCATGCATCTAACAGTGTTTCAGGCACACTTGCATGATGACTAGCTAGTACACTCGAGGCTGTTTCATACTTTTGACTATCAGCACCTGACACTATTTTCTAACCAGTGTTCATTCAAAAAGTGCATTTATCAAATCCACGTTCTTAATAACCAAAGTTTAACTTCAAGGTTCTGTCAAATGTTTGTGAAAGTCTGTATCTGTAAATGAGTGAAACACATGTATTGTCTGGTTGGATTAATAGCATAAACACTGTTGTGTTTCAGTTTGTTGTCGGTTCGGTTAAAATCCACAGTGGCTTTTTATTATTTTGTCGGGCAAAGATCTGGTTCTCTCAGGTGCTCCGTTTCTAACTGTCACATACTCAACCACAGCTTCAGAACATACACCAGGTCACCCTCATGTTTCACTCCCAACCAGTTGAACCTCCTTTTCTTACAACTCTTTTCACCAAACAAGACGTTAAATATTATCGTAATACATTTTTCACATTTCTTACTGTTTCACTTAACCCAAATTAAATCCAAAAAGAATTGGGTGAGACTGTATGTTGCCATGGTACTGTAGCAAGACTGTGGCATTAGAGTGCTTGGTGTGATGTAGTGGGCCACGTCAGAATGATGTTCGGTGCAGAGAGTTGTACCGATGATGTAAGCAATGGTATATCTATATATATATTAACAATAATTCACATTTGATTATAAATTAAATATTGGAAATCTTTATATGAATAAACCTTTTTTTTTAAGAAACTAAGGACTTTCATTTTCTTTCAACTTCACTACCATGTAGACTGTAAGCATGGATGGGTTACTGAATGGGCCTACCGGACACAGCACCCCCCCCCCTCGTCACTCGTATAGAATTGTATCATTAAAAACGTTAAAAAAAAAAACATTCTCTCCACACATGCATTCATACACACGATAACAACGATAATACTAAATAAATAGAATCAGAATCAGCTTTATTGGCCAGGTTTGCGTAAACAAACAAGGAATTTAACTCTGGTTAATCTTTGCTCTCAAAGTACAACACTCACTTAACATATAAAAACAGAAAGGACAGTAAGAAATATAAAAACAATACTGTTAAGTATACAGTATAACAATACAATAGAATTTACAATTTTACAAAAAATATACAATAACAATTGAAGAGAGGGAAAGAATAGTGCAATATGAGTATAGTCTGAGATTTAAGATTTAAATATAAATATAGTGCCTAAAGATAAATAGATAAATGAAGTAGTCAAAAACTGCATTGAGAAAAGTGCACATGGATTACAATATTGCACATTGGTTTAAAAAGAAGAGACACGCACCAACCAGGAAGAGACTCATAATGACTACAAAGAGACACAAAATGACTACAAAGAGACACAGAGCAACTAGAGTACAAAGAGATGTAAAACTACTCCAAAAATGGGCAAAACAGCCACAGAAAAAACAACTACAAAGTGACCCAAAATGACAACAAAGAGACACAAAACCAGACAGATGTGTAATGACTACAAAGAGACAGAAACCAAGAACAAAAATATTTATTTTAAACTATTAAATCTGTGTGTATGCTTAATGTAGAAGAGGTGCTGGGGACCATTGTTTAATATTCTGCCCATGACTGTAAAGTATGGTATATAAGTGTCAACATATCTGTGCTTACAAATCAGCTGTCCTACATTATATTGAGAGTCTTGGATTTGAAATGTGAAGTAGAGAGAGAGAGAGAGAGAGAGAGAGAGATTAATATCCACAGCTCTTCAACAGACCACTAACCTTTCTGTCAGCTAGCAAGATTTATTTGTAGTTGCAATCCCTGTGGAATACTATAACAAGAGCCTCCAGTGTTCTACCACCATGTCTGATTTAGTGTGGCAGGAGAAGGTGTGTTTCCTCTGAGATGGAGCATAACCAAGTAGTTGACTGTAGCATCTTCCCAATAACGATAAACAAACCAAGGAGCTTTGCAGCATATCCTGACTTTAATGCGGTAGTAATTTAAGAATTTGTAAATGTGTTTCCTCTATTCTGAGTCCAGAACAAGACAACAAGGTATTTTGCTCCCAACAACCCATTTACATCTTGCCTTCTAGCTTTGATGGATGACACTGGCAGATTTCAAACACCAAGCCTAGCATGGATCTGCCTTTATTCAAATTAAACTGCAAACTTTTGTCATCTGTGCTAAATGATGGCATCATTAAATTTCAAATGTAAACCCCCAGCATGCATTTTCAAGCTGAGGTTGCACGTTGTATGTCATATTGAATATGCAAATGCTAAGTCAATTTTACATTAAATCATTAAATGTCATAGGGTTATGTGTTGGATTACATTGTAAATAGTAATTGTGTGGATTCTGGCTGGCTCTGGCCTTCCATACTATCCACTTTAACTTGATTTAGGCTGGTAGTCAAAGGACAGAGAGGAATAGCACTTAAAGCTGTTACATGTCGTGCACAACAGAGCACTTCATTCAATATTTATGCTGCATGGTGGCGTTGTTTGTTGTTCCATTTCAGATTTGGTAATTCTGTTTTATGTTCTGCTATGTGGCTCATATTATGCAAGGGTGGCAGTTTTATCTCAGTCATGATTTGCATTTTATTTGTTAAGAGGTATATCGAGTACATAAAGATAGGCAACTGTCATACAATGAAAAGGGGTTCTGACAAAATGCTCATGGCTTTCTTTGAAGTATTTCATGAAGAAATGACATTATGGGCTCAGTCTGGAGTCAGGTTATAGCACCAGTGTTGATTTTGTTCATGAATGTCAACTTTTTCTTTTTGATTTGTTATTCTACTGGTTTCCTGGGCCTACAGAAGCTTACTAGTTACACACAAAAGAAAGACCTCAATAGTGGTAAGTTCATCTGTATAGACCGAATGCAACTGATCACTTGAGTTCTTTGTTCATGATTTCTGTTAGATTTGATAACTACTAAAATTAGACCGGGCTATGAGGAAATCAAAAAGACAGATCAGAATATGACTTAGGAAGAATACAGTCCAACCAGGGTTCAAAATTAACTTTTTCATCCACCAGCCAAATGGCTAATGTATGTTCAAATTTTACCAGCTGCTCAATAGATAACCATTGTTTGTTTTGGCTGCTAAGTGAAGCAAAAATACCAGCATTTGGCTAGTAGATGGGGGTAATTTTGAACCCTAATTGCAACCCATTTTCTCTGTTTGGCATTTTACTTGGGAAGAAATTAATTAAATTCTTGGTTTGAATGTTCTATAAGGTCTGTGTTTGGCTTGATCCCAGCCCCCAAAGGGAAAAATCACCCCACAGAGAAATAAATGCACTCAACCGTTATCAAGCGGCATTCATTGACATTCAGCTATGGTCCCTAATCTAATTTAAAAGGCAGGTTGCCTCTGGCTGAGTTAGTAAGTTTGAAAGCCTTATCAAAGTAGCCTAATACAAATGGTGATCACTGGATGTGAGTGTCCTGATCTCATTAGCATATTAAGCCCTAGAAATGTTGGTCTGGTTTCAATCTAGACATTGTTGTTTTAAAAAGTGAATAATGCAATATTGTCAACTTGTGAACAACACACATCTTGGACATCTATTTACAGTAATGACTGTATTAGAGAGGCACTATTTCTGCCAAGGTTCATCCATTTCCTGGAGATTGGACATATGTCTTTTCATGTCCTCTCCTGCTTTCCTTGTCCCCATTTACAGGCAGTAACAGCTGTCACCTCCATCAGATGAGTGTGTGTGTGTGTGTGTGTGTGTGTGTATGCGTGTGTGTGTGTGTGTGTTTCTGAGAGTGTGTGCACACAGTGATCTTGTTTTTGCCTTCAGGTGCAGTCATTATGAAAGATGATTGCCTTTCAAAGACGACAAATCATTCCTGCTGCCTTTCTGAATAATATTAAGTGGTGTCTACTGAAGCTTTTTCACACAAAACATAGCTGAATGTGTGCAGCGTGTGTGTGTGTGTGTGTGTGTGTGTGTGTGTGTGTGTGTGGGGTAATGCATACGGGTCAAGCAGAAAAGGAGGGCAGGGGCCATTGTCTCAGCTGAGGTGGAGGGGCAGATTCCCTGCCTCTTCGCGGTGAGGAAATATGACCTGAGGGCTCCTGCCAGCTCCCATGGGATCACATGTGACAGAAGACAGCCACCTCCGTATAAATCTCCTTCTTTATTGCTCTTTTCTTGCTCTCCCTCATCTCTCCCTCTTGCTCAGTATGCAGTGTCCTCCAAATGAGATAAAAATAAATCACATGTTTATTGCCTGGCTGTGTCTCACTTGCTGTCATCTCCCTCAAGTAGTTGTGTGCCTTTGCTGTCAAGGTTATTAGGAGTCAGAGGTCTATTCCAAATGTGTTTTTTGTAATAAAAGCAGTGCCTTTAGGAGAAGTGCTCTCCCTGTGGTGCTTTTGTTTAGTTTTATATCAGCCAATGACCGGTCCATCAGTTTGCTTTTGCCTCAAGATAAGATAAACAGTAGTATAATCCAGGGTTTTAATGTTCTTGTTTGTTGCAATTTATATTAGAATAATCTAATTTTTTTGCAATGCAAAGATCACATTAAATGCAATAAGGACAGTTGTAATTTCATAAAACACCATTTATTTCTAGCTGTCACAAGAAAAAGACAGAATCAGAAAGGAGTTTATTGCCACAGTAGTTACCCTACGTGGAATTTGCCTTGGTGATTGGTGCATACTATACACAAACTCTTATTAAACATTAATAAGAAATAAACAATAGATTAAAAGATATTGAAGCTACTATAGCATCAAAATCCTGTACGTGTGACTTTGTCATAAGTTTGTTGGCCCAGGACTAAAGAGTAGCAGAGTAGTAAATTGGTGCTGTTTGCTTTCACTAGAAACTTCTGATAAATGTGACCACCAGATGTCCCTATTCACTCTGTGCTACTCAGTTACAGTATGGTGCAACAAAAAGAGTAAAAGAATGTCTGGGAAAGTGAGTAGCCTAGACCAGTTATCGGTTATCTATTACGTATATCAAGAAAAGGAGTAGAGCGTCCGCACACCTCTTCATTGTATCTGAAATTCAGAATGTTATATGAATGTAACTGAATAGAGAATGCTGCTGAAATGCAACAGAGAGCATCCATAGAGATACAATAAGTAGCTATGCAATTCAACTACATTGCCAAATTGCTGACTTTCAGCTAATAACCCAACATGTCCATGAGGGTTGCCAAATAAATGAAATGAAAAACAAGTTATTTTCCACTCCGCCTGGGAAAAGATGCTGCTTTTTCTTGACACATTACATGACGATCAAGTTCACGCCCGTTTGACAACGTTAGACGCTGCCTTCTTGTGCACCTCGGAAATTCCTGATTTCCACGGTGGTAGTCCTCAGTAGGATTAATAGGCTATCAACTAACGTTAGGCTACTTTTGGAAGGAAATAATGTTAGGCCTATCTAAATATTAATAATGACACAAAGTAAGTGTTTGTAGAATTGGTTAGTTTTACGACGAAATCATGGAAAGTGACAGTCATAGATATGGTGACAGTAATGTCCAGTCCCGCTGAGAACCATGACTGTAAAAAAAATTATAAAAAAGGTAAAAACACAGAGACCATTCGTGCCGGTTTGTTGTTTTATTAATCTGTCAAAAGTATAATCAATTACTATATCAATTACTAACACAGTTACAAACTTCTAACTATTTGCAAACGTTACAGCTCATTTGTTGGCTCGTTTATGTGTCCTTACCACTTAACCGCCATAATTGACCCCTTTTCCGACGACCCTTGAAGGCCACACACTTCCTCCCCCTCTCCCCTCTTGCTTGTTTCCAGCAACACAGCAGAGTCCAGCAGAACAGAACAGAAGTAGCGTACTACTAGCATGGCGCTCGGTGCAGTTGGAGTTCCGTTGTCTCGCCTGTGTCCCTTTCATGTTAGGTTTTACTTGAGTATCTGACAGAAGTTATTTTATACTATACGCTGTAAAGAAAACCTATCTTGGAAGAACAGTAGTATTTGTCTGACCAATAATTCAGATAAGTAGCTTGTATATTCCAGGTGGCTTGCTAACTAGTAACGTTAGCAAGAAAGCAAAAAAATTCGGAGATACGGGGCAACAAGAGGAGGAGTCCTGTTTTGGAAGAGGTAAGCTCAATTGCTTTTATTGGGCGAATGGTTTTTAAGTGTTCATTAAAGAGATAATATGCTTTCGTACGAGAAGTTATAGAAAACATTTGTTAAGTAACAGTTACGAGTGCTGTAAAACTTGTTAATTGTTAACGGAAACGTTACTTTAAAGGGTGGCAACATTAAAGTAGCCCCCTCGCTAGCGAGCGATGTTTGCTAGCAAACTTACTTTAATTTGCACATTGGTAGTTTTAGTTCTGGCTTTTCCGAGATAACACTACCAGTGCTGAGTACCAGTCATAAAAAGTATCAGTACACGTTAAGTCTTACGTAATATTGACATTTATCCGGAGTAACGTTAACTTACACTCTCGCTGTACAAGCTTGGAATATTTGGGTTTGTATCATTGAAACATCTTGTGATGTCAGCATTTATAGGACAGGTTGCATTTGGCTGATTTGGTAGTAGTATTTTTTATTTGTGAGTTGCTCAAATTCTTGATACATTTCTCCCCATGTGTTTACTCTTGAAAGACAAATCACAGTTATTCACCCCCGGCACCGTTGCTGTAGCTTTCTCTCAGTTCTAGGTGTAATTATCTGCTGTCGAGAAATCAGATTAACTTAGCCTTTAATCCCTTATTGGTTACTCTAATGACAGTAGTTCTGTGTTTTGCCAGTGTTGTGAGCTCATTACTGTCAGCTGAACAGCTGCAACAATAAATGTGGCGTGAATGTGTCAGTTTCTCAGTGTTAGAGCTGAAATATAACATTTCCCGTGCTCAACAGATGAAGCAACACTACACAGTTACAGCCATATGGGATGTCTGTTGCATGCTTACCATGACCTATTTCTTGTGTGCACAGTTGGTTCATTTGCATGTCTTGACCCTGTTTTACAGCTGATGCAGATGCCATGGCCACAGCCGAGGTATGGGAGTGACGTGACAGTACTGGTCCTGCTTCCAAACAAAAACCTTATCAGCATCATGTTTTTCTGCTGAAGTAGTGGCAGAGCACACAGAGAATGGACGAGTCAGTATTGTTGGATTTGCTTGAGTGCCCTGTTTGTCTGGAGCGGCTGGATGCTTCGGCAAAGGTTCTTCCCTGTCAGCACACCTTCTGCCGCAGATGTCTCCAAGGCATCCTAGGCTCACGTGGAGAGTTGCGCTGCCCAGAGTGTCGCACGTTGGTGGAGTGTGCTGTTGATGAACTCCCCAGCAATATCCTTCTTGTGCGCCTGTTAGATGGCATCAAGCAGAGGCCTCGGAGGGCTGGTCCTGGGGCTGGAGTCTGCACAAATGGTACATCTGGAGCCATGGCCAGAGCACACAGCAGTGGAACCAGGGACCAGGGCACCCCAGGAGCACAACCCCAGCGAGCTCAGGCTAAGAGCACCCTTGTACGGGTGAGTATACTCACTGTGACTAAACATGGATCAGTGACCACGAATCTGTGCCTCCCATTGTTTGGGTCATGCTAAAACAAAATAGAGAAAATCTGTGTGGATTACAAGCAGCATGTTGCATTACTGGCTCTCTAATCTTTGCTGCGGATTAACTGTTATCATGGTGATCCGAAAGCCAGCCAGTTGACTAGAAGCCAAACTAATGGCAGTGATTGAGAGCAGTTAGCAGTGGAGCCAACAAATGATTCTGCCCTCTTTGCCGACTGCATCGGGGCTTTTTTCTGTAAGAAGGGTTCTTTCTTAGTTGCTGACGATGCCATATGCCAAAGTCTTTCTTGCAGTTGACATCCTTGCTGTAGTGTTGCTTGTGAATGTAGGTGAGAAATGCAGGGCGGGACTACAGGCTGGTTGTTTAAGCTGCAGTGCCGAGAGGAGCTGTAAAGTGTAGTGGAAGCAGAGGGAAAATGTAAATTGCCTCGACCCTGTGTTTCAGCAGTTTTATTTAAATAGATGAGAGAGAGAGATGAGCTTCTGTAAGCCCAAGAAAATATGGGTTGACTTTAACTTGTCAGTGTTTTTGTCCTAATACTTATGTGGAAACAAGATGAAAGCAGATGCTGAGGCTCAGATGTTCTGGCATGTAGGCTAGTGCTTTAATGTTTTGGTGCCATTTTAATGTAATTTATTGAACCCTTTACCTCTAACACTTATTTACACTCCTCTTTGGGAAAGCCAATACCCATATATATATATATATATATATATATTGTTGCTTCAGAATGTGCTACTTTCCCTGAGCTGCCCAGTCTATTTGTTGTGGAGTTTTAATATCAGCACATAACAGAAGATATAACATGTTACATTATCAAGTAAATAATATTGTCTTAACAACATTTATACTGTAAATATACCTAAATTACACTTGCTGTAATATTATTGCATGTTGAAAACCTGGCTCAAACAAATGCGAGAGTAGAGACGTGGAAAACCCGCAGGCCCCTCTTTGAGCACCTTGGTCTCCACGTAGGGAGGATAAGGTAGATGAAAAGATGTCAAGGTCCTGTGTAGAATCATTGGAATGTCAAAGCGCTGATAATGTGTCTGCCTAGCCATGCAGGTATGAAGATCAGAGACCTTGCTGTAAATCTCTACTGGGGGACCCGCCTCATTTGCCATAGTATCACTTCAGAAGATTCGTGCTTATTTCAAAGCTGTTTGTGCATTGTGGAATTCCCCTGGATTCTGAAAAGCCTGTTTGTTGGAGATAAAGAGGTGGACATTTGAAACTACCACATTATTTCACCTCTCTTATGTTTTTAAGATTGACAGTTTATTATACTCCCTCAGTGTAAGCATAGATCCTCCCTAATGCACACACGGTGTATGAAAGTGTTTTGTCTGAGTGTGTATAATTGTGAAGTGCATTCTGATTCCTATTTTTCTTGTGTTTCCAACTGTTGGATTTCATGTTATTGACTGATAGGGCCCCTCAAGCCTATTCCGCCATCCTAAGGCATTCTGCTGCTGACAGAGAACAAGAGAAGACATGGCTGTGCAGGTGTAACGTTTTCAGAACATAAAAGGCAGAGATCAAAGCTCTCGCTGATTGCCCAGTCTGGTCTCTGGCCAGTGCTGCTTCATGGGGACTGAGCGCTTCACTGCCCCTGGGTGACACCCTCTCAGTCCCACTTCTTTATTGTTTGTCGTATGTCCCCCCTGTTATTTGGGGTATCTCAAAGCTTGAAGCAGCTCCTCTGGTGCCGTGCCCCTGTTCAGGCAGAGCTCCACCTCCAATTCTTATATGGCCAGAGAATGGCTGGGAGGGAAGATCGGTGGGGACTGCCTGACAGACGCACAACAGGGTTTTGTTTCGGGTCCCCTCTGATCTTACTGACTGGCCGACACATGTATAGTGGCCAACAGAGATTGTGTGTCTATAGAATGCTACCAGTAACAGAAGCTGATGAGTGTTAAGGGAAGGCGTCAGGACCAAAAGGGACAAATGTTTAGCGAGTAACCTTGCACAGTCAGCTTACTGCCCCTCCTCTTACCATCTCCAGGGTCGCCGCAGTTGTTTGACACTGGCCCGGCATTTCTTTGATGAGGGGAATGAAAGGGCTCGTCTTCTTGAATGTACAGCTGTGGTTGTCTGGCCCTTCACAGTCAGGTTGATGACTCACCTCCGTGGTGCGCCGTTACATGGATGTTTTGTCTTTCCCTTGCCCTTGTTGACTCATATAACACAGTATTTTGTTCACAGAGATTGAGAACAGATAGCCCAGTGGTATTTTTTGCGTGAGAGTGAGTAAAGCCATTGGAGCTGTCTGGAAGTCAAAGGTCAGGGTTCAGGAGTCACGGCAGTCAGAGGTCGGAGCCAATGAGGAAGAGGGAAGAAGAATTAGAGAGCACTTTCCGTGGATATCTTTACTTATCATTATGGTCCTCTCAAGAGCTGAGCCAGTACTCCCTCAGACTCAAAATAGAGTTTCTTTTAGTATCATTTCTGTTTTTGTCATAAAAGCTTTCATGATCATTTTTAATGATGTTGTGCATTAGCCACACTTTAGAGTTTAGGTTGCATTTAGAACTCTAATATATGCAGTAATGCTATGTGATAAGTCTTTAATTAACAATAATAATTTCACTCAACTACCTATTAGATGCGAGTGTGTTTAGTTGATGGGAAATAAGACGCTATTCTTTCCTACTCAGCTCCTGGGAATGTAATTAGGTAATTGTCTCGTCTTTGGTAATGAGAGCTTTAGGAAAAAAAAGGGTTTCTCCTTTTTTATAGACCTCTTATGTTTGATGGCATCCTCCACCTGCCATTACTTGTCTTCAAATCCACTGAATTCATTCTGAACAAACAGGAAGCAAAACAGCCTTTTAATTTGGTATTATTTGCTGCTGATTGAAAGGAAGATGTCTAATGCTACCCACAAGACATTGCAAAGTCTTTTGTCTCCCACTTGTGTTTTTATAATGAAGTTGTGGTGTGTTTTGTCCCCTCTCTTTGTAGTTGATTTATTTCTACAGAGGAAAAAAGAATGTTGTTTATGGGTTCCTTATGTAGAGGCATCTCATTAAAATTCCTTTGCACCTCCCCCGTCTGAGGTCGATGAGTCACGCTGGCCCTCTTTGATGACATCATATTGTTGTTGAAGCCTTTCCTCTTGGCCGACTGGCTGACCTCTGCCTGCGCGACAGAACCCAGTCATTACACCCTCACGCTGCCCACATACTGGCAAACACATACTTACTGCTTTCCACTTGGGATTTTTCAAGAGGGCTTTGGTCTATTCATTCCTGCTCTCTCAACACGCTCACACTTTTCTCTTGCCTCCTCTGTATTTCCCACGGAGGTCTCCAAGGAGCCGTGGCCTTCCGAACAGTGCGTGTCAGGGATTTTGGAGCCACCTGTAATTTTCTCTTATGAGACACTGACACAAGCTGTATTTGTCCCCATATTTCTGCCATGTACCTCCTCCCTCCTTGCTGTGCAAATCCAGGCTGGAGCCTGTTAGAGGTCTAATGAGATTAGAGTTTATTAGACAGTTAGTCGGCACTGCTCCCCGTTCTCCTCTTACGGCTGACTGCTGACTCTCATTCTGAGGAAGCAAAACACTTGTTTTTTTAGTGAAGCAACCTGTGTGTCCGCGTCTCTGGTTGCCACTATGTGTTTTTACACACTTTAAGTCATTTTGTTTCTTATTGACAAGTACCGTTTTTTCAGTGCCAGATTATAACTTTATATTTTTTTAATGAATGGTTTCTGACTGTGTTATTAACTAAAGCTTCCAGAAAACAGGTAGATAATGAGAGATTTTCACACTGCCAAGTTGTAAATTAAACCTAATGATTTGGAACCCAAAAGGTTGCAAATCTATCCATCTATCTCTTTCCTATACCACCCATCCTGTACAAGCTCACAGTGATGTGGAGCGTATCCCATCATGCATTTGGCAAGAGGAAGGGAATCTGCACCGTGAACAGGTCTGCAGTCTATCACACTGCTAAAATATGAATAGACAAACACATTTATCATCCCTTTCACATCTACTTGCAAATTTCACATTCTTCCCATGTTTTGGAGAACATGCAATGAATAAACAAATGGCCCGTTAACACTGTGGGAAATTAAAAGACCTAATCATGTGATGTAGGTGCAGCCATGGCCTGCTCATTGTAGGCCAATACTACTCCCCTGACAAAGGGTGTGTGTGCCTGTCTTTGTCCTTTTGGGCTTTCAAGATTTTCCAGACACATAAAGGAACGGGTTGACTCTTTCCCGCAGACAGAGTAGGATGTTTTGTGTTAATGTGTGCGTCTCTGAGGAATGCTCTGAGTAGTTGCAGGTCACTGTTTCTCCTCTAAACATTGGGCTCGTCTAGTCTTGTCCCACTTGCCAGCTCATGTTCACCTTCTTCAGTAAAGCTTTAAGTGTCAACATGTATTTATGTGTACTGTTTTTGCTGTTAGCTGTAATGCTGTTCTTTGACTCACAGGTAAGTGTGGCAAATTTGAAAGGATGGAAGGGGCCTGTGTCTGCCATATGCATAAAATCTGTAGATTCTGTTGATAGTCATTAATGCAGCGATGTGCCTCTGCACCTGAAAGCCCCAGGGCAGACTCTGCATACGTCTTGGATCTTGTGCAAGGGATCTTTTCATATTCATCTAAAGAGGTAGCCAGCTGGCCATCATTTAGTTACAGTTATGACTTATGTCTAGACCCCTATGCCAAATAGATGATTACATTTCACCTCACTGTAGGTTTTGTTCACAAAGGTGTTTGTTTTGGTTTCTAGCGGTTTTAACAATACATTCTGGGTGGTCCACCAAAAAAATGCCACATTTGCCAATGGCCCAAGCCCCCCCTGCTTCTTCCGTCCATATCTCATCTCCTGTCAAGTGTGTCAGCATGACAATAGTAAAAAAAGCAGCCATGACCTGCTTTACCACCATCCTGTCACACCTGTGGGGGCCAATGAAAGCCTTTCTTTAGCACTCATTTTATATGTGTGGTCCAGTGGCCAAGGTTCATGGGGGAAAATATTTTGTGGACCAGCTCTTATCAATAGTTTGTCTTAGAAACCACTTTGAGCCTGCTTGCTGTTACATAATAATCTAATTTATACCAGTAATTCCAGTATTTTTATGTCAACTGGTCTCTTGGTTTGGGTGTTACGTATTGCCACCAAATTGTTTTACAACTGTTTTCAGTTGAATACATTCTTTTGACTGTTTTTTCAGCTGTTTGGCAACATGTGTCCCATTGTGTCCCTCCCTTATTCCCCAGGTGCCCCTACTACCTGCCTGGTCTTAACAGAGCAGTTTGACCTCTCACCCTGTGTTGTGATTGGTGGGCCAGGATTGGTCGTCCATGGGCCGTTTGACTGCTGGCATGTTAAGTGTTCAGTTCCCATCCCTAAGGCATGAATCATGATTTTGCTGTGAGTTTTGTTTTCAGTTGTTTGACCCCCGACCCAGGAGCTTTTACTGGCTCTTGATACATCTTCAAGCAGCAGTGGTTGCCTCTGCTTCACCTTGCTGCTGCATGAGAGATGTGTGCTCCCAGACATCCTTTTGAGATGGAGGGGGAAAAATGATTCTATAAAATATTTTAAAAGTTTTCCTCCAATCTCTAGCCTTTCCTCTGTAAGTCGTCCGTGGGTATTTTCTGTTCGGCTATGTGCTGAAAAGTTTCCTGTTTTTCTTTGAGGCCCAGAGGTGCAGTTAATCTGCGTTGTCCCCTGAGTGACATCTTTGTCTCAGTTGTGAGAAGGCACTGCGTATCCGGTACTGTGTCCAGAGGATGGAGTGATGCATACTTTTAATTCAAAGCAATTATGTGAATTCTTTCATATATCTGCTGTAATAAGTATCACATGTTATGTACCATGGGCTCATTCACTTATTATATATCTTATTATTTATCACTATATATATATATATATATATATATATATATATATATATATATATCCACACAGTGAGGAAAATAAGTATTTGAACACCCTGCTATTTTGCAAGTTCTCCCACTTAGAAATCATGGAGGGGTCTGGAATTGTCATTGTAGGTGCATGTCCACTGTGAGAGACATAATCTAAAAAAAGAAATCCAGAAATCACAATTTATGATTTTTTTTTAACTATTTATTTGTATGATACAGCTGCAAATAAGTATTTGAACACCTGTCTATCAGCTAGAATTCTGACCCTCAAAGACCTGTTAGTCTGCCTTTTAAAATGTCCACCTCCACTCCATTTATTATCCTAAATTAGATGCACCTGTTTGAGGTTGTTAGCTGCATAAAGACACCTGTCCACCCCATACAATCAGTAAGAATCCAACTACTAACATGGCCAAGACCAAAGAGCTGTCCAAAGACACTAGAGACAAAATTGTACACCTCCACAAGGCTGGAAAGGGCTATGGGGAAATTGCCAAGCAGCTTGGTGAAAAAAGGTCCACTGTTGGAGCAATCATTAGAAAATGGAAGAAGCTAAACATGACTGTCAATCTCCCTCGGACTGGGGCTCCATGCAAGATCTCACCTCGTGGGGTCTCAATGATCCTAAGAAAGGTGAGAAATCAGCCCAGAACTACACGGGAGGAGCTGGTCAATGACCTGAAAAGAGCTGGGACCACCGTTTCCAAGGTTACTGTTGGTAATACACTAAGACGTCATGGTTTGAAATCATGCATGGCACAGAAGGTTCCCCTGCTTAAACCAGCACATGTCAAGGCCCGTCTTAAGTTTGCCAATGACCATTTGGATGATCCAGAGGAGTCATGGGAGAAAGTCATGTGGTCAGATGAGACCAAAATAGAACTTTTTGGTCATAATTCCACTAACTGTGTTTGGAGGAAGAAGAATGATGAGTACCATCCCAAGAACACCATCCCTACTGTGAAGCATGGGGGTGGTAGCATCATGCTTTGGGGGTGTTTTTCTGCACATGGGACAGGGCGACTGCACTGTATTAAGGAGAGGATGACCGGGGCCATGTATTGCGAGATTTTGGGGAACAACCTCCTTCCCTCAGTTAGAGCATTGAAGATGGGTCGAGGCTGGGTCTTCCAACATGACAATGACCCGAAGCACACAGCCAGGATAACCAAGGAGTGGCTCTGTAAGAAGCATATCAAGGTTCTGGCGTGGCCTAGCCAGTCTCCAGACCTAAACCCAATAGAGAATCTTTGGAGGGAGCTCAAACTCCGTGTTTCTCAGCGACAGCCCAGAAACCTGACTGATCTAGAGAAGATCTGTGTGGAGGAGTGGGCCAAAATCCCTCCTGCAGTGTGTGAAAAACTACAGGAAACGTTTGACCTCTGTAATTGCAACAAAGGCTACTGTACCAAATATTAACATTGATTTTCTCAGGTGTTCAAATACTTATTTGCAGCTGTATCATACAAATAAATAGTTAAAAAATCATACATTGTGATTTCTGGATTTTTTTTTTTTAGATTATGTCTCTCACAGTGGACATGCACCTACGATAACAATCTCAGACCCCTCCATGATTTCTAAGTGGGAGAACTTGCAAAATAGCAGGGTGTTCAAATACATATATATATATATATATATATATATATATATATATATATATATATATATATAATCTTTTTTTTTTATTTCTCTTTTAATACAGATGGTTAGGAATTAAATATTAGTTTATTTTGGAAGAAAATATAAATCTTGAAAACCAGGCTACTGAAACTGTGTTCTCAGTTACTCCACATGTGTGGGATCTCTCTTGCTGACAGTGTGTGATTAATTATTAAAGTAGACTTGAATAGGGGAGAGCTCTGACAAAGAGTTTGGGGTTGGGGCTTGCATCCATAATATGCACACACATCCCACCACAAGCACTGACTACAGAATGACATTCACACTCGTATCCCATCATACATTTCTGATTAGAGGCAAATGTACTTTGAGCCCGGTTGTTATACACAACCACAAACCCAGCCCTCTGTAAGTGTGGCCTGATGAAGCCACGGCAATGTTTGTTTTAATGAGTCACAGATTGATTTTAGATCCATTGTACAGTGCACACCCACAAAAACACAGGTGTGTAGTAAGTACACAAACACATCTGCGTCAACACTATGTTGCAATGTCAGCCCAGATTTGAGCCAACCAGCCTGTGTTTCTATTCTCCATGGTAGAAAGGTGGGATCTTCATGTTGATCATGTCAAGGAGAGGCCCATGAGCTCCCATGTATATGGACATGCTGATTAGTTTTAGAGGCACCAGCATCTGTCTCTCCTTACTCCCCAGTTCTTAATGGTATTACTGTGGGCTGAGTAACCACAGCAACCTGGGATTTTTTGCAATTGGAGTCTAGTATGCCAGCAGAATTCTCTGCTTGTCAAATGTCTCTAGGGTTATGAGCCCTGCCCCTGCCTCTACTGGCCAGTTAAAACCAAGATAGATATGAAAAGCATAGATTCCTTACTAATACTTTCTTCTATACTAATAGTGCTGAAAACTCAAATTATTTAAACGGAGGAGAACTGCTGTAATAGTGCGGCACAGTCCTGTTAAAGCAACACTAAAGAACATTTCCCGCTTCGGTCCCCCTACAGGTTGGAAGTGGAATTGTCCATTACATTACATTGTCCAGTTCATTCGAACTACAGATCCGCTACCCGATCTGGCAAACTTGCATAATGTAATGTAATGGACAATTCCGCTTCCAACCTGTAGGGGGACCGAAGCGGGAAATGTTCTCTAGTGTTGCTTTAAGGATTAACCACTCAGCACACCTAATATACTAACAAGAAACTAGTGAGGGTCCCATCTCTGATTTCCTCAGATTTGCTCCTCGACACTCGCTCCAGAATGTGATGTCCCACTTAGTATTCAGTGGAGACGATTAAGGAAAGCTAGGAGCTACATGTTACATCTGGGCTGAGTCGTGGGTGGAATGGACAAACACACTCACACACTTTCTTAAGGAAGTGAAAAAATGGTCAGCGCTGTGCTGCTTCTTGAGTCTTGAGAACAGATGCAGTGTTTGTGCTTTGGCTCTTTGCCAGTACTGTGTCAATATCCTGGCTTTGTTTGTCCACTGTAGAGGCGTACAAATACCAGCCAATGCAAGCAAATGTTCTTCAGTTGCCCACTAGTCTGACATGCAACACTGGACACTTGTAAGATAACTGGGAGACAACATAGCAGGTTTTATTTGAGATTCAGCAACCTACTGAGTAGGTAGTTGTCCAATTTCTTGTCAAATTTCCCCTGGACTTGCAACTCCCTGCGTAAATCGAAGTCAGCCTAAGCAGAGCAGGTGGCTCACCCTGAATGACTAAGAGGAACAAAAGGCCACAGACACTGCACGCTTTCACCAGCACAGCGGAGAGTAATGTGAGGAAATGCTTAGTATTCAGCTCATATTGACTGGTACTCAATACACAGATACTGTGACATTTGTGAACTAATCCCTTTGTAGCTTGGATACAAGTGAACTTCATATGTGCAACTCCTCTCTTAGTGCTAATCCAGGTTATTAAATACCTAACAAAACAAGGTACCTCTTACTATCTCATTGCCGATGAAAATAATGCTTTTTACCCAAATATTCTATTGATTCGTGAAGTGCTTGCTTACTTAGCTATTGCCACTGGTAGTGCATGCAAACATTTTCATTGCACTTGCAGGTGGCTACATTACCAAGTCTCCAGACCAGCATCCAAGAGTGATTTCTTGATCTGGTCTACGTATAAAACGTTTAAATACACACTATATTCTACACTTTAAATAGACATTTGGAATGTTTATCATCTGATTGTCATCAGGGCCACTGACACAATGTCTACGGGTCCATATCACATAACCATATTATAGTTTCAGGATGGCAAGCTTTCTGTCTTTGAAATTTTCTTTTCAGGCTTTTGATCTCACACTGTTTCTCTCCCCCTCTCTTTCTAGTTTGCATCTAGCTTCCTTGCTCTCTCTGTCTGCTCTGAAATGTGAGTGGGTTCCTGTGAGAACAGTTGTTAAGCCCAGTGTATGAACTGGCACAGAGTTCAAGAGTTCTGTTCTTTTCAGTTTTTAGTCAGACTGGGTGATCACAGGGCCACCCAGAACCAGCCTTTACCCCTTATCTGAGGCCAGACAGGTAAAAAAAAAAACCATCCCCTACGCAAAAAGCTACAGAAAGAGATGTGCCAGTTCCTGTGCAAGTGGTTTCATGTAATTGCATTTTCACAGTAGAGCCTATACATACACCCCAAACACACGAGAGCTTCATGAGATCCGCATGTGTGACAGCTCCACACTGTGCATACGCTTTCCCATAAATCCATACTCGCTTCCTGCTAAAATGCTTTCTTTCTGATGACTAATCTATAGCTTACTGAGTGCACTCAGCTCAGAAATGTCTTGATTGTACATCTACGTGGTAAATGTTTTTATAGACCCCACCACCATCACCACCACCTTAAGACAGCAAGCTCAATGTAGTTCCTGGTTTTGCACATGGCAGCTTTATGTATCCTGTCTGTATCCCAGCTCCAAGGAGAATGGCTTTGATCGTAGTCTAGCACACAGATTCCCATGAAGCCCCAAGCTGCACCTCAGGGTCAGGAGCTGGCATTACAACTGTAGATTGCTGGGGTCAGTGAGTGGTTATCCCTGAGGTGTGTTTTGTAAGTGGCACTCAGGGGAGTAGAGGACATTGTCTCTTTTAGTATATTAGCATTAGGCTAACTGAGAGATGCTTTTTTGCAACGAAAATGCGGGGATTATGAAATCTTGCAAGCCCCGCATATTTTGCGCGGAAATCAGCAATTCATGCGGCGAAAGTGTGGCGTATTTGAAAAAATGCGGCCCCCGCATAAATATGCAGACTTTGGCTGATTATGCATTGAATTATGCGATCGCATAATCACGTTTTTCTGGAGGGACTAGTTAGGAGGAACTGTAGGAGAGTTTCGAGGGCTTTTGAAAACTTCCTGTTCTTCTCATATGCAATCCAAGCTTCCATCTGGGCTCCAGACTGCTCTGAATGTTTTTGTGCCTGTGGACTCATGTGTGGGACCTCATTTGCTATGTAGTGAAGAAAACAAACAAGCAGTGAGTTGTCATAGGGTAAAGCTCTTGGAAAGCGTGAATGGTTTATTGCCTCTTTCCCTTCTGACTAAATGCAGTCAAGTAGATAAATGATACCCACTAAACTAGGGCTGAGTGTCGGTTAGATTTTATTGATTCAGATTTCTGCTTGTTGATTCGGTTTATTGAATTCTGGTTGGCCTAGTGGCAAGTGGTCCAACAGAAAACATGGAAAGTTGTCAGGCAAAAATTGACCCTGGCTCAAAATGTACCCAATTGGAAATGTCTTTTTTTTTTGCCAGTGAAATCAATACCTTGCAGATTAGTATCACAGGATGCAAAAATCCTGTTAATTCAATATTGTCATAACACAATAATTATTTCCTTTTAAATGATAATACATTTCCTGCAATGGCTTAAATACAGCCATATGATTATATCCCTATAATACATAAGTTGAACATTAGCTGATTGACACTTGTTTTTAGTTGAATTTGACCCTTTAGCATTAGCTGATTCCTGGAAATCAGGGCTTCGCTTGATGACATCAAAAATGGTATATTCTCCATACCATGCTGCACTAAAGGTTTTGTGATGTTATGACTTCCTCCTTTTTGTATTTAATATTCATTTGGTGCAAAATGCGTATTTCCCAAAATGTCAAACTACTTTTTTGAGGTGATAGCCCATTAACTTCACCACTGCCCTGGGCCCCATCATTGCACTCTCTCTCAGAACAGGGCACTTGCTGGATTCTCAATAACTCCCTTTCATAAAATTCACGGCACTGTCAAGAGACACATAAATAGCCCAAAAAAGTGCTCCTGTGTGGAGTTTCCATAGAAACCAGAGAATGGAAGTTTTTCTTTTGTTTCACCCTGAGAGGGAGACAACGACTCCAGAAGAGGAAGCTGTGTCATGAGGTTCTGCTGTGACGAGAGCTGCTCATCTGAAAGTCCCCGTGTGACCCTGTTTTCTAATGATTGAATCATTCTTGGTGATCCTCATGTGTATGCTTTTTGGACATACTGGCTTTCAAAATCAGAAAACCAAGACGAAAACAGATGTTCAGCTCTTATACCACCATTGTTATGGCCAACAATGCCATTTAAATAAACAGATGTTTCTTAGCAGAAATCAAGACCTATTTGTTTCAAAGTTCAGACAAAATATGCCATAAATACAGAAATTTGTATTATTTGTAAAAAAAAAAAAGAAGAAAAAAAAAAAGATTTATTCACAACCATATATGGAAAAAGACAAAAGTTGTACAATTTCAGGCTCTGCTCAGATTTTGTATGCTTGATTAATCACACAATTGTGTGCTTGGCTAAATTTTGTTGATGACACCTAAACAGTCTCTTTCTGGCTACTGGCTTTCATAAGCTTGATACTACTGTCTTTTGTCTGCCTCTCTTTGTCTGTAGCCCACTTCCTGCATTTTACACCAAGAAACCCTCAGGTTTTTATACAGTGTGGGGAGGCAGGGAAAGACGCCTGCTCTACAGCGGTCATTAAAAAGCCCATTAGGAATCAATTTAAACTAATGCAGCTCTAATGGAATCAAGATGGCCCATGCCTTCAGAATTCCTCACTCCCATCATGTGTCAATGCTTGTGCCACAATGTTGGTGGCGAGATCTTCAGTTAACAGCGACTTGATAATGAACAACAAATGTCCTATGACCACCTGGTCAGTCGGGCAGATACCGCTCCTGCTCCGTCTGGTAGAATGTCGGACATGTCTTGGCCTGGAAATGTTTGTAGGAGGGCAAACTAGGAAACCCCCCCCCTCCACCCACACACACACACACACACACACACACACACACACACACACACCTCCCACCCTCTACACACTGTTTTGGCAGTAGTACCCCTGCTCATTCTCCACCCCCTGCAGAGTTTCTGGAGGTGTCCATATGGGAGTGGAGTCATGTCTGGCACTTACACACACGGGGTAAAGGTCTCTGTCTACTGTGGTTACACACAACCCTTGGACAGCTGACAGAGCAAAAGCTACCCCTAACCTTGACATATTCACAATAGCAGGTTCATAATTTATTGGGATTTTGTTGAGCTGGTTGATTGTCTGAACCATGTTTCGCCTATAGCATAACAATTCAACAGTGTGTTGATACTACATCTGTGACAGACCTACAGAACGCTCTTTCAAAATCTCTTTTGCAAACATTACTGTGTGAAGGCAAGCTAGTGTAATTATCCCCATTTGACCTAGTCTTACTCCGTAGCACTACATGCATGCATGCATGCATGCATTGTGTTTGTATGCTGTCTGCTCACTGGTTGTTGACATTTGGCTGTGCTGTAGAGCATAACACTTGGGTAATTCAGTTATAATCCAGTGCTGTGGAAGAGAACACTATAACAGCCAAATCCCTTTAGCACACAGGTCTAATTGCATTATCTACAGTACAAGAGTAATTGCACACACCAGCTGATGCTCTGCACATTGAGCCTAATCTCTCTCGCTTTCTCAGTCTTTGTTTCGTTTGTCTGGCCGTCTCTCACTCATACACATAGGTTGGATAACCGCATTAAGACTCTACTGCAAGTAAAAATGTAATGATCTATCCAGTCATCTAGCTCCAAAAGGAAAATGAGTGCTTCAGACTTCTGTTTTCATAGAATCTGAATGTGTTTTGCTGAGCCTTTTCTAACTGTAAGTAATAGGAGGCACTGTTCTAACACATGCTCGTTGCGAATTAAGACCTGGCCCATCTAACCTGTCTTCTCGGTTGCAAATTGGTGGACAAAAGTTGATAAACCTGTTAAGTTGCGGGTCTTGATTTTGAACGCAAAGCTAGTTTGCTTTGGTTTTTAGGGGTAGGCGTTTCCGTTAAAAAACAAATTACTTTTTCTTTTTTCTGATAGTTGTACTTCCTACAACTATTAACAACTAAAAATGTGGTGTGAAGTGGTTGTGATACAGGGTAATGGCATTAAATCCTCAAAGGATTCATTTTAACTTGTAATATGCTTTACTGATCGGAATATACGTATGTCAAGCCGTCTGTGAAACTAAATATTTGTGTCACCAAATGACTTATCTGCTATCTTAGTTAA